>NC_140186.1:10878719-11606219 GCF_965226575.1 Pagrus pagrus
ATAGTAACTATTTGTTTCACATTTTTTGTGGTTAATTATCCTCACGAGCAAAGCAGGGATTTTAGAGCTAAGGCAATTATCCTGGTATTGTTGTGTATTACATTAGTGTATTAATAAAGTGAATGCAAATTAAAACATTATTTCAACTGTGTGAAAAATCACAGTGAGTGTTTTGTTGTTGTTGGTGAGGTGAGGCTGTTTAATGTCAAATAACATTTCCCTGGCTTCTATTTAATGCATTTTTATTGGTATCATTGATAGAGTCATTTTCCTTAATTCTGCCACAGAAGAAGAAGAAGAAGAAGAAGAAGAAGAAGAAGAAGAATTACCTGACATCTGGACACAGAATTGGAGCCCCATTCATACCTTTGAAAGCTGCTCTGTGGGGGTTTGAAGTAAAACAAGTTGGACTTTTCCGGCTATTAAAATATAATAATATAATACCCGGAACTTCCGTGTTGTGCGGCCCATGGAGCGTGCGCACTAGAGACTTCCGACGACAGAGATGACTAACTTCCGGTTTAGCGCCCGGCTAAGTTGAAAAGTTATAAAATAATTTAATCGTACGGCTCTTCTAGACTTCCCGAAATTATTTGGATCTAATGGCTCTAGTTATGACAGTCAAACGAGTCATTTCGCGGCGGTTGTGACGCTCAAAAAAATGTATCCACCGTTTTACAAGCGCTTCTTTCACAATGTTAGCTTATGGGAAAATGTCAATTTTGGCCGCAGTGCGTCACTTGAAGATGTAATTACACAGTTTGGCCACTACGAAAACTGGCGTCAATACCTGGCGCTCGACCTGGGTGCTGGTGTCTGCTGAGACAGAATATTTCTCCTTCATGAGGACTCAAAAGGTAAGCTCAATAACGTTACACACATACAGTGTAAAAATAAAATGATAATTGCCATTCGTAACTTACTAGTTTCCCACTGATAGCATCATTTTAAATTTGTCAGTGGTATTCAATTACAGGACTTGTGTCAAAGTTATGGTAGAGTGTGTGCTAATTGATGCTTACAGTAATTGAATACTTGGTTACAGACACGTTACATAAAAACTAGCTAGCTTCTTAATTGTTAGCCCACTGGATGTATCAAATTGAGGCGCTGATGTGAACAGGATGTTGTCATGCTAGCATACTGTGGTAGCTCATTACACATAGATGATGTTATTCTATTTCATTGGATTTCTTTCAGTAAATATGACTAAAATTTAGTGATATAAGGAATTTATATGGCCAGGGTGGCATAGAATAGCTATTTAACGAGTTTTGTTGTGTTATGTATTATATGATAGCTACAAACCTTTTTTGAGAAATGGCATTTGGCCTTGGTATTTTAAAATGCAGAACCGTGCGTTGGAAAACAGGCTAATGAGTAAGGAGCTGAACTGTGGTTGATGTGGTGTTTTTGCCATCGAAGTAGATACAGACTGGTTTAATTATGTGGGATTAATGTGAAAGTATAGCGATATGGTAGAAAGGTGTGGGTGGCTCAGTAGCCACTCATTATGTTGATGAAAAAGTGTTCATTTCTTTTCTAAGACATTGAGTGAGATTCTTCTCTAGGTTGCTATGTGCAGATGTAACCAAACTTCAGCAAATTTACATTAAGATAAAGCAAACATTGTTTTAAACCTGCAGTGTGGAACCTTTGTCTCCCCCTTCTGGCAGTGAGATTAATTACACAAACACTGTCAACGTGCTTAAGACCGCCATACTCTTATTTGTTATAACAAATAATAGTCATTATAGTTGCTCCCCCACAGTTCTGGCAAACCAACATTTACTGGTTGACATTAAAAGCATCGCCACTGATGCACCAGTGCAGGTGACTCACCACAGACTCAATATTAAAAAACTCTGGTATTCTGCACAATGCAGAGAGAGATTTTTGCTGGTGAAAGGCTTAATTAATATTGTGTAAACTTGTTCGGCAAAGGACTTGCCATGTATTTCTTTTAAATTCCCTTACTGCAAGTTTAAGGTGTGTAAACGATTAATGAGGGACAACTACAGATGTCACATACATGCCGTTCTCCCAAGCTTGTTATAGTAAAGGCAAGTGAGATGGTCACATGGAAAATGGCCTCATTCATAACTGATTAATTTAAAACAATGAATTAGCCTTTGCTGTTTATGGACCTGGTGCATTGATTTGGCCTTTTCAATATGAAGTGTGCCATTACATGGTGATTTCACTACGTAACCTCAAGGGTATATTTAACTGACTAAAGCAGACATTTATATTTATTAGACAGAAGACCAAGAGGTTCTCCTTGGACCTTGGGAGAAACGGACGTCTCCATTGCTCAGGCTATCTACTACATCTCCCCATCGGTAACCTTTCACCACTTTGTGAGTACTAACACATTGCATGTTGTTTTGCAATAGGCCACTTCTCACAGAAGACATTTTGACATGTCACAGGTTAAAATTATTAAATTAATTGAGTTCCTTTTAACTACCTCAGCTTCAGGTTCCTGGTATTGTGCATGTCAGCTCACTGTCATATCTTTTTGCTACAATTAAACAGAACAGGCCCATCATTAGACACCTGTGCATCTTTATTAGCATGACAAGTTAAAATGTCTGTTGTGAAAAAAGGCCTATGGTGATAAGAAGATATTTTTAATACTATATCCAATACCAACATTGGCCGCGTTTCCCAGATTCGATCGTTCTTAAGGACTTAAGAAGGCTCTTAAGAAGGGTTCGGCTAAGAAGGAGCGCTAAGATACGGGTGTTTCCCGGATGCGTTCTTAACTGCCTTCTTAGGAGAACCTTAAGATCAAGCCAAAGAAGCTTCTTAAGAAGCTCTTAGTGGGAGCTGTCCACCGCGGTGCTGCTGTGCTGAATCAATCGATGCCAGGCAGATCAATCACCCACCTCTTTATCAGCGCATAAGTGTGTGTGTGTGTGTGTGTGTGTGTGTGTGTGTGTGTGTGTGTGTGTGTGCTGTCAGACCGGGCTGTCCAGGCAAAGAGATCCAACGGCCGTATGATCTCCGCACGGGGCAGCCGGTACTTTGCCTGGACAGCCCGGTCTGACAGCACGTCCAGTGGGGAGAAGTGCTGACGCACGTATGCATTTATGTAAACCGTCTGGCTTCGCGCACGGCGACGCTGTTGGTTCGCAGGGAGAATGTGCTGTATTGCAGCCATGGTTTCTCACACGCGCGGACTTTGGCAACGCAGAGTAGCAGGGGAAGCCTCTCTGGATGAGGTTCAGCTGAGTTTAATACATCTGTTCCCTTGATATCTGTGAAATGCCACAGGGTTGTTTTTTTTTTTATGTGTAGTACTATAAACTCATATATGCAGATGTTGCGGAAAACTTAAACGTGTAATTCAATAAAACGTTTTTATTTCATCTACCATTTTCTTATTTTTTTTTCTTGCGCCAGTGGTCCGCAGCTATGAGCGCATTTCAACACTGAGCATTGTTTTATTATTTCGCAAAGTGGAGGATATAAATTTCCCTGACTCGCTTGATCACTGAGCAAGAAGGCTGTTAAGAGTGGGTCAGCTCGATCTTACATTTCCTTCTTAGTGAAAGATCTTCTTAAGCTAAGAGCGACTCTGGGAAACACATCCTTCTTTCACAGCGTTCTTAAGAGCGCTCCTAAGAAGATCTTAGCACTTAAGAGCTTCTTAACGAATCTGGGAAACGCGGCCATTTTTATTAGCGCACCATTATGAGCTCCTGAGAATAGGCTTTTTTTGTGAGTGTTGGATACTCAAAACACAGATTTTTAGCCACAGCTGTGATTGAGTAAACTTTAAAAGGTGAAACTGTGCTACCCTCACAGCACCAAACAGCAGATAAACAAGGTAAGGGACCAACTTGTGGGAGCAGAACATAGTAGGTAAAGAGTCAGATATTTTCCAGTTGGAGGAGGCCAAAACAGAGGTAAAAGGAGAAGGAAAGTTGGACTTAAATTACTCAGGTTGGCACAAAATTCAACTCAAAATGAATTAATATTTGCACAACGTTATAATAATGAAATAATGATAAAAACACTATGTCAGTCTTTTATTTATAGCTTATTTCCGCTGCTCCAAAGAGACCATAAAACTATTTCTTTTCTAAGGTTTATAATAATGCCAACTGGATTGGTCTCTATCCTTCACACAGTAGAGAGGTGTGGTAATACTCACAAGCTCCCAGCCAAGCTCTGTTCTGGTATATTAAGCGTATCTCAGATATTTATCTTATCTTACCTCTGTCAGTTGTGATCAAAGACGGAAAGGGTAACAAGAAACAGCGGGGAAAATCTTTGTGAGGAACACACACAAGGTTTTCCCTGGCAGGTATCAAGAATGGTTTAAGAGTGAGAAAGCATCAAACATAAGAACAAAAGATTCTAACGATGTTTGCTCCACTATACCTTTGCTAACGTGGCCTGAGTATAGGGAAAGGTCAGAGAGGTGGCATTACACTTTTATGATGTTTCATTTATTTATTTTGTCAAGTAAATCCAATCAGAATGCCTGCGAGCTACCCAGATAGCAAACAGGGATAATTAGCATCACTGGGAGAGGTGGCGTCTCCTCGCACTCTGGCCTCCGCACGCTTTTATCTGTAGAAGAGGTGAGCTGGTGGAGAAGCTAAATATTGATGGAGCTGCCCATACTGAAACTCAAACACACTGTCCAGCTTTGTTAAAGGCTGTGTTTCAATGCCGGACTCTCATCTCACATACATCTACACAAAGATGACGCACTTTAATTGTTTTTAACTTATTTGTTTATGTCTTGTCTTAATGCGTAACCTGTCCTGTAATTACATTATTGTCACCCTAATTCACCAAAACGAAACATGTTTTTATCTTGGTTTGCTTTCAAACCTGTAGTTTGGTCCCCTCGGTCAACATGAAACAAAATCATTTTTTTATTTCACACTGACTTGTTACAGAGTTGTAAACATAACATCACATGAACTGAATGGCAACACAGAAAAATCTTAATCTAAATGACTGACAGGAAGTCATGCTGCACTCCATGGCGCCTTGGTTTTGAATATTAGAGAGACTGCAACTTGACCTCCTCTTTTTAGAAATAATGATGGACAACTAAAGGAGAGAACAGAAATGGAGGTGCTTGTGTCATGACATGGGGTAACCATGGTGGCTACATGTTTTATGTGGTTTAAGGTGTTTGTTTTCTAGATTGAGTACATTGTTGCTCTATCCACAAAAAGTCAGGATGAGCAATCCAGTTCTGTTTCTCTGCAGGCATTTCTGCGTGAGCTAATTAATTTCAAGCTCTGACTTTTTATCCCTCATTTTAAGTCAAGAATAGTGTGCTTCGTCTGTTGAGGTTTACACCAGGGATTGCCGCAGACATCCTCTGTGTGTACAGACTCACCACCCCTGGAATGTCCCCTCTGCGATTCCCCAAAAGAGTTTAGTTGTATGCTAATTAAATCGTGTTTTTACAGGATGTACTGATAAGAGAAAATGACTGTATCTAGAATTATCTGTCTAAATAATCCATCCCCCAGGACACTTGTTACAATACTGTATATTAACTTGGAAGTCGTCAAGGTTTAGGGTACATTAGTTTGCAGTGGAATAATAATAGAGATTCATATTGAATCATTATTGATTACTAACCAAGCCAGGCTGAAAAGCATTGTTTTATTAATATTATGGTTGACAGTTTGACATCTGTTGTGCCCGACTACAGCGAACAAGGATTTTTTTTGATGTAATCACAGGTGGGCTTCATTGACATTTTTCATGGTAGCAATATTGACATGAAATAGAAGGTAAACACAGGTTTAATTAGTGACAATTAATAAAGGTTCCATTCCAATAAGTATAGCGGAGACTTTCTAGTGAACCAGCATGTACAGTAGCAGCACCTTGACTCTGTTTGACCTGAATGGAACAGAATGTCAGTATCATTGGTAACACCTGTGTTTACTCTACTGTTTCATGTCAAAATGGCTGCTGTGGAAAAGGTCCATTGCACCTGTAACCATACCTAATACTGAAGTCAGGGTGAACTGACCACTCACTATGTACTTACCCACTGGAGGTCAGCAAAAACAAGGTCCATCTTGATTTGAGTTACTTATGTCAGTTAGTGTCAAACTCTGCACATACATCATTCTACACAGTGAAGCTCAAATATTCAACTGTAGGAACAAGAAGAAAAACACAATATTGACAGGAGGGGGACTCACTTACACAACAATCCAATAATAGACAAGTTTAATGTTTTACCTAGTTTACGTGCTTTTACATGATCATCAACTGTCGTGTGAAAAAAAAAAAATCTGATTTTAAGATATCTGGGAGTCTTGATCGTAGTTCAGTTCTAAAATCCTGATCCACTGTGGTCTACTGCAGCAGGTAAAGCAACTGCTCAATTTGTTCTGATTCAGGGGTGGTTTAGCTGATCTTGCTGGCATTCACGATCAGAAAGGAAGGTCAAGAATCAAAGCATGCTCTAAGCAAATCATGCTGATATGCTTTGCTTTGCATCGCTCTCCTCCGCGTTCCTGTTTCATCACCATTCTCTTGATATCCATTACAGTTTGCAGTCAGGTGATTTTGACAGGTTTTACAAAGCGATTTTACCTATCACAGTATTATCTCGTGTCGCTCTGTGTATGATGATACAGAGAAAGAGTTTGAGAGTAAATTATACTAAAATGCTTCTTGGCATTGCAACCAGATCATGCAGAGGCCTGATGTGCTCTATGAGCAGCCCATTGTAATGTCCTCTCTTATTGTGCTGCAGTATTCTCATGGATGCTAATCATAATGCCTATTAGGCCCTCAAGGCATTTCTAAAGGCACCCAGAGTAATATTATTGATCAGAGATTGTCTCCCGAGCACTAGAGGTCAATTTGAATTGCTGAAGTCTGCTTACTTCTATTTGGATTAATACTGCTTGTAACTGAAAAGACCAAAAAAAAAAGAAAACGGCAGATGTAAGTGGACAAACTGGGGAACTGTTTCGCCCACCAAACAATGATTGATGGTTGTCCAAATTAGAACAACTGGCAAGTGAAATTCAGTCCTTCGTTCAGGCTACAGGGAAATCGTATTGTCCTGCTTTTGTGCTTTAGTTGTGCTCAAGACATTCTGTGTATACCTTGGGGTGTGCTGAATAATTAATGGTGCCCTAATGACAACTGTAGTCCTAGATATAAGAATGACCTTAAAAACATTGATCTTTTCTTGATGATCACTTTGAACTATAAATCTATTTACATTTGACCCTGGCAGACTGATCTAGAGCCAACGTTTGAGTTGAACAATCCAAACTGGTGACACAATGTATCACTGTTAGCCTCTTTCTCCAGCCTCTGTTATTTATCGCTCCAGTAATCGGTTTTCTTTCTTCAAATAACATTACTGCATGTAATGTGAAAGGGCGCCCTTAATGATGAACTCTTTACCATCTTCTAGCTATTTTTGGGGGTTTTTACAGCTTGTGCATTAACTGTATAGTTCAGTGTCCCAATTTTCAGAAAGCCCATTTTGATTATTAGGTCGCTGTGCAAAAAAGCTCTGATAAACTTACTGATTAAAGATACTGTTCACCACAGACTCAACAAGTGACAATAAACTAGCTGGCGTTGAAAGGTGGCCAGAGTTTTTTGTATAAATCTCATACATCTAAAATGCATGTACGATGCTTTCATATCTCATTAATATGATGTAGATTGTCGTGGTTATATTTATATTATAGCTCTGCTGAGAATATATTACATATAGTTTCTGTAAAAGGTTAGGAGGAAGCTACAGGGAGGTGTCTGCTGCTTTGCCTTGCTCTAAGTGGAGGTGACAGCATTCAAACATGGTGACCTTGCAAAGGGGACCAGTGATGGGCTTCCCTGTGACTGAAGGAACATTTCTGGAGGCACCCTGCAAGGCTTTTTGGTTTGTGAGGGCCTATCATCAAGGGAGCCTGCATGTCGGCAATACAAGTGGCCTTTTTTATTTTTCAGTTTTTACGTGCTGCCAACGGCACCGCATCAACAAACTCACTTCAACCGCACAACCAGCTTTTTTTGGTCAGGCTTTGATAGGCATGGAAGAAAACTGGCTTGTGAAGGAAGTGTATTCATATGATAAAACATATTTCATCCCGAAAGTGTACTGTGTATTGATTTTAGGAAGTTGTACTACATAAAAATAACATAAGGTGTGTTAAAAGAAATATGAAAGCTTGCAGATGAGGAGATACACTAAGTCGGAGTGCTTTTATTCATCCTTGGATCAGTGATTATTCACAAGATTATACACAGTCGATACTTCAAAAATGACTTCAGATTCATAAAATGCTAAACATATACAGGTTGGGAAATGCATGTAGAGGACTGTCAAGGTTTTTAAAGGTTTACTTAGCAAAAGTAATAGATGAGAGATGTCAGTTTCACAGTTTATAAGCCCCTTGTGTCCCGAGAGGGCTGCCGTAGCCTCTGGCCATTCTCCCCTTACCTTAGGCATCACCTGGAAAAAAAGCTGATGCTTCTAGTCATTCTGCATCCCTGCATCTGTCTGAAAATAATTGGTCAGGAACCTTCTCTCCAAAAAGAGGCCATGAAAGAGTAATAGCGTGCAGCAAAAACACGCATGTCTGACAGATCACATTTGAAACTGAAAATGTATAGACCTACACTGTGTGCACTACAAACCTCATACCTAGTTTAGACAAAGTTTCCCTTACTTTATCAACACTACCGAGGAGAACAATGTAGGGTAGGTGTAGTCGAACATACTAAGCTTTTCTCAGGGGCTTCTAGTAGACAATTTAGGACTCGAAGAACCTCAAATATGCAGTTTGGTAGAGTTGATTTGTGAGTAAATCTCACAAAGTAAAATATAAGTATCTTAATTTAGTATTAAATTAAAACAGCATTTGCTTAAGTCAGTGTTTAAAGGTGAAATACGCTTGAGTTATATATATTTGTTGAGTTGTGTACTTACATTATTCCAAACATTTACATCAGTGTTCAAACCCAGAGAAAAAAATATTTTTATTCAACATAGCGTTTGATTTGTTTGCTTGTTGCTATTGCTTACAAGAAAAAAAGGGACAATACATCGGAGAGTGAGGGGGAAGTCGGGGAAACATGACCAAACTAACGTGAATAAAACTTAAATGATTAAATTATTACCTCATCGGTGATTGTTCTGCCTGAGTTTCGTCTGATTGATGGTTTTCATAGGTGATGGTGGCTGTTTCACAATGAAGACAAGAACTCCCGTGATCCTATGCAAATTATGTCTTGTAATTTGTTTGAATCGAGAGACCAATTAGCGGCATGTTGTATATTATCTCAGTTTCTTTGCAGTTCCTGTATGGGTTTTGTTAAAGTAGCTGGTGGATTAGTTGATCTACTGTAGAGCTGTTTCTCCTTTCTGCTGGGTGACTTGACCTTTGATGCCTCATGAACTTATCATGCATTTGATGTACAAAACCTTTCAAAACCCTGTGCAGAGAGATGAGTTGCTCAAAGAAGCACAAAGGACCCAAAAGAGCAACATTTCTATTTGAGTTATTGGTGAAAAAGAGTCTCGATAAATGCAAAATACTCAGATAATGGTACTTTAAAACTTGCAGTGGATGTGCTCGTTTGCTTTCCGAAGGGTTATAGCGGGTGCCTGGTTGAAACCATGGCCCAAATACAGCTGCTTTTCTCACATGGAAACTGCTCTTTCTTCGCACCACTCTTGTCCATCACTCCTCTGAACAACAACAATAGATATTGGATATTCAGTCACATCCTCATATGCATGGGGACGTATGCACAAAAGGAAAGGCTGTTTTCTTCCTCAGTCAAATGAAAATATATAAAAAATACATATTTATTTACTTGCTATCCAGTGTTGGAGGGAACATGAAATGCATTCAGTGGATTGGGCCTGAATCTTTGCTGTGTAGCCAACCACTAATATCGTGGCATATCTACATTTGCCATTCTTTTTGGCCATGTCTAATCCGGCAGAAGAAAGGCTCCTGTGCTCAAGCACTGGAGGGAAAACAATACCATTGGGCTTTGCTCTACCTGTAAGCTCACAGATGAGACAGAAACAGAGAAAAATTAAGGGGGAAAAATCATTATTCTCTGAATGAGATGTCTTGGGTTTGATCAGAGTGTGAATCAAAGCCCATCTCTTAGACTACTTAAACATTCACTTTTAAAATTCCAACCTGATTGTACTTTTATGGAAATTTCTTGCCATCAGTGGCTGCATTCTCTCCTGTCTCCAGGTCCTCTTGTATCCCTGTAGATATCTGACTCTGCCCTTCATTAGAATTCTCTTGGTAAGAAAGCAGGAGAAATGAGCAGAAGATGTAAATTCAGTCGAAAAGAAAAGGTTTAGATCTTTTCCTTTTTTGTCCAGGGAATAGACAAAAAAAGAAAAATCACGGATATACCACATCATTGAGTCAAACCTGACACTAGGGCAGAATACTTAAGAATTTCATTAAGAATATGTTATAGTGCATCACAATCACTGTCATAATCGTAATAGTTACTGTATGTATGTAGTATTTTTTTGTATTATGTGATACTTAAACAATATAGGAATACAATGTAAAGATTACAAGACAATTCAAAGATTAGAGGTTACAAACACAGCAACAACATAGGAATGGCTAAGATAATAAGCTCTTTAAATAGGATTCAGTGGGAAAATGATTAGTATTGTAACAATTATCCATTTATAATCAAAGAGCGTATTCATGTCAGCAAAAAGTGTAACTTTTGACTTGTTTAGACAGATTTATTTGCTCAAAAACACCTCCAGCTACAAACCGAAGAGGCCACTGGAGCATGTCAGTCATTGCTGTAATTTTTTATTTTTTTTGTTTAAAAGACAATATAGATACTAAATGTATTTTATCATGAAGTTTAATTATTACAATTTATGGGAAAATATCCATAAATAGTTGATGAGACATTGGCGCATTTAAAGTATAAATACGCAATTATTTTTATTTTTGTGTATTGAATTCAATTAAAGCTTAAAATGAACCCAGATGGAAAAGGATCAAGTCAAGACGGGCTCAAGTGGTTCTTAAGTCAAATACGGAGAGAGAACATCTGGCAGGGCTTTGTGATCAGTCTGCTGTGAGCTGTGAAGTCATGCCATAACCACGACTTCAGCGAGTCCTTATCCTCATCAAACATGCCATGCCAAACAATATTTGCAAGGCATCTTGCAGGTTTTGTCACACAAAGCTGTGAAGTTTTATCTGCTGCTCTTTTTAATTATTTTTCGAGTAACCGAGGGGCCTAAGTAAGTTGGAAAATGAATTCAAGCATTCATGAGTGTTTTGACAGTGTTCATAGCCCGATGCACAATCAATGTAGTTACGAAGCTTAATTGGGGAAAACAGATTTGAAATGTTGTGTGAAACATTAGCTCACTGTGCCAGTGCAGGTGTATTCGACAGTGCTGAGTATCTGTTGTGACAGGACAGACATAAGATGATAAGATAACATGGATCATGCTGCAATAGACGGTAAATAGAGCAGGTTTCAGAAGTGACTGCAACCCCCAAATACATGTATAAATGTTCTACGCCAGTTAAAAGAACAGTTCAACTAAGAGTTTCATGGTCAAAACCAAAACCAAGTCCACAAAAAATATGTGGAGCCTCACAGCAAAACAGTGTTGCAGCAATCTCCAAAACAACTAGTAGATAGGGACTTGTTTCAGAACATGAAAATACAACCCCTAGTCTTCATGGATGTTGCTGGGGTTTTCTTAAGTGGCACCTTTCAGGGCTGAAAGATAATCATCAATACAGTCTGCATAACACCCCATGTTAAAACGCCAAACAGCAGAAATAAACAAAAAAATGTACAGCCTGTTACATGAAACAGTTCTCCAGAGCTAATTTCAATGTTCATGACAACTGTACGTTGGTAGCTGTCTAGCTATCTGACAGCAACTAAGCTTCAATCGGCTCGCCCTAGCTCCACCCCAGCTCCACCTCTTTCCCCAGTTTTAGATTAGCTGGGAGTTAAGTGGCGTCAAAGCCACAACACTGAGCTTCACAATAGCTCATCAGAAACCTCACCTCATTTTCTACTGTTGGTGATGCCAGAACAGGAGGGCAACATTAAGACTTGCCTGGTGCATGTTTGACCTCATTTATCCATCAAAATCAAATTCTTGGCTTTAAAAAACACCAAAAATTACGAGGTTGGCCTTTCTGACCTGACTCTGGTTGCTGCCAGCTCCACTCTCACTGCATGTAAGCCAGTGATTTTTCACTTACCGGATATGGGTATTAATGCTTTTTTGCATCACAGAAAAAGTGTCTACTAAATAAATATAACTGGCAAAATGCTCAGATATTAATGATTTAGACAGATATTGATTATACATTTATTCTCACTGTAATCATCATACATCTATAAATTATGCTGGGACACGTAGATCTCTAATTTTGTTGGAAACGACAGACAGATAGTAGAAAAACAATTAAGGGCGGCAACATAATCTATAAATGTGGATATGACTTTATTGTTACTGCTACTTTTTTAATTCCGGACAAATAATTTTAATTTTCTGCTTGATTTAAGTTGAAATAACTCAACTAATTAATTCACTCTGTTAGAATAAAGGGCGTTAAGATGACTGTCTTCTTTGTGTACACCCTTCATCTGTTAAAAATAAGTACATGGTGGATGCTATAATTTTAGTTTCCCCCCAAATTTACACCACAGATTTCTTGTTAAATAAGCTGAGAATCTAAATTATTATCATAATATGTTCATATGGAGGCAGAGAACCACTTTCTTAATTTACGCTTTGGATATGTAATGGCAAGTTGTGACCACACAGGAGCATCCTCGAATCTGAAGGGAGACACTGTCACATCTCCGCTCTGGTGACGAGATTGTCAGAAATTAACAAACCTTTCAAGTGAAAAGTTCCTTTGAATGGCTGCCTGCCATGTTGGACGGAAAAAAATGTAGGTTGTAGTATTTCCTGACCGACCAGGGAAATGGCATCAAGGCCGAGCCGAGTCACATGGCAGCCAACCAGCTCTTCCTCTCATTATTAAGAAGCCATGCACCAGCTCCCAGATGCTAATCAGTCTCCCAGAGACCTCAGCGCTGTGTGGTTAGTACAGATTTACAGCCCTTCTCAGCCCTCCACTTTTTTATTAACGATGATCTTTCACACAGAAGGAAAAGGATGCTCTCCAGACAAATGTTAAAATGCAATGCAAAGTTTCAGGCATGAAAGGCGAAAACTGTAGGATTATTCCACAGCTATTCCAGGGAGGATGAAAATGGAGGAAAGAATGTGGAACAAAAACATCAAAGGGCCAGTGAAGAAGGGGTAAAAAGGGAGAAAAGCTGTGAAATATTTAGTACAAGGTCCCAACAGGTGGTCAAGAGTGCAAGACTACGGTTTCATTTCCATGTATAATGGACGACGCTTGTATTTATCAAATTTAGCCATTTGTTTTCTCCTAATCGAAAAAAGAAAAGCGATACAATAATCACAGAAATGCAGCACAAAATTAGATTGTTCAGATGTAATTAAATGACAATTAGGCTGTAAGAATTAATGGCATGAACCATATTGTTGTTATAAAGTCACTGTTTAGTTCTGCTACTTTGAGCTGGAGAAAGGAAGACGGAAAGGAATGACTTTAATTGTTGCGTAGTATAAATGAACTGCGTGTCTTTGCGTGCAGTGCTCATTTACACTAGAAGTATGGTGATAAAGTTCCATAAAAGTGATTTGAACCAAGAAAACGAATGCTGTATGTCAACCAGCAAATGGAGGCAAAATCCTGTACGGTGCAGTCATGCCCCATCAACAATTCAAAATGTAAATAATGCCTAACATGATTTAACTTTTACTGTATCAGCTAGTAGCCGTTTCCTGTCTGAGTACACACTTCCTTCAGTAAACAAGTTTGCACCTCATGCTTACACATTTTGTTAATGAAAGCCAGTAATGCTTCAAAAACAAACACTGGCAGAGTACTGCACCAGTGAGCCATATCTGATTTCTGAACGCGATCAATTTGGATAGATTTTGGGAATTGAATTGATAAATTATAAACTGATAAACTGAACATTTGGAACTGGGATTGAAGGCTGCAAAGAGACCAGAGTGTTTCTGTGAAAAAAACCTGAATATGATTATGCTCCTTTTTTTCCTCTTCCATATTAATTCAACACTGGTGCAACACTGTAGAAAAAAAAACACCTTAATTTTAACTGTTAGAATGAATATTTATAATCAGGGTGTACATGCATCATTGAAGATTATAGTTATCAGCAATCATGACATTGTATGACCATCACCCAGTTTTATGATACGATGAACTGATCAGAAGGGACAGTAGGTGTGTGATTTTAGTATATTAGAAAACACTAAGTTGTCCAAGAGAAGATGAAGGAAACTCTTGTACTGCAATTGATGCATTCTGCAGGTTAGAATTGCTTATTTTGTCTGATGAGGTATTCAGTTTAGTTCTTTGAGAGAAAATCATGTCCGCTTTGAGAGGTTACAACCAACCAATGATGCAACCTTTCACTTAATTGATGACTTAAGAGATTAATCCATTATTCAACACTGTCAGCAGTTAATTTTGCATTTAGGTGTCTAATCTACTAATCAATTAACCAGGTTAATCATTGAGTCTATTAAGCAGTAGATTGTAGAGCTGCAACAATAAGTATTTTGATAATTGATTAATCAGTTTGAGTATTTTTTTAAGAAGGAAAAGGTCAAAATTATCTGATTCCAGCTTCCTAAATGTTAATATTTTCTGGTGTCTTCACTCCTGCATCACTGTATACCGAATATGAACAAAACAAGACGTATGAGGACGCCATCTCGGGCTTTCAGAATCACCGATCAACATTTTTCACCATTTTCAGACATTTCATAGAGCAAACAACTAATCTGCTAATTGGGAAAATAATCTACCGATTAATTGGCAATGAAAACAATCAGCGGTTCAAGCCCGATTAGAGTGTTACGTGTTGGCGTGAATGCTCAGATTTAGTCACAAACAAAAGGCTATTGTGTGACTGCAATGAAAAGAAGGCAAAAGCTTCACTTGAAGCTTTGTGTGACTGAGGAAGTGCACTGAGCTAAAATTACATTCTTTCCATGAGAAAGGATTATGTTTTAAAAATATTGATAGTTGTGTGCTCTCTGCAGCTATTCATCATTATTTTTTAAGCAAGTTGAAGTTTAAGTAAACAAGTGCTTTGTGCTTGACTACAAAAGTATCGCGGTGGAAGCATTACCATGAGGTGTCTCGGCATTTGAGGCTGTCGCTGCTTCTCCTCTTTCTTATCCTTCCTCACTCACCGCCCACTACTATACATCTTAATATAGAACTATTGCCTTAGCATCACTTCCTTCCTGGTCTCTCATCTATAGGCCATTTCGTTAGCGGTTCAGTCCAGCAGACAGACCGTACAGTATTTTATACTGTAAAGACAGACTCTCTTTTAACATTTAATCTGCATGAAACTAACAGTAAATTATAGACGACAAGTAACAGCAGCTCATCAGTGATCTTTTAAGACAAGCCTTTTAAGTTTTGTCGGTCTTTTACAAGGGCAGATCTCCACAGATGAACCCTGTATCTCTAAGATTATTAATACAGCCCGTAGGGAGAACAAACTGCAAGTCTAGCAACTACTTTATTAATCTCTCCTTAAATTAAGGAGCAGTGGTGGGCATCCTTTTCCTGTGGTTTTCCTTTTGCAGGTTTTACACACAGTAGAAGCCTGCATAGGTTCATAAACCCAAATGTCCCGTGGCGATTATTAGACGCACTAACGACAATGCAATTAAGACCCTCGCCTAACTAAAAACAACTGAGTGTGCAAAAAAGTAAACTGTGCAGGAGTGTTTTTATTTGCCTTAATTCATAGACAGGTCCTGAGTGTGCCTTACAGGTAAGTTTGGATTTCATTTGGCTCTGCTCTCTCTTAACAAACGAGATGAAGAAAAAGGGGTTAATTAACATGTATTTACAAATTATACTATTCAAACTAATTTAGTATCTGCAAAATGAATCTCAGTTACAAAGGAAACCGAAATGGAAATTTCTTAGCATTAAAATGGATGAGTGTTGTTTTATGAGTCTTTAGCATCACTGATCTTTTATTAAAGTTATTCAGTAGCCTTTTGCTGGATTTGAATGAACAGTGCTTACAGAAGATCACACGACAGAACGTTCCCAAATTATGTATGAATTCATGCTCGGCATGCAGCATTCATGGATAAAAAATGCCACTGGGAAAATCTGGAAGAGGTCACTTTATATTTCTTTAGGCTCTCAGTTTGAACATGTGCAAGCATGACATCACAGTAAATTAGCTACATGATTATAATTGATTTATTTGCCTACCAGATTAACAGTGCTGTCACTGAGGAGTATAAGGAGGATTGCAATCAATATCTAAATTGCTGCTTTTAATAGTATTATTTAATATTTTTTTTAATTCAACAAATGAAAGTTCTGATTCCTGGTTCAACTAAAGAAAATGTATATAATATTTAACATTTATTTAACAGTGACGGTACAACAATATCTTAGCACCTTAGCACCACTTAACACCTTAGCACCACTCTGAGACAAAGCTTTATTCAGGATCTGCAGTTTTATACACTTTTTTTTACACAGCTTATTTATTTTATTTATACACTATTTTGAAGCACATATATTGCTGACGACGAACCCATTAAATAACATAATATACAGAAAACGAGCTCCACTAAGTTCCATTTGAGTTGAGTTTTCAGTCCCTTTTATTTTTTATTTATTGGCTCTTTCTTTAAATACCTTTTCTGTCACATCCATCCCAGTCAATATCCCCTTAGTTATAGTAGCAACTCAGATTAAAAGATATTTAAAACCTTAATCGTGTGTCACCAAGTACTAGTAATATTCCTGATTAATATTTTGATATCTATTGACATTAATCTTAAGACTCTTCATTTTCTCTTAATGGCTCGTACATTTAATATGCACATAATGTCCACAGACTATGATTGAGATGCAGCCGTATCCACACGTGCCACAGGATTTTCAACAATATACAAAAATTCCACATTTTTGAGCAGCAGTGAGCAGCAGAGTGGCACAATTATGAAGCCGTCACAGCAGCCTCACACCAGTTATTTTTGTTCTACATATTTCTCCCACATTCCACTTATTATTATTCATTCCAACAGTGAATATACATATCATGATTTGATAATGCGACCATAAAGAAAGATTTTCTTTCCCAACCATAAAGCAAACCATTTGTTCGCGAGCTCCATTTTTTGTTCCTTTGACTCTGTCATACACAATTTATTATTTATCCCAGTCTTCTGTATTACAAATGGTCTCAGGATTAGGACAAATCAGGGCTCTCCAAACTATCAGGAGGGAAATGGATTCCTGAACAATATGTGTCAATGGAGAAATTGGCAAAGGAGTGACAGTGGCCCTGGAGAGGGGCCAAACAATGCCTGTGTGTCGCAGGAGGAAATCACACTGTTCCACTTGAGACAAACACAATTTCATATTAATGAATAATTGAGAAAGTTTAGAACTGGGTTGGGATAAATGTGCGTGAGCGTTACGTGTATCTGTGTCATGGTAATACTCGGATTGTTTCCAGCAGCTCAGCCGTGCAGAGACGTGTTTCTTCAGTGGGATTGATCATATAGGGTCACGACGAGACACGACGAGAAATCTTCTCCTCATGAATGCAAATTTTAAAATGCTTTTCGGCTTTAAATTCAGTATCTTTACCTGAACCTTACGCTAATATATCTAAATCAAAATACATTTTGTAAACTGTATGTCAGATTAATTTAGTTACCGCGATTATTAGCTGCCTGTACACTGTATAAGCTGACATTCTTCCTTACATGTATTTATGGCTCATCAGCATGAACTCACTGTGGCTGCGCTTGTTAACCTGTGTCTCGGTAACAAGGCCGGGGCTCGTTTGTTACATGAGAGGAGAAAGGAGGGGGTGGTCGACTCAGAGCACGGTGCCTTGACTGGAGACGAGGACGCTCCATACTGCACCCCCATCCATGCTAATGATCCGAGCTCTGCACATAATTAAAGCCCTGGTACCCCTCTCCTGTGAAACGCAAGGGGGGACTCTTGTACGTCTCCCAACGTAGCTAGAGGAGGTTTGGAAAACTTCTGAACATCTACGGTCCATTATGTATAATTTCAAAACACATCCCAAGTATGAGGAAAAGAAACTTTTCATTTTTAATGACAAAATCATGAATTATTCTATTTATTGTATACACTCACTCTTTCAAAGGTAGCTGGTCCATGAAAGGTGAAGCCGAATGAAGAGGGAAGCCTTTTCTGCTGTTAAGGACGACTTACCGTAGCAAACGACACCTGTTGAGCGCCACGGAAATGAGCAGAAGCTAAATGAGTGCACCATTAAAGGGATATCTTTTAGTATTAACATTTTTTTCTGCTCTTCTTTTGTTTTACGTGTAATTTCTGCACCATCATCATTATTTCTGTTACTTTTCCATTAACATAGAGACAAGGTAACATGATGGAAACAAAACACATTCACTGTTGGTCCCAGATTGCCCTGCAGCACACAGGATTGAAAAACACACATTTAAAAACAAAAATGATGCTGAATGAGTTTTTTGATATTTTATAATAATATACTTACCAAAATAGGAAGGTGTATCTGTGATGAATGACATAAAAATGTGATTTGCTTTCCGTTTAAAAAGCTAAAATTCATCCCTATTTTCTTGGACATTTTGAATGGAGCAGCCGCTGAGGTTTCTGACAGTTGTGCATTTCATGTAGTTGAGAGATGTTGTTGTGATATTTTCTGTTGTCTGAAGTCTGAGAATTTCATGTTTCTAGTTTTAATTACAATATTACTGGTTGTTGCATATCCTGGGACTGAGCTGTGTGCTTGTGGCTTGTGAGACGCTAGCGTTTATAAACCAATAATGATTATCTTTTATACATGATTCATTAGTATGTCCTAAGGAAGCACTGTTTTTTTTTTTATTCCTAACAGGCTGACTTGACTGCTCACTGTGTGACTGCACTGTGTATTAAAAGTCGGAGAAACTCTACCCCCTCGCCTTTTTAAAAAAAAAAAAAAAAAAAATGTTTTAATAGTTTTTATTGAAAGGACAGTTGCACTTTAATTGTCATCCATTATGTATGACAAATCCTGTTTGTTATTCAACGTTGATGAGCTACACAAATTAAAAGCTATGCACTCTTGATGGCTGGGATGTTTTCATCTTCTGCAACATACAGTACAGTGTAGTTTTCACTTTTAGCCAATAGGTGTCCCTGCAAACCATATAAATACTGCACTGTGCTGGTCCTGCCTGCAGCATGGCACTGTTGTAACTGCAAACATAACAATCATCCCCATCCTTTTTTTTTTACTATTACAGAACCAGGGGCCACAGTGACAAAAATACTGGTAATTAGAAAGTTATTTAACTTTTCATATGCATTGCTTGACCTTCTGTTGTATTTGTTAAACTGAATAAGATGCTTTAAAGACCTTATAAAGATTTCTGCAGAGAATCGTTAGATTAAGTTATCAAATATACAAATGCATCATGAGTACTCTGGCTGAATTGATTGCATATCTCAAAGGATGACATTTTAATAAATGTTATATAATTGCAAATATTTAGAACACATATAAATGATAAATGGGTGACTCTGAATTTTGAAACAAGCTGGATGCACTCAATTTTTCGAGCTCGGAAAGTTAGGTAAAAACGAGACAAAATGTTTCTGTCGCAAATCTCTCTGAAAACATCAGCGAAACCTGGTGTTGAAATCCACTGTTGCTCCACTGATAATTACAGGGACGAACTTTGCAGACAGACATTAGCCGAGTTCACACACTCAATAAAAAATGGGGTAAATGTCCAAGCATCTCTATAATAAGTACACAAAGTGATTTTCCTATACATTGACGATAAAAACAACTCCTGATCGTGTCATTTGATGACAGCAGAGATTAGATTACAAACCTAAGCATGCTACAAATCTCATCTGTCAGTTATAACGCCCGATTTGCCCGTCAGTTAACAGTCCCCAGAGCTAACGCCTCCATCAGGCTCTCCTCATTACAATTTACTGTTCCCAGCAACTGGAATGAGCTGCACAGCAATACTGAAGTGGACATTTTTATGTCAACAGCTCCATGCTTTTACTGATGTGCTCGCTGATAATTGCTTTTTGCCTCCAAAGCCAGCAATAACCCAGCAATAACTGAAACCTGATGTTCCTCTATGTGCTGTCTCCTCTGTTCTTTGATAGATTTTAAGTGTCTGGAGTCTGTTTTTGTCTCTGCGCCGGTACATTTGGGCTGTAATTATATTCATGATGTCTTATTGTCTGATATACTGACTGTGGAGCGGCTCTGCCTTGTTGGAATATTAGTTGTCTCACAGTTGCAGTCCTATGATTTGCTCCTCTTGCCATTGAGTGTTATGTATTAAGTGTATTGTTATCCATGTATTCATTGCACAGGTTGAGGATTAATCAGTGTATACTGCAGTATATACAGTAAATATACATTGCTTAAAATCAGGTCACATGCCTATAAGAATATGTTTTGATACCCCCATGTGGGTTGTTGCAATGTTTTTTAGGGATCGTCCGATCAACTGTCAGGTCTGATATTCAGCATTTTCATGATTACCATGATCTGTTTTTTGTTTTTTTGATTGCCAATGAAACAATTTATCTGCTTAAAATGTAATTCTTTGACTCAATATCCCTCCCACAACAGATCGATTGGTTACATGCCACAAGTATTAGGCCATCATCACTGAGGTCTCCTTGAGCACTGATAATCAGTATTGGCACTGTTCGGTTGATCCCTACTATTTTCATATAGACCAACTTACTTAATTAAGTAACTGAAAACGAACAACAGACAAGAGCATTATTAAAATTAGACCATATAAGGCCAAATACCCAAAATGATAAGAAGTTCAGTATGCTTTTAATGAGATTTTTCTTTTTTTTTTATACAGATAATAAATAAAACATCCATAGAACAAATTCTCCCTTAAGTAACCGAATCATTCATCATGCAACACTATTTGTTGTAATCTTCAAACATACACTACACCTTATAAGCAGCAATGGTGTACTCAAACATGTAAATGACATCTCCACGCTCCCATGGGCAACCATTGCACATGGCACATAAATAAACATGCACAAATTAGATAACAAGGTAGCCACAGCAAGGCCTTTGTAGGTCTTTGATAGCGAACCACTATACTACAGAGGATTGTAATAGGTTGTCCTTTTTTGCCTGTTGTTGATATACCATCTGGCCCGTGTAACAACTACATCCCTTTAGGCCTGCAAATAATGACTTTCCATATCCTTGCATCTAACCTGTGCATGGCTCATTGTGCTTTAGGGGAATATGTGACACTCCGCGTCCCTCCCCTTCGCTTCCCTAGTCTTTACTACACCTCTTCAGTTGATGTTTTTGACTATGGAGAGAGGCAGACCTTCGCTTGCAGGATAAAAGGAAGGGGTAGCGCCCCTCAATCATTCTGCCCTCCAGGAGGCGAGAGGAACGAGGGATGAGAGGGATGGGGGGCCTGGCAGGGTGCAGAGATGTAAGACACATTTAGATACAGCTTTGGCTGGTGTAAAAACTGTTGACTTTTTTCCTCTCTATCTCTTTTCTATCCTCTTTTGTTGCCTTTGGGGACAAAAGGCATGCAAATATTGGTGCAGGACCATTGAAACCACTGGTGAAAGCCTATTTAAAATGTCAGGGCACTGCTTGGAAAAAGTGAAACAGCTGGAAAGTGCATCTGCCACATAGTGATGTAAGTATTGTGGTGAATACTGCCACAGGTCGAGCATACTCTCCACTTAACAAACTGTGTTTTTTCCACCCAAGCACTGACTGAAATCTAATTTATGTCCGATATCATCAAAGGTTGGTGACTCCAAATTAACCTTTTTTGCATTGTTCCCTTATCCCCGCTTCCTTTTCATCTCCCCACTATAGTTCACATTTTCAGGAATTTGCTGAAACAACATCTGTGTAGTCATGCTGGGTGTCGAGGGGGGTAACGCGGTGAGCTGTATACTCAGATTCGTTACTCTGATCCAGGCACAAGTCACCCCTGGGGAGGCTGCAGGGCCTGGGTCAGCCATATGGTGGCAGAAGCCCCTGGAGGAGCCAGCCCGATAAGCTGGATCAGCTTCAGCACTTCCTGACCGAGGCCCGGGCCGCACCACCAAGCAGGTAAACGAGGGGGGTGGTGGCAGCTACCCCTCAGCAGCAGGAACCACAGCAGCACCATTAGGAACCTGAGGGAAGAGAAATGGAAATGGTTTCATCCATGGCATCTGCAATGCTAAGGGAAATTAAAGTCAGGGCTGCTGAAACTTACACTAAATCTGCTGAGCCTCTCTGATAAAATACTCTGATTTCTTGTTGAATGCTGTGGCTGTTAGATGGCATAGATTAGATGCAGCCTTGGCTTGATATTGAAAAATCTACAGTGATAAATCAGAGACAGATCACAGATCACGGTTGTATTCAAGAAAAAGCTGTGGAGAATAACATTATAAAAACAAACACTTTGAACTTATGAAAACCTATGTAATACAGGATGCAATATCAGTACCATAAAGCGCATATGAACAACAACATCACAAATACTATGTAACCCATTTTATGGGGTTAATGAAAATAATCACATAGCATTGATTCTTGAGTGCTGAAATAACTTTTGCATGTGTGGTGTAAATGTCAAGATTTATTTAGAAAATGTTTTCTTAAGATAGAGTAATAAGTACCATCACTGTCCCAGTGGCCAATACATTATTGAAACCTGAATAGTCACACAACTGGTCTAAGTGCAACGTAACTGTAAGCCCTCAGGACCTGTACATGGAGAGGAACAGTCTGTTTGTCTGCTGCCAGGTACACCAGCCTCCACTGTCAGAGTGGACTGTACCATTCTCTGGACTGAACCAGAAGGCTTGCATTGCTGTAACACAAAGACTAGTGGAGGGTATGGTATAACTTGTCCTCAGAGCATCAACAAAATAACATACTTGGTTCATGGTAGTGACTGGCATCAACTTGAAAACATTATATAATCTAGAGTTAGTTATCATTTAGGGTTTTATAACAGAGATTAAACCCTTTTTTAGGCCTAATAGTTTTCTTAATATATTTTCATTGTGTTTCAGTATTTATTAGATTGGTCAAAAGAGTGAAGTTTTGTTTTAATTTGAGGAAGTGATAGCATTTTTCCCAAGGGTTCCACTGAATTGAGTTGTACATACAGTAATCTATAGCACTAAACATTTTGCATTGTTGCATTCCCGTGGCTCAACATATTATGCTGAGTAGCCATATCTCCCGCCAAATGTGCTTTCCCTTCAACATTCCTGACTGCAAGGCCTTTCTCCTTTTGCTGCTCACTTGCACTTGTGCGATTCTGAATTTTAACCAGCGGTGTCAGCGAAGAAACACCACAGAACATGTGTAAAGCATCTTAACCACTTGTGTTTTAGATACCAGTAACATGAGCAGCCAGAGTTACAGATAAACACTGTGATGCTTCTCAGTTATCAATCGGTGTAGATTCAGCCGAAACAGGAACTTAACATTAAATTAATTTTTGTGTTGTACACATGAACATGAACATTTTTTCAGCATATTATGTTAATACAGGTGATTTTCAACAAAATGCTTTTAATGCTTGTATGGGTTGACAAATCAGTTAAGCTGAATTCTCCTCTCGCCAACCATGATGAGATAGCTAAGATACATACAGAAATGTTTTCTGATCTGACGTCTCTGTCAGCGGGAAGATATGAGTTGTCTGCGCCTTCCAAAACCGTTATCACTCAATGAAAGATAAATCCGTTTTAAGATGTGACAATGGTATGAGTAACACATCTTATTGACCACTTTGCCAAGCTTACAGAATGAGTGGTCATATATTAAAAATATATAAAATGAGCAGTTGTCTGCTGTGTTAAAAAACTGATATTTTGTTGAACTATCCATCCAGTCCGAGCGTCAACACAGACTTTGTCGCTCTGCAGCATAAAATAAGGTTACCTTAATTCCTCCATTGCTACAGAAGAGAAGGTTACTTTGGGATACTTGCTGAGCAGCCAGTACTCATCAGGAAGACCACCACATAAGTTGTCTCTGAAAGCAGCTCATAATGAACTATATTTGACATGTGTTGCTATGCAGCGACCTCTATTGGCTGTAGTAATTATTACGGCAGCAAATGAGGAAGTTAGGTAAAGACATGTTTGCGTCTAGAGTATAGTCAACGTTCAGTCATTTACACTTACTTATGTAGTGAAGTTACATCATGTACGTAATGTGTTTTAACCCAAACCATGATGTTTTCCTTAACCAAACCAAGTTGTTTTCTTGCTTAATCCCAACCAACTGCGACAACAAAGGTCCGGTACGCCTGTTGCTGTTACGCTGCAACAGTTATGTTGTTTTGGGAATGATGGTACATGCCGTTTTCTAGGGTGACTGTCGTTCTTCTTGAGAGAACAGTCTGTACCATTTCATGATCAAAGTGCTCTGTGAGTTATCCCTATCTTGTTAAAAGTGTAATTGTAATGGTTAATGGGTCTTCCCTTTGTTCCGCCATTTCCCATTATAGTATTATTTTGTCTGAGGGCTTTGCAACAACATGCAAACCGAGCATAAAATCTCCTGAGTCAGATACTATATCTACATTGCAATATACTGTAAATTCATATTGCAAATTTTGATGGTGGGACAACTGGATGAGTCCAATAAAAATCTCTCAAGACTCAGAAATGAAGGCCTTCTGGCCGACTAGAATATGACACGCAGCCTGAATTTACAAACAGACCTAGTCCAAAATCTCTTGTCTAAAAAAAAAAAAAAAAATCCAGTGTGTATTCATTGCCATATGAAGGGATTTCCAACTTTGCTCAGAATTAATCAAATAAAGCAAATTTTTTGAAACATGGCCTGGGGCCGAGGAATTGGTATGCTGTGCGTCTTCAGCTTCCCAAATTTTAATGAGAATTAATGGTAATTACACAGAAGGAATTCTGCAAACTCAAAATGCCACCCTTTGAAGCCACAATATAGACACAGTCAGACTATCTACCTGCTTAAATTTCAACATGAATGTCAACTCCCACACAGCTGTTGTTTGGCCTTGGCTAAATTCACAACTACAGCAATGCTTTGTCTCTATTTTCATTCATTAATTACAATATCAAAATGGTATTACAAACCTGACACAATAAAAGCCCTTTCTCCTCCCAGTGAACAGTATAGATAGATTAGCTGCAATTGACTATCAAAGTCTAAAAAGAGACAACTCGGTCCTCTGAGAGAAGCATTGTCTAAAAGTTTTCACTCAGCGCCAAGTTTCTGAGCCGGAGCATGCCATTTTCATTTTGTTTGGCATTTTTGAGACGTCTGAGGGAGTTGGTGTGCACTTTAAGAGATGCTGACATGTTATTGTCTGAGTGTCTTTTGGTCTTCATCTCTAATAGAGAATGGCTTGCCTTTTGTATTTATAATGCATGCTCTCTTTGAGGTTGTTACAGGTGCCACTGAGAGACTCCTTCTCAGTCCCTCCTTGTTTATATTCACACCAACATAATTGTTTTGCCTTCCAAACAATATATTCTGAGGAGTATACGTAACATATTAGCTAATTATGGATTCTCTCAGCAGTGTGGCCTTACCCTGCCTCACCTGGTTTCTAATTAATTAGCTATGTTTATGCTAGTCGTTATAACCTTGACAGCTCGTTACCTTCATCCCAGGAAAGGGTTCTTTCATGACAAATTACTAGGCTGGATGTGTGACACCTCTCTGACTTGCCTGTGGTCTCCCATGCTGGGGACAAAAGCCCAGATGACTCTAACTGAGCAGTGTCTTGAAGATATGAGATATTCAAATGAGATGCTAACAGAGAGGGACTTTGTGATGCCGGATGTCTAATGTTAATGTTCTCATTTGAATATAAAAGAATCTTTGCCATTTTTTGCGGATCAAAAAGTGAGAATAAGAGATGTGAATGTGAGTTCTTCAGGCATGACTGACAAGACAATGGGAAAGTTTTACAGTGTCGCAGCCTTTGTCAAACCGGTATTTAACAAGCGCTCAAGCAGAAGGGATTATGGGTTAAATGCAGGGCACATAATGTAGTGTGAAAAATATTTTTTTCTTGTTTCCATATTAAAGATTATGTCCAATACAGTAAGGAAATACCAATAAATGAACAACAGACACACTCACATTTGTGTTGAGATAATTAGCAGGCACAATAATTTGCCATTTTGTTTTATCTGGTATCAGCTGATCTTTGTACAGGTTTAATGCTACTGTAGCAAAAAGCGCTTTCTGCAGTCATGCATGCATTTGATTGATTGGTGATTGATGATTTACAGTACTATGTCCAAATTTGATATCGCTGTTACCTTGTGGTAAGTGTGGAAGTGTAGAGTTGTACATAAACAAAAAATGTGAATAATTTGCTCTAAATTTACAACCCAGCTGATAGAATGACTGGTCAAATACATCTATTAATATTATCTTATTTCACCTATCAGTGTATATGTTGCTACTAAGTAACAAGAAACTGCAGTACAGACATGTTTAAGTTAACTGCTGCCTGCCGCTGTCTGGCAAGCAGTACAGAAGTGTCTGCTGCTTTACTCTGCTTTACGTTATTTTTATGTTTCATTTTTTATTCACCCATTTATATAATTCAGCGATCTTTAAGAGAGAGGTTTGTGTATGACATATGTTTTCTCAGGTTAAAAAAATGTTTGAAAAGTCGAGTGGAGAGTAGAGAGTTTAGTTTTACCCCCATGAAAAGTCACGTAGAGACCAGTCCAAATTTGCGAACAATGACCACAGTCACTTCTTGTCATTCTATTGTCAATTCAAACACAGCTGCTGTTGAACACGTGCATAAATCAGACATTTACAATCATATAAAGTGCATTGTGCACAACTTTTTCTTCGGTAGTCCGTTCGGTTCCTGCAGCCTCGGTGTACTTTGCTTTAACAATTTCTACTTAAAATATTGAAACTTTTCCTCATGAGGAAGCAATTACAGCTTACTCAGACAAATAGGCCTGTTCGGAGGGAGTTCATGATTTCCCTGAACCCAACAGAATGTCCTTCAGTGAGACGGAGATAATAATTCATGCTCTGGGGCTCCAGATATGCCAACAGGTCTTATCTACTACTCCTTATTCACCATCATTGCTCAATACACTGTATTGTCGAAGGCAAATTGAGGATGTATAATTCAATAAGCAGTGTACTAAAGAATTAATATATTCAAGTTAATTATGCCACCGTGTGAGGGAACTGTTGTACATCGGATTACCAAAATGATTTTTACTTTTGACCTTGGTCTCTGCGGATCAGCTTCATTACGAGGCTTTAGTTATAGCTTAACATTTTAAAACAATTGGCATGGAGCGGCCCCTTTATTTATGATTCAAGGATTGATGTCCTTTGTTTAAATAAAATATAGCTGAAAGGTGAGAGTGTGAATGAATCTTTTCAAGCGAGTAATTAGATGGGAAATTTATTTATTCATGTTTATGTTAGGTTTCTTAAGACAGCTGCTCCACAGAGGCAAAAGCTGTAGAGGAGCTGGAACAGAACTGGCTGGTGTAAAGTGTTGATAGAAGAACTAATGTTATCTGAAGGTTTTAATGAGAGGTTCTGCTTCTCTCAACCTTCACAGTGGCAGTATGCAAACCACCCTGCAGGTCCTGTACCTGCTCAGAGCTGAACAACTTGTTCAGCGGAAAATGAGTGGCCTCATTGTATATCCTCCCAACTTTGACAGCTGGGAGACGCCTAAGGCTCATCCTGAAGCTACTACCTCAGCTTTTGAGAGCAGAGCTGCTGCAGAAATTAAGGCTGGGATCTTTGCAATCTTCCATTAATTGCAATGCAGTGTCAGTGACTGTGTTTGTCCTCACACTGCATGACTTTATCATCCTGACTGACAGTATGAATGTTAAAATGTTAAGACCACTGAAAAAATCATTCCTTACTGGCCAGTGGCAGCTAATAATGATGATTTAAAGAAAGAGAAAAGGTTCTCGTAGGGTTGAGGTTTGAACGTGAGCCTCAGAGGATCACAGTAACTTCTGTAAATTGCATTAACTTTTTACAATGTAGGCTAGGTTCTTTGTGGCTGCTAGCCTCATCTCATTAGATTTTCCAATTATTATTCCTTTTCACTGCGTTACTACTGGGCAAAAATGCACACCCCTGACACAGTAAAAATAATTAGCTACTCCCAATAATGCAGCAGTGTGTTTGGAGCAAAGTGAGGTTTTTTTTCTTCTTCTAGAGATCATGACACTCTGAATTACCTGAAGAATACCTGGAGCAATCCATGAACCTAATTAACTTCCCACAGAGATCAAATCAACACATCATTTTGAAATATATGGGAAATAAAAACGAACATTTGCCAAGGTCTTACCCGTCCCTTTCTCTCCCTTCTGTCTCACAAATGCTACTCTCTCTGGGATCTATTGCATGTAAGCAGAGCTGAAGAATGACGGGGGAATGCGTTGGGAAGGACCCAATTTATTCCATCAAGTAATCAATGTGCAATTTGAATTCATTTGAATGCACTCAATCATGCCCCTAATGTTGATGGCTCACGGGTGTGAGCATCAGTTATGCAGGAGTGTTATATAGCTTTGGTTTGGACCCATTTCATCAAATATTTATGGGGTGAAAAAAAAAGTGCATCAAAATAGGAGTGAACAGAATTACACTTAAGTTTCTCATGTGTTGGGAGCGCTTGACTTGTATTGTTCTGAATACTGAGAGCTCTTTTGTCCAGGTTTCTTTGTTTTTTGGGGTCTTAGAGGGTGTGGGAGGAATCAGACGTGTCATGAAACTTTTTTTTTTCCTCTTTTTTGCTTATTTACTTAGATGAACTCATCAAACCCTTACTTTCATGCCATAAAAGGCTCTTGTCTGAATGGACATATAGTACAAAAGCAAGTGATGCAAAAAGGTGAAATCGGGGTATATCTCTCCAGCTCAATTGAGCCTGCCTTTTCTCCTCACTCTTCATCAGCCTTGCCTGCCTCGCCTCTGTCTGCCAGTGTGTTTGGCTTTTAGATGTGATGTGAGCGTAGTATTCTCTCAGACCCAGGCAGTTACTTTGTGAACAGCCGCTGCTCGCACACTGATGGTATTTCACTGCTGCATCCCCCAAGTTATATTAAATTTGCAACTGGCCCTCTTTAAGTCTTTTTCATGAGATGTATGTTTTAAAGAGTGTGTCAATTCTTAAAGATGCCCTTGGCTTTTATCAGTCGTTTTTTAAGAAAGCTTCCAATAAAGAGTGAGGCGAGAGCTCGATGTGGCGGTGGCCCATTTTGCTTGCATAAACTGCATATAAAATCTTAAACTCAGATCTTAAAGGCTGATACGATCTGACTTAAAGCCGTCTCAACAAAGCCCAGGCTTCAATATTAATGAATTTAACTTAACATCGTTTTAACAATGATTCAATGTTTGCTCTTTTCACTTTAAAGCACTTTTTCTTGTTTTTAAGCTATAACTGTGAATTTCTTTTCACACAGAGCTTCAGCTGCTTTGTTCCTGCTGCAATTAGACGTTAAAAGCCGCGACTGTTCCTGTGAAGACCCCTCTTACAGCCTTAAAAGAAAACACTGTGCTTTTTATCTCATTGGAGCCGGTCTGCAAATAAACCCCAAGCAAACCGTGTTTGTTTTCAACATTCTCCAAGTTCCAGCTGTTCTGTTGACCTGTAGCTCCTGTAGGGTGCCACGGTAAAGCAAGCGCGCAATTACTTCTTATTAGAGCTCTGACTCCTGATACACCTCTTCTAGGAGGGGCGAGCTATCACTTTCAGACATGCTAAACCTCTTGGAGCAGGAGACAGGGGAGCCCACCAAACGTGAGTTTATGTCTACGGCCGGTACGATAGTAGAGTCGGTGCTAGTGTCCTGCTGAGTTCCCGCACAGATCAGAGATCACAGATCCACAGTGCTCACTCCCGAGACGCTGGCCTTCTGCAACATTTACCCACTACATGGGCTCCTCGAGCTGTCATTCATACACTGAAGCACGCCCGCACGCACACACACACCGGACAGAAATGACTGTATGTCTTAATTATGCACTGATCAGCCTGCAACAAATCAGGTCTTTTGACAGTTCTACATTAAGAAATTATTAAGTGTTTACTCAGTATTGTGAATTAATCATGTGGTGGTTTGCATTTTCGCCAAGGTGTTGTTGTTTTCTTGACTTGATTGATTATAGGTGTACCTTTTCTTATAAATAGTGTGTTTTTAATTCAGAAAAACAAATTTGATTAATTAAAGGTAAACTTTGAGACTGTCTGCTCATGTGTATCTAAATCAGATGGGGTCAGGTCACTTTGGATGATGAAGTTTGAGAATATGGCTCATTTACCTTCCTGTTAACTTGCTGTTATCCCAATGGAAGATGTGGTGTGTTACTTAATATGCACCACAGAAATACACTGGTTTCCTACGTGGTGTCAGGACCCTTGAAGGCGCCACAAGAAAAATCTGAGGGGTCACAAGGTGATTAACAGGATCAGGCATGAGAAAAACAAACCGTATTTCTGATTCTCTTCCTTTTTTGCCTTTTCAGCTTCTACCTCTGTTTTGGGGTCACAGATCGGTACGAGTTTGGTGCAATAGGAGAAAAGCAACAAAACACTCTAAATGCATGAGGCTAGGTTTCTTCTCAACTGACAGTGGTGTAAGTCACAGTTTGTTTCCACTCGTGTCATTTAGTACTTCCTGATAGAGGTCGTACAGCCTGTAGGCAAGGCAAGGCAAGTTAACTCGCTATAGTGTATAGCTGTCTTTTCTTCTTCATCTCTTTTTTATTGAGTCTTCTTCTACTTCTGCTTTTTTGTTTAATTTTGGCTGAGTTTGCAGGCTTTTAGGAGCATTGCAGCCATAAATTATAGACCTGGATATAAGGGTTTCTTGCTCAGTGGCCACTTGTTGGAAAAAAGTATTTTCCCCGTAGAACGCCATTATAAAAGAGACGTCTGTAACACTGTTGACGGGACACCAACAACTGCAAACGAGGTCAATCATCACTCTTTCTTTTATGAATTTTTATCCAGCGAGGTTCGTCTGTAAAACTTTCCTGATGCTGAGAAAATTCATTCATAAATCTGTGACATCATCACAATGTAATGTCTATGAGCAGAGTGGAAACTCTGTTAGGGCCAGCAGGAGACACACTATTGCACATATTCACTGGGCTGTATAACCTAGAAGTAAACCTGGAAGCTATAAACTTTTTCTGGTGTATTGGACAGAATATGAATTTTGAATTTGTATTCACTACCTAGTTCTATTACAAATCTATGATTACAGCCACTCAATGGGTTGGGGTGTGGATCAGAATGATTATACTTACGCCCATAGACATACTGTAGGCTCTCACCATAGTGTGACAGTCAGACGTATTTTTCGACCGCATGCACCGAACCCTGGCGTCCATACCTGTACTGACAAATACATGTTCTGTTATAACCCGATTCAAAAACCTTTTTAGTCTGCTGTAGGTTTTCCTGCTCAATGATAAGACATTTTCAGCTCACAAACTGATGGCAGGGCTGTCTTGCTGCAAGCAAATACCTTATCAGTGTTCCAGTGCAAAACTGATGTGACACAACAGAGAAACATCAGGCAATGCTGTCTGTGAATATCAACTTTTTTGCGAATATCAGCTGATACCGATGTTCGGCCGATGAATTGGTACAGCGAAGTGTGAATGTATGACGTATACATGAAAAAGGATTTCAGTTTTAAAGCCCCTTACTTGGTTCTGGAGAAGGGGCTATTAGGGGGGTTGCATTATTTATTTATTAGTATTTCTTTAGTATTATCATGATTCACTTCTCATCAGCTTGACAATGTTGGATATAAGTGCTGCTTATTCACACAGCACAAAAGAATATTGATCTCCTTTCATCATATGATAGTTGGTCTGAATTTTTCACATAAGCTTGACCTGCACTTGACTTGTCACATTGATCCACACACAGCTTGTACTGACCGGAGGAGAGAGAGGCCAAGACCATCAATACAAAAGAGGGTCCCTGTTGATTTTACCAACAGCTAATTATGCCTAAACTCTCATACAGACCAATTAGCAGGATAAAAAACGGTCACAGATCGATTGTAGCTGCTATCTACCCTTCAGATCCAAACCACGATAGGTTTTTCTCTCCGTGATCTGCACCTCCAAAAGATTGTTAGGCGGGAGACTTGTAGAGCGATAACAGAAATAAATAAAATATTTAATTAATAAAGAAAAGAAAGAAACATTTCTGGATAATGCACCAAGGAGTAGTGTTAAAAAACTAATTTTCATTCTGCTATTAAAAAAAAAAAGGAAGAGGGATGTGAGTGAAGTTTTTGCAAAGCAGCAATGGGAAGATACTAAACTAATCGCTGATGGCGTTTGCTACAACTATATGCAGGGTTTTCTGTTGGTGCCAGTCTATGTGTCCTAACATTTCAATCTTGCGGATAAATGGGAGAAATGCCGAATATTATCTGTGTTTATTGGGATTAAACATTATTCAGGGCATGCATAACCAGTCCAAAGCATCAGTATTTGACGTCCTGGGAATAAGACTCAACGATCAACTGTCTTTCTCCAGAAACACAAGCTCCGTCCCATGAAAATCAGTTTCATGGGACATTACGACTGGAGAGATTTAAATATTACCGACATAAACTCATTTTCCCAGTAATTTTAGACTCTTGAGCAAAAAGAGGTCCCAGTACAATAAAATCAAATACCAGAAAACGGAAACCCTGGTGGTATCTCATGTCCAGTACTGAAAGTGCAAAGAGTACAAAATGGAGCGTTACAATGCTCAGTGAAATATTCAAGTATCACAATCAAGTTTTTTAATCACAATTTGTTTTATCGTCTTAGCTAAAGGTCAGACTACGCAAATATTAAAACAATAAAGAAATCGTTTCAACCTTAACATCATATGAGTTATCTGTATCTATTAGCACTAGCTCATTTTCAGATCTGGAACCTATACCAGTATACGGTGGCTGATTTAAGGTTCAGGGATCTGATTGCCTCGGGCGAGTTATTCTAAGAGCCCCCTGATGTCAGTGGGACTGTCTGGCAGAATAAAAGGCAAGGCAATAAACTGGGGGAAAAAGTAGCACACGCGCATTGAAATCGGGGCCTCCCCGAGGCGATGGCCCAACTGGCCCGTGGTTAAATCCTCCACTGAAAGTGTAATAATCACACCAGAGCCCCACAGAGGGAAGGGAAGAGAAAGAGAAAGAGTGGGGGAAGACACAGAGGTACCAAAACAAAAGCCACCTCTCTCCGTCCTGTTCTCTTTGTGCCTCCTATCTAAAGGAAAAAAGACCGAAAAATCTTGGCGCTAAGAAAAGGAATTACAGGGGCTGTGATGACGACTGATGGGAAAGTGGAACGAGATCTGAAACAGATCACAAGGGTTTATTGTAGCTGTGGCAGTCATTCTGATGTGTTTGCAGATATAAGCATTAGTCTTGTACTCTAATCCTGTCCATAGGCTGTTGTTGGCTCACCCTGGCTGCAGATAAATGGTTAATAATACTTTGAGTACCCTAAGCAATGGGCTTTGCACTTGTAAGATTACTTAACACACATTTGTGCCCAAGCAGAATGTACAAGTGACGGTTCATCTTGTCTCTGGCTAAAGTGGATTTGTTTTTCTACCCCTCAAAAAAATTAACAGAAATGAAATAAACAAACAATTGTTTGGATAGTTATATTAAGCCATTACACTCGTCTCGAATGCCTCTCAATTCTTTCCCCTTTAAGAGTGCCCAGCAGGAACTCCCACTATAAATCACATTTAGTACCTCTGACACGTTAGAAGAAGTGATATAGCTGCCAGAGCTCTAATTGCCCTACCCTGCATGCCTCGTCTTTGTGCTCCTGTCTTACATTTTAAGACACTTCCCCAAGTTGAGCACTTCTGCGTGTGTGTGCGTTTAAGATCTGCGTCCGTCTTAAGAATTGTGCAAATGAGGGGCATGTCGAACAAAACATAGTGTCATGTATTGTTTGAAAACATCAATTAAGAGAGTGTTTTCTATCCAGAAACGCAGCTTGAGCATTGCTCCTTTTGTTCTTGCCGGTGAATTGTGGGAGGTTGCCTGGGCATGCTAATTATGACAGGAAAGGTCAAACTAATTAGCGCTCCCTTTGAACTTGCCATGGAAAGTTCTTGATATCTCCATGCAGACTTGACAGAGTTCAAATTAATCAAGAGTTTGTCCTATATGCAGCAAAAATATCAACTTCATGAGGAGGCTTTTATTTGCCGAGGCTTAACAAGACACTCACGTGCGCAAACAGGCCTCTTTATCAAGTGGAAGGAGAACACTTTGTGCGCCATTAAACCTGCACAATGCCGTAATCGTCTTTGTTTAGATATGTTAAATAAAGCATATCATTATGCTCTACTGGGTGCTAAGTGGTATTTAAAGGTCCATAAATTCAATTAGACAATGTTTAATGCTGCCCCTAGACCATGTTAGTGCAGTGACGCACGTGATCCAGGGGAGGGTCGCGTCAGCCATTTTTAAGAATTATTACTTAGGATTTACATTTATATTGTCATTTTAATAGTACGACCCTCTTCAACCGATAGGGGCCTCAGATGCTTCCAGGGCCTCAGCTCATTCCCCGTCCCTCAGGACTGCATCCCATTTGTCATTATACATAGCTAGGAAGAAATCTCTCCTCAGTCTCAGTCTGTCATTAGAGCGCTCCCGTTAGCCTGGTGCTAATGCACAGTTTAGCAGCCAGCGCGGAAAATGCTAAAGAGGTCCTGACAACTCCTGGGGGTCGGCTAAGTGTGGGCCAAGGGTTTCTGTGTGTGCGAGTGTGCACTCACATTAGTGTTTGAAGGGGGGGGGTGGGATGGGGTCCCAGTGGTTGTTTGCCTGTTTTCCATCAAGAGCCCTCATCTCCTTTATCCCCTTTGTGGCGGAGGCCCTCCTCGGGCAGTTCCCTCTGAGGGGGATCTAAAAAGAGCAGCTGCCGGGGAATGAGTGCCATTTCCTCCTGCTGTCACCAGCACACTGGCAACCCTTAGTCCTCCTGTCCCCCTCCACCCACAAACCCCCTATTAATATGCATATGAACTTGTTTCTCTTAGTTCTGAACTCCAGTGACAAAGTGGGAAAGCATATGCCTGAAATATTCATGATCGCACGCAGTAATTAAGCGGTGGAGAAGGGAACTCTACGAGGGAGAGTCACTACCCCTCCGCTGGAGTTAAAAATGGCTTTTTTTTTCTTCTCCAGCACTAAAGAGCATGTTGTCCTCTGCTTTCTCTGTAATTCTTCGAAGCATTTTCCTCGTCGCGTGTGCTGTTTTGCAACACGGAGCCATTTCACCATCTAAGAGTTAATGAGGCTTGAAAAGAAGAGCAGTTTTTGTTTAGTGTGTTAAATCCAGTTAAGTGCCAGAGAGAAGCCACAGTGTGACATCAGGACTGTTTTTCTCCATTTTTCTGTGTGACACGTCCATCATTAACTAACCGTTTACCATTTTTTCCATGTAAACACAGAAACTTGTGAAATCCTTGGATGATATTACTGCAGCAGAATCAGACAGTCTCTTGCTTCTCACTATTTTAAAACTTGTAAGTGGTGGCAACCTGCTGAGAAACATATTAAACTGGGTAATAGATTAGAATATTTTCACTTAAGGATTTTATTTAAGGAAGTTTTGGCTGAAACTTAAATAATTTATGACCGATATTTCAATATAGTTCACTGGAATAAAATTTTTTTTTACTAGCAATTCCCCATAATTTACACTATTAACTCATATCATATTACTATCAATATAATTCCTACTGGTCTGAGCACAATAATATCTGTTAATTTCTATTTTCTGCTTCACTTATCACTTAATTCTGGGAGTTATTTTACCATTAATGCAATTCATCTTTGGATGCAACATTTAAAACAGGCAAGATGTAACGATATTTGGATATTGTTGATTTTTTCTTTCATGGATATAATGCAGTAGTGCAAATATGATACCGAGCATTAGCTTAGGAGATTATACATAGCTAATACATCGGAAATTCATTGTCAGGGAATTAATTTTGCATTGAATCTTTGTCATCGTTTTGCAAAAATGTCCTGTTATATGTGGAAAATGCACTTCTCTTTACTGTTACTGTTTTTAAAGGACAGAGACTTTGAAGCGAGAGAATAAAGCATGCTGCAGACCATTCTGAGATTTAGCCAGAAGAATCAGAGGTGGACGGCTCTGTACAGCCACCAGAGAGATGGAGAGAGAATGAGAGAGAGAGGGAGAGAGAGGGAGAGGAGGGGGCTGTTAGTTATAGAATCTGAGAGGGAGGACGAGGGAGAGAGGGCTGTGAGTTGGTTGCCGAGGCTTGACAGCCAGGTAGATTGTATCTGACATAAAGCCCAGAGATGAAAGAAGAGCGGACAGCTGGCCCACTGCACTCAGCTCACTCCATGCAGTTGCACTCACCTCGCCACGCCGCTTGCCCCCCCTCCTCTTGTCCCCCACCCGCTCTCATTCTCCTCCTGTTTACGCTCTCCTGACGGCTCCTCAGGGGTGTGTCCACCTCTTTCCACCGGGGGATCGTCGCCGGCTCTCCGGTCTCCGTCTAGGCCCCGGCTGAACCCACGTGAGAAGCAGTGGTCCAGAGTTCAGCCTCCCTCTCCTGCCTCCTGCCCCGTCTCCAGGTCTCCGCTCCGCTCCGTGCCTGTCATCTCACAGCCCACTCAGTGCCACACTGGCTTGTTTTGTCAATAACCATTTATTTGTTGCTGGAATGGCAGCAGCCATTACATCTGACCTCCCTGTTTCATCAATTATGGATAGATTATTGGATGTGAACATCTGCAAGAGCTTGCTGTTGGACTCACCTCCTGGCAGGGATTAGATAAAGTATTAAACTGTTGTTTATTGTCAGGCCAAAACTCTACTGGGAAGCCAGAGAATTTCTACAACCCCACAGCAAAAAATAACTCCCATCAACAAGGCACCTTAAATAGTTTAGCAGCACTGCCGAGGCCCCCTCATGGTAAGATATGGGCCATTCATTATTTACACTTATTACTGGTTGTTATAACACTCATGGTAAAAGCTACTGGCAGATGGAGCTTCGTCATTGTTTGTCACCTTTTGTAAATGTGTGAACCAGAGGCCAAACACACATTACTGTACACATACACTCACATGCACACAGACGCTTGTCTCCAAAGCAACTTTCTTCTGGGACAAGTCTTTCTGCTCTACATGGGGAAATAATCGCTGTGAAACCACTAATGATTGAGAGAACAAGCTCACCGACAGACCGCACACACACTTATACACACATGTACGCACAGTCTCGGGGGTCAGGGAGATATTTAAAAACACATTTAGGTTATTTATTTTTAAAACATGCCAAATAAAATGTTTAACGCATGAATTATAGATTTTAAATGGATATCTTCTGGCTGAATATGTAACACTGGCATCATTTTGAAGTAATACATGGAAATGGGGGAAATGGGCAGCCGGGGTGCTAAATAAGGATGAGTGTGATGCGATGCATGACCTGTGGCTCAAGATGTTCCACAAAATTTTCCAATACTGTCCCAGATGACTTTCTTCAGTTTGACCATGTCATTCTTAATGTCATATTACACTTTCACAGCATTACCGCCCTTGACTGTCTCTTATGTTGCGTCAGATGTCTGATAACAGGATAATCTGTTCGTTTACATATTATTTACAGTTGAATTACAGTTGCAATTTAGGTGTTTAATAGCATAAACAAAAGATGCAAAAGGTCGAAAATCTTCAACATTTCAACAATATTGTCACATGTTTAATTAACACAATGTTGATATTTCAATATCATGATTATCGTGAATATCGCAACACCCCATAGTCGAAAGAAAATGTCCAAAATGTACATGTTTAGGTTGTTATTTTGGTTCAGATTTCTGTCCTGGACATTTGCATAAGTAAGGATAAAACATCAGAAAACTTGTGATACGAAAATACATTTCTCTCAATGTAAGTAATCAACTTGGGCAGAGATTTCATTGTGGTATCTATTTTTTTTTTACCTATTCTATATAAATCTTCACTTCATTGGACAAAACTCGGTGTGTGATTAAAAAAAAACCCTTTCAATTTCAGAGTTTTATCACTAAATTGAAAAAGGAGGTTGTGCCTCAACAATGGGATTCTTAGTGGAGTGCTGGACCCAAGAAATCCAGTGAGCATATTCCAATAAAACACGAAAGGGCAGCACATCTCAAATTTCCAAGTCAAGGAGAACAAAACACTCGTTTAACACACGTTTCGGCACAGAACCGTCTTCATTTGGGACCTTTCTCATCCCATGGTTCTAGATACAGGGACCATTAACAAGTATATGGTGAAATCAGAATTTAAACCACATCACAGCTTTATTAAGAGTTTTTCTGGCCATCATTGATTATGAAGACTATAAACTAGATAACAATAAAGGGACATACAGTAGATTAAAAACAGTCCTCTGACTTAAAAACATTTTAAAGTTAAGTCTTTATTCCAGTGGTGTCAAAGTGTTGAACATGTGTATTCAAAACACTCAGAATGCGTAAGTGTTGTGATTGTGATGTGAGCCAAAAGAACAAGTGAAAGGTTTGTTTGTCCTACCTGACTTGGAAATTTGGATGTGCTGCCATTTCATGTTTTTTAGACTTTAATTAGTATTTGCTCGGTATCATTAATTTGATGAGCAGAACGACAATTTGATATTTTTAATATGGTCATCACGTCACAGTATGATTCCACAGAATGTTGCTAAAATTACTGCCCAGAACTTGATATTATGATCATGGCGAGTAATAAAAATGATTTTTATCATAATAAAGTTGTTTTAAATGCTTTGCGTCCACTGACAAAGCGTTCAAAATGTGACACAATAAATACAAAGAATACAATTTCTTTTTCACCACAGCCAGATTGGATCTTTCCTCTCAACAATGAAATTTATTCTTAGACATTTTTTATCTGTCCAGGTGACCTGAACTTGGACTAACAGGCTGCTCTTGGCTGCTTAGTATCTTCCCCATAGTGCAGTGAAGAAGAGGTTGCTGCACTGCCTTTTTAGTCCCCTGTCAAAGCCTCTCAAAGTTCACCTTCAAGGCATCTGCTCAGCTGTCAACACCAGTTGTCAAACCGACACTTAGCATTCGCATTGTTTCTGTAAAAAAATGAAGATATGTATTTCCACCGAGTCTCAAAAAAAAACAAAAAAACAGCACGTAGCCCCAGCATTTTCATTAATGTCTTTAGGTGGTTTAGGCAGTGATGTAACCTCTGTCAAACAGGAAGTGTCTTTTTTTTTTCCAGGCTTTGAACAAAGAGCGTGAAAACCTCCTGTGTGCTAGAGAGTAGCGGGGCACTGTGCATCAAAATATCAGTGCAGGTTGAAAGGCACAAAATAAGGTCAGTGTCACCGCACTGCATTATTAATACCCCTCTGTTTATCTCCTTGCCCATTGAATCTGTGCACAACAAAATGCTGCCTCCTATGAAATATTGATGCAATTTCCGAGCTTTACATGTAGAAAAAAGCAATCGAAAAACTATGTGTTACACACTGGCAGCAGGTTGCTGAATGGCATGTCGCCTGGTAACATAAATTGTCAAACACAGCAAAACACTGGTGAAACGCTGGTAAAACAAGCCATCACACTGTACGCTGCAGGTCAGGTGGGCATGTTGTCAGGTTTACTGGAGGACAATTTATTATTTGAACATAGGCCACTCTGTAGATTCCAAGAACATCTGTGGATATTAATTTATTTTATTTTTATCGCTTTTTCCATCACAATGTACATTGAATATTACTGTGATATTTACACTGAGTGTACACGAACTGTGCGCCCAATCAGTCGACAGCATTTCAGGGAAAAATTCATCTCTTTTGAGGACTGGCTGAACAAATTAACCAGTGTATTCCTGCCAGTGTTGGGTGAGGTGTGGTGACATACGTTCTATTTTCTGGGGGTCCAATACTTCTGTATGTTTTTAGATAATACTTATTTATAAACACTAATTCATGACAGAAATATATAAAATATAAGCTAATCACAGCAGAGTCAAATCTTTTTAGCTTGTATCATTACACATTTATCTGTTTTGGTTTGGCTAAATTGGAGGCCTGTTGGTAAACTTGGCATGCCATATTAATGTGTTTCACCCCCAGTCTGTGCAGGATATTATTTTCTGTTTGCTTCTTGCTCCTTGGTGGTTATTCCATCACATTTCACCTCAAAGTATAGATATGAAATGTATGGAAAAACGTCTTGAGATCGATGGATAGTCGGCAAAAGAATCGTTTGTTTGACCTTCAAATCAATATTTGTCATTAAAAAAAATGTCTTGCGCCACATACAATTCTTTGATAATGCATCCCCATCAACACACATACAGGTATACAGGTAGTAAACAGCGCTGCAGAACTATAAAGCACAACACGCTTTCTCCCTTTTGTCTTTTGTCTCTTTCATGTTAAAATCGCTTACTAATTAAGCCAAATGCCACTGCATCCAGAATGCATGCTTCCACACACACACACACACACACACACACACACACACACACACACACACACACACACACACACACACAAAGGGGGAGAGAGGGAGAGAGAGCTCTCTAATGATCAACATGCGCCAGCGTCTTTATTATCCCAGCCAGCCAGCCTGTGTCTCTATAGCCGGCTCGTGTGCTGTTTAAGTGATTGTAAATCATCCCACAGTAATGGCTGAGATTAGCATACTATCAAAAAGCTTTCTTCATGCATGATGCGGTAACATCTCAGGGCCCTAAGTGTTTTATGGTGAGTGAGACCGTATCACCCACTGTCATTAACAATCTAGTGGTGGCCAGGCAGGCAGCTGTACTCGGGCTGCTGCTGTTAGTGTTACCAGATGCGTGAGGAAGATGCAGGCTTGGACTGCAGCCCATTATGGGCGCTGCCTGTCAGGAGCCATTAGGCACATGCTTTTTGATTAATGCTCTAAGTGATGGTGTGAGCACTACTCAGAGACCAGCGCAGGGAAGGTGGGGAAAGAAAAGGTTATCGCCTCACTGAGGAATGCCTGAACAGGCGCTGCAGTGTCAGTGATGATGATAGTGAATATGGCTTACCTTTTACCAAAGGTGCAGGTGGGTGTGAGGGAAGCGTCTTGATGTTTATTTTTTCTGCACAGAGTGGTTTTAGGCTCTGATTTCCTCTTCCTGTTTTTGAGGGGATCCTGCTTAGGGAGAGGATCTCAGGGTGTCCCCCACCTCCCCCCGACTCGCACCGCCTGCTATTGTGACCCATGAATTATTGATTAACCTGGGTAATAGAAAAGATATAACTGTAGTATGCTTTGACCTGCCTCTTCTGTGGTGGATAAGTGTTAATACCAAACAGATATGCATATGCATGCAGATGATTACATAAGATGTATTTAAAATGGGACAAAGATAAGCACTTATCTGTATGATTGCTCTTTGAATAGGGAATATATTACATTTATTCAACAACTTTTCTCTTGTCGTTTCTCAAGACGTTTGGTTTGAATCATATTTGAGTCTCAATACAGACTATTTAAGATTATATGTAACTTTTAATATATTTTTTATGTAAGTCATTATCTATTGAGCATATCTGTTGTGACACCACAGATAGTGAACTTCTCAGCAAAATGTGAAGCCAAAGTATTTGTCTCATCTCTGCCATTTAATAATTTCATTTAGGCCGCCATACCCCGTGTAACAAGTTATTCTCCGGAGCAACAAGACCCATGTGTTCTCATGACATGTTCAAATGAATCCATCTGCTCAGGTCGTGTTCCTGTGATGATCTCACCTTCCACAGCGGATCAATAAACGAAACGCTATGTTTAAACTGAATCAAATTTTCCAGTTGTGGGGTTGGGCTTTCATCCGCAACAAGCCCCTACAGTCTCCACTCTTAGCTTTACCGTATATACAATTAAACGCCCCAGTAACCTGCGCGTTTTCATTAGATTGGACCTGCAGGGATGTAGCCGCACGTTTACCCCCACCCCAACCTAAAAGAGATGACCAGCTGCAGTAATTGCATGGCGCTGTGTTTACATTTATTCATGAAATGGAGGACCGCCTTTTCATCCCCATTTCCACCTGTCACCCATTCCATTTGCCGCGTCAGGAGAGAACACCGCCACCACCCCCTCCACAACACCCCATTAAACTTGGAGCTACAATCACTAATCAGTCCCTCCCCTCACGACGAACCACTGCCTACTTGTTCCCTATACCGATATTTGATTCCCCGCCAGCCTGAGCGAATGATTAAGTTTTCATGCATTTGGTTCCACCAAAATGTATGCGCACTCAGCCACATCCTTTATTGATTACTTCTAGTCCAAACAGTAGGCAGAGTGTGATATACATAATTGGACAGTTGTCAGGGGAGGTCTGGCAGTGATAACCAGCGTCTTATTTCCCCTCCCTGATGGATATATGACACACCTTGAAAGTGATCACGTGCTCCTTATGGAAGGAGAGATAAATATGTCAGCTTAAATGGCTTTAACATTGTAAAGCAACATGCACACTGAGCTAACAACGGTAACGCTGTGCTGATAGCCTGATTCTGATCTCAACGTGAAGTGTGTTTACCAATTGCCTCGATGATGAAATACACCAGTTTTTGACTGATGCGAGAGGGATGATACATCACAAACATACAGTGTGGAGCGCAGCCCTGTTTCTTTGAACTACCGTACATTAAGAGAAAAAAGACTCCAGAGAGCAGAGGCGCCTTGTACTTAATATACACAACATGTGCTTGGCTAATTATTTTCCTGAATGCTTATAACCACAATAAACTGGCTGCACATTGTTGGAACAAAAGGCGTCTCACCAAGCCAGAACACCGTCTCTCAGCTCCCTAAAATTACATTTTCAGAGGCACAGTAGAAATAATAACGCTCTAATCATCGCTAGAGTAAACACTGTTAAGAAAAACAAAAAGACTTCCTTAAAGTTTGTATTTTAGTAATGAAAAGCAAACAGTGGCTGCTGCAATTGCCTGACCCGTGACACGGAGGTGATGAGATGTCCCAACAGAATCTCAGCTTAGCCCTGTCTCCCTCGCGATAATAGATTCAGCCGCACAAATGGTGGGAGCACAGACGTGTAATAACTCTATCAAACGCACGTCCCTGTGTTTTCACAAGGTTAGACACACACAGAGACACCCTCTGGAATTTCACATTTTACTCCTCCTCGCCTCTTCATCCATTCCAAAGAATAATTCTGTGTGGTCAAGGTTACAACCACTGTTTGTGTTTGTTGGGTAATCATACCGCATTTCCAAGGTAAGCCTGCTTCAACTCCGGAGCCTTCACATTACAAAAACATCCACTTACATGGATTCATACATGGAGACATTGACACTGGTTGGGAGTTTGGCGGGGGCGAGGAGGCAACTGAAGTGGGACCCAAACACAATCCATATTTAATACTGTGTTCCCTCTTGGACGTGTACTCTTTCAAGTCAGCATAAAAGAAGCTACAGAGACTTTGCTCTCTTTGACCAAGGCATTGTGGCTTCAGAGATGAGCTGGTACCCTTTATAAGTAAATGTAAATCTGTGGTGGAATTCCCACAGATCACAGAAAGAAAAAAAAAATAATAGACGACTGTTAGCTTGGTACACGCTGGTCACACGAACATGTCCAAACACTTCACTGTACCTGCAGCTGGCAGGCATGTAAGCGAAGTGGAAATGACATGTTCAGTGATCCAAACTCATCCAGGAAGTCAGCGGTCACAGAACACATTAGCGCTGCTCTTTCCTGCCTACCTTTTGCCTGCCTTTGCTATATATTAAAGGATAATTCTGGTTTATTACAACTTGTCTTATCTTTGTAGGTCAAGTCATCTGTCTTATTGCTGATATTATACTCACCAAGTTAATATGCTGAGATCTGGGACCATAGCAGGATTGCTTAAAGGAAGTCCATCTGGGCAAGAAACGTGAGCAGCTAGATGGTCATAAGGGTTTTAAAGAAACTTAAACCGTTTTTACACCAAAATTAGTGTGTATATGCAGGTATTTTAATTGCGAGCAAACCCAATTAAATAGGCAATTGACAAAGATGCCTTTTTTTGTTCTTGTGTTTCATGCTCGATGTCAAAAACGCAGGAACAATTATGCATGGCGGCCATTGACTATCCTTTACTTCAGTCTCTTTCAAATGCAAAGCTGATTGAATGATGATCAAGAAAAAACTTTTTTCATCCTGAAGCCAGAAAAGGGGTGAAAATAAGCGTTTCACCCACTTGTCATGCTTTCATCACTTCTGATCAGAGCTGGAGTGAATTCATTTCCATGAATGAATGTGGATTGGGCCCTTTACCACTAAAGACAAAAAAACAAATGTTATTGGGTTTTGGAGGGTTTTTTAAATGTGTATTATTGGCGGGAAAAGTTGTCCAATGCAGTAAGGGAATTTTATCAACATTGCAGCCAAGCTCACGTTTGGTTTGACCAGCAGCTTGTGATTTAGATAATCTGGCTAAACTTGTTTACTTCCTGCCTGATCCTGTCTAAAGGCGTCAGCATGCTTCAGCAAAAGTGCTTGTTGGATGCTCAACCAGTGTCAGACACTGCCTCTTCACACACCTTTTGGATACCAATGTTCACAGTTTTTGTTTTGCAGTTTCATGCTCACTTCTTTTGGTCTTCACACAATTTGTGTCGCTGTGTGCACAAACAAATGCAACACTTTTAATTCGGTGATGCACGATATGGATTTTTTCAGCCGATACCGATAATAATTTCACATTTTTGTATTATAAATAATAAATTATATTTTTGTATTGTAAATAATTATACGTTCATAACCTATAGTTTATGCACACAAAGGCTAAGATGCAGAAGGCAAAGATGGATGATTTATTATTCATAGCTCTAATAAGATTTATTGTGTTAAACTCATAGACTTTTTCCCTCCTCTCCAAAACACTTGCAGAACACGTATTGCAAGTTACAACTGTGTTGAAAACCAACGGCTGCTCCAGCGACGACATGTGTGGCTCTTGTCTTCATTGCATGGCTCTACACAGGTGCAGCAGCTCTACGTCATGAATGTGACAACAGCATTGTTGTTGTTGTTCTTCTTCTCTGTGTTTATTGGCGGCTGGCAAACCAACTTTAAAGGTGCATACCGCCACATACTGTGTGTAAATGCTGCACTTGTTAAGTCAACTAAAGCAATTTGGCTTCATATTATCGGTTCTGTTTATCTGCTGACAACCGATAATGTAGATTTTCCATTATCCGGCCGATAATTTATTGGTCCATTATATACATGCATCCCTAATCAATTCATATGAGGACAGACTGCCCCAAAGTGTGCCGATAATCCTGTAGCAACAATTATTTCTCCGCCGTTTTCAGCATACTCCCACCTTCATCATTTGTTTCTGTCCCCATCTGTCACAGCAAAGTTAGCATGTTTCCAGATGTATTAACTAATATAAACGAAGGCCCATACTATAAAAAAAAATATGACCCAAGTGTTAATTATTCTACAAGGCACCAACCAACCATTCATCTGCCTATCCAATAACCTACTTACTACCTACCTCCTCTGTTTAGGTCATGTCCACCTCACTGCAGGTGTGCAGTCAAGTGAAAAAGATCCACTACCCTACCAAGATGTTCACTATCTGGAAGCGATTTTTCTGCTGTCCATATGGTACATCTCTAGTTATAATAGATTCATACTGGGAGGGAAAGAAAAAGACTTGCTTTCACTTCTTAATGTGCTCCACATGCCTCCATTCACATCCCTTTCCTTGTTTCTTTACCTGCACTGCTAAGCTTCTATGACCTGCCCTGCGTCATCTCGGCTGCATGTAATTATCCAGCCATCAAAGCCAAGCTGCCGTGCCAATCAGCCTATCAAGGGTTAAAGGGACACACTTGTCTGCAGCAGTACCCCGCGCACATCTCTGGCCCCGGCGCATCTCAGCAGTCTTTGCTAATGACTTGTAGCCAACAAATTCCTAAGACTCTCAGGTGGCTTCCTCCAACCAGGCTCTGTGCGATGATGAAAAGCCTGAGATAAAATAAACTGACAGTTGCAACTCATTGCGAGGAGCAGGCAGCACCCTAGCAGCAGCTGAGACCCCGGGAGCCCTGCACTCCCTCTCTCTTTTTTCATCCTTCCCTCCATCACCCCCTCCATTCTCCTCTGCCCTCCTCCTGTGTGTCTCAGTGTGTGTGTGCGCATGGGTGATAGACTGCAAGTGTGGACATTTGTTATTGTATGTGCGAATGCACTGGTAGTGGAACTGTGTGTGTGTGTTTGTGATAATGCATGGGTGGGTGAGTGTGTTCTGCAGAGGGGGTGCAGGGTAACTACTGGGAGGGGAAACTGGATGCCCCTGCCACTGTTCCCTAATTAAAGCCCATTCCCGCCTCTTTTATTTCAGTCCATTAAGCAAAAAACTGTGGCCACCCCTCTCTCGCTTCCACACATGACACACTCCAATCAATACACTCCCACTGGCTGCCTCACTGGGTGCCTCAAATGAATAGATTGCAGTGCAACATTATGTCTAATTGAATTTTGCAGAAGACGCCATGCAGAGCACTGTTGCAGGGTTTCAGATTTGTCTTTAAGGTTTAAACAAAAGATAAAAAATTTAAAAAATCCAATGAATAGATTTTTTAAAAATGTATCAGTTTTAGTGATATTCGCTGAATCCTTTAAACAGAAACAAACACAGGAATTAATTGTAAGAAGAAACGATGAATTTAGTAACGCCTGATTTATCTGAACAGTTTTTCTTTCTTCTTACTTTGTAATATCTAAGCGGTAAGCTACAGACACAGTTCAAGCACCTAGCTATCCACTTAGCTCGGCACCACAAAGGTTCACATTAGCACATCAGGCCCCGGGAGAGAGCCTCCCCCTGGCTGGTGGCTGTGGGGGTTCAGCCAGGGATGGGGGAGGCTGGCAGATGGTTCAGTGGTATGTCTGACGGACTGACTGATGGATGGATGCATAGCGCTGACTCTGTCATTCTTCTGTTGTGTGTACGGTCACCATCTCTGCTGAAGTCCCTTTGTATGACGTTTACATGGGCTGCCACAGCTCTTTTGGCATGTTCTCATAAAAAAAAAAAAACGACACACCTGAAGGTAACCTTTCTTAGCATGTCATCTTGACTAGGGCTGAGCCATTTTCATCCTAAATTCAAATTACAATTCAAGCATGGTTAATTGTTTTTATGTTTGATCGAGGGCTGCACAATTAATCTAAATATAATCGTAATGACAATGTGGCCAAGTGCAATATCCAAATCGCAAAGAAGCTGCAATGTTTTGATAAAGGTATAATTTGTGATGAAACATAATTATAATGAGGTACTGTAGTGCTGCAGAGATGCCCTGGCCTATGAATCTAGCACTCCAGATGTAAGAAACCATGTCTGTCAGGTAGGGACCCCGACAAATGTCACATCATCATGATTTCAATAAAAATGAAAATTGTGATGCAAAAATGATCATTCCCGCCAATCGAGAAACATATCACAACACCTGTCAAAATAATCACAATATTATTTGTTGTACTCGTGCAGCCCTAGTTTGACCTTTGATTCACAGTATGTAAACAATGACTCATGCTCAAAATCCTTGGTGTGTAATGCTGGCCCCTCACTAGAGGATAATTTGCCAGATTTTGGGTCCAATTCGCCACTCCTGGCAATCGAAGGCATGATTCAAGGCTGGTCTGAGCAGATTATCTTCCCAAATGATCCTGTAGTGTGAGGGGTTTACAGACGTAATCTTAGTGTCACCGACTGGATCGAAGTCTTTGAATGGTAAATATCAAACACAACAGCCAATGAAAGATATATCTCGGAGCAGCCGACAGTGTTACCAAGCAACGGTAAACAATCCCAGCCCTTGAAGCTAACATTAGCTAGCGTACTACTGCTGACATATAATAAAACTGACAGTTAAAATCTCACCTCATTTTGTAATCCATACTCACTTCTTCTGCTTCTGGTTTTTCTTTTGCTGTATTGGTATTAACGATAATACAGCAAGGTTTTGCAAGATCACGCGAGGTGCATCAGTCCCCTGGCAGGATAATCTTAATAATATCCTGTAGTGTGTAATGCACCGTTATTTATTTTTTTCCAAGTCTTGTAGTGGGTGCAGGTAAAGGATCAGAGACAAGAATATCTGTGAAGATTCTGTTTGTGTGTGATGCAACCCGATTTCACAGTCGCTTAGGATTTTAAAAGTCTGGTAGTGTGAGCCCAGCCCAAGCGCAACAGGCTATGCCCTGAAACCATGTAGTACTGATGCAAAAACAATACTTTAAAAAATATAAATGTGTTTTTCTACCAAACTCTTTGTTCTTTTAACAAAAACAAATCTTATCAAAAGTAAAAACACAAGCAGCCGTACGAAAACTTTCCCTTTGAAAATGCGATATAAAATTGTAAATGAATGATTTAAATGAGAATCTTTTTTATCTAAGGAGAGTACCAAATCTGAGCAAACATTCAATGCCAGCTTTTTGTACTTGACTGTTATTGGTACTCAGCGGTATGGGTAAATTTAAGTTTCTACCAAAAAAGCACTGAGGTTTGATGCCCAGCCCTCATTTATAAGCCTCCGATGAGAGAACTTTACCCCAAGTGAGCGGAGAGATAACATTTTTTGTGTTTTTTTTGATAACTTTGAAAATGAAACAGTATCCAGATGTTAGCAGCCACCAGTCTAACCCTCCTGATGTCACAGACTCATCTTCCTTTTCTAATTGATTTGTTCGCCGGTGAGTTTCTGTGCGAAACCTCTCATTGTGTGTCTACAGTGACCACTGCAGCTGTTCCCGTGCCAATTAGCACAGTGGCTGAAAGCAGGTGCCAAGGCAAATATTTAGCTAATTATCAATATTTAATAGCATTTCTGCACTGGCTCTCTTCCTAAGGTCCAGCAGACGCTATTAAATCTCACCCCATAGATACACAGTTATGACACGTAATAACTACTTGAATATAAAAGAGATTAATAATTTAAAGTGAGCCAACAAATTAGGACCATCATTTAAAAAAAAACTAGGCTTGAAACCATTTTGCATAAAACCAGCCCGGTTCAAGGTAATGCCAAGGCTCTCCTGATAAAGAATTACAGCATTAATTCAGCAAAGTGAACTTATTGCTCCTACTCCTTCTCAGAGATCCCTGGAGCATTCGGAGTAGTGGAATGAAATGATAGCATTCATGGGCACAGAGGCGCTTATTTCCATTTCCCCATCAAACCAAGTCTCGGCTTTGAGTGTGTGTATGTCTGTGTGTGTTGTGGTGAAGGGGGGAGGATTGGACCTTTTTCTCCTTGTGGTACAATTGCTGAAGTCCCCATGAATAGCCTGTTTTTATACCGCAGGTTGCCTCCCCAGAGGGGCTGAGGTGGCCCGTCTCCACCAGAGGTCCATTGTGTACACACAAACAGAAGCAGACACACAAACACGCACACTGTGACCTCTCTGGGTCATTGCTGGAATTACATAGACACATCCCACCTTTGATGTAGCGATCTTTGACTGGCATCTTAATTGACTCTCCAAGCTGTGTCAAATGAATATGATCAACAGGAGTTATTTGGTCTTTACACTAAAGATCCACCGCCGCTTACAAATTGAGCTCGGCTGTCAGAGTGTAATTGCGCTTTGATGTGATACTAGACATGATACTCTTAACGCCATGACAGACACATGATAGGGTTACTTTTACATGTGTTTTGTCTTGAAAACCCACGTGTTGAGAGGGTGTTGGGAGATTTTCAACATTAAAGTGCGTTTTCACAATTCTTGTTCAATTCCCACTGAGCAAACACTTCAGTTTGTGCAGAGAGAGCTGCAGCACCACGCGCGGCAAACTCTTTCAACGGAGCATGTTGCTGGAGGCACCGTTGCTTGCTTGTGTGATATTACCATTTACCTGCTGTTTTGAATTTTATTTGAATTGGGATGAAAAGATCAGGAAGAAGGTGTTCGCTGGCAGACATATATCTTAGCACAGGTTATTTTTTTCTCCTTCCACATTCTAATTTCAGATATGCCAAATGACTTGACATAGTGTTTTATACATCTATACCTCCATGTGCCTTTTGGGATTTAACCTGCTTTGGCAAAGGGAGAGAGACTACAGCATTTCCCCAAGGATATGCATGCAGAGGGCAGAAAACATCAATCAGCCATACCTTACACGTTGGATCTTTGTTGGTATGACAAGGTCTTGTCAAATGAATCATGAATTGAATGAAATGAGGCATTCTGTAGAAGAGAAGCTCATTTTTGATCAGGTATTGTCGCGGTGTCAATGCTGAAAGATGCATTTATGAAGAAAATAAGTGAATGTGATGAATGACAAGGACTTGAATTCTGATTCAAGTTCATATTTATCAACATCTGTGTTTAATGTGTAGTCTGTATCATTAGACTCATAGCTGTTCCGACCTGGCCTTTTACACTTTTAGCTGTGCTAGTTGCATGGCTCAAAGGATGGCAATGTCGGTCATCAAGCAGCAACAATCATCTCGACTTCGGTGATATCCTCACCTCAACCTCTGTCAACATCTACAGGATGAATTGGCACCAAATTCTGGACATTCATGGTAATGCTAGCTCAAATTAGCATTACATTACGCTAAGATAAAATGGTGAACATGGTCTACATTACACCTGCTAAACAACAGCAAGCTAGCATTGTCTGTGTGAGCATGTTAGCATGCAGATGTTAGTGTTTAGCCATTGTGTCTGAGAAGAGTCTCACGGAGCTTTAAGCATGGTTATAGATTCCTAGTCCTATGTTTCAACATACAGAACTGCTCTGTTGCAGAATTGTATCAGTGACTTAAATATTTTAATGATAAACAATGCCTCAAACTGTTATATTGTAGATCGTAGAAGGCCAAGTTCTGTAGTCCTTCAGGCCTTCTGAAGCTCTACAGTATGAAACCTGTCTTCCCTGCAATAAAAACAGTTGCGCTTGTAGCCTGTACAGACGATGTGTCAGCTCCCAGAGACAACAACATGTCTCGTGTTGGTAGCCCGAGGAAATCCCTGTCTTTTTTAAGCAAACAAGATAGTGATTTCCTCAGTTGTACAAGATGATAGCATCTTGCATTGGTGCGTTCTGAGTTCTCTTAAGGTATCCTAAAGTAATGCTGGCTCGATGAAGGTTTTGCTAGATCAAAACTGCCAGTGTAACAATCTGCCAAATGTAAAGTTCAAGTTACATGTGATTAAAAAATAACCAAACATTTTCAGAGCTTACATGGTCTAACACAGTCCTATTTTTTCCTGCTTTACCTACCTTAATAAAGTAGTTGTAGCACAGTAATGTGTTTCTGCCTCTAGGTGTTTCTCAGGCAAAACAAAAGACATTTGCCAGTTTTGTGTGGGGGGAACCGGGCAGAGTAGGGGGCAAAGCCACTGTTTAGTTGACCAGAGCCGGCCAGCTCTGAAGGAGAGTTAGGTGCAGAGCCACACCTTCTGGAGGAATAAACACCCAGAGTCACATTGGATTCTGCTCTGATTTAAAGCATTTTTCTGATGGAAGTAGAGCTCAGAGATTGCTTTTTTAACTCTTGGGCTCTTATCTCCTGTTCATCTACCTGACTGCAGCAGTGATCCGTAGAGGTGACCTCTATTGTTGTGTGTTATGTAGTGCAATGTTGACTTCTGAGTGGAGCTTCATGAACGTTATGTTACATAGAGTAGAGGGAAAAAAGAAGAGAGAGAACCAGAGTCTATGGTGAGTGCTGAATTTAGTGAGAGTTGACCTGAATTCAAAGACCCAGGTACACACACCCTTGGTGCATGCTTTTGCCGACTTGCTTACAGCCAGTGCAAAGTAAAGTAATGTGATTGTTTGGGGCGCATAAACATGCAAAACGACAAAAAATGTACTGTTACCTTCAGGAAACTTTACTAATGCACTGCTCTGGGTCGAAACATCGATGGAAGCATTTAAGATAATAGGATAATATAGGTATATATATATTATAATTTAATAGGATAATATCCCCAATTTATTGAACAGGCTTCTGACTTAAGTTCAACCTTCAACAACCCTGGTATGGGACGATGAAAATTATATTGTTTTCCAAATATGATTTATAAACTTATAGAATATTATCTTCCATAAGACTGCTTAGGAATATCCCAGTGTTACAAAGGGTATCTATCAAGCATTTTCATATATTCTGAGAAACCATTTTTTTCCATTTATTTTTCTTGACATGAACTGCAAACTTGACAATTACCTGCTTGACAGTCCATTACCGCAAACTGTAGAGCCGTTGTTTGCATATCCTTGCATGCACAGTTATTCTTTGCTTACTGTCAATCACCTGTCACCCACGAGAAGAAATAGAAGTCTCTATTTCAGGAATGAATCCCTGAAAACCCACATAGTCTCCCAAACTGTAACAATCATATCAATGCGTGTTCAGAGACTGTTCTGTTTTAACCTTTAACACTGTCAAGTTTGATTGTGCAACAATTAAAAGTGAGAAAAAATCTTTAATTTAAGATGCATTTGGAGTAAATTGGCAGAAGTAAATTGGGCATATCGACATTAATATTCCACTTTTAGGCTGCCAAAATATCCTGACTCGAACCTTCGGTAAATTTATTCTCCCTGAACAGTAAATATACTTGAAACATAAGGACATCAAAAAAGACCTTCCCAAGGACGCACATCTACAGGTAAAAAGGTAAAAAAGCTGTTTTGAATTTAAGTATTAAAATGAACTGTGTGTGAGACCTTAATGAGACGGAAAAAAAAAAATCACACAAGGTCGTCTTTCGTAAGAACAGAAATTCCATCCCTGTGGGGCAGAAAAGACAGAACTTTTTGTTTTAGCAAACTGCCCATCAAATAAGCATAATTACCATCAGAATTCATACGGTGTTCTGAGACTCCTGAAGGCAAGCGGCCCCACTCAAATTAGCAGCTCTGATAAATCACCATTAATTAGCTAATAAAAGCCAGCAGGTGGTTCGGAGCCCAAAGACATTCCCCGGTTGTCTGAATTATGTATATTACAGCAGTGCACTGATAAAGTAAATGAGTAGGGGGAACAACAGATAGGAGTTCTGGAGGGCCCTTGTGTAGGGATAATGCTCCAATCAAATCTCCTGCAATTCCACAATCCCACCCACAGGAATACAAGTGGCTCTGACCCCCACTCACATCACACACAGGGCTCTGGTGTGGGGCATATTTATACATGGATTATGCATACAGAATACAAAGTTTGCCTTAGCCCACCCCTGAATAAAGAGCTTGTAAAGATGTTATAGTTTCATTATAGAAACATAAGGCAATTATTTGGAGAACAGAGAAACGTGGATTGATTGAGGCACAATGACCCCTGTGCATCAAGCTGACAAGGGCAGCATGTATTCTTGATCATCTTCATCATCATACATATTTACCACACCAAACGTGTTGTGGCTGCATTGCCCGAGAATGGGACTTCCATATTTAATCTAACCTGGGCGGCTACCTTTGGTCAACATTGACTCACAACTGGGACCGTAATAAATGAGATAGCACCAAGTCATTTGTCCACAAAGCTGTGTTGGACCCATACCTGGCTGTATGGAATATTTCACTGAGGGTACTGGCAGTTTAAACTTAGGGAGCACAGACCTGTTACCATAGTGTTGCAGGCTTACATGGTCTCTTACCCAGGTACATGGAAGCTTTATGGGCTTCCCAATTGCCAGAATAAATGTTAACTAAGTGCATTTCTGCAAAACCACAGATAAGTTAAAACTTAACGTCTCTTGATGTTGCTACTTTGTTTGTTTAGCTCCAATTTTCTATGTCTCTCGTCACATCGCTGTGCTTACGATCTGCTAAGGTGTAGGCACAAAAAACACTTGCTTAGGATTAGGAAAACATAATGGTTGTGTTTAAAATAGCTTACCTGTTTTGGTCGCCACAAAAACGGCTGGAAAATTTTGCCAGGTGTCCTTAAGAAAACGCTAAGTTTTGTCGCCACAAAAACTGCTTGAAGGTGTCTGCCTTCTTGTGAAAAATAGCCGGCTTTGGCCACCACAAAAACGTCTGGAAATCTCCCCACAGATCTGCGATCGCCCACTTGGAAGCCTTGTATAGTGTAATAACACCATCACCATCCCCTCCAACTCATGATGTGAAAGCTATTAGTAACTTGACCACAGACCGTGTTGTTTTCACGGATAGACGAGGCAAAGTGCGACAGTGACATGGTGGACAGGCGGGTCTATTACATGGTTTGGTGCAGCATCAGGTTGAGTGTGAGCAGATGGAATAGGATGCCCAATCAAGTATAACCCTGTGTTTCTTATCAACAGTGAACCATTTAATTTTTTTAATGGCGTGGAGTAGTCAGCCCAGGGCACCAACTGACCAATTGATAATCACAATCCTCCATCAACAACTGAACTCTTTGAGACAAAAAAGGTTATACAACAGACAAATTGACAACTGACTGAGGTTGTGGCGAAAATGCAAGTCCTCCCGTTCATTTGAACGTGGCTTGAGTGTTTGGGCTGTGGTGATGCTTGACTGCAGAGGGTGCCAAGAAGGAAAAAAAAACAGCCTGCTTCGGTGGAAAAGTCGAAACAGACTCAGCTTTGTAGAAATGCTACCTGATGTGACATTGCTATTGCATTTCAGGCTGAAAAGCAGTCTTTCAGTGCCTTTTCTGCCTGAAAGTTTCTTGTCTGTATAATTTCTGATCACGGCAGCATCACTGATTGGTGTGTTTGGGTTCTATAACCCTCCCCAACAGTAGAGTGATTGGGGTTCTTGAGTACACTTCTACATCCCTGCCGCAAAGTCAGAAGTTAAACCACCGGATGTCAGCAAAAACAAGATTTTAAAGTTAATCTTTAAAGCCCAATAACTCTTAAAAAATTCCTCATAAAACATTTGGAAATTTGCTGGCTTTTTGGTACGCTTCTTTGCAGATTCCCTCCACCAGCTGTAGATCAGTGGAATAGTTCCAAACCATTGGCAGGAACGTGTATCGTGTTGCCTGCATACTTGTGCATGAAACAAACAATCTGGTGACCCATAATCAGTGATAGTAAATTATACAAAACGGGGATCACACCACTTACCTTTGGAGTGGGTGTAGCTCAAGCACCCACTTCATATAATCCCTGCGAAGCATCATTAGCCTGAACGGGGGTTAATAGGGGTTAAATCAACATGGTAAAGTTGCTTTGATGGCTGGTTAGCTGCTCCATCTTAGTTGATCACTGGTTATTTTCACAATAATTCATCACAGAAACGATGTTTCAGTGCAGTTTGATGAACTGCTGTTTTTGTAAAATGGCATATTTTGCATATTATAATCCGTCTAATGCTGTTAAATTCTGCCACAACCAAGTCTCCCTGCTAGCAAACACACTCAGAAATCTAGTTTGCTTCTTTCCTCCTTGGGTAAATGAGCTCTTTTCTCTGGGTTAGATGTCCTGAGGCAGCCACTTGGCAGAGGGTGAAAGAAATGGCAAAAAGGCATCCACACAAGTGGGACATGGGAGCAGATGGGACACTGATTGCAGTGTTGTTTACAGCTGTTGAGGTCCTTCCACACTGCTATATAGAGGTCAGAAACTATGTCTGTCTGCCACATTTCACAGCACAGCCACTGAGATACACAGGCATCTTCACGGCAAACCTCACTGTCAATATTGGCCATTTTAAAGAGGCATGCTGAAGGAATATATATTTATGGGGTTTTTTTGGATTATTTTTTGGGGATGATTCTCATTCTTTTAGTCAGTATCTGATTTTATATTTTCTTCTAAACGTTCTCATGGAAAATCTGTACGTGCTCACACTTTCGATGCTCCCAGAGAGTGAGAATAAAAAGGACAGCAGAGAGTGAGAAAGAGAGAAGAGAGAGTACCTGGAAGGAAAGCCATCCAACACAAAGGTCTTTGACGATCGTTAACATTTCTTTATGTTCGCATTGAATCACCTTATATGGTTTTACCAGGGACGTTGACCATTCAGGATCGCTCCATCAGCGTTCTGACTATAGTCTGTATCTCGAGCAATAATAGCCCAGAGCGGCAGGTGAAATATATCCAAAGTAATCAACCTTTTGCAAAGGCTCCTCCGAAGCACACATTTCAACAGCACAGTGTAATCTAATATAGTGGGTGGCATCAACTTGCTTTGCTGAGACATTATTTCCGACGAAGTATTTGCATGGCAAGATCATGTAACTTTTGTCACAGGCAATAAAAATGCTATATACCTCTCATTTCATTACAATAGTCGACCTACTGCCTGCAGTGTGGACTTGATAATCAAGCAGAAATATGAGATATGCTTCGGTGCATTGTCATTTGTGACATAGACAAGTCTGTGCAGGTAACTCTTTCTTTCTATACTGACTCCATATTTGTATGAAGTCTGTGTCTTCATGGCAGCAGTCCTTAGAAAGGAACGTCTGGCTGAAATTTGTCTGATGGCTCAATTCCATTGTGATTGGCAGCTAACAATCTGTACCCATGATAAGGCCGTTAAAGGCTGCCTTCAAGTGCTGTCAGAAATACTGCAATTATAGTTTTAGTACACATAAATGATCCATCAAAGGCATAAAAGTGAGACCGGGAGAGACTGGAGGTTTTCTGTAAGACCTGAGTGGGTGAAATAGGTGTGATTTTAAGTAGAGAGGGTTGTTCATTTTACTGTTTTGCCCCCCATGTTTTTGTTACTATTCAATTTTAATAAACCTTTGTGTCGAGCCCGACCCATACTGGATTTTTGTAGCAAATGCCCTCACTGATTAGGGAGTAAAAAAAATCTACTATTGATATATCGGCCGATATACACACAGTTTTATTGCAATAATCCATCAAATGTGGTTATCAAACATTAACCACAGACGGAGGCAGGATATTTTACATTTTAACAATAAACTGTATCGCATAAAATGAACTGACATAACTGTAAGTCCAACATTGGCTGATGATATCGGTCAACCAATATATTAGTCAGGCTCTACTTTTGTCTAATTGTTTTCTTAAAAAACAGAACTTTGACATTAGCTACATGTATTACATGGATTTCTCTCCTCTGTATTGTTCTGCCTGAATTGTTTAAACACATACTATTGCACATTTTCCAAACCCTTTAACATCAGGTGGGGCTAGGGCTGCACGATATGGTCAAAAAGTTGCAATTATTTTGACAGATATTGCGATATAATTCATGATTATTATGGATGATTAAATTTTACATCACAATTTTCATTGTCATTAAAAATCTAGTAAAATCATGATGATGTGGCATGTCTCCCGGTCTCTGCCAAACAAACATGTTTTATTACATCAGGAGAACAAGCTTTGTGGGCCAGAGCATCTCTGCAGCACTACAAAATGTCATTAAAACACAGTTTTGTGACACATCTTACCTTTTAGAAAATAATTGCAGCTCTTTGCGATTTGAATATTGCAGTTTGTCATATTGCGATTTCAATTATTTTGTGATTAACTGTGCAGCCCTAGGTGGGGCGATATAAGACTAAGGATGTCACAGTATCGCGATATTCACGACAACCGTGATATTAAAAAATGAAATATTGTTATGGTGTTAATAATACACATATGCAAATATCGTCTGAATAATCCAGGAAAGATGTTCGGCCTTGTGCCTTGTTTGCCTTTTCATTAGTAACTGATTGATTGTAATTGCTCTTTTTTTTTTTTTTACAGTTATGGTTACAGACTCTCCACCTCCCTACACTCGTACTTCTAGGGTAATTTATCTGCCAAAAAGAGAGACAAAGTCATCCATAGACTTGTTTGCTAACATTTGTTTTTATAGAAATCGCGATATTTCACCTTTATCATGAAAAAGTGAATTCTGTAGTGAAAATCTGATATCGTAACAGCCTTATATCAGACCATAGTTTGTTTCATAGTTTGTCAAACATCAGAGGTTTTTCTGTAACATTTACACGAAGGTATCGATCCATTTTAATACCTCTGGTTGGGGCAGTGTTGCACGTCAGTAAGCAGCACTGTTTTATGACAATTTGCAGAAAACTTGCCACAATACACATGAATATAATGACAAAATTATCTGCAGCATGGTTGCGCCATGAACATTTTATCCATATCACCCACCGCTTTCTATGAATTTGAAAGGACGAGGTGTATTTACAATTCTGAAAGCATGAACCTTATTATGAAGGAGTCATGAAGCACTCGAGCAAGACCACTACAGTGTACAATGAGGGAAAAAAACTGTCAAGGTAGCAGAGTTAATAGCAATTACAACCATCTGTTACTAACAAAGCGTATCATAAATCTATAACATTGATATCCCATGCTACATTACACCCATATACAGTATGCGTTTTTGCATAATGGGCATAGTGTAGTGTAGTGATTTGTGGCTCATACAAACTGAGGAACATAAAAGAGAGATGAACAGACATAAAGCACCATGTGTGGGGAGCCTGGGAAACTTATAGAGGGTCTCATTAACAAGGCGAGCTCCAAAGTGTGTAAAACCGTTTAATGGGATACTGAGTGTATGTGATTTTTGTCCTCTGTAGCCTCAGTTTCTGTACCGTAAAACCGAGTTAACACCAACCAGACTTTTTAATATTTCCTTTTGAATACCTTTTCTTTTTTGTAATATCTTCATCATTTCCAAGATAAAACAGTTATCATACATGCTACAAGATACAGCTTCACAGTTTTAAACTCACAGACAGGAGCATAAAACCAAAATTGAAGGATATTAACTGTGATGCAATGAAGCATTTCTCACTTCCCGGAATTTATTGCAATGACAAGACATTGAAATACTTGATATTGATCAAATTCATTAAATCAATAAATAACGATTTATTTGGATAATCAATACTCTCGCTGCTTTGCTGACCTGATTCTCGTGTCTGCGACTCCGAGGAATTCGCAGGATTTATTCCATCACTTAAAATTGGCTAATTTATTAATGTCTCATGTTGTTAAATATGATGGCATTCTAGTAGTTAATGTATTTTTAATAATGCAAATATTTTAATTAGCCCAACCCCCTCTTCATTCGCGTGTACTCTCAAGTGTATACTGTTTAGTGTTGATGTTTGCTGGGGTCTGCCTCCACACATCTCCTCTTATTCATCCCATTTGATTTAATAAGATTCATCTAATTTCCTACATTCTTATTTTCCAAATTGCATTCATCTGCTTAAATCCATAAATAAATTGATCAATTAAGCACTCGTGAAAGCCTCAGACTTTGCCAGAACAAAACCGGGTATTAATATCACAAAAAGTATTCATATTTTGTTGAACAGGGGTGTATAAATGTGGCATATCAATGGGGATATGGTCAGCTAACACCGTTTCCATCGGGGTGTGACTACTGAAGCCCACTGCTTAATAACAGCATATTGTTTTGATTATGGTATGCAGTATAATGTGCATACATTACGTAATGCTTTAGATAGATCTAATCCGATCTTACAGTAGATCTGTGTTTGGGGTTTGAGATTGTGAGTCTGTGTGTGTGTGTCTGTGTGTGTCTGTGTGTCCTTATTGGTGCTTTGAGATGCATAGCCATTGAGGCCATAATTTAGTCCATTATGTCCTCTGGTTTGCAGTCGTAGCCCCAGGCCTCTGGCACTGAACGTTGTGTCATTTGCTACCAACTGGGTTTTTGATGAGAGTGTGTGACCTAGACGCCTCATCCCTCACCACTGTCTCATTCCCTTTATTTACATCTGTCTTTAGCATTCTAATTACTCTCTTTATTGCTTTAGCCTGGAGGAATCTGTTATACTGGAGGAAAAAAAAGACTAAGGACACTGGAGTTTTAACCAATAATAAAGCAGCATAACTCCCATTACCCATAGGCAAAGATTGGGCCTGTGAGGGTCTCCTGTTATGGGCTGTGGGCAAGACAACCTCATAGTCGAGGGTTTGCACGCAGGGCTTCATTTGCCTATCTGATGTGTGCTTTTCAAAACAATTTGTATTCTCCTCTAGAATTGGTTTTCCTGATATTAAGCAGTTTTATAGATGTTTCTATGTTGTAAGCAAATGTTTTATTAGACTTTTGTCAATAGTTGTGCCTAAATGTATTTAGAGTTTAGAATTTTAAGCACATTTTCTCACAGTAAAACTCTCCAATTTGCCTTTCAGTTTTTAATTAAAGCAAGCAGTACATCGACGACTCTTTTTTTTTTCGCGGGGGGTGACAATGCCAATGCAAAGAAACTTTAACTTTCTGTCCCTTCCCACCGAATTTTATGAAATAGCATCAAGAGCAGGCACAGCAGTCTTTAATGAGCTCTCAACTTTAAAGACTTGAAGGATATTAACAAGCTGCTTGACAAATGGTGCTTAGAAGCACATTAAAGACGCAGCTAATGGTGCGCATAATGACGGCTAATTTTCGATCAGATATAAATTAGAGCCCCCAACAGTTATTTGCCTTAAGGACTTTATGTAAATGATTCTGTTCTGTATAAACTGAAAACTGAGAGAGTGAGTGAGTGAGAGAGAAAGAGGGGGAGAGAGAGAGAGAGAGAGAGACTAGCACTCCTTGTGGGTATGATTAATAGATCTGCAACAGAGCACGGCTGTCAAAGCCCAATGAACACACATCCACTAGACAGCTCTACCACCTTCTCATTAAGGTCCAATCTCTACGAGGTCTACAACTTACTCATTCGGAACACCAAAACAGCCTCTGAGAACGAGCGAGTCGAACGCCCGATGGTTGCAAACAGGAAGATCAGGTGAAAAGGGAGTGCATGGAGGAGACCTCGCTGTTCATAAACGTGTACACCCATCCGATGTTGTTAAATATTTGATGGCTGAAGGCACTTTGATGCCATCAATTTACACATTAGGCCATAATAATATATAACTGAGTACACATGGTGTGACTGAATTAAATAATGAACACATTTAGTTAATAGCTTATATATTCATACACGTTATGAGGAATCCACCGATTAAGATCCGCCAGACTGATGTCAAAGGTCCTGCTGTGTGCCCGGGTGTTTTATTTCTATGTGAAACAGCACTGATGCGCTGAACGGATCCACCTTTTACACATATTCTGCATTAACTGGATATCTTATCTGAGTGACTGAATATGTTATGGTGCTCTTTCAGTGGTATCTTTTACGCATGTTCACACAAATAATAATAAAAAGAGACAAATAAAAAGTTAGATGATTTGTTTGCTTGTTTTGCCAAGCAATTAAGGTTGTTGTTAACTATAAACCCCCTTAAACCGGCACTATACTGTGCAAAATCAATGTTTTATGTGTTGATGATCAATGGACTTATGATAAAGATTATTTCAAATCCGTACATTTTTAAGTGGTTTATTTATTAATTAGGTTTTAATTGTTCCGGTTTTAATGTCATTTATGTTTGAAAATTCAATGTGAACATTGGAAATGAAAAGAAAAGGGCTTAATATTTCCTTCATTTTTTCATTGGTGTCAGATTGTTTATAACATAATGGTGATGAAGGCTGGTTCAAGGGGCCCCCTGAGAACTTTTGCCCTGGGCCCCAAAAGACTCTACAACCGCCACTGCCCAGGATTTATGTTATAACAAGATCATGCTGCTCAGTCTGAAGGTAACCAATCTTCAGCTGGTCGTGTTTCTGTGACACTGCATGTTTTGGCTTTAAAACATTGTGTGATTTTGTGATAAAAAGTTGTGGAGCATTAGGCTTTGTGTCGCGTTACAGAAGGTGATAATAACCAAAACCTGCTTAAAACTTTATTATGTATTATTCTGATGATCCTTGAGATTATTAAAACACTTTTTAATCATTATATTCTGTTAGATACTGTTTATTAATCAATACAAGATTCGAAAATGCTAAATCGCATCTACTATTGCAAATTAATAAACAATGTTTTACGGCCACCCAGGTTATTCAATTTCATTTCATTTTGATCAGCATCTGGTCCTCATGTGTAAATTCTCGTAAAGCTGATCGTCTCACCCTTTCTGAATAATTAACGGCAGGTACTCGTTTAAAATGATTCTATCCATTAAGCTGCTGTGAGCGTAGAAAGGGCACAAAAAGTTTAAGAAAGGAATGAAAATCAATTATGCAAAGATGTTGGTCACTTTCATGAACTCCCCTGACCTTCTTGTTCATCCATCCGAGAAAAGTCTGGGAATGTCATCTGACTTAAGTCTTTATTTTCACGGGCAGTCATTTTATCCTTGAAGGGCATTTCTTCCTCTTTTTTACATGGACTCTGGTGTAACAGGGCAATGAGGTTTTTTTTATGTTTGTTTGGTTTGTTTTTCAAACTGTTGCTCCTCACACTCCCCTAGCTGTAAGAACAAGTACTGCAAAAGGTTACGAGAAGAGATCTCAGTTTTACTGATCGCAAAATAATCTTTATTAAAATAACCTTAATTTGCAGCAGAGTGGGCCTGAGCCCATAATTAGACGATTTCTCCAGACTGAGCTTATTGTTGATTTATTTACTGTTATCTATATTGATAAACCCCACTGGCATCCAAATGGCTAAATTTACTGAACAAACATAATCACATAATCTGTCCTCGATAAATTCTAAAACACTCTCCACGTTGGAGATCGCTGTATTTTCACCAGTCTAGCCGAGGCGAAGACAGTAATCCCCCTCAAGCAAAAGCGTTTGAATATTCATTTAAGATTCAGATTGAAAAATGAAATTCACACGTTCATGAAAAAAGAGTATCAACTGTATGGACAATAAAGAATTATATTTTTGACTCTTATGGATAAATTAAACGACTTTTTATGATTCCATTAATGACAGATGTATAAAAGAAATGAAAAAGCTCTGGGGAAAAGGTAGAAACTTGGTTATGCATCCAAATCATTATTTTGGTGGCAGCCACATGTCAGGGGTGACTGTGGCCTCTCAGCAGCCACCCTCTAATCACGCCCCTGAGCTATTTTACTTATGAAGGCTGTGATCGTTTCAAATGGCAATAAATTACGAGGGACTATTTTTTCTTTTGCAAATCCTATTTTTTCCTGATTTGCAATGAAAATTCCCAAAATTTCGATGAATTTCTTTGTATTAAAGTCACTTTTTTTATTTTTTGTTTCTTGCCCTAAACCCCAAATGAATGCAAAGATCTCATACATTTTTAATAAGGGACGAATTCTTGTCTACGCATGTCTGGACACTATCCAATGTTTGCAGCACATCTACATTTCAAAGTAAAGGGTAGCAGGCTTTTTCTTAAAATAAATAAATAAATAAATGAATGTTTCTCGCTTAAACGCTCTATTTTTATAAAAAATGTTTCACTCACATAGCAGAACAAAATATTTTGCCTGGTTGACCCCAGCATAATTTTCTATACTAAACAAACTTTTACTTTGAAAATTCTGTCTCAAACTTCAGTCATGTGGATTATTATTATTATTATTATTATTATCACCATCATCATCATGCGACGTGTTTTCATTAATTAATTTCAATCGTCATACAAAGCGAGGGTTTAAAAATGTTTTTCGTTAGTAAAAAATGGCAGATGAACAAGAAGTACCCCTGGCATTAACCCGTCTGTGCGCGCGTGCGTGTGCGCGCGCGATTATATTAGGTAGAGCTAGGGGAAAGAGAGAGAGAGAGATGAAGATGGAGCTATTTCATTGGCAGATACAGTGTGGCTCTTTCCCTCCTTTGCATGCCATCCTGGATCCAAAAAAAAAAAAAGTATCCCACCCAAAAAAAAAAAAAGGAAAAATCCTTCTAGCCATCCAGTCCTGCTCCATCGATTAGTTTCTGGAAAACACTTAACAAACTAATGACTATTGATGGCTGATTAATATTGCATCAACAACAACTGATTGGCGACAATATCAAATGGCGATCGCCGCTTTAACATCCAAGCAGCAGAGGAGCCATCTGACGAGGGGTTGTTGCACAATATTTTGGCGGCGCGAGGAGAGCCCAACAGATGATGAATAAAGGGGCTCGTGCAGTCAGCGTGCAGCGCCTTCAATTTATGGCTCGTACAGTTCGTCTAATTCGAGAGCAGTCGCGTCTTTGAAGGCAGACACTTGGCGTAAATGTACAGTTAAAATATTCTACTCTCAGGTCCCCAGGCGGAGCTCCGACAGTCCCTGGCCTCATTAAATTTTCATCAGTATCCCTGTGAAAGGGGGGAAATGTTCAGGGGAAAGAGAAAAATAAAACAGAGGGCGTAATTATAACAAAAGGAAACAGCGCTGCCCTTTTCGTTTTGTAGAAAAGCTCCCACAGTATGCACGACCCCGGTGTGTGGGTGCCCATACACACAGCGTCCTGTTGTGTCTGTGGCTTTAAGGTAAACTGTTTTGCTTCACATATTTATTATATTAAAAAAAGAAAAAAACAAAGAAAGAAAAAGACCTTCGATTTTCTTCATTGTGCTGCTGAGGCCTTTTTGCTCTCACTCCCTCTCTTCCACATGTGTGTGTGTGTGTGTGTGTGTGTTATTTCTCTTTCTGTGCATTGATTCGCTATCAAAGAATCCCAGATCGATTTTCTCCCAATATGTGAAAGTGAAAGCAGCAGTCTGCATGAGAAGCTGCCTGCCTGCCTGCCTGTCTGTGCAGAGCTGCTGCGGCTTGTCAGGCAGCAGCAGCAGCAGCAGCAGCAGTGAGGGCTTCACTGCATAAAGTTAATTTCAATTCCCGATGAGACACTCAGGCGGCAGCCCTCCCTGACCAGCGGTAATTAACAGGGATAGCTAATGACTACTTAACTCGCTCTTCATAATTATCTGGTTTTCATAATTCGATGTGTAATTTAATAATTCGCTCTTATTAACGTATTAAGTGAATGGCTCATTTAGGGGAAATTAGAAGCACTCACCAGGAGCATCTTTTAATTGATGAACCATCACGGCTGTCTCATTAATAAGGCTCGTTTTGATACTCTTAATTTGTCACGAGGATGGCGGTTGAGCATGTTTGGTTTATGGATCAGGCTGTTGTTTTTCAGTCTGGAGCCGTTTATTAAGGAGGTTTTTAGTTGGGTAAATATTGAAGATGGGTGTGTGTGTGTCGCTTTTGATAAATTGTAATAAGAACAAAAATAAAACATTATATCATGTGACACTTTTAGGAAAGCCTGGAGGCGCTTGATAGTATTTTGTAATGGTTATAAAAAAATATAAAAACACTTCACACAGCTGTATTTAAAGGTGGAAACTTCTCATTTCCAATTATTGTTTTTTTTTAAATTGCAAATATTTGCAAGAAAAATCTCCTTTCTGCCTCCTGCTCAGATTTAATGTTATGATCAATTTGAAATTATCCCAAAAATAATCCCATGCAAATGTATTCCAGGTGCTGTAAATAATCAGTGTTAAGGTGGAGGACAGGTTTCAGAAATGCTAATGTTTGGCTCGTGCAGCCTCTCAGGTATCTGTCCATGGTGCTGAAACGCTTGCTCAGCGCTCAACAAGCCAAGCAGCCAGCCAGGCAGCCAGTCAGTCAGCCCTGAAGCCCACAAACAGCAACTCTGCTGTGGACATGACATCCACAAAAAAAAAATGCTCCCCTCTTTCTTTTCTGTTTTCCCTCTTCTATCTAACCATAACTTCGAACCATCAAAGCCTGCGTTTCGTGCCCGCATGCACGACCGAGGCGTGTTTGAGTGTGTATTTAAATAGAGACGGGCACGTTGGCAGGCGAGCTGTTTTTCTGGCGGGCTGACATCTGGCAAGTCTGCGCTCCAGGGACCCATCCAGCTCTCCATAGACCCCCTGATTAGACTCTAATAGAATATTAGCATTTGCTCTCAGGTAAGGCAACAGTGAGCTGCATAAGCTGGCAGCAAGTCAGTGGAGGAGCCACGTGTGTCTTTAACATTGATGGAGAGGAAGAGGAAGAAGAGGAAGAAGAAGAAGAAGAGGGAGCTCCTTCCTAAGGCCTGTGTTATGATGAGGCCTGGAGGAGGAAAGAATGAATCAATTCCACATTTTCAGTTTAGTTACCCCTCTCTTACAGTGAGAGCAGATTGGGTGTAAGGTGGTGGTGGTGGTGGTGGTGACAGGGCGCATGGCTTGTTTCTAGCATCACACCTGACACCTTCTTGGTAACGCCAAAGTCGCGTCACCTTTTAAAAGAAATGGCAGCTTTGTGGTTGAAATGAGCTTAAAGAATCCATAAAGTGTCTTTTTAAACGCTGTGCAGCCCACAGCTAAAGCGTTTCCATCCTCCTCATCAATAAATAAATAGATGCATAAATAAAAGAATATTAATATGTCTGGATGAGCCACGTTACACAGTGCAGTCATGGAAAAACGTCCGATTAAATGTTAAAGTTTTTTTCTTTAATGAAACACATATTGCAGTTCAATAATTAAATAAATTAAAATTACATGGATGTAATAAATTAATAGAATAATTTAACCAGGGAACCAAAGAAAGCAACATACATTACAGAAATAAGTTACCTCAGCTAAAACAGCAATACAGCAAAAACCTGTACGGATATATTTATGTGCATCGACTGGTTCCAATGAAATATTTACATTGTACACGTATACTTCCATGAAGCTGTTTCTTTTTCTCTTCAAGAAGAAAACATTACTTAAACAAGGTGATTTTTTTTAACAAGCAACGACTTCATAATGATGCGCGTATATTTATACAAATAAATAGCAGAAAACATACATAAAATAATTTAAAAAAGAGAATACTATCTCATATATATCTCGATTGTACCATCTCAAATGTTAGAAATTAAGAATTTGTGACTGCACATTTCACAGTCGTGTCCCTTTTAAAAGCAGAACAACACGCTTAACTTGCTGTCAGATTTTGATTTTCTCAAGCAAAGAGAGAAAAAATAGAGCCAAAGGGAAAAAAAAAAAAAAAAAAAAACGAGGAGGGGGGGAATCCCAATAAATATATAATGAAGTAAACATGACCTCACTCAATAAATAGTTCATAAGATACCGGCCCACGCTGGATTGTAAACTTATTGCAGCCGGCGAGAAAATCATATTTTATATTTTTAAAAATTGCGAAATTCAGTGAAATCCTTACAAGTGAGCCACTATTTCGATATCTGCACATAACTGAGGCCTAATAATAAACAATCCAAAAAACCCCGGGGCATCTCGAAAACAGATCCCTGACTCTGACCACGCATGGCAACAAAATAAGTGGAATTAATTACACATTTAGACACAAAATGAAGTGTGTGACAAGGAAAATCATTAATTTACAGAGGGATATTTGGCAGTAATCTAATATTAGCTTTTTCGAGACCAAGCAGTGTGTTGTCCTCTTAATCCCCTCATGGACCCTGAATAAATGCCAAGACTGCATCGTCATGAACTCGCAGGGAGAGAAAGAAAAAAAAAAGAAGAAGAAGAAGAAGAAAGTAAAATGTAGCTTATCATATAAGCCAAAAATATAAACACCAAGAGTCGCCCAACCAAGTGCTTTGAGTTTAAACTATAGCCCCGCTGTGTGTGTCAGTAACCGATGCTATATTTTCATTGGGGGGGTAAAACTACAGTCCTCATCTGAAATTAATCCTGTAAGTAAAAATTAAAGTCCTGTAAGTCATACTGCGTTGACATTGAAAAGGTGAAGCATAGTAAGTGTGGAAACGGTGTTCTTACTTGCTCTGTCACACGATGCCTTTACTCGACTCCACGTCTCCCCCTCTCTCAGCGAGTAAAAAGACGTGACTGTAGGGGGGGCGGGTGTAGTTGGGAGGGCAGGGGGGGTTTGTTTTTTCTCGAGTTTTTTCAGTCATTGTTCAGATTTTCTCTTTTTTTTCTCTTTTTTTTTTTAGGAATTTTTCGAAGTTCAAAGCACAAAGTCATCGATGATTGAAAAAAAGGTGTGAGATAGGAAATATGATACAAATCGTCTCTAAACAGTTCCAAGTCTTTTCTCTGTGGGTGGTGGTTCAAAGCGATATTTTTTTTTTTTTTCTGTTTCTGTTTCTGTTTTTGTTTTTGTTTTCTCAGACGCATGCGGAGTATTTCATTCGTTTCTGTTTCTGCCGCTGGTTGCAAAACCAGACCCGCACCACGTTCTTTTTCAGGTCCAGCTTCTCTGCGATCGCTGCGATTTTCTCCGAGGAGGGACGCGGCTGAATGGCAAAATAGGCCTCCAGTGATCTCTTCTCCGGCGCGGCTATCGACGTGCGCTTCCTCTTTTTCTCCGCGCCGTTGAACAACTCGGGTTTATTAAGTTTCTCCCTGTGTGATTTCTCGGCTTCTTCTAGCCACGCTTGCAGGATGGGCTTCAAAGCAATCATGTTGTTGTGAGAGAGCGTGAGGGACTCGAATCGGCAGATGGTGCTCTGGCTGAGGGAGCCCACCCCAGGAATCTTCAGGCTGGCTAACGCTGACCCTACATCCGCCTGGGTAACCCCGAGTTTGATCCGTCTCTGCTTAAACCTCTCCGCGAAGGCTTCCAAGTCCCTTGGATCGGCGTCCACGTCGCTCATGCCCATGTGCGGTGGTAGCCCGTGGGCATGAGCCATGTTGATGGCTGCCTGGTGCATGTGGTTCATGCCCGCCATGTGGGCAGGGTGCGCAGGCGTGGAAACCACCGAGCCATCCGGCCCTGCCATGGCTCCTAGTGCCAGTCCCGGGGTGATGTGGTCCAGCAGGTCCCCCTCCAGTGCCTGGTGAGGCTGGTGGTGGTGGTGATGGTGGTGGTGATGGTGGTGGCCAGCCAAGGCGGACGGATGAGAAATAGGCACCGAGGAGGAGGAGGAGGAAGACGAGGTGCAGGGGAGAGTGTTCATGGTGTGGTAGGTCGCGTCCGGCTTGAAGGGACTGTGATGTGGTGGGTGGTGGTGGCTCTTGGTCTGCGAGACTATATCCACCGCCGCTAGAGCTTCAGCCCGGGCCAACAAACTCTCATCCAACCCTCCGAATATATTGCTCTGCAATTGCAAATAGAATGCACACATAACTGTCAGCAGGGAATTCTCCCTCCACTCCTCGGTTTAAAACATTTCCAGAATGTGAAAAAAAGAAATCCTAAAAAAGGGAGCACACAAAACAAGACACATGCAACATCCCAGGTCATAAAAATTAATACGAAAGGCAAAGCCGACTGAATACATAAGTTGAGCAGAGGAAAAAAATATGGAGGTGCTGGGTGATTTGCTGTGCAGACATGAAAAAAACATCAAGCAAAAAAAAAAAAAAAAAGTGGGCTGTCAAAATGTGCCTTAAAGCAGTGATTATGCAGAATACGTACCGGTGGGGTTGGGAGACAGGCTCTGCGCATCGCCTCCGAGCTGCTGCCGCTGCTGCTGATGATGGTGCTGCTGTGTCGGGAGGACGAGCAGGAGGACGAGGGTACATTGGAAGTCAGAGTGGAGGACGAGGAGGAATGCAACGAATACTTGGGTTCGGGCAAGCTGGTGTGGGCCATGGCAAAATGCTGCTTGCTGTTCAGAGACATCATCATCATATTTGCGGGCGTCCGAACCTCGGCAAGTTCCTTTTAATAAGTTAAGACTCCGCCTCCTCGGTCGGGAGTTGAAGCCCAATTGCTTCGCAGGAATCTCAAGTCACTGTCGAGTAAAGTGTAAGGCTGAAGACGGTCGTCCAACACTGAAGTTATCACATCTATTTATTATTACTGGCGGAGGTATGGAGGTCTTTTTGCCAAATGAGATATCGCAGGCGCCGACAAGCCATGCAAAGTGAGCGCCGCTGCAGCCCGACACGTTTTTTTCCCCTTTGTGGACTTGTGGCGCGATTGTTCAAAAAAAAAGAAAAGAAAAATAATCTGTTTTCTCTCTGTCTCTCTTTCCTCCAACCGTCTCCACCTTGTATTATATAAATATACTTTTTTTTGCCTTGGATTTTTTTTTTTTAGTGGCAGAACTCCTCATAGACGACGCCAGAGCAAAAAAAAAAGGAAAAAAAAGAAATGTTCAAAAGTTTCTTTCCGTCTCTTAGGATTTCCCCCAAATACTTCAAGTTTAGAGCTGCTGCCGATTTCGTTGACCTGTTTTGGTTTTTGTGGTCAAAAGTTTCCGTCTCGAAAAATGACCGTAAGTGAGAAGTAATGGCGGTGACAGTCTCTGTACTGTACCTCTTCGACTACGTTGAATGCTGCGGGGACCCGAACTGCCTCTGCTCTGAGGCGAAGGGCAGACTGAGTCTCTCTCCGCCTCTCTCTCTCTCTCGCTCTCCCCACTCTCTCTCTCTCTCTCTCTCTCTCTCTCTCTCTCTCTCTCTCTCACACACACACACACCCTCCCTCCCTCTCTCTCTCTCTCCTCTCTCTCTCTCTCTCTACAGCTCTCTCAGTCTCTCACCCTCACACACACACACACACATAGACACACACACACACTTTTCAGCTGTACCTGAAAAACCCTTTCATGATTTATTATTCTTCATTAACCACCACCACCGCCGCCGCTGGGGACTCTGCGCATGGGCAGTCTGCAACAAGGCATTTATTTCAAATGACTCGAACCACCAGCACCTCGTTACCTCCACCACGTCTTATGAAGTTCAGGGACTTTTTTTTCTAATTTAATTTTATTTTAAAAAAGGAGAAAAAAAATCCGATTTATTGCGCCTGAAAATATTTTATTGTTCATTATTGTAAACAGATTTGATGCTGATGCTGCTGCTGATGATGATGAACACCGTGGACAGCTCCGCTCAGGTCAAAACACATCAGTTATCAGCGTAAAGTCAAATATGTTTTGTACAATTATTTTGATTATTACAGCTAATGTAAAAAAAAAGATACAATTGCAAATAAAAAGAAAATATTATATTTTTTATATCTTAATTTAGGTTTTTTTTTTTATTATCGCCATTGCTGCTGTGACAATTTTATTTGTGGATCACTTGACTTCACTAAAATTACAACCAATTCCGGGCTATTCTGTTTTATTTTCCGCGTGCAGCCAACTTAACAATAGTGGATTTTTTTTTTTTTTAAATAACTATTTAATAGGGAATCTATATGCTTGCCATAGCAGGCTATTATCTTATCTGTCCTCTAATTAAGCCTCATCATCTGTAACGTAATTAAGACATTTAATCATGTTGTAATTAACAGGGGGTGTCTAGTTTGTTTAATACGATCGCGTCGATGGATGGGATGACTGTTATGATGTAAGTCTGTGACAATGGCTCTGCTTTTTTTTCCCAAAACACCTCTCTCTTCACGCACACACACGCTTACACAAGAAGGTGTGACATCTTCTAGTTACAAAGCAGTGATCGATGTCTTTGACAGGCAGTGCTTTGACCCCTTCATCACCTCAAATGTTAATAATACAAACCGCGAATGTAAAGGACTCTAGATTTAATTCCCACCGTTTCACCAGAGATTAACAAGTCTTATCCTGATTACAGGCTACACACACATATCCACCCCAGTATGTGGCCACAGCGCTGCGTGCGCCGCTTCAACAAAAAGTCTGTGCGCGTTTCATAACCGAGGCGACCCATGTTTGCAAGCGTGAACGTGGCGGCACACGCGCTCCTCCAAACACGTCGGGTCCTGTCGTCAGTCCCCCCCCCCCCCTCCTCACCCCCACCCTCTTTTTTTTTTTTTTTTTTCTGTGATGCACATAGACATTTAATATGTCCCCACGGCTGCGACAAAAAGCATGTTGGTGTCGCTGCATACATTGCAACAGAGAGAGAGGGAGAGAGAGTATGAGAGAGAGAGAGAGAGAGAGAGAGAGAGAGAGCCACCCAGCTGCAGAAATATGTTGCCTCCCCAGCGGGACAACAGCCACCAGCACCTCCAGACACCAGGAGACAAGAGATCAGGCTCAGGAGACATCAAGGAGCGATCAGTGTCTGCTCACATATACCGACAGACTGATTTATGATGAAACTTTAAAGAAATCATTTATATTTCACCACCTCTAAATTGGTGTATGAAATTTTCATCCACAATGAAACACACACACACACACACACACACACACGCACACAAAAAGTATATCTTAAGTCAAATAAATCAGCCGGAGCTGCTCCCAAGCAATTGACTTTGAAGTACATTTTCCAACACTTTGGTGAGTGTGTTCATGCACCTCATCCTTTTTTTTTTTTTTTGCTTCCTGTGCCAACAGCTTTCCTCATGTTTGAGGGAGGACAGTATGTCAGACTGATTAGCGGATTCACCTTTGAAGGAAGGGGTCTGCCATGGCAAACACAATAAAGTGGCAATCCTGGATGTTTCAGTTTTTCAAGAATCGCATACCATTTCTCTGGGCTGATATAGAGATGTTTTGAAATGACACGTAATTTCTTTTTTGAATGTTTAATTTGTATTTGCTTACATGGGATATAATAGCAACTTAGACGCCATATTTTAATTTGTTTTAAATGATTTATTTGCAAAAAAAAAGTCATTTTCATTGAGAAAATCCAAATACGCTGATTTCAGATATGTTTTGAAATGTTTTTTTAAAAAAGGCCTCTAAATGAGAAACATCCTACGCCTTTGAGATTTTGGTTTTGTTTTCACTTTTTTAAGATTTAACAGTGCCGTCATCCAAATGCCCCTCCAGGTTTAAATATTTTCCTATCACACCGATACAGTAATTGGAGGCAATGTTGCTCTCGTAAAACGCTGGAAAGGTGCAGTCATACCTTGCCTTTAAAAACACAAACCCTCGGTAGAATCGTGCAAGAAAAAGAGAAAAAAAAAAAAGATTCCTCTCACTTCAAGGAGCTTTACTACATCTAAATAAATCTGCACTGTCTAAAAATAAAAGTAAAGCCCAAGTAAAATAGAGAGAGCACATGCAGCAAGGCTTGATATAACTCAGGTGACTTGTTTGCTTTTTCTTCCTCCTCGCTCTCTTACTTACATCCGAATCAAGGAGTGCTGCAGAGGTGTCTGTGTGCTTTACACAAAGACACACTCTTCTCAGTCTCCCTCAGGAGCTCTCCACGTTAACAATCCCAATTACACCGAGACCACCAGAGACAGCTGTTTTTATTACAGAGCCGCTCCTTTGTGCCGCCAACAAGGTATCTCCGCTCCTCGACTGAACACAGAGATAAAGCTACACTCAGAGACAGAGGAGAGGAGAGGAGAGGGAGAGGGAGAGAAGTGTGGAGTGAAGTGGATGAAGTCTCTTGGCTGCTCGCAGTGGTGATGCCTTTATTCACAGCTTCCCCCTCCCTTTTCTGATCTCGTGGAGCTCTTTACATGTCGGAGCAGAAGGTCAATGCTTGTTGGGAGAGGGTCTACAAAGAGATCAGGATCTAACTCACGGCATCAGCAAATCACACAAAAGAAAAAGGGGGTGTTTGCAGCCACCAACGGCGGTGTTTTATTTATTCATCTGCTTTACCTGGGAAATGTGACAGGTTCCACGAGGAACATTCGGGCTTTAATGTGTTGTTTAAATGCATACAACAAAAGGTAGAAGCCTTCAGGATTTACTAAATGTCACACACTGTACTGCAGCTCTCAGAGGGAACAAGTGGCTCACCACTTGAGATAATGAAAGAGGTTTCAAAAACTGCACTTGGATTTCAGCTCAACTGGTACACAAACTGTGAGATTGTTTTCTGTTTGATCTCTACGTGGGGCTAAATAAAAGCATCAGCAAGATCTTAGGATATTCTAATAACTTCTAATAGGTTGATACAGATTTGCTTGTTTGTCTGTAACATGTTATTAGAGCAAAAATCGTTATCAGGACCTGAAATGTTGGGGAAATGTAGTGATGAGGCAGATTATGATTACATCATGCCAATTAGGCCTCTTTTCTGATAAAATTACAATTAAGTCAATAACAAAGGGACATTGGAGAAGGCCTAGAACATGCAATAATCAAACTACACACCGTCCTATGTCACAATATACAGTGCTAAATTGTTTTGTAAAATTTTAATCTCAGCACCTTTGTGTCAATCTACCTAAGCCCATAAGCTTTACTAATTACTGTCATTTTGGACGAGTCTATAGAGCTTAGCGTGTCCCTTCACATAGTTAAGTGACAAGTAAGGATGTGTAAATTGCGGTGGCCAAGGGGCTTATACCCCATCCCATCTTAATGCAGAAGAAAAGAGTTTTACTAGATTTTTTTTTGGCCACTTGGGGGCAGTGTAACAAGGTGTAAATACCACACTGACATATAATCACCTTATCAAGTGTAAGCAAACAGTTGTCTGTGTACACATGAGCAATTTGAGCTTGTATTTGGAGTCCTTTTCGCATCCACCTGAAAAATTTGAGTCTAATATTCCCTTGTGTTCAGTTTTGTTTGTTTGTCAGCAGCATTACAGAAAACTACTGGCCCGGTTTTCATGAAACTTGGTAGAAGGGTGTAGCATGGGCCAAGGAAGAACCCATTCACTTTTGGATCTGAATCACAGGCACATACACAAACCCTTATTCACATTCGTTAACATTGCAAGTTGGGTCATTTGGTCTTGGCGGAATAAATGCCTTTCCTCTTAAAATCCATCTCATGGTAGTTAACTTCGGTAGTGACAAAACATCGCATTAAGTAGAAATACGATGACTCCTTATCATTTTGCACATTCACAGGTACTTGTAAACGTCTGCGGTAGCCGACACATGTAGTTGCTCAGACTTCACACAGAACGACAGTGTTAAATGTTGTCATAACAATTGCACAACTGAGATGACGAGGCTTCAGCTAGGCAAAACCATATTTTCACATCGCTCTGACAGAAACTAGAATGCTCCGCGGAGCTGAGGGGGATGTATCAGTTTTCACTTGACGTATAATCATTTAATACATTCTTAATATAAAATGTTGTTTAGTCCCACTCTAACCAAGTGTTTTAGTTGCCTAACGTGAACCATAGTTTATTTACCATCAACATGATCTTCATTCAATTGTAACCATAACATAGTTGCTGTGTGCAGATATCGTTACGAGGGTACTTTATTCAAATCTTGGCATTGGACGTTAAGAATTTATGCAATGTACTTAAAGGTTTTGCACTTAATATCAAGATTGAGTCATTTGACGATCATCTCAATTTGGTTGTGGCTGACATAGACCAATATCATCGCTTGTGTTCACGACAGTACGACAACCAACAGCAAAGTCAGCTAACCTGGTCTAGTTGTGAAGCCAACCTCAGGCCATGACTGATTAGAGGCCATGAGAGTGAAGTGTGCCACGAGGTCAGGAAAACAAATAACACCTCCACCAATTTCCCTATCACACACCAAGTACCAACCTTTGGGGGTGGAGGCATTAGATTCTGGCCCAGCCCTGCCTATAGGAGGCTGCAGGGCAGCAGATGATAAGGTCAAGCCTCATAATGATGTCACATACCTTTAGGTACTCCAGATCAATATCGAGAGAGGCGCGTTATACCTGACAGCCAGTCAAATAAAGCCTGGCAAAGAGGGGGAAAAAATACTGGCTTTGAGATTGTCTCCTCTGATAAAATGAGATCCTCTCTCTCATGCTGCTTTTGGCAAAGATCATATTGGTGGAAGTCTTTGTGATCTTTTAAAACGTTGTGGTCATCTGATTAAAAATATCCTCCAGATCTGACTGATCAACCTTGAATGACAAAATGACAAAAACAATAAAACCTTTTAAAATGTATGCAGTGAAGCTTGAATGACTGTAAAGTGCATGCAGTTGATGTAACGTCGATGGTTCTGTAGGATAACGTTTGACATGACAGGCATTCCTTTGAGTAAACCTGACCTCGTATGACAACAAACGGGATGGCGAGGAAGGCAGCGTATATGAGGAGTTACACCTCGAAGCGTGCGACTATAAGGAATGCGTATGTCAAGTGCGATACAAGTGATTAATGTAGCGGGATGATTGCAGAATTCTGTCCAACCTGAACGAACATTTCTTCTGCCTCTCTCATTAGTTTGACTGTCCCACGCGGTAATATATTGCTTGTCACTGGGTTGTCTAATGGTTGATGCTAATTGACCTCCTTTCCCCCTTTCTTCTGCACAAATGAAAAGATTTCCTCCGTCCTGTGATGGAGCATGTCACAATCTGATCCGACAAATTAAAAAGCTCACTGCTGTCACACTGTCATCATTCCAAGCCCTCGCCTCATCAGCTATAATGATCATTTTTCTTCACTGAAACCACTGCAGTGCACTGCCAAACACAATACTTAACAGGGCACGCTGCTGCAGCTGAGCGGTATGTGTGACATATCCGAATGTTTGTGATCTGTGAAGTCTTCTATACTGTTAATCTTGAAATGTCCTTCAACCCATATATGAGTTTTTCTTCTATCGAGAGTGAAGAGTGAAGAGTTCATGCCTACTCTTTCAACATTTTTGCATTAGTTCAGCCAAGTAAATTTGATGTTCGCATACATTTTTGAAGAGATATACCTATATATGGAAAATGTGCAGCATTTATAATTTATCACAACTCCAAATTTACAGTAGATTATATTTTATTTAAAGGCTTAAAAACCGTACAAGTGTAACCTCCACTTTAACAACCTCAGATTACTGAAATTTGTCACATTTACCTGCCTCACACTGTCAATCTGTAAAAGCATGGTCGACCCAAAAAAATCTGTTTATTAAAAATGCATAGATTATATACACAACAGTGACATTAGCCGCAATACCCAATCACAGATGATAACAGAAATCTGTATTCACATTCAGACAAGATTTTTTTCTTTGTCGTGCTCGAAACATGTGAGTGCCATCCTGAGAAACCATTGGCCCGAACATGATAGCAACATGAGAGCTCGGCCACCGCACATTATTGGCTGCGGAGCGATGATGACGCTCATTACCTGCAATCAGCTGCCCCATCTGTGGCCGAAACAGAAATTGAGTGTGGCGTTTTACCTGCTGACTTTGTGTGTCTAACTTTATAATTTATGCGGTGTACCCATACTATTGACAAAAACGCAGCGCGTTGATCAAAGCAAGCCATTCAGGAGGTTGGACAGGGCCACGAAGACAGGGCCTGTAACACTAATGATCTTCAAACGCTCGTCTATTTCACTGGGAGCTATGCACAACTCCCCAGCAAGTCCCCCGTCCTCCCCCTGGAGGTAATTGTGCCTGGCTGGTTAGGTGACAGGTGTCAAGTGGCCCCTCCTCAACCGATTCATCATGCTAAGCAGAGAGGAAAAGCTGATCTCAGTCTCGCGTTGTCTCTCTCTCTGTCTCCCTCTCTTTCTTTCTCTCTTTCTTTCTTTGTACTTTTCTTCTTCTGTCTCTCTCTTTCTTGTAACCTCAAATAACTACTTTGTCATCACCTCAGAGTGCCCCGATCCCATGTTGGTTTATGACAATGCTTAGAATGCAGATTGCAGTCAGAGCTCAGGCCACAACTCGGTTAATGCTGTCGAATAGCACTGTTTATGTTGCATCATGGCCTTATTGAGCATAAGTTAATGGCACGTATGTTTGGGAATTACAGAGAGTAGCGCTGCGACCAGGGATTACTTTTTAATATCAATTTTACTGCCAATTTTATCCTTGTGTGACAAACGGCCATCAGAATTTCCTTTGCTTTTTTTAAATTCAATTCAATTCAGTTCAAAAAGCTTTAGTGGCATAAAAGTTTCAAGGAGCACCAAGGTGTAAATATAGTACAATATACAAGAACAGTTGTGTAGTTTCTCTGTAAAACTGTCCAAAAACTCAAAAATATTCAGTTTATCATCACATAAATCAAAGAAAAAGCAGCAAAATCTAAATCTGAGACACTGGAGGCAGAAATGTGGGCATTTTGACTTGAAAATGACTTAACTGATGAATCAATTATCAAAATCATTGCTAATTAACCAATCAATTTATAGACTAATCAGCCTTTTCAGCTCGAAAGAAAAACAAAGTTGCTTTGAGGACACTTTTAATTATGGGTAGGGCCAATAAGTCTACCCGATCCCAAACGGGCCAATGAAAACCCAGACATACAGACAACAAAACAAACAAATAAACAAAAAAAACTCTGCAGCAGGCTCAGCTCAGGTTTGGAGAGGTGAACACTGAGCAGAACAGAGCAGTTGTTGGGAGTCATATAGACTGAAGATTTGGAGAAACAGAAACTGCTTTGATTGAACGCCTGCTGTTGATAATGCATCAAACATCAACGCTTAAAAAGTAACTAATACTCGTAGTAGTTTTTGAGAGGAGTACTTTGTACTTTTACCTAAATATTATTTTTTATACCAATAGTTGTACTTATATCTGAGTAATATTTCAGTAACTGTAACTGTACTCGTAATTGATAATAGATTTTCAGTAGTCTGTTACAGTGACATAAAACAGGAAGAAGTAACAAGTTCTCGCATTTGAAAGGCTGAAACTGAACATTTTGGTCTCAAAGACTCAATTCATGATAATAAGTTATCAAAAAATCAGTTAATTGCATAATTAATTAACCGACTGATCATTTCAGCGCCATTAAACTCCTTTGAGGCGCGGGCCCTCTTTCTGTGCAGAATAACTGTGAAGAGATTAGCGAGTAACTGAGCGTAAACAATGGGCTGAAGCAGTGGGTGACCACAGAGCCGCTGACAGGCAGGTTAGCACACTGGCTAAAAATCCTGCAGCGCAGTAGAGACGAAGAAAAAAAAGGACAGTCTACATTGTGTGTGTGTGTGTGTGTGTGTATGAGAGAGAGAGAGAGACAGAGAGCGAGAGAGAGAGAGACCACACCCTCTCCATGCCCGCCTGTCTAAGCAGAATCCCATAGGGACCTGCCATACACACGCTCTCTCACACACACACCCCAGTCATTAATTCCTGCTTTGCATCTCCACACCATGTAATATTTATGGGTCACCGCAGCTTTGTATTCACAAATGGAAACGCCAAGAGAAAAAAGGGAGAAGACACGATACCTCAATCAATCCTGTGAATAAGGTTCAGATTGTCACATCATGGCTTTTTTTTCCTTCCACTAAGCCAGTGCTTATGCAGCATTCTTTTCTTTGACCTCTAAACAAGTGTTTTGTACGACGGATTGTCAGACACAACCTTTGAGATGGAGCCATATTAAACTCCTTTAGAGTTAAAAAAAAAAAAGAAAAAAAAGCTCAAGGCATAGGTATTATGAACGTGACTGAAAATTTCATAGCTGCAGAATTTGAGGAACAACAAAACTGCATTAGTCGGTAAAAACAAATGCAGACTTAATGCATTTTTTTTCCCAGATATGACACTGGAGTATAAACGACATGCAGCGCTCTAGTACAAACATTTGCTGCTACTCAGAATCTCCACACTAATCAAGGGAAGTCTTTGGTGCAGTTTCGCCCGTCTGCATCTGACAGATCATAATTGGGGGCCTTTTTTTCGCTTCCTAAGATGTTGCCTGAAACCTGTGATGCAACAGTGGGAGCCGTACCCTCGCTGCCTTTCAAATCAACAGTGTTGTCAAAACAGAGCCCTGAGGAACCCCCAGTAGAGCACGGCTCACCAGACCCCTGTAGAGATTTGAAGACCACTTTGGAACTCTAATCCACTCAAAATGTGCTGATAATTTTCCTTGCCAGGACACTCTCTGCCTGGTGTCACAAGAGTGGCCTCCCGGGAGCAGATCAGCCAATGATAACAAAGTAGCCAGATGTCTGGCGCTGGCAGAGTCCCAGAAGCCAGACAGCGGCACGCAGCAGCATCCGCTGTGGGCCACAGATCAAAGATACCTGAGAATTACTTATGGGCACAAAATATGTGTTGCTTACTCTACAGTTCCCATTAATAACAATCTGGGAGAATTTGTATTTCTAATTAACTCTTTTCTTTCGGCATACAAAGTGCTGTAGGTTGTCTAAGGCTGCAGCAGCAATTTTTCCGCGGCAACTGCGAGTCGACAACAGGAAGTCGGATGCAGCGCTGTCTGAAGGAGCCAGATCAGCTTTAAATGCAGTTCTGAGGCTCAGAACACCCCCTGACTTGCCTCAATAAACAAACAACCAGTGTAAGAGTCAGCGTATTTAGATTTAATCATGCTGCATGGTGCCTCCTCACACTGGCCCTTAATGCATACCTCGAAAGCTTTGAGTGTTGACACAGAACTGATTCATCTGAGGTGTGACTGTCATGAGCGATTCAAATCTTGGCTCATTTTCTTGTCTTAAAAACTGAGGAGCTTATACTTAATCTGTAAAGAGCAGGCCAGCGACTCCTGCATTTCCAGTGCATCCTCGAATTGTAGCCACCAAACATCTGACTCGCACCGATTTATACTTTCTACAAGATTTGAAGCCTTGGCTTGTTTTTCACCATGGTTGTTTGTGTTAGTCAGGCTGACATTAAGAAGCATTGCAGTTCCATGTTGTTTTCTCCTGCAGGCCCTGCACTTCTTCTCGAGTCCTCCATTTATTCCATCTTATGTGTTATGTTTAATACACAAATATTTAGAGTAGACCCCTGACTTTGAACTGAGAAGAATAGTTAAGCTCTCTCTGCCTAGGGAAGGCGTTTGTTGCTTTTTTTCATCTTTATGTGGGGGGAAGAGGCGTTTTTCATCTTGCACACATTTGTGCATATTTTGTCAGGCTCACTATGTTCTAGTGCACTTAAAAGTCATTGTTCAATGGATGGATGATATGCATCCCATGCAATGTGTGTGTGCACTGTATTATATTAATTATTAAGTATAGAAAGTGTTGCTTCATGTCCGTATTTGATGGAGAATCCCCCCCCTCACACCCTGCCGCCCCTTCCCCCAATTATGTATATTACCGTTGCTGGTGCATGGTTCATGCAAATTCTCATTTGCATCGCTCTCGTGAATGTGCTATCTGCTGGCTGGAATCACTTGAAGCCTATAGTGAGCGCTGCCCTTCATAAGATCTTGATTGTGACCTTTTCTCTTTTTTATCTGTTATGCTGCTATGACTCTCACTGTCAAGTGCACAGATGAACAACTAACAAAACAAAGAGAATATTCTATAGAGCCACATTGGGGTTTCATTGTTTTTGGCCTGTATTGGAGATATATCATTCTGCACTATACACCTTTTCTATATTTCTGTTCCCTCTATAACCACATTTTAAGCAAGAGATGCTCAGAAAACCCTCGCATGAGCCTATCAGTGCTGTTTCATTGAAGCTGGTTAAAATGTGCTGACAAGTAAAAAATGAACTAAAAATATTCATCAATTTTTGTTCACATCAACTCTCTCACTGTGAAGTTGTTCCACAGAAAGTTGTCTTTTACGAGTGTATTTAAAGCCCTGCACCAACATCCAGTCCCAGTACCTTTCAGGGTTACTCGGGGTCATATTTGTAATGTCGTTTACTTGAAAATGTAACTTTAAAACGAGGCTTAAAACCGCCTTAGTGAGATCCTGTCTCCAAGCTCCGGCAGCTCATCACTCCTAAAACAGCCACTCTCATCCACCCCGGCCCCGACCGTTATTAATGTGTGCTGAATAATTTAACGGGGTAAAATTACCATGCTCTTTTGAAAAGATTTTTGCCTACACAATTAAAGAGCATTATAGTGATTTTTAGTTGAACAAGAATTATGACTGTTTTCCCTCCTCTCTGCTGCACTTTTCTGGCTTCCCTGTTATGAGCTGTGGGAGAGCGGAGTTGTAAAGGCCTGCCTCTTTGCTTCTGTCTGACTGCTAGGAGGGCTCGTGCTCTATGTCTGACCTATACCATGATGAGCGGCTAATGGATAATGGATGAAGTAGTGTATGTTCAACTTCCGCCAAAAGGACCCCCATAATGGCCTGCTGGCCCCACTAAACATGGGCTATATTTGGGCTGTTTCGGGTGGTGTTTAAGGCTTGAAATAGCTGCCGTAACTCCACGTGGCTGCAGGTGTTGAAAGCTTGATTAATAGTTTTTTTTTTTACCAAATCCACATGCTAAGTCAATCAGAATTCATGTAAGGATGGTAATGAGCCTGTTTTATGAAAGTTTGTAGGCTAACAGTGCAGTATTATATTGCTGTTGTATGATATCAGCATCAGCAGGAGCGTTTGCCAGGCCTTCACTCTTATCCCAAGCGGACAACTGTCCACATCTCAACCACAGGCCAACAATTGGCAGTAATTGGCACGTTGCCTTGGCTGTCCTGGGAGAGATCTGAGGGTGCATACGGCCACGGACAGGCTGCCCTTTCCACCAATTAGAGAGTTGTCTCCTCGTGGGGCGGGGGCGGGGGGAGGTCTACCTCACTGCTACCTTGCTTCTTGATCAAAATGATTTGTGGAGATCCCTTTTCTCTCTTCGCTCCTCTCTTCCTCCCTGCCTGCCTCTCTCTCTCCTCCTCTCTCGCCACTGAGGTATTACTGTTTGTGAACTGCTAGTGAGAGTCTTCAGTCATGGACCCCAACCAGTGACTGACAGCCTTACAGTAGCAGTCAGTGGGACATTCACATTAGAGGTGCTCTGACAGTCAGGCTTTGCTAGACAGGCCTCCCAATGAAAATGCTCCTCTTTGCTGCTGGTTTCCTAATGCATAACTTGCTGGTTCTTTTCTCTGCGTGAACTTTTTTCCTTCTACCAGTGGATGTGAGGCTGAATTGGGTTTGGCAGAAGTTACTCTGAATAGCTGAACTTGAGTCTTTTTCTCTCTGGTTGCTGGTGCATTGGCTTTTTTGTTTTTGTTGCTGTGTCTCCAGGCGTGAGCAGCGTGTTATTGCCGCATGGCTTTATTATGATGGCTTTGACGCAATGATAGCGAGTGTCTCATGTGGTTAGAAATGTGCAGGCCACACAAGGTACCATGGGACCTCAGTCCAAAGGATCACAGGCCTCAGTGCATGCTGCGAACGCTCCCCGGTTTATGCCACAGGGAAGGCTGTGGAACCAACACCCAACCCCCTTATTCTCTCCCCTCTCGGTCTCTGTTGTCCTCAAAGCCTGTGTCTCTCCGCATTTCACTTCAGTAAGTATGAGGAGGCGAGGAGATGCTTCCTATACTCAGAAATATGTGTCAGGCTACTGGGTTATGTTGTGTTGCAATGTGATGTAGAGGGCAACAAAGCAAGAGCGCAGAGAGGGAGAGAAGGAAACACAGCTTACTTATTCTCTTTAATCCATCTTGAGATATTCAGAACTAGGTTAAATTATACCTCACATTACCCAATGCGTAGATTTGAGCACGTAACGAGATCTCTATTTACACATGTGGAGCTATGGTAATACCAAGGGTTTCTTCTCCAGTCAACAATTAGCACAGGTGAAGCCTCACCTTCACCACAGGTTGACAGGCTCACTATAAAGCAGCTTTATTTCTCTGCAAGGACCTTCACAAGGGGGGCCTACCTAATATGCTGTCTGGCCCCGGGGCCTGTGGGAGTGTGGTTGGATTATTATGTTAATGCATGTGCCTCCTGCCCTCTCCTCCAGTCCCAGCTGGCCTCCCTGTCGTTAGGAAGTGCTTTGCTCTGACAGAGGAGTAATATGCTCCGTGATTGAGGGGCCAAAAGATCGAGCTCTATAAGAGAGGGGCCACCACTGATAAGCATATGATAAAAGTGCCATTGTACGTGAATGCCTCAGAGACATGGAGATGACTTAGCAATTCCTATGGATTTCAGTGGGAGAGTGAATATGTATAAGGGCTCTGTGGTCCTTTTCGAGCGGCTGAATTTAATTGCCCATAGCATTAAATCTCATGCCATGTACTTTATTGTACTTTTATTGCATGGATTCGTTTATTACGGTGACACATCCACCTGTAAATATGTTGGCTCCCACTGAACAAGCCAAGGTGCCATGCTTTTAAACATCCTGTAGACACCAATATGAGCTTTAGGAGAAGATTTTGTTTAGTTCATAATGTAAATAAAGCAATTAGGTGAGCTCTAATTCTGAGTGCTGTCGGTGAAAACATACGATCAAGCCCATGTTTTTTTTTTAAAAATCCAAAATGCAGCAGAGGAGCTCCAGCGGGTGTCTGTGTGTTAGAAGCAGAAATGTGTAACAGCCTTAATATTAATTGATGGAGAGTTGGTTAAGTCAGTGTAACTCCATCAGGAAAAATGATGACACTGTTCTGCCAGATGGCATTACCCCGCAGATCTGTGTCACACACTCTCATTTAATCAGCTTGACACCAAAGTAAAAAAGGGAGGTGAGAGAAAAGGAAAAACTTCTTGTGACTTGTCGAGAAGGAGAAACGCTGGTTGCACCGCTTTGGATCCTGCACATAATTGTGTAAATATGTCAGCCAAACAGAGGAAGATCTCTCCTTTTAAACACTTGTCTTTTTCATCCCTCCTCCTCAGGAGTGCTCGGGTATAGCTACATATTAGCTTTGTGCGGGGCCATTCACAAAGTGCGTGGAGTGTTTGTGTTTTGTCGGGGGTTTGTTTTGTTTGCTTTTTAATCAAGTTCAATTTCGTCTCCATCAATACAAGCTCTTTCCACACCCCTCTTTCACACGTCTGCCCGGATTATAATGTGTCTCTTTGCGCTGAGGAGCCTTCACTGTTGTTATTGTTTGTTCCCTTTTATGGGGCCCCAGCTGTAACGAGAGGAAGGGTATATGTAGGTAATTGGTGGGTAAATACTTTGCTGTGACTAAACGTCAGAGTGAGCGAGGTTGTAACACAAGCAGGTTGTTGTTGTGCTTTTGAGGAGAAGGCAACGAAAGACAAAGAGTAAATTGAAAAGCAGCTTAAGCTGTGTTTATACCTGATTTTATTCTAGATCATCAAACAAAATATCTTGAATCATTGTTTTTCTGGCTTCTCTTATATCGAGATCTGAGGTCAAGAATTGAAAAATGAATGACATATTTTGTAACTTCATCCTTACAATTTGGAGTAGTGACTGATTCAGGCTACGTCTACTTTTTGACTGAGCTGACTCAGTTAATTGACATGATAATAATCATCAACACATTTTAATCAGCGATTTAATCATTTAGGTATGGTAAAGGCATTTTCTGTTTTAAGCCTCTCGAATGTCAGGATTTGCTGCTTTTCAGTGTTTTGTATAATTATAAATTTACTACCAGTTATTTTCATGATCAGTTCATCTGATTCATTATTTTCTATACGAGTTGCTTGGTCTATTATTCTATTACTATAAAATGTCAAGAAGAGAAATCGCCGTCCCAGTTTCACAGAGTCCTATGTAACATCTTCAAATGTCTTGCCTGACAAACAGACGAAAAAACCCGAATATATTCAAACAGTGGTAAATCCTCACATTTGAGAAGCTGGAACCTGTATGTTTTGGCATGACTGAAACCAATTTTTGTGTGTCAGTTGATTTTATGTTTTGGACTTGGAAATAACAAGAAATTTGACATTTTAATTTAATTAAATTTTTAAATTTTTTTATTTTGCATTTCCAAAACCAAACGATGAAACAATTAATTGAGAAAATAATTGTTGGACTAACTGATAATAAAACAAAGCAGCCGCAGCTCTACTTTCTTGATATTTCTTGTATCATCATTTTCTTATATTGTCTTGTACAGTGGCAACATACTCACGTACTACCTATGACATACTTAATTTGATATCGTACTTAGAACAAATAGTACTTAAGTATTCGATTCTGAACACTAATCTAATCTCTCCCTCTTGGGTAGAAAATCAAGCTATTACACTTGACGCTCCCCCCTAGAGGCCTGGACAATGCCTAGTGTGTCGGGAGCACAATTTTTCCGTTCCATTTGTTTTCGGGTTTTATATCTTTTTGATTTGCATCCTTTCTGTTTTGCAGGTCTCTCCTAATGGACATTTCTTGGGCCGTTGCAGCGCATTTATATATTTGGTTGTGTTGTGTGTATTTGTGACTCATTTCTTAAATGCTTCACGTGTTGTCAAATGGATAGATATGTCTTTCTTGATTTACTTGAGTTTTGTCTGTTTGCATGTGTTTTCTTATAAGTTGCAGCACGTTCCCCCTTGTCAACCAACACAGTCTTGTCTACATTGAAAAATCATTTTGGTTCTCTGACTCCTTAAAACCACTTTGTATCACTCCAACATAAATCAAAGATATCTAAGATGACATCCACTAAAGAAAAATCTCTCAAGTTTTAATGGGGTTTGTAATAACTATTTTTGAATGTCATTTGCCCCTAAGTTATTATTTTCTCCATGGTCTGATTATGATACGTTTTCTTGACCAGAGAGTATAAATGCAACAAAACCATCAGAGGAATGAAGAATGAACAACCAGTTAAATTTTTAAGTTGCATTCAGTTAGTGGCTTGTCTCTACTCCACATACAAGCCCTCTGAGGCACAATTAGGTTGACTTCACTTTTCACTTATATCCATTTAGATCCATTTGGGGCTCTCCAGTTGTCATGTAAATGTCTTTTTTTTTTTTTTTTTACAAGCTGGTGACTCTTCACTCAAGTTTGGCAAGATGGAGCAGGGCCACTTTGATTGTTACCCTCTCCTTTGTTGTTTGTTAAAGGCCTTGAGGTTTGGCAGCCATTGTCTTTATAAACTCAAAGCTGTGTTAAATGCAGCCCCAGCCCAGCTAATGAGGGGGAGCCTTCAAAACCTCCATGAAATGATGCTGTCAAATGGGTGACATAAAAACGTTGCATGTAATCCCCCTGTGCAGACCCTGGGTGTAAATATGCCAGCTCCACCATTTTCACAGCGTTTACTCCCAGTTCAAACAATCCCTCTCCCCCTCCCTGAAAAACACAATGACAGCTCTGCGATATTCTCCTCCAGAATTATTCGCTGGCTGCGACCAATGAAACAACCAGGAACAGCTCTGATAATCTCCTTCATCCACATTGTGGATAAGACACCTCGCTCTTCTTTGTTTCTGTGGACTGAAACTTGTGCCACTCACACAATGTGTACTACGCATGCTCAGAAATTTGGGTGTGATGCTTGGGAAGGAATACACAGATTCTTGTTTGTTTGCATGGTTGCATTTTTCTGCAAACGTAGTGTTAGGTACTGAAAATAAAAAGAAGCTTAATGCGAACAAAAAGTAGGCCTCTGTTGCGCTCATATTCACTGGGAGCCTCATATATTAATGTCTCTGATTTCTGAAACTCTGTTTAAGTTCTTGCTGGCAAAATAATGTGTACTCCTCGATACAGAGTTTATAAAAATGCACTGAGAGCTCGCATTTGGTCGCTGTAAGAAGGAAAAAAATTAATGGTGATTAATGTAAAGCCATTCATCAACTTCATACCCACAGAGGAACATATTGTATGTATCCCAGTGGGACTGGCCATTTCCAGGACTCTGCAAGTGGTCATTGAGTATGTGTAATAGATCATAGAATGAACCCTCAAATGACACAGATTTGTGGCTGAAGCAGCACATCCAGAACTTTTTTTTTCATAACAGTTTGTCTGCCTTTCTTAAACGAGTACTCATATGTAAATGTCAAAATACCAACATGAACTCATGAGTGTTTTCTGATCTGTCACTTCTGTGGTTAAGTTTGGGTTGATTACACTTCAGTGAACGTTGTATATTTCACCTGTATGTTTAGCCAACATGGTTAGGGGAAGATCATGGTCACGGTTAAAAGACACCATTGTTGACTGCTGGTGTGATACAGGATGTAAACAGCGGTATCCCTATGACCCGACCATCCACCCGCATCCACCTTGACAGGTTTTGTGCTGGGATAAAAACATCCTGTTACTTCCACCTTTGGGCTTAGAAAGGAAAGTAATTGTTCCCATTAGTGCAAGAGGTCAGTTGTCAGGAAACATAGATTGTTTTTAGTGTTTGAACAACAAACCAATGCTGTTGTTTTTCTGGTGTGGACAATGCAAGTGTAAACCCACCTTGAGAAACACACATTGGTTTGCAGACTACCGTTTTGAAGCCTCAAGTAATAAGTAATAATGGCCGTCAGATATCCTGATTGGATCTGACTGAGAACCCTAGGTCAGGCCGTAGCAGTGACTGACAGCGATCACAAGGTAGCCACATCCTAAAACATACATCTCTTTATAGGCTGTATTACTCCAAACGGGACCATAATTTGTTTAATGAGCGTCACGCTGTTTTGAAGAAGACTTAAAACTAGTGATTGAGACCATAATCTGATTAGGAAACTGATTACTAAGGTAATAAATCAAACGAGAAGTCTGGAAATTTTCTCATAAGCTTACATAAAATCAGGTTTCTTTGAAACCAGTAGAGTCACCACCTGCTGGCCATTCAAAAGAATGCAGCTTTAAGTTGCTTCCACATTTGCTTCACTTTTTCCGACCCAGAAGCTTTTTCCATTATTTAAACAGTCGATGGGACAATGCTAACACAAGAATGATTTTTGAATAAAGTACATGAGATGATACATTTACAGCATGATTACTGTAATGATAACTACGGGGAGCAGATCTGCCTGTAGGCCGATCTTGATTTAGTGGCAAGTGATGTTCTTATTTTTACAGTTTACTGCTTCTCTGACAAACCTTTAACTAGCCTTATAGTGTTGAATAGTGTTGCTGCATATTTGAACAGGTTGCAAAATGAAAATACTCAGTAGTAAAACTATATTACAAATGAATACTATCAACATTAAACAATAGAATTCAGTTGCATAAGCCATATATTCAGTCAGCAAAATTACCATTACATTAAAATTAGTAGTGCAGTTTATGTCTTTCTTTCATGCTTCACCACTGCACTAGCACAAGGCACACACTCGCCCACGCACTGTTTAACTGTCCTTGTAGACATGACCCACACATGTTCGTCATCCGTCCCTTGTCTCCATCCAGTTTGGCTGCTCATCATGCAGCGATCTATACCGTGGCTTCTCATTTGCAGTCTCCGTGTTTTGTGTGGTCCCTCTTTTGCTTCCCATGGATCTCTCTGCAGGGAGCTGTGCTGACAGACTTGTCTGATTGATGTATAGGGGGGCGTCTCGTCAGCTATTGTTTTCCTCGCCAGCATTCAGTAGCTTCACTCACCAGCCTTAGCTGTCCTTCTTATGTGTTTTAACGGAAGTGTCAGATCCACTGTACTCAAAGGAGAAATGGGTTGTATCACGATCTAAGAATTCCTGTAACCTGTGTGCAGTAACTAAAGCACAGGGTTTACTTCTCTTTTGTCTGGCATGAATATTTTGAGAGTTAAATTTTATTGTGGTGTGCTGTGAATTTGTACTTAGCCGATGTACTTCTTAGCCCCTCGCCAACTTTTCTTTTGGATGACTTTTCCAACTTCCATATCAAAATAGTCGTGACTCCGTGCAAGTGGAGTGCTCACCTTAAGACCATGAATAGTTTTCTTCTCGTCAGAGTGTGTACCTGAAAACTTTCCCACAGAACTTTCCTGAATGTCAGTGCTCGCTCCCCCGTCTACCCCTGCACCCTTTGATAATTCTGCCCAAAACTCCTTAAACTCACAGGAGAATTCTTAAGAATTCTTGAAAAACTCCTCTCTGGCAGTAGATGTGTTACTGCCAACCCGTTCACCGGCTTGATGAAGTGGGCAAGGCTGGGAGGTTGGAGAGGCTGGATGTCCGATCACGGCTCAGGCCATTAAAGATGAAGGACTGGTGTGTGGTCAGAGGTAGAGGGGAAAACCAAGCCAGGCGTGCGGACTGTGGGCGCTTGCACCCTCCCTCATAGCATCACAAACCAGGCCGACACTTCCCCCAGTAATGAGCAGGGGCCCAGACTATGGGGTCAATTATTCATACCCAGTCAGCTGGGAGAGATGGAGCGAGAGAGGAGGGGTGTTGAAGCCTCCTCGAATCCTACATTTCTACCACACTCCGCAATGATTTTTTTTGTTGCAGCACTGCCTCCATCCACACAACTAAATCTAAGCCCAAGTCTTGTCTGGATGGATGGAGTGTAACTTTAAAAGGCATACATGAGTGGCCACTCACTCCAGTGGCCATCCCGCAGCAGTAGCCTTGGCTACTCAGCCATTCTCTGGCCTCACCATTACTGTGTTGAAAGGACAGACATTGATCGTCAACACACTTCAGCTGTTTCCAAGTACGGTCATTATGCATACAGTAGACCATGTCGGGTCAGTTATCAAAGAGAATTACTCAACGTGGATAGCCTCGGTATCAAGTATTGGTCCTGTTTTTGCTATACGTGGATTATGTTTCTGAATTAGCATTACAGATGCTTCTGTAGATGTAGTCTCTGCGGAAAGTAATACCCAAGATCCTTCCCAAGAGCAGAAGCAACACAAGGGAACAAAATGGCAGTTTTCTTGTTTTTGTCAGAAACAAATGAGCACTTGATCATCGGCAAGGCAGCCTAGAACGATCAAACCTATTGAGATGCTCCCCTTCACATCCATTTAAGACACAATTGAAGACATTGATGGAGCAGCCCATGGGAATGAGAGCACCGCCTCCTTTCAAGGCCATTTTGCCATAGCAGAAATTTCCATGTCTCCATGTTTAGTTGCAATATCTCTGACGTAAGGATAATCCATTTAGGTGACAGAGTGCTGAGCTTTTCACTCACAAGTTGCATATCAGTGTGCATTTTAATAGTTCAAGGGGGAGAACAAATCTAGGTCTTACTGTATCTACACAAATGATCAGCGTTTGTGCAGTAATGATCCTTGTAAAATCTGAGTATCAAACAGTCAACCCCTTCAGGGTGCAAAGATGTCTATAGAAAGTCTGTGGTCTTCAGCTTTAATTCATATGAGTTGCTTTTAATTGGATTCCAATGTGACCTAGAAAAAGCATCAAAACTTCCATAGGAACTTCTCAAATCAGTCTTACTTTAGAGATACTTCTCTTAAGTATTGCCATTTTTTTACAGATGCCACTTCTACTCCACTACCATCCAAATTACGTTGTTGTTTTTAGTTTACTATAAATAGTTTCTAGTTACATCAAAGATTCAGATTTACTTAAAGCTTACAACCAGTTTTGGAGCTGTTAGACAATGTTGTAAGTAGCATCATGAATAGTGCTGCATTCCATTTATGTTGGAAGTTGGAGCTGGGAATGACGTCACAACTGAGCTGACCACTTTCCAGTACAACAAGCCAGAAAAACCAAGATGGACGCCTCCAGGAAAACCTTAGATGGGCTTGCTCTTATATATCCTACGGCTTTTGCTGACAGTTGATAGGCGGAGTAGCCATCTTGGATTTTAGAGTCGGGGTTTGTGAGTTTCTTCCTACTTTTAGATTCAGAAATCCGACTTCATGGGCCTAAAATAGTTTTATGTTAGATAGTTTTATGTTTTTTTACCTGTAATTTGCGGCCTGATGTATGTTACTTAAGTGTATGTTGGAATGAGTTCACGAGTTGGAACGATTTTTCAAATTATATATTTATAGTCACTGTTATAGTTATGGTTCTCGGTGTGGACAGCCCTTAACTCAAACATTCTGACTTTCCAAATTGAACAGACTTCTCATCTCTGCTTGATGCCAGCGGCTCGAGGCTACATTAGCTGCTACTAGCGTAACTCCAACTTGACTGTCGGCGGTAAAGTTGCATTGTGGGTAATGTAGGTGCCAGATTTTGACTTGGAAGAAGGAATGTGTGAAATAAGAAATGTGGCTTGTAAAAGAAAATAACTTGTCACTATTATAAACATCATATTACATGTCACATTTCTTCAAGTTTTCCATGGATGGCACCTTTTACAGAGGAGTATCTGATACTTAAAAAATAGATTTTGGCTGAAGTATAACTTACACTGACACTTTTTATGTAACATCTGTTTAAAATGCTATTATTACGGAGTCATTATTGTCTATGAATATTTCATGCGTAAGGGCGGAGTAGATAAGATCCTTGGTGCATTCATTTCCAAACACATAATAATGGACCAAATCAAATCATGTAATAAAAATAAACATTACACTACCTCTCTATTAAAATGGGCTTCCCTTGCAACTTAATAGTATTGTATATCTCTGTATTCATACTGGAGGGCATGCTGTGTACATTGTGCTCCGAGTGAATGTGACTACAGACAGACATCTATCAAAATCACATAATGGCCGCCATCAAGATGCACCATGAAGTAAAAACACATGGAAAGAAGATTCCCCTCTTTATTAGCTGTCATCATTTTCATAGATATATGTGCAAATAAATGGCTAGTATCACACAGGGAGCAAATGTGTCCCCAATGAAGCCTTGGAAATGGTGGAGGGAGGGTGGAGGGGAGGTAAGGCGGTGTGTGTGTGTGTGTGTGTGTGTGTTTGAGGGAGAGAGAAAGAAACAGAATGGTGGGGGGTTCATGGATGAAAAATCATCACCAGTCCAAATGCAGATATTGTGGCGGCCTCACACTCTTACCAGTGTCACCCTCCATTCGTCACTGTCCACGAGCCTGCCTCTCATTAAGTGGCCCCGCTCCAGCGACAACTTAATTTCCTTAAGAGGACCAGACACCTGATTCAATTGTGCACCCATTACAGATTTGTTTTCCCCCGTCTAGGCCTTGCTGGGACCACATGGCTGTGAACAGAAATACACTCCCACTATATTAAATGTTGTGGACGTTATTCCCAGACATATGATTCATGTCTGCCTCCCAGTATCCATCCCTCACAATGCCCTTAGCTCAAACGATGGTGTAGCTCCAGTCAGCTGGACTGGTTCAGCTCTGTGCCTGCTGCCGTAGATATGATATCATCAGTGTTGTCTTGTTCAGATAGTAACACTTTATCTAACCTCACTTTCATGTCAGGAGGAGGTTTTCTATTTTTTTTTTGATATATATATATATATTGTCATTTTCAATAACCTCAAAAATAAGGGTTGATTTTCCTATTTTGAATACACATTTGAAAATAATAATTGTTCCTCACATGATTATTGAGCTCATTGTGTTGTTATCACGTCATCAGAAGACCTGGAGCTCTTCAATAATTCAGAAACACTTTTGAACTGTTTCAACATGACTGCTCCTCAGTCCTCAGTCTTTGAAGATCAGACAGCGTAAGATGTTTTTATCTGTTCGCCGGCGCGGGCGAGACTTCCATTGTCCATTTGACTGCTGGTCTCCATAGCTTACCTCTCACCTACAGCTGTCAGTCAAAGGGTAGCCATTGGAGACCGGTGAGAAACAGCTTTTCCTCTTGTACAGGGTTTAACTGATTGTTGCTGTAATTTTTCTGTCATGGCTTTTATCCGCAAGGTGTGAGTATGTTTGATACCAGATGCTCACCCAAAACCACACAAAAGCCTCATGTATTCATTTATTTATGGTTCTCTCTGTGTTTTTTTTTTTTTTTACAAGCATCCTGTCAATTACCCAAAAAAGTTATCCTTTGAGGAGTCATTTTTTATCTCCCAATCGCCCAAATAGGATTGTGTGTTGATGTGTGTGTCTGTGTGTGTCTGTGTGCATTGTTTGGAGTTGGTATTGGATGCTCTGAATTGTGAATAAAGAGATGAACACCCACCGCCCTCACTTCCACACAAACCCCCTCCCCCCCACACACAGACACAGTCAGAGTGCAGGTTTTGCCTTAAACCTATCCAGAAGACACCTCCAAGATATAAAAGTGCTGAGTATGGGTCTGTTCTCAGCAGCCAATAAAACACAGAGAAAAACTCCAAGTTACAGAAGGTATGCACTCCCCCCTTACTGCTCCCTTCCTGTGAAGCTTTCCTCTGATCCTGCTGTATGTGTGTGTGTGTGTGTTTGTGTGTGTGTCATTTTGCTCTTATTGGCAGTTTTACCAAAGTAAAAGTGGTGTATTTCGGAAATGTTTTTTCAGTGTTTTGGTCACCACTATGAGAACAAGGACATTTAATCATTCATAGATACAAAAATGCCAATGATAACACAAAGTATTATCCAAGACTTATATCCAAGATATATGCTACATACACATGGAATTAACATGGTAGTTAACGTTTCTGCAAATGACTACTATGTTCACATTTGCACATCCAAGTTTCAACATTTATGAGCATGATACCATATTTTAAATGCAACCTTGTGACAATTTCCAGCCTTGTTTGTGGCAACAAAAAGCGGATATTGTTGTAGAGATGTCAGGACATCTCTAGCCGTGTTTGTGTAGAGAAAAATTGGTATTTTATGCCAAAAGATTACGTTTTCCTGGTCCTTACCAAGTAGATTTTATGCCTTACATAACCAGACCATAAGCACAGTGTTGTCAAAACACAAAAAAGAAGATTTAACCTAAAGCAAGGGTAAGGTTGCAACTTTGCTGCAGTTTGCAGAAATGTACATTGCCAACATCTATTATGGTGATCAGGTTGCCCATACTTCTGTACTTCATAGGAATCCAGATAACGGCCCAATACTAAGTATGTCAATGCAGTATGCCAAAAATACCAGGATGTCCTACTGCATCTGGTCACCGTTTACAGTATGCCAGCCAGCATGCTTTTGTGACAATTCTGACCCACAATCCTCTGCACAACAGAAGATACTTCACATCGACTGAGCCACAGAGAGAGCACAGACAGATGACAGCTAATTGGCAAATCATACTTTTTCTTTTTACTCTACATTTCATGCATTCATAGAGACTGGAAACAGAGTCCTTTTCGGGCTATTCGCTCTCATTTTTTATTGTTAAGGTTCAGAGAGCTGGTGCCTATTGTACGTAAGCACAGTACAAGTGTTATACAGGACAAAATGCTGTCATGAAAACCTAACCTTGGACTTTAGATTTCATGATTTTAGAGAGTGTAGAGAGTGAATACGGGACAAATCTGCAGTCGATCACAGGGTCAGTTGTATGGTTATCACATAAAACACACACACACAAATGCTCAGGTTGTCGCTCAGAAGCAATTTACAGTTCACGCTTCACCTGACCTGCATATTTTTGGACTTCCTCTTCCTGCTTCACATATACACCAGCTGATTCTGCTCGTTCTATTTCCTCTGCATTTTTCCTCTCTGTCTCTCTTTATTTACTACACCCCCCCCACCCCCCCATCTGGTCCAGTCAAGCTCAGCAGCGTGTGTGGAGGAGTGTCTCCTGTTCCCCCTGTCCTCTCCCTCTCCAGGAGCATCAAAAGGAGGAGGACCCACGCAGGGTGTTTGAAGAGCCCACCGACACTCCCCTATGGGTGGTGAACTGGCAGATGCTCAAACCACACACAACTCTATCTAGGCAGGAGGAGCATCCTTCTCATCTGCTTTTGTACCCCTGCCATTGGTTTCCCTCGCAGCCACGAAGATTAGTTCCAACTGTATTGTCGTTTGTAGATTTGTGTTCGTGCACGTAACGTTTTGCAATCAATTGGTGCCATTCATTCTGGAGTCCTTCTGTGTTGATGTCATGACCATTTGTCCTTGGTTTTGTATATTTATATATTGATTTGTACTTCTCTCCAGTCTTGCAGCTTGAATACTTCACCTTTTAAAGGTCGATTCACCCAGGTACAAGAAAGCATACAGCGTTTTCTCTCTTCTTTTTCTCTCCAGTGGTATCGAGAGATGAAGATGTTTTGTTGATGACATATCAGTCTGGGACTACTAATGCCATTGTTGACTGAATGATAACCCTCTCTAGAAGTTCCAACTTATTTTGAGGGCGCCCTGAAAATGCATTTCCCATATTGGGAGTTGAACCCAGGCTCCATTGGTGAAACTAACCACTAGACCATATGGGACTCTTTGTACTGTGGCAAAAAAAATATATCATTTTGTTTGCTCAGGCGCATATGGCCTCCCCTGCCTTTCAGACATATTTCCCTGAGACATTGGTTTGTGTTCGGCCAATTACAATCGTTTATCTGATATAGGGTGGGTTGGATACAACGACTGACTTTGGAAAGACACTGGTCCAGATTTGAAAAGTCATATGTAGCACATTTTGCTACCTAGATTGGCGGTAGGTCTATCCAATCGCATCCACGCTGACTCTGACTGCAGCAGGTTACGCACTGCTTGAGTAAAAAGAAATGCACTTTTACCTTGAGTACATTTGTGGATTTCTCTGCATTTCAGCATTATTGGAAACATAATGTACGTATACAACTAAAGAAAATATATAACAAAGGTCGTTTTTAGTCATTTTAATGCAGAATTCCTACAGAATATATCTTTAACAAGAGGCATGTTAGTGGGCACATTTGGCACAGACATGTAGACTTACAAGAGTTTTCTTCGCTGCGTGTCATACTGAGTTTTTTGCCGCATCAAGAACCTGAATTGCAATCCTGTTTGCTGCCAACACAGAGAGGTACACTGTGTTGTCAGGATCTTTTCAGCAGCTCAGTCATCGTAGCATCACACAGCTGTGGTCTCTGCCATGCTGATTGTCTGGCCTTTAGCTTCCTGGGTGGCAGCATTGAAGCTTTGACCCGCTCTGTCTCGCTGTACTCCACCTGCTCGTTCAGTCTGCCTCTATGTGCTCGACAGCACTCACCTCCTCCGACAGGCCTCCCAGAATGTTGGCTCCTGAAAGACAAGCCTTCCCTCCCTCTCTCCCTCTTTAATTCTTTATCTCTTTCCTTCTCCCAATTTTTCCATTGTCTCTCTGTATCTCTTTCACTCTGCCTGTCCATCTATCAAAGCCAACTCCTCTCCCAACTCCTGCGCTCTCATGTCAGTGAGAGGTGAAAGAGGTGTCTCACAGAAAAGAAGAACCTGCAGCTTTGTTTCATATTACACCTCACAGGGTGCTGTAGCTGTCTGTGGCTATCAGCCTCTGCTGCTGCCTCCCACAAAACCTTTTCTCCACCTAACACAAGTACTATTACTTGTTGGTATACTCCTAATTGAAATATAATAGGTAACAGCACAGAATTAGGACAATACTTAACATACACTTTATAATTCTCTCAGGCTTAATGATAAATACAAATGTCTTTGCTATGTCAAATTATTTACGTGGTTTAATTAAAGCTTTATGCACAAGACATTTCAATAAATTTATGCTCTAATAAAGAGATTAATGACATAGTGCTTATCTAAGAATCTAACCCTAATTATGGGTATCATTGTAGCCTTAGAAGGCTGGAAACAAAAAAAAAAACGTCAATGTTGACGCCAGTACCAAAGTGCCTCAAATTGCTGTTCCTCCTCCGGCCACTAGATGCTGGCTCTACGAAAAAATTCAAACTGTAGTGAAGTGAATTGGAAAACCCTTTTTCTCTTAAAGGTTCATTGTGTGTGTGACAGACATGAAATATAATAATTGTAATTATGTTTTCATCAGTTTATGAGCAGCTAAAACTAAGAATTGTTGTGATTTATTACCTTAGAATACACCCTTTATATCTACAGAAGGAGCAGGTCCTCTCCCACCGCACCTGCCATGTTGCATCGACATCTTCTACAGTAGCCTCGAGCAGAAAATAACACTGACTCTAAAGATGGGCCTTTCACGTTATTTTCTTCTTTCTTGTTCTTCGTTTTTAACATTTTTGGCTGACACCGTAGGGGAGCGTGAGACAAGGGGAGTTCATTTTGCTGCAATCTGCAACCTCACCACTAGATGCTCTTAATCGGACACACTGTTTGTTTAAAATACACAGACAATATAATTAACATTACTCTTTTATCAAGCTATTAAGGCCTATTAGGTGTATACTAGGGGCGCGACAGCATAATGAGCTGAGTCAGTTGTGGTGGTTGCCACATGCTACTTCTGCCCTCAGTTGAGTCGTGAGAGCCAGTGTGGAAGTGCCTTCTAGAATAGTGCTTTCTTTCAGATGGACAGCAGGGGCGAACTCCTCGCATATGTAAGCTTATGCGAAAATGATCCTACTTCTCACTTGATTTATTACCTTAGTACACAGTTTCCTAATGAGGTTATGGTCTCAATCGCAAGTTTCAGGTCTTCTTCAATATAGCATGTTGTTTATATTGTAAATGATGGTCCCAGTTAGAGTAAAATAGATGATAAAACAGGCTATGCTCTAGGATGTGGCTACCCTGTAACTGACCAGTTGCTACCACGGCTTGTCCCTGAGTTTCAATCAAGATATCCTCCCCAACTCCACCCGCTTGTCCAATTATGATCACCTCTAAAAACCCAAGATGGTGACGGTTGTCCACCAACCAGTAGGTGACATCTCTGAAGCTACACTTGGCAGGAACACAGCCTTTTCTTTCCAATGGCTTATCATATATTGGTTGCCGATTGTGGTTTGACAGGATGATCTTCACTGTGTCTCCTCATAAGGTGAACTATATTCAACTTTTTGTAATTTGTGGTCTGTGCCAAGTTGTTCCCTGCCCCTGCCTGAACACTACAAGTCACATTCTTTCATTGAAATACATTTCTTCTTAGCAATGCATCCGTGTACGAACAGGCCTATAACCAGCTGCAGGATGCACTACAAATACGGACACTTTGCATCATGTTTGGTTTGTAATTCAGCAGGGAAACAGAAAACACAGTTCTGTTTTTACCCTCTTCATTTACAGTGATCCTACTTCCCCCGAGCAAGCTATTACAACTCCGTGGTCATATTTCATTAAAGAACTGTTTAAAATGCAACATTCTTAATAGGCTCATTGTAACTTTGTGTGTGTGTGTGTGTGTGTGTGTGTGTGTGTGTGTGTGTGTGTGTGTGTGTGAAGCAGCACACGCCCATTATACTAGTGTGTGTGATTCCGGCGTTTGTTCGATCCCTTCATCTAGTGATCAAAAAGGGACTGCGTGCCCATGCTGAAGGGGGTTGGCCCAATGAAGGAAGGGAGAGGGTCTCTACACATGTAATCCTTGTCAATGAATTTAGGCAATCTTTTTTTTTTTATTAATGAATATTTCAGTAGTTATTGCAGCGAGCTACTCGTGTGAGTCTCTCTTTTCACTGCTCCCCTTGCTCATAAGTGAATCACTCATCTAATGATTTAATTAATAGCATTGTATCCACAGATGAAAAGCTTATATTTAATCAGCAAAATGGAGTGAACTGAGATCAGGGGCCTTGACTGTCATCAAAACGTGCTTGGGGTCCCACTTGCTCACTAAGCCACTCTAAGCCCTGGGACACCCATACTTAATTGAGAGTTAATAAATAAGTGTGGTTAGAGTAATCCCTGGATCCAGCCCCTCAGAGCTCCCCATCTAGCTCTCTCTGTGTGTGTGTTTTGAGTGTGTCTGTGTGTGTGCGTGTGTGTGTGCATACATGCATACCCTGGCCAAGCTCCCTATGTCACTACAACAGTGCCAAGGCAGACTCTACTGTAGTGTGCCAGATACTGGTTTATTTACCTGAGATACCCCCTGTGTCAAGTGCCATATGTTAGATCCCCGGACAATTGGTCCCAGAATGCACCCTCTCCCTTTTTTTTTTTTTTTTTTTTTTTTCCAATTTTAGTCACATACAATAAATCCATGACGTAAATCATTAATTCAAGGCCTTATTTTAAAAAAAATAAAGGTTTTGTTTTAAATGTTTCTGGATTTTACGAAAGTGTTAATGGTTAAAGATACAAATTAAAACAAACACTACTGAGAAAAAGCAGACTGTGGACCCAGAATTTCAGTTTCTCTTTTAAGTAAATGTTGGCTCAGATGGGGCACATAGCTACAGGAAAAGCCTCCTGATGTATTGATTACAAGGTTATGAAAAGCAGTGCTTGCTCCTTCTACCCTGACATTCTCCTTCCTTACATTTGAGAAACCATTGGCCAACCGAAACCAAAATCACACCCAGGCTGAAGCTGATCTGGGTCTGATTTTTGTATGAAGATATTCAGATGAAAAAGGACAAAATAATGTTTGAAATATAAGACAAAACAGAAAAACAACATTCATAATTTCAAAAACAATGTTATCTTGATGATCCTCATCAAGATATTTTACTTGTATTATATGTTTACTGTATGTTTTTATTAAAAAAAAAGTACAATGAGCCCATAATTATCTGATATTTTTTAACTCTCAAATATTGATTTCAGTATCAGCCTCAAAAATCCAGTATCAAGATGATGAATAGTTTCTGAGTCAATAGGATTCTTCTGTTCACCAGATTACGTGTACATTGTATCATCAAAAAAGTTCAAAACTATATTCATGTAATTATCATTTTTAGTAGGACTCATTAGGACAATGCAGAGGCATTGGAAAAATGACATTAGATAGCATGGATTTCCACGAAACTTGGATGGAAGATGGGTCTCGGCCCAGAATAGATGGGCCGTTTTTCAAAATTTTTGTTATGCATGGATCTTGATTATAAAATCAGGTGGCCGGTATAAATGAGTGAGTACAACTTGATTTAGATCGAAATCCAGCATTTAAATATGTTTTATTTGACATTGGATTGGCTTGATTTAATTAAAGGGGATGGTCGGGCCTTGGCGGAGGTGTGCACTCTACTGAGTGCCATTCTAGCTCTGCAGCCAACCAGCTTACAGAAAACAGTTTGCCTTTTTTCACAGCAGACTTTCCAGCTGGTCATTGTAGTGAAAACACAGGTGTCAGCAATAACAGCGTCGCAATGTCTTTCAGCATGCATGACACCAGGATTCTGAGGCAGGTGATTATTTTGTGCTTTTTCTTTTTTCTTCTTTTACATGTCAAAATGTCTTTATTAAAAAGGCCTATCACAAGCTGTCAGTCACAACTTTTATGTTTAGTGAAAAAGCCAGTTCTTAACTGTGACAGGAGCTTGTAGTTGATGCTCAATTTGGGGCAAGGGGTCCCCCAATTTTTCATTTTTCTTTTCTTTTTTTCTGCCATACTGATACTATAATCCACATTTGCCTGTATGAAAGAGAAGGAAAAAGGAAAAAACGAATGGAGAGAGAGAAGTGTGTGTTTAGCTAAGCAGGGGCAGCCCCTGGTCCATTGCCCATCATTTATTGATAAAGGCCCTGGAAAATGCGCGGGAAAAAAAAAAACTAATGAAATTATCAACGTTGTTGAATTAATGATGAATGGGAATAAGAAAAGGCTGGGCTCTCTGTGGAGCTCAGAGAGGAGCGCTGCTTCATTAGCCATGCAGTCTCATCACATCCTCTTTTGGAGCTGCAGACACTGGGGCTCTCCACGCTCTCCTCTCCTCACCATCAGGACCTGCCATTGGATTCCATTCAAAAAAAAAGCTTCCCTCATTCCCTCCGCCCCTACCTTTCTGCTTTTTTTTCTTTTTTCTTTTGCCTTTTTTCTTTTTTGTCTTTCCTATTACTTCACCTGCCACCTGCCTCCCCCCCACCTTCATCGCTTTTCAGAAGACGGGAACTCTTTGGTGGCTAATTTCATTTATCATTTCCCTCACTTTTTCCTGAAGATGAAGAGCTGACCCGGTTCTGGAGGTACTCGTGGTCAGGGAGCACACCTCGTCTCCCTGCCTACTTTCTTTCTTTCTTTCTTTTTTTTTTGTTCCCCAGCTTTCCCTCCTGACTCCCTCTCCGTGGATATCATTCCTGATTCTGCACATGCAAATGATCTGGGAGGGATGGGGGTGCTCCGTTTGGATTCGTTGCCCCCTCCTCCTTCTCCTCCTCCTCCTTCCTCGTCTTCTTCTTCTTTTCCCCGGGTGGAGCAGGAGTGGTCTGGCGAGCCGAAGCACGCTGAGAAATCACGGGCATGGGGTCTCATTAGGTAAGCAGAGGCCAGGGCAGCAGGGCTTCACCCAGACACTGATTATTCTGAGTGTAATATCTGGAGGATCACCTCAGCTATACACCTTATTAAAGCTACTGTCTCTTATAGTTCAGAGCCCTCTTTGACTCAAGAAAATGAATTAATCTTGTCTGTTGTGCAGGATTGTGTTGGAGCTTTGAAATGTGCTGCACTTAAAGGAAGTATTTCCGCCTTGTTTAAGCATTGTCTTATTTCTAAAGCATGATAGCGCATTTAACCTTCTTCTTTCTCCTCGTAGTCTTGAATCCCAGCTGCTCTCCTCTGGTGAGGCCTTCCTGTTTCATTTATCTTTCGCACTTAATGGCTCTTCTGCCAATTTGATAGATACAGCAATTATCTGTCAGCGCTGTATTTACCCGATTTCAAGTTTACAACAGAATGAATGACTTAACCGTGGTTTTGGAGCTTCATAATAATACCCCCCGAATAGATCACCCCTATATGCATGGAGCCCACTCATAAAAATTGATGACACAAAGCACCGTGCATGACAGACAGCAGCGACGCGCATAATATAACGTGCAGTCCTTTACATGGTAATCTGATCTGAGAGGGATTCAATTATTTAATAACAACACGACAGACTATCATTAAAACAAATTGTGTGTGTCAACGCGAGCACACCGTCGGAGCTGCGAGGTCACAGGTGTAATGTTGTGTTTTGAAGTCTTGATCCCTCCCACTCACACACACACACACACACACACCCTCTCTCCGACCGCTGGTTCTTTTCGTATGAATTGGCTGAATTGATCCTCATACAAATTAGGTCTGTCCTCAAAGGGCTCCATCAATACATTGACTCCTTTTATGAGGGTCATCAAACAGCCATTACTGGGCATCAGGGGGTCCCGTTTGGGGAGAGACTGCCCTGGGTGACTGATGAGCCGGATGGGGATGGTAACTCGTCTGGGGGCCTCGGAGCTGTGGGCCTGTAGCAGAGAGGAGAGGGGAGGGGGTTGCTTATTGAGTGTTAGATTCATTAGTTAAGCAAAGCCAAATTAATTTGCTGTGCAACAGAGCTGCTACTACTTCAGTTTGTTAATGTCTGGGAAGAAAACCCCAACACGTCTTACTTTACACCTCTTGAATTCTTTAAACATAATATTCATCTGTCAGGAAAACCTGGGAAAGATTGAACACATGATCCTCTCTGTGTGATTAGGATGATGTCAAATTTATGGTACAAGAGGAGGTAGACATATATTCAGTTTATTGTTGTCCATTAAAATGCAAGTCATTTGGCAGAAATGACCAGAAAAGTAGAAATAAAACAGATTTGTTCGCGCATGAAATCCTACATTACACCATTTAAAAGCCCCATTTATTCATCCGGCCCTATCCCTCTGCTTGAATGGCTTTCTCAGAGCTTGCATGTCTTAATTACCGTTGACTGTTTGTGACAGTACAAATGATTCCTTGCAACCGTGACATAAGGTCTCAGCATAACAAAGGCCAAACTATCATTTTCCCCCAAAACAAGGGGAAAAAAATCAAACAAACAAAACACTTAAAATGCGTGATATTTTACTCATGACAAGAAAAAATAATGTTGAAGTACCAACAATAGACAAGCAAAAGGGAAAAAAAAGCCCTGGAGTATTCCCCACGGTTGCTCTCAGGTATTACGAAAGAATCTTTGAAACTGAGCACAGACGCAGTCGGATGTAAACAAACTGTCACTGCTGTCAAACACTTGCTTCAAGAAGTGTCAAAAGTTCAGACTTTTCAATTACAGCAGTTTTAATATGCACGCAAGCCTCCCCTGACTGATTAAAATGCACCATTTTAAGTCTAATTGTTCAAGAAAACTGTGTTTTATGTTGCTGCAATGGTAATAACTAATGATAGATGCATAAAATTAGCATACATTTCCCAGACCAAGAGAATATCTGATCATTGTGCCATAGAGAATTGCTCTAAGTTAGGAAGTTAATTTCATTATCTCCTCCTCCTCATTTAAAGCCCGCCACTTTACAATAATTGGAAAACAGAATAAAAGATTAGCTTTTGACTGGATGACGGGCGTTAATAAAGTGTGATGGAATGTGAGTGTTACAGAGTGGGTACCAATTACAGCAGCCAATCTCACACAGGCAACCATTGATGGTGGTGGTTCAATCTCTTCATCTGGCGTACAGTACCATCAGGGACCCACTGCAGAGACCTCTGCTCCAGCTAGCAGGCTAATTGTCAATTCTGCTTAAGTCATAAGGAGAGCTATTTTACCAGGGCTTTAGAGAGGAAGTGAACTGTAAAATTAAAGTAAAAAAAAATTCAAAGTATAGCATAAATGTAGAAATAAAGTTCAAGGAGAGGCACAGGGAGATTTTATGGAATAATTTAAGTTAGATAATGTGAAAAAATGTCGTTTGGAAATAATACTGCAAAAAGAATGATATTATCTATCAACTTTATGATATGTGGAACAACCTAGTGTGTTAAAATTGCCAAAGTTTAAATAAATGTAATGTTGTTTTTTCAAGAATGTAACCATTGTCTGCATAATGGTGTGGAACATTTCTTTCTTATATCATTTTAGTCCTATCCCAGTAGGTCTACACTGGAGAGAGGTAGAAAATTCATGACATGAGTTTCCTCCTAATTCTCACGGGTCACCCTCATCCTTCATCATGTCACTGCTTTAGTCACATTAACCACATCAGTCACAGTGACCCCACATGTCAGCACTCATTGGCTGGTTCTGCTGTTACAAAAATGGTAAGCACAAATGCAATTGTGCATGTAACTTGAATGGCACAACATTTGCACAATCAAGAATATAATCAAAGGGTTATGTTTACAGGTCAGAGCATTTGCATTACTTAATAGGAAGCAGGTCAAAGTCACTGTGTATCTATATCTAGTTCATACAGCTTATGGCTCATAAGCCTGTAAAGGGCAAATTAGAAATTGATACCATAGTGTTCATCTTGATTGACAAAATGTGATATCTAGGGCTGGGCAATTACCGATATTGTATTGTAAGTGTTGTGTTTTCCTGGTTCATTACAGTAAAGTGATGTCATTTTCTGACCTTATCAGACTGTTCAACTCATTCTAATGCTTCCAGTCAATATATCTGTCAGTGTCAATATTACTGATGATTATTTATCAAAAATCTCATTATGTTCATATTTAGTGAAAGTATCAGTTGTCGTCCCTACAATATTGTTGCATTGTCGATACCTATTTGTTCAAAGATATTGTGGTATTTGATTTTCTTGTGCAGTTGCAGCATTTTTGAAGTGATTTGGGGGAGATTTCAAAATATTTAGATATATATCGTGTATTGCTAGATAGCCAAAAAATACCCCAATTTTTTTTTATGGCCATATCATCCAGCCCTCATAAGTCTTCTTATAAGATTTTCTGTGGCATGTTAATACAGAATAGAGGTGAATTCTGGCCTGGCGTACAAAAGGGCATCAACATCTATAGATTTATTTTTTTTATTTAATATGTAAATATATTTAATTATATAATATTAGGATTATAATTAATTACTAGTTTACACCAATCAAAATGTGGACTGAATATTCTTATTAGTAATCTAGAAAAAATATAACATTATTCATTATTCATGATTCATTATATTGTTATTAAGTGCAGGGCTGATTTCTAGCTTGTATACACGGAGTACCTAACCTCTGCTAGTTTATAGCAGGGATGCACGATAATATCTGCTCGTCATCGGTATCCGGCGATGATCACTTGGTGTATTTTGCCCGGTGAATGTCTACATTACGAAAAGCATTGTATGTCTGCATTAAATAGTGGGTAAAGTTAATTCCACTACATTTTCTTTGGAATTAGGTTGGAAAAAATATTTGCATATATCAGTAATGGCATCATCAATCAGCCAAAATTAGTTTGAAAATATTGGCATGTTGTGTAACGGCAAAAGTCCAATATCTTAGTAACAAAATCTGATTATTTTGGCTTGTCAGTCTGTATACCTGTTACAGGACAGTGATAAAGAAAAGCAAAAAAAATCTGTATGTAGGTTACTATTTTTCCTGTTTGAGGAGCGGCCATTGCTAACAAATAAAAGATGTAGATTTTTCTTTCTTTCTTTCTTTCTTTCTTTCTTTCTTTCTGTTACAAATGTACTGACTGGTATTCTGAAACCATGGCATTGTGTAAAAAAACAAATCAGCTGTTCTAAACACTATCATTTTCTCCACCTCTCTAATTTAACACAATCAGACATGTAAGTAGGACAGATTGGTAGAAACCTGCCGATCTGTACACACATACACACACCCGCGCACACACACACACACACACACACACACACACACACACACACACACACAAACACAGACAATCTAGCCTCATCAAAAATGATGTGGTGGGCCCTTTGTTGTCAAACTCTTCATACAGAAATCGCATATTCATGGGGGTGTATTTAAGCCATTTCTGCTGGCATAAGCATGCAGCGCAGCAGCAGCAGCGGCGTTCTGAAATGACTGTCGTTCTTTGCCACTTAACCTACCTCTCTGTTTGAGAACGTGGCACCTTGTTTTTTGATGCCTCGCACTGCATCGCGGCCCCCTTCACAGTAAAGTTCTCAGGTTTAATAGTGGCTCGGAGGCCTGTGGTAACACGAGGCGCTTCCCCATTATACACTAAACAGCAAGATGTGCAGTTATTCAATTGACATCATTTTGTTGTTGGGTGGCAGTGGACAAACAGAACTGCTTTGAGTTAGTGCACTGGTGTTTACTGCCTTATCTTACAGATGTTGGATGCAGCTGTCTACGATAAAGAGCACGCTTCATACACCTGAACTCAGACATCTATATTTCATCACGTCTACCGACTCCCCTCCTCCCCTTCTCCCCTCCTCCCCTCTATTTTAGCCATGTCAATTGAATGCTTGCATCATGAAATTCTTAAAATGCTTTACTGAAAGACAGAAAATAGGACATTATGCAAAATTACTCAAGTTCTTTTCTTAAATTAGCTGCTAATGCAGCCTTGTATTGTATGTCTATCATAGTTTTTGACATTTAACATGTAGGTATCTATTTAACATGATTTCTAGTTATATTCAATCTGTTTACTGGTCTCACGTGTTGTTAAAATCGGTAAGACACCCTTTCCTGTTGAGTTGAAAAGAAGATTTTTCAAAGTGAAAGTGAGTAGGAGACAAACAAATCTTTTTTTCCTCTCTTGACCAATGGAGCTGTGAGATTTTGTTTCTCTGGTGAAGAATTATCCACCTGCTGTCAAGCCTCTTTGATCCTCAGTAGGTTCAACATTTGCCGTTTCCATTAAATCTTGTCTTTGGAAGAGCCGCCAATAAAAAGATGGGCTTTTCAGGAGTGATGTCGCTGACCTGCAGGACCTGGCCCTTAACACCCCGACACATAAAGGCAAACACATCTCCCCTCACGCTCTCTGTGTGTTTTACCAAACAATGAGATTGACACTAGGTCTGTATGATTCAGTTTAACTGAGAGGTTCACATTTTGTAAAGTGTGTCTTTAAACAATACTCGCATAGAGTTTTTGGTCTCCGTCCATACATGGGGGGACGAAATTAATTCATGTTAACCAAAGCCATTATCACAGTAAGTCGGACAATCTCTGCTGTCTGAGAAAAGAGAAAGTGGAAAGTTCACATTGAAATTACTTTCCAACTTTGAAAGAAATCCACTTAATGTGACCGACTACGTCTGATAAACGGCTTCTCTATCCAATCGAGACTATCTCTCCACACAGTTACATTTTCCACATGTACGGGGACTGATCCACTGGGGCAGTTGACGTGGATACGTGGCCCACGCAGGGGCTTAAAAGGCCCAGGTGTGCTTGATTTCACTGATTCATTCCAATGTGAGAGCAGAAGCAACAAAACTTTGAGTTTGGAGGAAGGAAGAATAGTTAATATATTCACTTACCATTGTGTTAGAGAGTTGGGGTTGCTGATGTTGTTGTACAGCGATTATGTATTGTCTTGTAACTGTTTTTTATACAATAGTGATAATTTTCTTAACAGAGATGCTGTTTCTGTCTCCTGCCCAGGGACCACAGATGTAAATTAGCTTATAGCTAACTCGGGTACACCTGCACTCTCCCTGTCAAATAAACAAATAGATAAAAAATTTAAAAAGTGCAACTAATTTGCCTGAGGAAATGTTAATTAACGTATCTGACAAGTAGCAAAAATGTTGATACAGGACATATCAGTAAAGTGTTTTCTAACAAAATATTTTATTTGTTCTGTGCCAATATCGACAATCTTGCAATAAACTATCGACTCGCAGTGACAACAACATCATTCAACCAAAACACAATCTTTGCCATACCTAAACCAAAGTGCTTTTGTTTTTGTTGTCTGGACGTAAACCCTGACTTCTACACTTGTGGTTTATAGTTTAACATTACAGACGTGTTGACCAAATGGACTGAAGAGAAAATAGATGACGATCCTGCCCTGCGACTGAAGTTTGTGATACAGGAAACAAAAAAAAACTGGCAAACTCAACTTAATTGATGAGAGTTGCACATGATGTGTATCTACATGTGCAAAGCAGTTTGTAATTTACCCATATCAGCCAGACCATGAATTACCTTAATTAGAAACATCACCCCGAGCTCTTTCTATTGATCGCCCAGCACGCTAAATCAAAAGTAATGTTGGACAGTTACCCGAGAACGCCCTCACTGACTAATCAGGCGCTGCTCAATCATTACTCTTTTAACGAATTTCCTCTTCTTTTAACACGTCTTCTTTTTCATCCCAGCGTTTTTGTATTTTTAATTTTCTTTTCCCAGTGCCGTATTTGATGTTTTGTAACTTTTCATGTGTTGCCAGTGGATTGCTGCCTTTAAAAAAGGAAATGATTCCCTTCAAGGGTGGCAAGGGTGTATATGCATATGAATATTTTCCATTGATGAATAAGATACACTGCCGCACCGCCTTTGATAGACTCCTGCTCGGGTCCTGAGTGATGTCATAATGGTGGGACGCCGACCCTGGGCAAAACATCCCAATCCACAGCAGAGAGGAGCAAACATAAGAGCCCTTTGACGTCCTCTGTGTTTAATATTACAGGACTGTTTACTGAGGAGGGAGTGGGCCTTCGTGTCCACCCGGGAGCCCAAATATGTTTAAGGTCAAGCCATCTCGGTTCCTCTTCAGTCAACTTCAGGATCTTTGATCACTTGTTGTTTTTGACTGTGCTGTTTTCAATCATGGCCAGGTCTTTATAATGCATGAGGACATTACATAGTTATGAACAGCTTGGCAGCCAAGTCAAGGCAGTGATGAAACTTGTTAGACACTTTCAGAAAGAACTTCGTGTTCTTCAACGTACCTTAAGGTGAAAGGAAGACTTCGACATCCTTGGAACTAACCTTATTCACTTTCTTACACAGAGTTAGATGATACGATCAATACTCCTTTCATATGTGGAAAAATGTCAGGTGCTCTGCAAACAAATAGGCCTACACTTAAACTCTGTAAAACCAGAACATTGTGTTTTTACAGGTTAAACTGATTAAATATAACATGTTAATTAGTGAGCTGTTGATTGTGGAGTTCTGATCCATCATCGTCGGTTTTTGACATTTGTTTAATGACAGTTTTGACAATTACTTACTTTTTGAGGCCCGTGAAGATACATTATCGTTTTGTGACCTTGTATATATAAAATTAACCAAAACTTAAGAGTTAGGGGGTTATGATCTTTGGATTATGATTTTTTTATGTTATTTATAATGTATGAGTATGACTTTTGTCAGATACATAAAACATCATCACAACATCATTTAATATATCAGATTGAAAGAAAGTGTTTTAAGTTGAAAACATATTAAAAGCTCAATTTAACATAGGGCATATCAAGTTTAGCTTTGTTTAGCCAGTGTGTCATTATGATCACAAATACACAGCAAGACAGTAGTTTTTGAAGGATAAAATATATGTTTAATCATACGCCATCTAAAGATACATCTTAATTCATAGAGAGGAGGAACTCGAGTAAACAGAAGCTGAAAGAAAAGAGCACAGATTTTTAAAAAGAGCTCAAAAGGTCGTCTGTGAACGCAGATGAGTCGGTTACTCGGGAGACAAGAGAAGAGGATGTACCACTTCCTCAAAGACCGAGTGACCCCTTGTTTATTTGACACCAAAGATAAGATTAGAATGTTTTAATTGCTTACGTGCACACTGAAGATTTGACTCATTACTTACTACGAGATTCCTGCTTATCGGTACGGTTAAAATGCGGAAGGGAAGCATGAAAGTAAAAAGCATTAGCTTGTGTCAGTGTTTTTTTTCATTGTTGTTCAAACCCACCTCCCTGGGATCTGAACAAAGGCAGTAAACATGTCAGTGCGCTCAGATGTTAAACTTTTGCTGTAGCTGCATCCTGATTATTCAGGAGATGTTTATACATTACTATTTCCTTGCTACAAATCACCAAATATTAGTTATCTGGAATGATTTAACCTCTAGAGACCATAGACAAACTCTACTCTTTTTCCCCAGGTCGTAGTGTCTCGTTATTTAAAGACAAAAAACTTTAATCAGACAAGTTGTGTGGCAAAGTAACAAAGATAATACGAGAATATCAACCATGCACCATCAGCCACTTTAACATTCATGTGATGATCCTGTCTTACTTCTCCTGCCGTTAGATAATAAGTAGCTTCCCCACCATCAATTCTAATCTAGTCTTAAAGATTCAATAAAATAAATCAATCACTCATTCAATAAATAACTGAGACTTTGTGTGTTCACTCACAGTATTAACTGCTAAACTGAAAGCTATTTCCAAGGCGCACATGCAGCGACAATTTCAGGCCTCCTGGATCTTTTTGTTGTGTGTTTATTTTTTCCGTCGGGGGGTTATTTTTACTCGTAACGTTACTTCTAATACCTGATGTTTAGACTTGAAATATACCTCACATTTTCTTACAGTTAAGGTGCACAAAACCTTTGCAAGTGCGAAAGCCTCTATTCTATTTTGAAAAAAATGTTGCAGGTGTTGAGATGATCTAACAAAGGTTGCTGCCGGTGGAGGCGGGAGGAAGTGAGGGAAGCTATCGAACTTGTGTCCTGGTTTCCCCACTAGATAATGATCTCTTGAAAGTGTGTGTTTTTTCCTCTTCTTCCAGTAACAGTGTGTGCGAGATGAAAGATAGTTCCGGGGCTAGTGCACCAGCGCACATCTGACTGAGGCAGGTGTTAGAAATGTAGATGGCTGGCGGAGACTAAAGACAATACAAATTTGAAGTGAAAACGCTACTGGCACGCCTCCTCTGTTCTTAACACGTGAAGCCCCAGGCCGATCAATTATTCATCCTATTGTGCGTGCGCGTGGCATAGTGTTAGTTCTGTAGTCGGAGAGGAGGTGTCTGTTGCACTTAAAGAGTGAGCGCCACGTCGCTTGGCAGGCCCAGGTCTGTCAGCCTGTCTCTGTCTGTCTCTCTCTGCCTCTCTCACACACACACACACACACACATGCACACACACACGTAAAAAGCCCTTGTTCTGCCTGAGCCTTTTTAATGATGGGATCAGGGGCGAGAATTGGTGGCTAAAGTGCAGCTCCAGTTATTTGAAAAAAGGAGAAAAGAAAGAGAAACATAGAGCAAGAAGAGTGTGAAAGAGAGAAAGATGGGGTGGGCGAGAGGAGGGGGAGGAGGTGGTGGTGGGAGGTGGGGTGGGGGTGGGGGGGTGCTTTGTACACTGGGGGTATTTTTCAAAGCAGTGCAGACTTGAAGCCATTGGGAGGCTCCTTTGACTTTAATCTTGGCTGCTTCTTTGAAAATTATGACCGAGGACCACGGTTGCTTCATTAAAAGACATGTTCTGTTTCTTGTGTAGTTTCAGCCAGATTTTCTTTTTTGTGCATGTGATGCTGATTTCAGCTTTCCACCCTCTGTGCTTCCAGCAGCCTCCTGAGCACCTTGCCGTGTTAAGGGCCCCTCACTTTGGATGTGTGTATGTAAATAGACCGGTGAATGTTAATTGAGCAGACACACTTGATTTCCTCTTCCCTCTCGCCCCCTGAAGTACCCACCTCGCTGTGCCGCGTTCGACATCATCCGTATCTATAAACTATTGTCGTTTGTTAGAGTGTGATCAGACACCGTGCCATCTACTCTATATATGTAATGTCACAAACGAGATGGGAAATCTCGTGCTACAGTTGGCTGGATGGGAGGGTTTAGGGTTAGGGTTAATAAGTGCAGTCCTATCCTCTCAATGAAAATTGAGCCAAAAGTCTGCTGGAGGAAGTTTGGGTAGATTAGTGGCTTTGAAGCAAAGTACTTGACTTAGACACTGGGGTTGTTGGGGTTCATGGGGTCAGGTCGTGTTGTTCAATCTCATCAGAAGGCAAACGCAGAGCTGCATTAATGAGTCCTAAAACCCAGAAACCAGTTAGCATTTTTGAACTTCAGGTTCCCTCGTCTTGAAGTCAATGAATGGGTTTTCAGTTAAATGCTAGAAATAAGGTCGGTAGTGAACACAAGCTTAAGAGATTTTCATGATTGGTTCTACAAGATCAAATATGTCAGCATTTACTCCAAGTTTAAAAATCATAAAAGGTTTAATGTCCTTTAAAAACAATGGTTGCTAACAAGCAGCTAAATGAGACAACAGAGGTTGTCAGGGACAATAAATGTCATCACACCGAACACGGAGACTCATCTACTCACTTGTCCGTCTTAACAGGCGGACTTTAGTTGCAAACTATTCCAACTCTAACTTTCCAAGTTGCAGATTGATCAATTTGTAGCATTATGCAACATACAACACAGGGCTGACCCAAATGCTTCGAAACGTCTTCCATTGTCATGGTAATCGATTCACAAATCACTATTCAAAGGATGGAGATCTGTTGGAAGCACCAAAAACAGGCAACAGAGTGATCAAAAATGAGAGATGAAGCTCTTCTGGGGAATTTAAGCAGTGTCAAATCGTATGCACATAAAAACCAGTGCACAAACAAAGTCCTGCAAGCATGAGATTGTTACGAGCTCAGGCTCGACCCTCCACGCTTGTGACAGCTCAACAATCGCTCGCTAGTCAAGTTGAATTTTGAGACTTTGGAGACACAGACAATGGCTGATGCAGTCGACCACAAGTCAGTAGCTTGTGTTGCACACTATCAATGCTACATCTTTTCGTAACATTTTGATTGAGAGACCCCTAGTGGCAGAAATGACTTGCTGTAGTGTGCATTTAAAAAGGCAAGGTGCAAGCCCGGTTGCCATAAGGGTCGTTTTATTGTTTAAATATGGGGATAATTGCTTACATTTTCAGATACGCCTCTGCTGGAAAACACTCAAAGTGATGCACTCAGTTACTCACATTAAAAGTGACAGAAATAGCTGTGCAAAAATGTAAAAAGAGAGGTAGTCAAGTTCAGACCCCGGTTCCTCTCTCACCTCCTCACAGCTGCCGTGAAAAGGATTCACAGATTTTCTGTCTAAATGGTTAAACGCAGCCGCCGTAAATTCCAACACCAGAAAGGTGTGGGGGTAGAGGATTTTAAAAGCTATTTAACCAACTGAGAAGTAGTTTTGATGATGTATACTGGCCCATCAACTGATTTAAGTTGAGTTAATATAACCATTGGTTAGCTTCCTAAGCTCGACCAAGACTTGCCTAAAGTGAAAGAAGAAACCCAGATTTTTTGATTTAGTTATTCTGGCTCACTGGCTCTCAGGTTTCTGATTTACTGGACAATGTTAGCAGTTAAACCCTTAAAGACCTTATACCTGCACCAGTGGCCTCATTATTTCTCGAGCAGACGATTACTGTTTTAAAAAAGAAGAAATAACACAAATGTAAACAACTTAAACCACCAACTTTTTCCTGTCGGTGTCCCGTGTTAAAAGGATTTGTTTCAAAGAAGTGAGATTCTTTGGTCAAATGTGTTGTGGAAGAGTTGCTGGTGGAAAACTATTAAAATGTTTTCCGCGATGTTTGAAGACGTGGTAGCCAGAGGCAGCACCACAACAAACATAACACATCTTTATCTCCTCCACCGTGGATAAGCTTTTTTTAGTTTCAACACGAAATGTAATGCGGTGTGAAGATCATCTTACTTTGGCAATACAGCACTATTAATATTTGTACTTTCACATGTCTCCTTTCCATTAACATTGGTCTAAATGATGTGTCTTAAGCCGGGAGACAAATTTAAACTTATATGCAGATCGGTCAAATTACAGACGCATAAAATGTCTCACTCACAGTTTTGTTGGTGAACTGACTGATCAAATGTTTAAATCATTACAGTCATTAATGCCCACCACTATCTAATGGGCCTGTACAAGAACACAGGGTGCCATTGTAACAATACTGTTAACCAAACAAACATTTTTGACAGAATATAAACAAGATCCATTTAGCCACTCACAGCGGCTTGGTGCATCTCAACTGGTTTGTAACACTCACCACAAAAAGGTCACTGCTTCACACACACACACACACACACACAGAGCGTATATTGTAGATTTGATCCAGTGGCAGTAGGAAATGAAGGTAGAGAGATGAGACCTGTGTGAAATGCCACACAAAGTACTAATCGATCCCTTGCTGTGTTCACATACTGTGAGTGCACAAATCAGGGCACAGCGAGCTGCCTCTAATGACCTGGGCCAGGACACACACATGCTGCACACACTCACACTCGAACACACACGCGGCTGCAACTGCAACCCACAAAATATATCCTGAATGTATGAATAAATACACACACATGACCTACCTGTACTCAGACACAGTGGTGCCAGCTGCCAGCGGCTGAGCCGGGATCTTCTGCCCTCTGCTCCTTCATCATCCTCTAACGTCTCTCCCCATCTATCAAGTGTTTTCTCCCTGTGAATATACAGTTCACACAAATGTTGACTGGTAAATGCTTTATGAAGTGCCACTTGTACAAATCATGCCACTACAGTTCCCCAAATCCCTGCCAGCAGGAAGCATCTGTAGGTTGTGATCCTCTGTAAACCGTATGTGTTTTAAACATACTGTACATGCAGTATTCATGCTGTACCACACTCTGTGCGTGTGTGTGTGTGTGTGTGCGTGTGTGCGTGTGTGTGCGTGTGTGTGCGTGTGCGCGTGCGTGTGTGTGTGTGTGTGTGTGTCTCAGACAGAAACTGACTGAGTTTGTCTGCTTGTGTGTTGTCTGATACATATCTTATTCCTCCGCACCACAGACCACGTTGCGCTCGGTGACATGTTCCGTCATTACAGTTAACATGGACACTAGATAGAAAATAGTCCCATACAAATGCACAATTTACTCCTGTTTGAGTAATTAACGCTGAAAACTACCAGCTGTTTTAGGAAGTTATTTACAATTGTTTAAAAGTGAGAGTGTGTTTTAATGATCTGTTTTTAAAGATTTATGTTTTCAGTACAAAGTGGGCTTCAGGTTGGGAGCCACGGACTGGGGGTAGGGATGTCAAGTATTGTGTGGCAGCCTGTTTTGTTTTTTGTCTTTCCATGGGATTGTTATAATTATCTTTATCCCAACTTACTAGCAATAATCACATTTTAGGGACGACATCACATTGCATACACATCGAGTCGTCTGTCACTCACTAACGTACGTGACGTCAGTTACGCCATTTAGGTAGGAATTTTAGTCTCAAAAGTACAAGTAAAAGTAAATTATACATAGATTTATATCTGTGTATATAGTGCATAAGCCTACTATGGTTTGACTGATTATCGGCCTGGCTGATTGTCGGATTGGCTGAATGTCGGATCGGATATACAGCATTTGTCTGATTATTATTGATTATTAGTCTTTTTTTTTCTTTTATCTGATTGCCGATCACAGAAATTAGTTTAAAAATCTGCAATCTGCAAAGTAACTAGTAACTAAGGTAATCACACACATCTAGTGAGTAAAAAGTAAGACATTTGCCTCCTAAAGAAATTGGAGTGGAAGGATATAATAGCAGAAAATGGAAATACTCAAGTAAAGTACCTCCAAATTTGACTTAAGTGGTGTACTTAGTAAATGTACTTAGCTACATTCCATCACTACAAGAGGGACATCTTAGGTTAAGTAATCTCTGGATCATGTACTGTAGTTAATAGATTTATTTGAGAGAAGAGATATGAGGTAGTCTGGAAACTTCAATGGAGCTTTATAAATGAATAACAAGAGTCCTCAGTTCACAGCTTAAACGTGCTTCTCTCCGTTGAAAACACTGTACGGTGCAGTAAGTCAAGGTTAGGCCTCTCACAAGGCTAGGTGTCTTTTTAAAAATCTATTCAGTGTTTATCAAATGGACTCAAATATTACAATTTTCACACTCCAGTTATAAAAGCCAAACTGTCCCTCTGTGTACATGAAACAAACAAAGAGACATGCGGGGGCCCTTTGATCAGTCAATCCGTAAACAAACCCCGATGCAGAAGCCCTGCAATTGGGTATGTGCAGATCAAACTGTGTCAAATCATCAACGGGCGAATAATAAGCTCTTGTTCTCTGAAGGGCAGCAGTCACAGCAGCACCATCAATTAGACTCCAGAGTTTGTGCCTTTTTCCTTTCGACTGATCGTGAGCGGAGCGAGTCAGACTCTGCTTTGTCTTGTACCACACCTTCAAACTTGGCTGCTTACATTATTGTGAAGATGACGGAGAAATGAATGCCGGTTGTTGTTTGAAAATGTGTTGAAATCCGAAGGGGTTAAATCCCAAATACTGCCACGTTGATGGGTGACATGTTTTTTTATCATTACCTGAAGTTTGCGCGCAGTCGGGACGTTCTTGGCGGGACGTATTTCAAGAGAAGGCTGTCCTGCGATTGTTCGGATTGTTTATGTTTTGTCCCTGATAGTGCGGCCACATAGGTAGAAGCTTTGCAACTGTGGATGAAGTTTGCAACATCTGTTTTTTTTTTCTTCAGTCTGCTCCTTCTTGTTAGTGCATGCCTCACGCTGTGCACAAGAGTATTACCCTCAAACAAGTCTGTCCTCTTTGTTTTGAGCTCTATGGGGACCCCCCCGTGCAAAAAAAAAAAAAAAAATGTTTTGGAAGGCAAGCCAAACCAATGTGCGGGAGAGAGAGCATGGAATCAATAGTGTCTTCTTTTCTTACTTGATTTAAATGAGGGCTACCAGCTCTGAAGTTCCTTCTTGCCATGTTCATCTTGAAAGAATGTGCGCTGGTTGCACCGACTCCAAAGCCCAGCACAGTTACCATTGGCATATTAATAATTTAATGCAAATAATCATTGAGTATGCAGTTTGTGTGCGAATTTGAGCTGAAAGACAAAAGTAGAAAGTGGGGCCTCACATTGCGTTGAGGAAAATAAAGTGAGATGTTACACAGGCCTCTTTCTAGCGTCTCCGCGGGTGAATGCTGGAATGAATCCCCTCAAGAGCTGTACCATCTCATCTAGCTTTCTCTGATTTAGATCCTATCAACCCGTCCCATTTCACGTTGCCGTAATACGAGATGTCAAAGTGTAATTTGACAAGGTTTCTCAGAGTAAACAGGCTCTGAGTTTCTCTCAGTGCTTTAATTGTGCCCTCAAAGTCCCCTGGCTAGCGGTGAACTCAACCTAAGGGTGATTCATATTCACGGCAAGGTTGCTCGCTGGATCAGGTGGTGCCACTGGTGTGTTTGTGCTTATGATTTTGTATGGAAGGTGATAGTTGTGATGTTAGTTTGTTGAGGGGTTGTGTGGAGGTTGGTTGGAGTTGAGGGGGGGGTTTGTTTCACGTCACACAGACACAGAAATAGATATTATATTAAAGCGTCTCCTCGCCATGGTTGCTCTCAGGCTTCAACTCCAGCACCATTCCCTTAGTCCCATTAGACTGTCAATAATTCATGTCAGGGATTTCATGGGATTCAGCAGATACTTTCGCCCGTATTGATGGCGAATTTCTTTTATTTACACGGGGCCTGTAATGAAATAAGAAGCCGCACATAACTCTGCACTTAGTCTGTAGGCTAATTTCGGAGGGGGAAAACAGGGGATTGGTGGTGGTGTTGTTGTGGAGGGGGGGAAAGCCGGTGGGGCTCTGGTTGCACTAAGGGTCCCAGAGCTGCTTTCACTCTCATTACAGGTTGCTCTTTTCTTCTCCACCCTCATCCTTATCGCTGTGTTTATGTGGTGGCGGGTGCTTCTGGTTTGTTATTCTATAGTTTGGTTGTCAGCCATGTTAAGAAAAGAAGTATAATCTTGTACCCTAAGAATATGCATATACAGTATACTAATGACTGGCTTTGCCACATATGTTTGACAAGATGAGGGTGGATGATTGAAGACTAAATTAAAAGTTAAATGCCTAAAGATAACCGTTGTTATATATATTTTGTTGAGTTTTGCACATCAGGTAGATTTTCATCAGCACTGGTGGTTTTTCAACAGTTGTTTTGCTGCTGTTCAAAGAAACTCTTTGGTGTTATTGATAATTAGTGTGATGCACAAATGTTTTTATGAGCTGGTGCCCATTTTGTCTGTATCCTGTCTCACATACGAGGATGCGCGAGCATATGTTGATGCTATAGCCAATGGTGCTTTCACACACTGATCTTCAATCAATGGTTATAACACACTAAGAAACAGAAATTTGCAAGCAATGGCAGGGATGAAGAAGAGCTGCAACTGATGTAGTATGTGAAAGAGTATATCATCAGTTACAGTTGAATGGGCTTCGAGGATTTACACAGTGCACTTTGTTGAGAGATCCTGAATGTAAACATGACTTTGTTAGAAAACTCAAAACCTTTAGGGTTAAGGAGCGCTGGATTTTTGTAGAATAATTTTAAACCTCAACACATCTTAATGCATGTTTAGTTGTTGACATTGAATTTCATTATTTAATCAAAGCAGCAGTTGTTTCCCACTTTGAAATGCCGAAATAAAAATGTTAATCATGCTTTAGTTGCCAGGAGTGGATTTTGTGGGGAAACAAATGAAATACAATACATTGATAAAACATTCGGCAGATGCATTTTGCACTTGCTTTGAGCAGTTTGCAAATATATTAAATATAAACACTTTCTGAAATGTAACAGTTGTTTGGGATGCATCTAATGATTATTTCCCGATTAATCGCTCAATTATCTAGTGGGAAGTAATTAACTTGTGATTTTTGAGATATGTGAGACAGTTCTCGGTGTGTGTCTTCTCATATTTGAGGTGGTGGAACCAGTGGTGGATACCATTATGCTTCATAATGACTAGAGCCTGACCGATATACCTGTTGGCCGATATTATCGGTCGATATCACAAATATATTAGTATCGGCGTATACTGTATGTGATACTTGTCAATAACAAAACTTTCATCATGCAAAAAAAGATGTTTGGGGTCATTTATAATTACTAAATTCCCAGCGAAGTTCACTGTTGTAGTGCACTGGTGTCATTTTACACAGTGATGTTTATTGTTAAACTGTAAATTAGCCCACCTTCATTAGATATCAAGTGTTTGATAACCACATCTGAAGGACCATGAAAAAATGTGTTGATATCGGACCCATTGAGAACAACGGCATCCTTCTGTCGCCACAACCAAAAAAATCGCCACATTATGAGGTTTTCACGTGGTAACAACAGCATTATGTGCTCATCAGCTGGGCTCATGGCTGAATGAGATGTGATACAAGTGCAATATACGTAAAAATTAAGCCATTAAGCCTTCCTGTAGGTATAAAGGTTTAAGCGCTCTGTGTTTTGCACCTTTCCACAACACTAAGTAAAAATAATTAAAATGCAAATGTTCTGTGCAAGCCCTCATAAGTCCGAGTGATCAAAAGGTGCTCTAACCAAGCAGGAAAACACTCATAAAGTGGTTCCATCACCTGCTATAACAATCAATTAAAATACAATATGCAAAGAATGTGTGTGTGTGTGTGACTGTATGTGTGTGTATGTGCTCACCCACGATGGTGTGGAATGAATCAGCGAGTGCCCGTGGACATTGTCATATGGACATATTAGCAGCAGCACTGGATTCCTTAGTGTTTTATGTGTATAATTTCCCCCTGATAGTGGTGGTGGTTATGGTGTTTTGTGTGTGTGTTAGTGTGTATGTGTGTGTGTGTGTGTGTGTGTGTGTGTGTGTGTGTGTGTGTGTGTGAGAGAGAGAGAGAGAGAGAGAGAAATAGAAGGAGAAAGCGAGAGAATGAGAGAGCCAGAGAGGTGATGTGGAAGGATGAGGGAGGCTGAGACAGGAGAGCTGCCCCCAGTAATGAGGCCCTTTTATGGGCTTTAATTTGTCCCGCTCCCCCGGGAGACTGATGGATGGCTCTCTTTATGCTCACTCTCTTTCTTTCCCCCATCTGTGATACAGAGGATTTATTTATACCCTGATATTACCTCTCTAACAAGTGCTGCCTTGCCATTACAGCTGCCTGACTCTTCCTGCACAGATAGATAGATAGATAGATAGATAGATAGATAGATAGATAGATAGATAGATAGATCTAGGTGGAGCATTATGTGAGTCTATTTTTGTGTAAAGGAACTGTAGCATGCTCTCTGTTTGTGTGTTTGGATGTCTGTAGGCTCGCCTTGCTGTCTCTGTACCATCTTCCCCTATTCTTTTCTCTCTTTTTTTCTCCAGTTTATTTGTTTCTTTTGCCGTGCGAGCAGGTGCGGAGGGGAAAAAACAAAACATTTTTTGCCCCTGGCCAATTCATTGCAAATTCTGGCTGACTCCTGCTCGGTTTGACTCTAGGGAAATGAGATTTAAAAACTAACTTAAAAGTTTATCACCAGTTGGCAGTTTTGGCAAGTGATAAAAATGACCAGTTGGAGAGGCAGATTTAGGTTGACAGCCGCAGAGGGATGAAAATAGCACGCTGCATACGTTTACCTTGGCGGTTTCAAAGGAATGGGCACCACGCTGGCAGAGCTGCCGATGCCCATGTTCATCCATTCATCCACAGCTCAGGGGCTTGTCACCGCAGAAACTTCAAGGGAGAGTTTCAAGCCGCAAACAATTCACTGACACACATATATGCAGTTATATACAGTATATATGGTTTGTTTTGGACAATCTAAAGCATTAATTATTAATCTCTCCAGCATTCACAAGTGGAAAACACAATGGTTACACGTACTGTTAGCACACACAAAGGCCTTTAAGGTGAAATCTGTCATCTGCATGTAAACAAAAGATTTACTCTACCGTCAAAATTCCAGGTTACACCCCGACATTGATTATTTAATGTCTTTGATACAGAGATAACAAACACATATCTGTACTTTTGAAGGATTTTCTTCACTGATTAATCTGTACATTGTTTTCTTGAGTAGTTGATAAAACATTTGGCCTATAAAATGTTACCAGACAGAAGGTGATGTCCTTAACATGCTTTTACTGGCTAACCAACAGTCCAACAGCCGACAGACATTCGGATAATGTAAAACAAGGAAAAGCTCACATTGGAGGGCGTGGAGAGAAAAAAATCCCTTAAACAATGGTTGAGGTGACATCAGAAGGAGTTAGCATTTTATATTATACTATTGCACACAAGCTACACATTACATTACACACACGTACACATTAAGGCTGATCCAGTCTTGTACAAATCCTTTAAAAATGAAGGAAAATAAGTTTTAATTAAGGGAATTAAGTGTCTACCAGAATCCCATACTGTACATGGCAGTGTAGAGGAGCAACATTTGAATCATTGTTTGTGCAGGTATGATAGAAAAGTTAAATAAATGAATAAAATAATTTTTTTAAGATTAAGATTTTAGGTTTTATAACTAGAAATCTTTTTTTTGTTTGTTTTTTGTAATGGCTAATCTAATAATTTTGAGGTAATAGGATGTTTTGGGACAATTTGGATTTACCTCACTATTTCCTAAATCCTGCCTGGCCCTGGTCGTGTCTCTATCTCTAGGCAGGCACTCTGCATTCTCACTGCATTGCTGCCAGCTTTCAGAAATTTAGCTGTCTCCAATTCCTAAATGAGAATAGAACAGAATCACTTTATTGTCCAATCGAAGCATGAAAATTGTCTTTAAACTCACCCAGGAACATCTCTCAGTTTTACAACTGTCAGTGCATTCATACAAATGTTGTCCAGCTTACACTCTCATGGTTAAATTTACTGTACTTGGTTGGCCACATTAATTGCGTTTGGAAGGTGTAGCTGAACTTAAATGTGTTTATCTTTCATCAAATAGTGTGTATCTTAGGCTCTGCCGGTTTGGTTTGCGAGCTCAGGGACAGTCATGACAAACTTTGTCAGTTTTTTTTAAAGCAGAGTCACATAAAAAGTGTTTTGACATCAGGGTTACGTTATGGTTTTGGCTTCTCGTATAGCAAAAGTGATGACGCAAACAAAATACAGCTACAAGCATGGTTTAAATGACCATGTATGTAAAGTACACTTATTACAGTTTCCACTTTTTCAAAACTGACTTTGAATCACCTGTTTGCACTGACAGTTTCATCTTGTTTTCATACTGGAGTGTAAATAAGGAATAGCCAGTGGCAATCTGCACTATTTTATCTGTGCCAAACCACCATTATAAAAAAAAACATTCTTTAGAGTCTCAGCTCAGTTTCCTTGAAGATGAATCACCGTTTTTTACCTGTTTCTATCCACCTTCCATTCATCCCGCCTCCCTTCAGCTCACATAAACGAAACAGCAACACAGGAGAAGGAAAAGCAGACAAGCACTGAGAGTAAACAGAGCAAAAATATTGGTTTGCTTTCTTTCTGCTCCCTCTACCCCTCTGGATATGTGATCACTAACATCTATTGCATGTATTGAGGGCTGGGCGATGGTTTGGCACGTAGATTGTCAAATCACACCTCTGAGTAACTCTCAGCACACTTAGCTCAAGGCCCCTCCAGCTTACATAATCCTCTGATCTGTCTGCTGCTGGAGCAGGGCCAGCTGAGGATTGACAAACACGCTGAGCTAGAAATGAGACACGCCATGCTGTCTTACAGGGCTGAGAGAGAGAGAGAGAGAGAGAGAGAGAGAGAGAGAGGGAGCAGTGACGACAGCCATTGTGAGTGGTAACCCTGTCTACATGGATGTCCATTGTAAACAAAAATCCCACAGCACCACGAGTTCCCAGGTCAGAGACAAAAAAACACCAGAATTGTCCTTCGCTGCGTCCTTTTCTCTTTAATAACTCTCATCAATCCTTAACACACCTCTCCTTAAGGATCATTTTTTCTTCAGTAAAAAAAGCAGACTTCACCCTTCTCACCCACACATCTATTTCTATCCTTCCCCCCGACCCTCCACCCATTTGGCTGGTGAGGAGGGAAGCCCACTTGCAGTGCCCCCTTTGGCAGTTCTTTTCAACTTCACAGCGTCCCGTGGTTGAGCTTGGATCCACTACAGAAAGCCATCTGCCCACTGTGATCGCTCGCTAAAGTGTCTTAATTAAGCCTCATTGCCTTTTGTGTTGTATGCCCCCTTTCAAATGGACCTCGGAAAACGCCAAGAGTAAATGAAATGCAGCACGAGAGGAAGGGCGGAGAGAGCTGGACTTAATATTTACACACCCGGCCATGCGATATATCTCAGTGAGTCGTGTCACACAATCTGACAGATATTGTCATTCTATGAAATGGCTGCGCTGTTGGGATTTTGTTTTTTTGTTCAGCGGCTCACAGGAGAGTGCGGGCAGAGACCGGCCCTCACTGATCTGCTATCATTTGCATGTTGAACACACCCATGGCTCCTTGAAGCTGACGTGAATCACTGGCTCGGCGATGTGCCACAGCTGCAAGGTCCAGAGTGCCAAAGTTACCCCACGCACAAACACACACGGACGTACACGGTCACACACTAACACACATACACATGCCAGGGGAGCCTCTGTCATCCGGTGTCCTGTTCCATGTCTTCATTTTGGGGCCGCTGATGAGACGTGTTGTGTCAGGGGTACTCTCAGGACCATCAGATCTGTCAGTGGTTGTTCAGCCTTCATCACCTTTAGATCGACAGGAAAAGAAGTGAACTGCTGTTGTCTTACTGCAACACACGCTCTTTGCTAGTCCACTAGGCTTCCATTGAGTTGTCAAATTGCAGTTAACAACTTAACAGAGGTGAATATTAAGTCATCTTTAGATTTATTTGTCTATTTATTTATTTATACTGCAGTTTTGTCTTGGTAAATAAATCCATATCGGACCGTTTCACACCTCATGATTTACATTCGATGCCAATTCAGTCCAAATGCAACAAACAGCTTGTACGATATGTAGTGAGGCAGAAAGAGTGCGGAGGTCAGGATGGTGGATTAGTGTTTAGCACATCTGACTTTCATGCAGGACACACAAACATGCAATGAATGTTTACCTTTAGATTAACAGAAACCGCAGTGTTTGTCTCACCTCAACCAAAGTTAATTTGCAACAATATTTTTCAAACTTTCACCATATTGTATTGGCCAGATAATAAAGAAAGTAATTCAGTATCAACATTCCTGTGATTAGGTTTGTGATTTTTACACTTTCTGAGCATGGACTGTTTTGAAAACTTGTGATTGCATTTTCTAGAAAGCTAGAAAGAGAGTTAATCTTGCATTTGCAAGTGATGTTTTTGGAAAATAAAACGAGAAATATAAAATTGTTATGAAACAGCTCAAAGCGTGTACTAGACCCGACGATCTACTACAAGTATGGGACGACAATGATGGGAGCAAGGTGTGAATCTAGTATGAATAGCTGGAGAGTCTACTGTAAATGGTCAATCAGTGGTGATTGTTCAAAGGAAGTAGTTATTTTAAGCCAAACCAGGAACTTTTGCTAAACCTTTATTTTGAAATTGTAACTGTTGCAGATTTATTATTGCTAATTTGACTATAGAATGAAAATGTGTTGTTTTACAGGTAGGCGAGGCCAAATGCGACAGTGACACTTTAAAAAGCAAGAAAGCATAAAAAGGATAACATCAATCTGTTTCCATTTTGCATTGTAAGGGCTGCAGGTCAACAAGCAGCTCTTATGTGAGCACCTGACGGTACCAAGAAAGCCTTTTCAAAACACAACTGCATTGCTTTATATAAAGTTAATATGATGTTTGCAGGGAGCTTGTCTCTTTTCAAGTCTCTCAATAGTGATTTTATACTGAAAACCCGCTAGTGCTTTGGAAAATGTTAACATAATGCACAGTATGAAGGATTTGTTATGTACAATGTACGACAAAGTGAAAAAAAGTAAGTACAAATCCAGCAAAAAGAACAAGAAGCTGTCTCTCTTGTTTTTCCTGAAAACAGATGCACTGCTATCACCCTGTTTCCAATGTCTCAAGGCCTGATTGATCCCTCATCTGTCACAGTCAAAGAAAAAAATCCCAAAATACGTCTAACTGCTCTTTTTTTCACTTCCTCCCCCTTTCTTTTCTCCACAGTCTTTCTTTCACCATCCATTACAAGTGTGTGACAGGTTACAGACGGGTTGAGAGGGGAGAACAATGTGTTGTGACCCTCGGTACTGCCCTCCAGCTCAGCGCCTGGCTCCAACTCCCTCTCCCAGCAGGCAGTGGGGGGCCTGGCCACCGCCCCTCCGTCCGCCTCGCTCTCACCCCCTCCACCACCACCACTACCACCAGAATCAATCCCTCTGCGACACCATACAAACGATCCATGGAAGTCCATGCATCACAGTACAGTGCACCACCAACAATGACCAGCCATGTGGTTCAGGACTGAGAGAGAGGGAGCGAGAATAAGATGGAGAGTTACTACGGGTAAATATAAAATTGAAATGGCAGAGGAGAGTGAAAAGAGAATGAGGGAAAAATGAGGACAAAAACAGATCTAGACACATTGTGCGCATGTTAAGGCTGACCAATTTTAAGAGAATATTCAACTGTTAACAGGTTTTCTAACCAATATTGTGATAATGAATCTTTTTTATACAGGCCCCGGCCTGTATTTGAGGTCTAGATTGTTTTATATGTTTACATTAGGTTTAATCAGCATATCGTTTGAGCATGAATAGGATAAGATAAAATAATACAGCTTCATGTTGTTGGGGTCATCCAGGGGTCAAACCAGTCAGTTAGAAAAAAGTCAGCTTCTAAGTTAAACTTGGCAAAAAAAATTTAAAAAGTAACGAAATGTTATTTTTAATAATAATCTGATGATACTATAAATATGTCAGACCAGTACAATGAGGCAATCTGTTGTGTAATAAGACTAAAGTACATTTTGTACTTAAACTTAAGTGTAAAAAAGACAATTTGCCATTTTCATGCAGTACCATTTCTTCCTGAAATGCCAGGGAATAGCTCAAAGCCAATAAATAGTTTGGCACATAAGCCTCCCCATAAAAAGTCGAATTGTCATTTTTACACTTAAGTTTTTGTGCAGATTAAACCAAAAACAGGTTATTTTGAGAACTTTGTAGGTGCTGGTGGTTGAAGTTTGTAGCTGCAGAACAGAACCAAGCTAGCCGTTTCCCCCAGTGTCCAGTCTCGGTGCTATGCTAAGCTAACAGTCTGCTGGCTGTAAGCCTGTATTTAATTGATGAATATGAAAGTGGTCTCAATCTTGTCCTCTAACTCCTATCATAAAGTGGACATCATTTTGAACCAGAAATGTAGCTGCGACAGCTGTTAATATAGCTGGCAAAGTCAACGGTTGCTAACTTAAACTGCCAACAGACAACTTTTTGCTTTAGCTTATCTTTCTGGAGTAAATTCTGATTTCCACAGTTTAATGGCTGTAGAAAATGATGCCATCAGCATATAGATTGGTTCCAATAAACTTTGCTTTCACTATGCTATTTTGCCTACCACCAGGCTAGATTGTTCTCAGAAAAATGAAGACACAGAGCATTGTTTTCCCAGGTCGCTATTCCCAGGTAAAGGTGGAACAACTGGAATAACTGATGGAGGAGGCAAAGAAGGTGAAGAGGGAGCGTGACAGAAAACGAACAGGCATTTACTTGATGACATTTGTCCCCTTATCAACAAGACTTTAGACGGTTCAAAACCAGTATTTTTTCTACTAGATCAGTAAGTAACAACCTGCCTACTTATAATTACAACCAGGTGTCTTACTTTACCTTTTCATACCACTGAGATCGGGGTTTTTTAGGTCAAATTGAGACTTTTACGGTTGTTTTTTTGCTTTGGACAGTAGCCTGGCTGCTAGCGGTAGCCACGTTGCTAATGTTGTCTTTGCGACAGCGACGGCAAGAGAAATACCACAGGGAAACAGCAGGAGGAGTGAAAGTTGAAGAGTCGTCTATTTGCGCTTTAAGTGACGATTAAAATTGTGTTTCTAGCGATTTTAAGACGATGAATCGTTCAGCCGTAGCGTACGTGTAGAACAACCTTAAATGTGTCCAAGCTTTAATTACATCCTGGTAGATTCACTGAGCATCTGAGGTCCTCTCTGGTCAGCCACTGCTATTGTTTACTTCAAGTGTTACTCTGACTCCCAGTAGTCCCCTGGGAGCCTTGTGCCCTCCCTCAAACCCCCCACACACACCCTCACACACACACACACACACACACACACACACACACACACACACACACACACACACACACGCACACAGTCTACTATGGCAAAATTGTGTTAATTTACCCAGCCAGTAGTATTAACCATATTATATCAAATAACTGCCACAGACAATTGGGCGGCCAGCCCCGTGACTTCATTTTAATTGATTTTCTTACATGCTCTGAGCTGCGGATGATTTGGTTTCCCTCTGACACTATGTTTATTAAAGGCATATTGCATAAAGGAATAAATAGATATTGTTGGTTGGATTTATATGAGCTTTGAGGGAATGCAGAGATTCGCCCCTTGTTTTAATATAAGCCCGACTTTAAGTGTTTAGTTTGATTAAAGTCAATATGTTTGTTTAACCTCCGGGCCAAGGGGACACCTTAGTGAGCGTGTGTAATGTTGTGTACTTAAATGTGTTTGCGATGGAGAAAGTGAGGGACACAGGGAGATGTTTGCATTCGTGTCCAACCTGTCCATCACAGCGATGACGCTCAGCTACCTGGGCGAGCTGACTTCATTGGAATATGTAACAAAGCGAACGAATAGAGCCGCTGTTATTTGGCCAGAAACACTTTTTATTTTCTGTCTTTTCTTCAAGTGGAATGGCTGCGAGGAGACCCCAGGACCATTTCATCTTGAACATCCTTTACCAGCTGTCGCAGTCTTAAAGGCATGCTGTTCAGCCCACAGAAAATCCCACTAATCATCTTTTTGTGTTTGAGGGCACAATATGCTGAAACAGGCAGGGTGCACACACACACACATATATACACATAAACACACACACACATACATGCACACACACATGCAGACACTGCCAGCCTGCTGCTCTCTTGTCCCCATGCCCTGAGGGGGAGAAAAAAGAGGGAGAGGAGGAGGGTGTGGGGGGTTCAGTATAATCACTTGTTAGAGGTCTGGCTCCGTCCCCCCACTCTCCTCTTCTCTTTAGGAGCCTCCTTACTACTCCTCCAGTTGCTCTGTCCATCCACCAATCTGTACAGTATCTCCCTCTCTGTTGACGACTTCGTCCTCCTCTGTCTTTTAATACCTCTACTCTCTCTTTCTCTGACTTTCTAAAACTTTACGCCTCATCGACTGAATCTCTCCGCTTCATCTTCAAATAGAGATTAGCGGTAACCGTTAGCAGTAATCAGATTTTAAATGGTTTCAGTCATGTGTTTGTTAATATTGCTGAAAGACAGCATTATCTTTATCAAGGTAGACGTAATCAAAGTTTGATGAAGGACCAATAAACTAAATCGCAATTAGAGAGATTAGACTGGTAGGCTTCATGTGTCACCTTTTAAATAGGTGTGACAATCACCTCTCCCCCACCAGCCACCTAAATACACCTCATAGATGCAGTATTCTCTGAGAAATTAATAATAAAATGATTATTAAAAACAACGCCCTCACAAATCTCATAATGTTAAAGAAAGAAAGAAAGAAAGAAAGAAAGAAAGAAAGAAAGAAAGAAAGAAAGAAAGAGAAAATCCTGGATCCATCCTTCTGTCTAGATCCACACCTGAAGTTAATGGGGCCTCCCTTGCAGAAATAAAAATACAGTTGCTAAAAAGCACAACATAACTGTTACCTCAGAATTTAATGATAACATATATGACAGTTTTAACTAATCTGAATGCCTAAAAACACATATGATGACCATGTGTGTTCCTCAAAAGTACCTGAAAATCATTTATAAATTAAGTTGTTTAGTCACAATATAAAAGCTACACTGGCTGTGTCGTAAAATATTTGCATGTTGCATGGTATTCCACTGTAGATTTTCCGTTTTATTACATTTTTTATTGTAGTTGTCCACTTGCAAAATCTGCATAGAGCCTATCATTAGTTGAGTTGTCATATGCAGCGGCTTTGGATTGGTGGCTCCAACCTGAGACCTAAACACATCAATATTTGACGACGTGGGAATAAGGCTCAACACTCAACTATCCTTCTCCAGAACCACTTGTGAACCACAAGTGTTGGTTGGTAAAGGTGACCTGTGCTTATACCAATGAGAGGCACTGTCCAGGCAGTTTTATTGTCTCCTTACAGTAACATGGACTGGAGTGAGGGACGCCACTACCTGATTCAGGCACCAAGAGGAGGCCATATTAAGTCCAACCCACAGGGTGATGCAACTGATAAGTCTAAGATACGGCCAAACTCTCAGGTAAGTCTATTTTTTCTCCCACCTGTGTTAAGAACTCTTAGTATCTAATCCTATTTAACAATAATTCATGTTTTCAGTCATAACCATGGTTAGATTCTTTAGTCGGATTATAAATGGATATAACAGGGACTAGAGAAATACAGAATAATTGTACAATCGATTCAGCGCTTTGAACAGAATACAGAAAACAACACAACTCAAAGTGTTATATTAGCCAAAATCTCCCACTCAGTTTAAAAGGAATACAAAATAAGAGACTGACTTTTTGTCTCATTTCGTACAGAGTGTACCTCTGGATATCAAGGCCATTTGTGTCAAACTGTCCTGTGTCTTTGCACCTCGTTTAGTACTGTAGTTTAATACCTACACAGGGAGTCTAATTCTTGTGAACAATAAAGTCCTTTCTCTAATTTCCCCACTCAATGACTTTATGAGTGAGCAGCTAATGCATCATTCTTCTCATTGACTAATGTCCTGGTTCATTTTGTCCTTTCCGCTTTGCCGTCGCCCGCCGTGCAACACTGATTAATGCCATCACAGCAAATTAGATAGCCAAGGAGCAACATGTTTATCATTTTCAAGCTTTACGAAAAGTGCTTTTTTTGCCTCATTTCCTTCACTGCATTCAAAGCAGTGGGCACATCAAGGTGATGTATGTATGTACAGTATAGAGGGGAACATATTAATTGGAATATAGCAGGAGATGTGGCCTTTCTTCTAAAGGTTGTGAGACAGAGGACAAGAGCTGAGTGTAAGGTACAGCCAAGTAATGATGTCATTCTTTACTGTGCTATACTGTACATGCAGTTAAACTGATCTTGAATGCATTAGCCCTCTTTGACCACGAAGACCAAGGTTTTCATAAATCTCTGTTGTAGCTAAAGAACCAGTATGTGGAATTTAGTGGCATCTAGCGGTGTGGTTAAAGATTCGACCAACTGAACACCCCTCGTCTCATGTAATTAATCCAGTGTCTCTTAAATCATTTCCATTTTTGTTCCATCCTGGAATCATAGGTGGCGGTAATGCTCCTTAAGACCGGTTAAGACGCAGTTACTTGCTACCACATTATGTGGCTATGACTGCCACGCAAAATCATGTCAGTGGAAGCGACAGACGAGAGCAACACACCGCTATTGCAATGTCTTTATTATAAATTCATTTGGCCACAGTAATCATGTAGTGAAAATCTGATACTGTGACAGATCTAGTGCACACAAATTATTAGCTGCTCAAAAGCAACATTGACAGGTACAGGGAAAGAAACCAAAGGACAGAGGACACATTTCTAGTGCTATTAGCATACAGCTAGCTCTTTCTAACTGTAACACAGTCACCTGGTATGCCCTATGTATTCCTTGTTGCATCATAGCAAAATAAATTGATATTGATATCTTGATCACGTGCACTCTGGTCTTTGTGTGAAGCAGTGGTTCGTAAGAGTGAGGAGTCACTAGATGAATAACAAGATTGATATATGCAACCTGTGACAAAGAGTCCCAACGAGAGATTGCTTCACTTTTACCTTTTTTCCACCAACATGGAACTGGTTTTGTTCCAGTTAGCATACCTAATTTGCAGGGTTTATGCAATGAATTGGTTTAGAGCCCACAAAGTTGGTAAACAACCAGAACCAAAAAGTAGTAGATCTTCCACGACCTGAAGTTATATTCTACAGGTCGTTGTGCATCATGCAAGGACCTCCATTGATGAAGCACCCTTGATTACAATAGTTCCACTCAAAGCTGGACTCAGAATCAGATTCTGATTTTCACTAACTCAAGATTGAATACATAATATCGATTAAATCAACATGTACAGTACAATTAGAAAACAAATGATAACCTTTAAATGTAAAAACTACAGCAACACTCGCAGTTTAAAGGACAACTTTATTGTAAGACCGACATGTTTCAGCTTGTGGTCTGTGAAGTTTCAGGCCATAGAACTAAAATAATGAGCTGAAAGAAACAAAAAAATTTGTAGAGCTGAGGGGAACTCAATTTGAATAAATTTGATCAGTCGTTAATATAAATATATTGTACAGCTTTGAAATTTGTTTTTGTATTTGTCATTGTCTTATACATAATTCATCTTCTATATTATTATTTGTGATATTTGTATACAGAGTACTATACCACGCAGCTCTTTATGAACAAGTTTGCCATTTCTGTTTTAGCTGCTTGTGTTTGTTTTATTTTTCTTCTTAATAGGCTAAGCAAATATGAAATTGTGCAAGAGCACCTTGAAAATCCTGATAGCCCAATAAGTTACAATAGCAGCCTCAGGTATTGACAGAAAGAGAGCAAGTACTCAGATATTCTCATATCATTTTCATCCTCATATCATGCTGAGAACGTAGCCTGGCATTGGTATGTTCTTACCCAATGTTCCGTCTCCCAGGCTGTATATCACATCATAAAGAATACATAAACCCCTTCTCCAAAAAAACTACCCAGTCTCCAAGGCATCAGTGCCTAGCCCTGTTCTCTAAGTCTGAACAGAAAAAGAGCTGAAACAAAGAACTTTTCCTTGGAAAGAAAAAGAAGAAAAACAACATCGCTCAAACAAAACAAAAATCGAGAGACAATGCTAATAACTGTAAAATATGAATGGTGACTTGACATATTTGCAAATGCGCTGAGAGGCGCCCTACTAAACGCGATGAAATGGGAAACCAATGGCATGGAAGAAAGCGGTTGTGGGCCCCCATCTCTTGCCATTAGATGTTCAGTGGAAGCTGTCAACAGAAGGCGCATTTGCCTGCCAAGCTCCCTCTCTGACTGAGCTCTCTGCCTGCAGCACGCCCCGAGCTCCTCTTTGACTCAAAGGGTTCATTTCACTTCTTTTAGCCTCATTCGCATGTGGTGCTACACAAAAACCCGGCTTGCTCGCAGCCTGCCTCTTGTGTGTGTGTGTGTGTGTGTGTGTGTGAGAGAGAGAGAGAGTGTGTGTGTGTGTGTGTGTGTTTGTGTCCGTCTCCATGTGTCTGTGTCTGTGTGTCTGTCTATTTTTGTGTGTCTATGTGTGTGTTCTCGTGTTTGTGTGTATGCCTGTGTGTGGGTGGGTGCATGTGTGTGTGTTTTTGCACGAGTGCACGTGTACATGCATGTGTGTAAATCACAAGGTGATGCCAGGAGCCTCTTTATTTGCACTGATGGCCAAAAAGCAACAGTGACAGAAACAGGGAGAGAAACAAGAAGGCAGCGTCCGTCATTGCACATTTCTAGCACTGTTAGCATTAGGCTAGCTCTTTTTAACTTGACAAACAGTCAGCTGGTATTCACTACTATACATCCATAAATATATCAATGTTAGCAACATAGATTTGATATTCGTATCTTGTCATAATGTCGCCACTCTTCTTCCCAACTTGAGGATCAGGACCCAGTATGGATGGATGGTATAGAGCATTGGTATTAAAGAGACAATATGGAGCATTTCAGCTTTAACATTTTTAACAACGACCAGACTTATATGGCTGATTGGTCTTGGTTTCCGCAGATTCTGTTCTTTATTGTTTTCGAGACTGATCACAAAATATGGACTAAAACAACCTATACGATACAAAAAGAGAAACAACAACAGCACCCTTAAAGTGTCAAAACTGCAGCAACACTTGCAGTATAAAAAACGTCTTTATCATTAGACCCATGCAGTTGTCATCAGTGTCTTATCATCACATTAACATTTATATTTACAAAGAAAATATAAATAACATGTTTGAGAAAGAGACAGTGGTCCCGGGCAGGGATGAAGTGCAACAAAAACTACTTAAAAAGCAGCAAAACATTCTTTAAAAGAGGCATTTGGCCTTTGTGTTGCCTTTTATTGCTCAGAGCATTTAAACAGCATGTTGTTAGCTGTGATTTTTACCAAGTGATTTTGTCCTAGACTTGTTGCTGCACCAGTACATTCTGTAAAACCACTAAAATATTGCTTTACCTCACTTGCTATCAGGGTTCTCTGACTAATCTAGGTCACTCTATACGAACAGCAACTCAGGGTTATAACCTTATAGCATATTGCAAATGACATCTGAGCAAAAAGTTGATTTGTAATGCACAAATTAATAATGTTTCCATCCATCAACCAAACATTTACTTATATAATGTCAAAGTCGGCAAGTTGTTTACCAAAGTTTTTGCCAAGTTTCCGACTTGATGTTCCAACTTAAGGGGATTGTACATGTGAATTTCTCAGTTGGACACATTTTTTTACACCACACCAACCTACTATTAAACATAGATATATGAGACGAATAGTCCTTTGGCAAGTGTTATCCCTATTATTCATTATACTTGCACTCTTATTTTCAAGTGAAACGTTACACTTGCCTCCCAGAATTTTTTTACCAAAACATACCCAGAAGACGCAAAAACACATTTTTATCCTGAATGTGCACACATCCATTCAAATGTTTTGCCTCAAGAATATACTAATCACTGTACTTGGCAGCTCAGAATATGCTTTTGGATAACGGTGAGTGAAGACAAAAAAGGGAAACTTGAGAACAAGACAACAAGTCCTCGAACTCATACGACCACAGTTGTCGTTGGTCCATGCACTCGAATACGACCCCCTGGAGCGTTTTACCACCCCCCTGGAGCGTTTCCAAAAAGCGCCCCTTGCCAGTGACATGGGAACAGATACTTTTACAGAACAGAACAGAATACAGCTAATTTATTTGGTAGCCACCCTTAATGAGCTAGCCAAGGTAAATAGTCAGTAAATATTAATAAATTAATTTTATAACTATAGACTATGTTGTCAGTGCGACTAGTCCTTGCGGGTTGTCATTGTCATTGCGTTTTAATGATGTTTCAACTTAGATTAGTATGTAATTTATTAATGTTGTTTACCGGCTGAGGCCCGCTAATGGTTAGCACGGACACCGTAGCTGTCATGAAACTACACAAATGTGTGCAAAACTATAAATGTGTGCGTTAATCCCTCGTATTAGACGAAATATTTTTCGACAAATGTTTTATAGACGACGGTGCGTGTGACGGTAAGGGACGAGGAGTAGATCGATTTTCTGACACAATATTATCATATTGCCTACCATGTTATTTACTTTACAAGCGACTGTAGTTATTATTATGTTTAAATGGACACTTTATTATTATTTTATTTATTTTGGCGATGATTCTGTGAAGCTGGAGCAAAAACTGAAAGGTCTACTTGATCGATATATTGATAGCAGTGAACTGCATAGAGGCAGCTAATTATTGTTAACATGAATTTAAAACGGCGCGACGCCTGTAAAAAATCAAGGTGGAAAATTTCAGACCTATGACAGGTAATTAAACAGATGTGACTGTCTGCATAATATCAACTTCCTGTGATACATACAAGATGTACCAAATAGGAACAAAAGCTAAAATACAGTGTTTGTGCTGTAGATGGTCTTTATACAGTCCCCTTTAAAAGAAGATATTTCAATTATTGAATTTTCTAGATTTTTACACATTCTTGATTAATCACATTAAACTGGATACATGTGTTTTCAATTAAGAAATTATCAAAATGAGACTGACTGGCAAACAAGCAGCATTTTTTTTATAAGTGTGTGACTTCATAACACCATGGCTGTCCTCTGGCCAGTCTCTTTGGCTAGCAGCCCAAGGGTCGGACCAGTGGAGTGGAAGTTGAAGAGGGCTGTTTGAACGTAATAGGTTTTGACTGGCATGTGTTACGCGCTTCACTGCACCATTGATTGAGCGCTTGTTTGCTAAATCACTGCTGGTTTCCCCTGTCTGGTAGGCCTGTGACACGTGTGGTGTGTGGTCACTTCAGCTTGGAGAGGGAGAGAGAGAAGAGCTGCTGCAACCCTGGCGACCGAGAGGACGTAAGTTAAAGCAGCAATAAGAAAGACAGAAAATGAAAAAGGTCGAAAACAGGTGATTTTACAATTTCACTTCTGTCATCTCCAAAACAGGAATCCCCACCCCGACCCACCCCCACTTTGGTCTTTCCTCCGTGGATACTCAGCATAACACCCCTCCTCCTCCTCGTCCTCTCTTCCATTTCACTCCCTCTCTGCCCCCACCTCCTTGTTTCAGACATGCTTTTTACAGCTTGGAGGATGTGGCATTGGAGGGAGGTTGGTGTCATGGGTCAATGTCACTCAGCCAGCTGTCCACTGACTGAGAGGAAACCATCCACTGGCTGACTTCTGCTTCCTTACACTATCTCTTCCAGTCTCACTGTTGCCATGTTCAAAGATAAACAAGACCATCAGTAATAAGCTGAAGCCAGATGTTGGGAAACTGATTAAAAGTTCAATAAGGCAGTTATTTTTCAGTTACATTTATACATTTAGCATGAGCTTGTCAGTTTGCACGTACAGATGATTCTCACAGGTTTGGGAGAACAAACATAAATGCATGATTTATTTTCTTCTCATTCAATCGGACTTTCTAACAACAAGCAGGCTATTAAGGTGTCATAAAAAATAATTGTAAAGGTTCAATCAGTGCTGAAGGCTGTAGATGGACAATGGGACTGGCAAGCCCTTCTAAGTGCCTGAAAGCAACTACAAACCTACTACTCCTTCAGGCCTCCTTTTGTCTAACAGAGACCAAAAGTTATTAATTCAAGCCACACTAATGTGGTCTCAGTGATATTTCAGGATAAAATATCTATACATAAGTTACACTTATATGAACAAGTTAATATAACAGGTTGATTGCAAATATGTCAAAATAACTTCCATTTATAACTTAAGGCTTAAATTTGAAACAAACTTTGGGGTTTATTCCTTTATTTTTACACTGGCTTTTCTATTGGTTTAGTTTATCATGTGTGTTCACCAGTGACTTACTACCACCTGAATGCTAATTCCTGGAAATAGAACATGGCTACCTGATATTTACTAAGTTTACAAGTGTGTGTAGACCTCTTGAATGCACCGTTTAAGAAAGGATTGGCCCACAATGGCCTGTTGGATAGTAGGGTGTACATTTGAAGGAGCCTAATGTCTTGAAAAGGACGCAGCCTTCTAATTGGAAGTGTGCATGTACAACAACATGGTCCTGTGTCCTGGATGTAATTTCACATTAATTAACTGCTATAAGTTAATTAGAAAACCAAAACTAACCCATCACATCAGAATTGCACTGGAAGAGTAGTTATAAATATCAACACCTTTAAAATGATTGACGTTCACGGTCTACAGAGCATGAATCCTAATAACTTTGTTGATCCACTGACTTTTCCTCTAGCACTACTGCCACTATTTACCCTGTGAAATATCTCTACATGTAATAGCTGGACAGCATTTTGTGATGAATCTTAATGACTTCTCCTCTCCTCTTAGTTAAATGTCTCAACACCTGTTGGATTGATTGCCATCAAGTAGTTTTATCTAATACTTTATGTTAAATCTGAGAAGTGGTTGTATTCTAAAACACTAAACTAAGATGGTAAACATGGTGAATATTAAACCTTCTTAACATGTTGGCATGAAGGCATTGTAATTGTGAGCCTGGCCTCATGCTGTTGTTAGCATTTAATACAGTGGTTTCCTTGCATAACTCTACAGTAAGTCTTGTTTTACCATTGAAAGGTCAATTTCAGGAAGCAGCAGCTATTTAGGATGGAAAACGTGTAGTATTTTCAAATTGAGAACTGTGTGTTAAAATCTACAGTATATTAAAGCTATATAAACGTGTTTAATACATTTTCTAAATGTTGAAAATTCTGTACTGTTCTGTGAATGTTATGGCCATGTTATAAACCAGCTTGTTGTTTTACATCATTCTCTTCTATTTCCCTCCTTAATTTCAGAAAGGTGGTTGAGCGCACCACAATGAGCCAGCCCAGCGCCTGGAGTCCTCCACCCCGCCTTGGGAAGGCTTGGCGAGTAAACAGTGTCTTTGCTGATTACAACGCCTCTCTCTCGCTGCAGCCCAAGGTAAGCTAAAACACTTTGATCTGCTATTGATTGTCTCCCTCCTCCTCCTCAACCCTACGCCCTTTTCCCTGCTACTGTTAAAACATAGGTGAGTCAGCCAGAAGCCTGAGGCACTGAGGCAGAAACCAGCGGCACGCTGCTGTGTTTCTAATGCTGACCACCGAGGTTAATTGGTATCCTCTCTGTGGTGTAAAAATTATAATTGTGTTTAAGGAAAGCAGAGGAGCTGTTTACAGAGAACGCAGATACAGAGGACTCTCAGAATAATACCTTCTCTGACTCAAGCAGTGCCACTGGAACAGTTTGTTACACATTAAATCCTTAGATAATTAGATTGTTATGTGTGGAGGACGGGGCAAGGACAAAACAATTAAAACGTCACATGAAAAATAACTGGACTAAATATAAATACATTGAGCATCTGTGCTGGCGAGTCATGTTACTCAAGAAAGCAATAAGTGTCAATAGGTAAAACAGGTAAATGGGGTTGGTTACCAGGTGCCTTTGCAGGTGCATAACACCAACTGTAGAATTATTTAACAGGCCAAGTCAAAACAATAATAATAATAGTTTAATAATTGTTTTAATAATGTTTTAATTATTAAAAAAAAACATCCACTGGAGTTAAAAAAGTTTTCCAATCCATCCGAATAGCTCCTTCAGGATATCATCAAGAAATCCTCTGCTTTTACCCTGGGTGGGGGTGCCGTACTGCCTCCAGATTGTTGAGAAAGTTGTTTAAGACAAATGCTCAGAAAAGGAACTATAATGTATAATGATTGTTTTAATCATTTACAGCACACACACACACTTAATACAACACGTTCACATTTTCCTAGCAAGAAAAATCGTTCAGTCTTCAGAATAAATACTCCAAAAGAGATGGCAGAAGTTGTCTTTCTTGTTGAAATGAAATTCAATCAGTAGCAATAAGTAGGATATAGCTCTTGTCACAAAAAAGTTGCTGAGATTCGCCAGATTGGCCTGATCAGCCTGACCATAACCATGACCACTGTGTTTTGTTAAACTTTACCAAAGACTTTTACTTTGTCCAACATGAAAGTCTTGATGTTGTTTCACTTTTTCCCAGTCTTTGCTTTTGGACTGGATCATTTGACACCTTCAATCCCCCAAAATGTCAAATAAAACAATCTGACAAGAGAAAAATCACCCCTTGGTTTACCATCGGTGATGAGGGGTCATAAAGCTTCATTTTTGGGTCACAGATCCAAATGTTTTGGATCCCCTGTTTCACAACACAGCTAAATACGCTACTCCTGTGTAGCTCTATTGCTTCCTCATAGCTTTGAAGCTCAGCTGGAGGTAGAGTCTTGGCAATTTATAGGTGAAGAGAAGGAGCAAGCTACTCACTTTGAAGACCATTGGCGGTGGGTATCTATTATTCAGAACATATATAGTATAGATTTCACTTTAATGATGTTGCTGGTCAACATTCAAACGAGTCCTTCTGCATAAGTCACCTGAGTTGTTGAAAAACAACCTATTTTGTGGCTTAGGTGTAACATTTATCAGACTTTTCCATTGGTATTTTTGGCCGCACTGACTCAAACCATGCTGCATTAATTAGTGTTTGTATTGCGTTGAGTTTTGCTGAAATTGGCCTTGGATGGAACATCCTCAGTGTCGATGGACCATCCTCGGTGTCGGATCTTAGTGTGCCCAAGTGGGTTGGTGTGACGTTAGATGGGCTTCAGAGACAAATGGTATCTTCTTCTTCTTCAAGATCCATTTCGTCATCCTGTCACAAAACAGTCAGAATATCCTTGATGATAAGTAGCTGGTAGCTGGCAACCAACAACACTAAAGAGGCTTTTAGATATCATCGACTCAAGACAAGCGTGTTGTCAGTTACAGACACACCTTCAAGCAGGAAGCACTGTTGTAATGGTGATGTAAATCCCTGACAAGCCAAGTCAAACTTTCTGCCAGTTCTATGTGGTCAATAGAGGAGTAACTCAACACAGCCAAACTTCAGGCATACAGTAAAAGAATACTACAATGGCAGCAACCAACTCCTTATTGTACTTCATATCCATGTTTTGTTAGACGCTCCCATCATTTTTTCCATCCCTTGAAGCTATGCAACGAAAACACAGAGCAGGACCCCAAAGGACCGAGGCCAGATGAAGGAATTAAGGAATCAATCAAAGCACCGGTAGCAATGAGCTGAAGCCGAGACCTATCCAATATTTTGGTTCTGCTTGAAGTCGTAGAGTGATTTAGTGGCTTCAGAGTGCTAAGTGTCATGTTCCCACACTCCCTTAACCTTAATGAGAAAGTGTGGAAAAGAAGTCACTATCTGGTTAGTCTGTTTTCATTTCTTTTTTCTGGTGTACCATGTCTGTTTCATTTCTCTCACACCTCTTCGCGAGAGAGGGGGGTGCAGCTGTGAGATGATGAAGTTTCAGGGAAAGGTGGATGTGCCATCCATTACAGGAGGTGGAAAGGTGCAGATAAATCACCTTATCAGCCCTGCCTTCTCCCCACTGAGCTGAGGGAGCAGAGCAAGGGGGAAATCCATCAACCTCCACAAATGGGACATGACTCAGAGATCACTCTGCCTCTATAGTGGGCTCTGTACATACCTTGCACTGGCTTTATCGTTGTATAATAACTCACACCAACTTTCATCTAGGCGACATCATCGTACAAGATGCAAAAACATCCATTGAAAATTCCAAATCCTCAACAGAGTAAACTCAAGTCTGATAGGAGGGTTCACAGGATAAAACCTGAAATTAATTTCTGATCTGCTTGGATTATTGTTGATGTTTCCCTCTAAATGTGCTAATAGTATGCCTTTATTAGACAGCGACAGTAAAATAATTGACAGGAAACAAGGCAGAGAGATGCAGTTAAGGTCTCTGCACAGATTCAAGGTTGCCATGGTTCATGGTCGGTGTCTTAACAGTTTCCTGAGAGGATTTATCTCACCACATTGGTTTAATAAGAAGAAATGGTGAACTCACAATCAAATAATGTTGACAATTGGAAATGTGCGCATGACCTGACTTCTGTCTTTTGCATCACAAATCGACCCTATCACCAGACAATAGGGGTTGGAAGATTTTGCAAAACCCAGGATAAGGTTCAACATTATGTTTGTCTGTTTTTGTTTGCTCAATGTTGACATCTCTAAAATTCTTGCTTTCTATATCTGCGCATGGCAACTACGGTATAGTTAAACAGGCATGTAATTTGCAGCAAAATACATGTCTCAATCTCTTCTTTATTGGCCATACTGTATGGGATTGGATTGTAACATGACGTGAAAAATGAGACCTCCGTGTCTCGCTCAGTTGACGTTCTCACATGTCTCTTCTCAGTGCCTCTTTATATAGAAGCTAATGTTAGTTTAGAAATGTATTTTCCAGTACAGTATGTACATGCATCGTTTTCTGTAAAACCTGAATCCTGCATTGAAATGTAAGACTCAGTAACATTGTTGGTAACAATGAAACATATGATGAAGAGAGGTAAATACAGATTGCAAACATGTACAAAAATGTCGAGAAGCGTTATCAAAAATGTTGTTTGTTTTAATGAAAATCTGAACTTACAATAACTCCAGTAACTCTTTTGCAACTTAATAATTATCGATGATGACCAAAAAGATGATGATAATAACAACAATAACAACAACTTACACAACACCAATAATAATAATAATGATAATAATACGTCTTATTTATATAGCTGTTTCACGATACTCAAAGATATTTTACGTAATTAGATTACATTATAAAAAGGAAACAAACACATTAAAAATATATGTACAAAACAACATGATCAGTAGATCATCACTAGATGCCATTTTTACTTTTTTTTTTAGTTTGGGGACTTTTTGTCGTGCGCCTGAAATCAACCAACAGTGAAACAGAAGCTCTGCAGACGTCCTGCGACATCACATTTATTTGAGAAATCTCTTTCTCCCCAACTTTTGCGCAACTTATTTTCCTTTTCTTGTTTTTTTTGGTCTTTTCCACCTCCGCCAAGAGAACAACTTCTTAAAATATTACATTTCTTCTCTTTTTACATCAGACTTAGGCACCTTTCAATGTTTTTGAAACACAAATTCTGAAATCCTATTAAAACAAAAAAATAGATAAATATACTATAGATAGAAATGTTTGCGTTTGTTTTTGACGTAAGTGATGAATGTCATCTATCTTCTTCATCATTCACTCAGTCTTATTCTCCTATGAGCTTCTGCATCTCAGCATACACATTCACAATTACTGTACAGTGTACACCTATGGCTCCCCATACAAGGTTGCTAAGCAACAATAATGACAGTGACCTTTTAGAAATCAGTGGGATATGTACCACCAGTCGAAAGGACTACAGCACACACTATACACACTTGTGGGGCCTCAGTGTTTACAGCAGCAAGCCTCACATGCTCAACACCCACCCTCACATAATATCACGCAAAGGCATTAAGCGCATTTTTGCCCTTGAGGAAACTCAAAGGAGTTAGCATTTCCCCACCAGCTCTGAATGTAATACCTTGTCACCACACCCCCTTAACGTTAAGAGCAGTCTATTGGTATTCAGCTGCACAGGTATCTAAGAAAGCAAAGCCTTTTAAACATCTTAACTGCTGTTTGTTCTGTCTCTAGAGGGCACGTGCAGTACACTGGGGGTTTGGGAATAGACAAGGAGAATTGCAAATTTGTTTTGCCAGCTACATGTGCTCTGTAATTCCATGCCTGCTGCATTGTAGCCGAGTGTGTTAGATTTATACATAAACACACACAAAGGTGGGACGTTTTGTTTAATTCTTAGAAGATTTGGGATGTTTAGTTATGATTAATGAGTTCTCAACAGGACAAACAACATGCAGACAGTAGATATGATGTACCATTGTGTTGTTTTGTTGGTGTTTTTCCTCTGAACAGCTGCAGAGCAACAAGAACACGCATAGCAGGTTTTTGTGTTTTCATGTTGGATTGACATTAGGTGCTGTAAATAGAAGATAGTCATGATTTTTCCAACCTGAATCATCTGGCCCAGAATGTTTCTGCAAACAGCTGACGAATGAAAACTGAACATTTCTTTACATTGCAATTTTACATTTGTTTAGGTTGAATATTTTTATTTCTCTTTTGGCACAATGCTGTGCTTGTGTTCTGGTTGGTTTACGCACAAAAAACATTTGGTTAAGGTAAGGAGAAAACACCTTAGCTTAAATACCTGTTTGGTTGCTACGATCATGGATGGAGATGGTCCATCTTCCTGTGAAAAATAGCAGGTTCTGGTCACAGCAAAAACAGCTGGTCCCCTTAAAATTATCCAGTGGTGCGACCCACTACCCTCTTTTTCGATCTTGTAGCCACCACCATCCCTTACAACTCCTGATGTGAAAGGTGGCTAATAAGCATATAAAGTGAATGTGATATGCCACGTTTGGTACAAATGTCAACCATGGACGTATCTGGTTTGCAGAAACGCTAACTGCTAACATGATATCCTGGCCGCTGGGCTGGATTTTTCTGCAATTGTTGCAACAGAAACAAATGTAACCAGTTAGGATTGAGGCCTATAAACCTTCAGGTGTGTGTTTTCACATCATTATGTATGTCCAACTTGACTCTCAATACTGTAGCTGTTAGTATTTTACAGTACAAGTTTCTGATGCCTCACTTAAGTTCAGCGCAACAGGGACTGGCCTAAATGAAAGCAGAAGAAAGTTCCCCAGGCGGGAAGTGTAAGAGAACAGGAAACCTTCTCTGTGCCTGTCTCTTAAGTCCCGGGCATGCATCTGAATGACAAACCTGTGTGTCTGTCCCCCTTTTAAGAAATCCTTTACAAGTGGTGAGACACCAGGGCCCGGCTTGTGGAGGCTGTATATTTCTATTCATAATTGATGACCCGGACCCAGACAGACAGCACACTACACATGTAATATGGATTCACTCTTGGTTTCAGATGCATGCCCTCGTCTGGACTTGACTCTGAGCCATCATTGTGTGTGGAGGGGGAACGAAGAGGGAATGGTGTATGTGTGAGTGTGAGAATGTGTGTGTGTGTTCGTGTGTGTGTGCGTATGTGTGATATGGTTGTTGCAGCCCAAAATGTGATGAACCGACCTTGTGTTTTCCAGCTCCAGTTTGGCTTCTGCTTTTGACTGCTAATTCCTGGTTTGATTTTACTTTTTTTTTTTTTTTTTTTTTGAATATCACTTTGATTTCTTACAAGTTGCTTTTTTTTCCCCCTACACATTTTGGTTTCTGTCCACCTAGTGACCCTCACAATAGATAGACACACAATGGGTTAGCTGCTACCTTTGTGGATTCCTGGGGACTAATTGATCAGGTATCTAAGTCCTGGCGCGTTTGTTTGGTCTCACCTTACTGCTTTCCCCCGATTTCAGTGAAAGGTTCATTTGAGAACATTTTGTATTTTCAAAACCTGCTGGTTTGTTCAGCCTTGTGTGTGATGTGATCCACTACGTGTTTGAGAACTAATCTGTGAGTTTATCCATTTGCAATATTTCCAGGGTGCTGAATTCATAAGGAAGAAGAGAATCAAAACATGTCGTATCATAGGATTAGGAGGTTATGGTGTTGGACTTAGAGACGAAATGGCTGCCGACTCCATTTCAAAATTTGTAAGTGTGACACCACTGGATATTTTTAAGGAGACCTCGGGACAATTTTCCAGCCGCGTTTGTGGCAACCAAAAAAAGCGGTTTTAAAGCAAAACATGATCATTTCCTAACCTTAACCAAGTGTTGTTTGTTTCCTAAACCTAAGCAGATCATAACCACAGCATTAATCCAAGATAAAATTGAAAGTTGAACCTAAAGAAGTGGAAGTGAAGTTTCAACATATCCATGGTTTGCAGACAAATGCCAACATCAATTGTGGTGATTAAGTTGGAAGTTTAATTTCTGCTGGGTCTGTGTCATTATGCTTTTCAAGGTTGACATAAAGAAGCTCTAAAACTAATTAATGCAAAAAGATATTGTCTCCTGGTCATGGATATAATTGGACAGTTTGAAAGGTCAGTTCAGAATAAAAAACAGCAACATATTCTTCTTCTTACCTGTTGTGCTATTTATCCATCTACATTGTTTTTGTGCGAGTTGCAGAGTTCTGAAGATATCTGCTGTAAACCTTGTAAAAGGAAGCGTGCATCTACTCATGGAAGAGAAACTCGCTCTCATGCCAGTATAACATTAAACATTCATGGCGTCCTCCTCGGTTGAGGTGTAATGTCAGCTAGCTTAGTTAGCTAACCTCTCGTCCATGAGTAGATGCTTCACAGGAGTTTCTAACTTTGTTTTTTAGGACTTCTGACGTGTTTATTAGGACAGAATCAGATCCATAACTGCAGAATTTTTTAGAGTCTCGGATCTACATTGTCGTTGTAAATTTAGCCTTGTAGCCGACATTTTTTCCACTGATTCATACTCGCAAAGTTATTGCACTCCATTACAGGAACAGAGAGCTGCAGGGCTTCTCGCTTGTTTGTCCCCTAAAAACCCTTTGAGTGACACCAAAGACACTTCTGTGCGTTCGTGTTTTTCAGCTGTCTGTGATTTGCGGCTGAATTTGTCAAGTTGAACACGGCATGAATCCTGGTTATGGACCCCTGCCGCCTCTGCTGTCTGACTCACAGCTGCGTGACTGTTTCCGACTTAAAATATACCTGTTTTAGTAATGTAACGCTTTTTTCTTGGTTGGTAGCATTCTTCAGTCCTTCTGTGCTGTAGGCAAAACAGGCTACAAATAAGTCGTCTTCCTTAATCAACACCAAAGCGGCAAGACAGTGTACACGCAAATTCACTCACTATGGGGTCACAACTTCTCCCCACTCTGCAGATATTTCCCTGCCTCTGTCCCTCCCAAACAATGGCAGGTAGGAACTAATATTAACTCTTAGGCAAGCGGCCATGAAGTATCAACTAAATATATAATAAAATAATAATTAAAGTGCTATAAATGATATTGAAATAATTATAGCATTCAATTGTAGACCTAGTGTAGTAATTTAAAGGGTAACTCTAAAAAAGTAATATAAAGCCTTCTGTGGCTCCAGAGGAAGCTAAATGTCTGATAAATTGCCTCCAGTGATGTCACATATTGTCTAAGTTGCATTGTGGGCAATGTAGTTACACCGTTGGACTCACAATGGACGGATTCCCCCCTTTTTTCCCCACACACTCTTCTTCCTTTTCACAACTTGCTGCCTACATTACCCACAATGCAACTCAGCCCCTGAGTGACTCACTGGAGGCTTTTTATTTATTATTATAAGCGCTATTTGTCCCTTGGTGGGTTTATTCTTTAAGTAATAAAAAAAAACCAAAGAAAATGTAATGTGTATAATAACTAAGGTTAAAGTTAATAATTAAGAAGGATTCTTAGGTATTTTTCAATTCATTTAATCTTAATTTTTGTCCAGTAGTTGAGTAATTAATCACTTGAGTCACTCCTCCTCGTGTCCCGATTGATTCAGCGCTTTAATGGACTTGTGTGGTAGCGTCTCACTCTCTCCTCTGGTCCCAGCTGAAGTTCACAGAGAGCAGAGTTCATACCCCACGTTCCCATAGCAACATATGACATGTCACCCTCAAACAGAAACTCCCCCTCAATCCTCCGTAATGGATTTGACCCCTGAACTCTGTCCCCTACTGCCTCTCAAACTGACACATAGCCAAGTGTGAAGCCCTCACTACCGGCTGTAGCCTGCAGCCGTGTCCGCCACATTACGTTCCGCATCCCTGCCACAAAAGGGTTAATGATCGGCTCTGCAGTGGCATATGTCATCTAAGTGAACAGGCTTGCACGTAAGGTTAATACCATCACCGCTGAAAAGAGTAAAAAAAAAAAGCAAAGATTCGATGATGACACAGTAAACAAGGACTTCCTTCACAGCTGTCATGTTTTTGGTTGAATCATAAGCTTTACCAGCAGAGTCTGACTCACTGCGACCTCACACAGGTTCCCTGTCATCGTTATGCAGCTTCACCTCGCTGTAGCCAATCCCGATCTCCGACCAGCCTCGCCCGCTGCATTATTTATGAGCACTAATCAGGATCCCAGCTCTGGTGTGCTAGCCACCCTACCGGTAACATCACTTCCCTGACCCGACCCTGCCTGTTTCCCCACAGCATTAACGCGTGTTTACGCTAACGCCTGCTCATTAGGCCTAACTATGCTAGGCCAGAGCCTGCTGCCTGAGCCGGAGCTGGGGGCCTTTTTAACATGATCTAACCAGCCCAGGCATCCCCCTAATGGGGTGCAGAGAACAGCAACGTGCTAATCTCAAACAACAGGAAAAAGCAACATCGGTGGCTAGTATACATAGAGGTAGTTTACTGGGAGACATGGCCTGCGAGGACCTGCGATCAGGCTCCATTATTGTTGTAATTAGCGCGCCTCGGTGGAGCTCGGGCTCCCAGGCAGCGTGCCTCGACCTCCCTGCCTCTCAGTCTGTTTACAGCCAGCCAAGGCAACAGGGAAAGGGCAGGGGGCTGGCCACACGGCTCGATGCCTCTGTTCAGCTCCAGCAGCAACACAGCTGTTTGTTCATTTGAAGCGTGGACACAGGAGGGTTTTCATTCTCTGCTGTCTTACGCTATTCAAATGTTTATTCTACCTGCAGCATAGGCGAAGGCGGACTAAATGCCCAAGGAGGTGCAGGGGGGTCAGATATAGTTTGTATGTTTTTGATCAGTTATTCTGAAAGACCGCTGCAATTAGCCAGTGTGCATCAATCAATGTCAGTATAAAAAATATTACCCAAACATCTGAATTATCATTCAAAGTCTGCAGCCATCTGAAGGTGTGTGCACCCATGTGAAATCATGCGTGAGCGTGTTGTGCTGCTGAGTGTCGGGTCCATGCCTCCTCCTTCCGACTTATCATTCCCATTCAGCTTCAACCTTTCAGCAAATGCCTGCTCCCCTCACATTTACCCCAACCCTTTGGCCCCCCGTCATCAAGAGGCCACCCCCCGGTGCGACACCCATCCCCTGATCACCAATTAGCAAGGCCGGTACCTTTCCCTGCGCGGATGCAGAGGTGGAAGCGTGGAGAAGCAGAAAGGTAGAAAGGCGCTATCAGGGCAGTGCGAGGTGGAGGTCCCATGAAGGACACGGCTCCCTGGGTGGCTGAGCGATGAGCAGGGGAGCGTGAAGGGCTGAGGCAGGTCTTTCCCACAGACCATCAGTCCCTCAGTCAGCCAGTCAGTGTTGCAATGCTGAAGCACAGACTGCAATCAGACAACACAAGACTTCTACCCTTTTTACTTGCTTTTTTTTTATCTTTATATGTATCACCCTTTTCAAATGAATGCATTTTATCACTGTTTTCTTTGCATGCATGTTTGTGCTGCATGTGTGCGGTAGTTCTTTTTATTTTTATGTGCGCGAGTCCAGCCGCTCTGACATAATTTTGATTAAGATAAAACACTGTTCTCCGTGTGTGGACGCTGACAAGGAACAGCCTTGCCTCTCAGTGGCCTTCCCCGGTGTTTCTCCCTGTTGTCTCACTTCATTCCCTCTCTTATTGTATCTGATAAGAGACCCCGTGTTGCAGTGTGGTAATGAAGCCTGTGTTAGAAGAGCAGCACCGCCGGGCATTCAGGGCCCCGCACACCTCGGAGAGGCAGAGAGGCGCGTGCATATCGATCTCATATTGTTTCCTTGAACCCAGCTGCCTCTGCGTACTCTGTGCTCTCGCTGCACTGTATCTCAGTCCGCTGTAGTCTAATGTGCTGTCATGAAAAGCGGCGAGTGATGTGTTACTGTGTGAGTTTATGTGTGTGTGCGCTCTCACACATTTGTTTTGACTTCATCTGCACGCTAAAAAGAAATACTCTTTCAAATTTTGTCACTATTTTAAGACCATTTAATAATTTCATCTTATACCAAGTAAATAAAAAAAATGTGATTTTATTATAATATTTTTAAATAAGAAAAACGTGTTTCAAAATTTGGATTCAAACTGAGAATATAATTTGTTCGTGTTGCTGCACAGGCAGCATTAAAGCAGAAGTGTACATAATTTTACACCAGACATAATTATGCAGCGGAGTCGACTCCAAACCCAATAAATAAACTATAATGCTAAATATTTGACAGAATACTAATAATTGCAATATGCATTCATTAGCCACTACAGGCATCTTTATGAATAAATGAATGGGAGGTCCAGTATCATCACGCCAGAGCTTCTCATATGAATCTAATGTTGTTGTAGATGCAGCCTGTTTACATGGGGCCTAATCTATTCATTCATACAGGCTTTGTGTGTGTGTGTGTGTGTGTGTGTGTGTGTGTGTGTGTGTGTGTGTGTGTGTGTGTGTGTGTGTGTGTGTGTGTGTGTGTGTGCCTTTTGCACGAGAAAGTTAGAGCGATCTAAAGGGCTAAAGCGCCATCTGGTGGTGATGCAACATGGTGCTTTGTGCTGAAATGGGGATCCATCTGTGCAGTGATGATCCCTCATTACCAGGTTAAGATAAAACTGCAGAGAGTGAGTATGAAACTTCACTCTGAGACTCTGAGGGCGCTGAAAACTCCTGAAACTTTCAGGTTTTTACAGTTTTTTCTAAGTGCTTGTTCATGTGCCCCATGAGCCACAGCTATATCCTCGTTTGTCCCCGAGAAAATTGCCTTTAAAGGTAATTTTAGGCCAAGCAAGAGTGTGTTGTTTTATTTTTTTGTTGTTTTTATTGTTTGACATATTGCAAAAAAAAAAAATCAGAATAAATTTCTCCTGCAAAACAAATCTGTCACATTTTGGCATCACAACAAGAGCTGAAGCTCATTTTGTTTGCAATCCAGCCAGAGAAGCTTGTCCGCGCTTTTTCACCGCAATTCTTTGTACACAAAAGACTTATTTGGCGTAATGCATGTAGAAAGGGCTCGCTGTTCTGTCCTCCCTAATTGGCGCTGTCAGGCGTCCCTTCGCTGGCTTGTTTCACAGTCTGATCGGATAACCCAGTCCACATGAAGAGAGGAGTGAAAGACAGCCTGAGCGAAAAAAAAAGAAAAAGGAAGAGGAAGAAGAATGAAAAGAGATGCAGGTGGTTAGGAGGTGGTGAGCTGCTTAAGAATGATCAACTGCCAAGTCGACGACAGGCTGCGCTCTCTTTTATACATAAATAGTTGTCTTTCACTCCGTATCTCTGCAAACAATCGCTGATCAGAGGTGTGTAAGCAGGTAGAGGGGGAGGGACTCTAATGCAACATGACAAAAGTGCTACTTTGATATTGCTGCTATCATTACCCTCGTTAGGAGGTAAATGCCACTGATAAGATAGAATGGGGAAGTAGACATGGAAGGCCTGCTTTTAAGTGCGGGGAGGAGCATGATGTTTAAGTGAAGAGAAGAATGCTGATCTCTTTTCTTCTGTCGCTCTCACTAACACGTCAGTCTCTCTCGGTCCAATTTCCTCTTTTAATATGACCCGTTTTCAATTTTTCAACCATTTTTCCTCATATCACTTAATTTTGGGTGTGTTTTGTGCATGTGCTTTCCCCCCCCCCCCGCTTCCACGTGTGCACGCAGGAAAGTGTGTGCATGTTCAATTTGTGTGCGTGCGTCTGTGTGTGCGACAGTAATACCTGTGTTGCAGTCAAAAGTAAGTAACTTCAGAAGTCGAGTGTATCATGTCGCCAGGATCTTCTTTGTGGTGACAACAGTGATTAATAATGGAAAGCAGATGTTGGCATCTTGAGCTGAAATTTTCATGAAACTTCGCTAACGTGATTAAAGTGTATGTCTTCCTCAAGTCACTCCGAGTCTTTTAACTCCGCTCTCTGGGGAGTGGCAACAAATCATGGTTGAGACAACACGTCAAATCACAGGGAATCTTATGCATGTCAGGAACCAACTCTTCTTTTTTTTTTTCCTCCTTTCGAAATTTTGAACTCCTTCTCTGTTCATTGACGCCTACAAACACAGACAAAGTTTGATTATTTTACGGCATTTTACGCTTCTTATAATTTCTCTTTCATATTTTTTTATTTCCGGTTTAGCTTTTTGCAGCATGTCAGAGTGGATGTGGCCATAAGAGGAGCCTTTGTGAATATGATTTCTTTCACTTTTTAGGCCTATTTTTGCCATTAAATTAGCTACAAGACAAAAGACACAATGCAACGTGTGAATAATATAACAGAAATCTAAATTACCTAAATCTAAAATCACACAAAAAACGTTATCTAATTATTTCCGTACCAAGCTGGGATGAATAAACTTGACTTCCAGCGTGCCAAGTATCTTTTCCTGTGAAAAGTGATCTATATTTCAGGGGAATTTAATGACATTTCTATTTTCTCCTCTCCGAAAGACTTCAGGATTCATCTTTATATTTTTTTTTTGTGTAGGGGTGGATAAATGCATTTGCAGCTTCTGCTCAGCAAAGTTTATTTATATCTTAGGGATGCGTTTAAAAGCCCGGGCTGCTGTCACAAGGAGATGGCTTTGCTCACTTTGGATTGCGAGGTGCAAATGTATGAAAAAAGGCTCCTCGAGCTGGAGATTCAGCGCAAAGTAGCCGGGAGTGTTGTGGCAGCAGAAAATATCAGATCACTTAAATGCTTTCTCAAACATTTCTTGAAGAGGTACCAAGATCAACTTTTATCTCTCTATTTTTTCTTCCCTCTTTTATCCCTGTCCCTTGATTTTATCTCTCTCTCTCTCCTCCATCCCTAAAATAACACCTAACCTACAGAGCATCTGCACAGATTTCCCTTTGCGGTCTCCTGAGAGACCAACAGATACATAATATCACTGTGACGAGATTAGAGTCTTGAGCATTGGATCCTCTTATTCTCTATGCTAACAGGTGTGGTGTTTGTCTGTACATCCTTGTGTTGGTGGTTTGATTTAAATTTTTTATTTTTTTAGAAATGTAAAGCAAAAAAATAAATTTTAATCCAGGCAGGTGAACTTGACCTGCCTCGTTCTGGTGATGTCCTTTGTTTTTCTGATTGTTAAAAATAATCCCATGAAAAAACCAAAACCAACAATGAACAAACAACGATTGTTTGTGTATGCAGAGCCCGATACATCTGCCGCAGACCTCCATCGCTGAGCACCACAGCTTGTTTTGACTCAAATCCCGAAAACACCACCCTGCTTTTGTAAATACTCACTCGCACACCAAATATGTATTAATCCACCGCTGAAAATAGTCCCCAGAAAACGCACCCCAGAAAATTTACTTTTGTTTGACTCCCACAGACAATATCGATAAGTCAGAACATGTTGAGTGACAAACGTTGTCTGATGTCCTTGTTAGCAACATTTAAATACTGCTTACATGCTGATGAAATAATGAATCACTCTGAATCCGGCTGTCTTTAAAGCGATACATCGCTTCCCATAATTGAATCCATCTATAACACTATTTTTTCTTAATTACAAAAAGTTATTGTGTCTGTTTAGTTTCTCTACCTCCAAATGTGCACAATGACATCTGAAACTGAAGTGAAGCTAATGTGCTCTTGTTCTTTTTTCATTGGCTTCACTGACGATACGAAAATTATAGATTAGCATTTTCTATAAAATTAGTGAGATAGAGAAGAGTAACTGATTGAAACGCCGACCTCCGTTCGACTATTAACGTCTGAAGCAGTGAAAAGCTGATTAAAATGTTGATAGTGGAACCCTCACCATTGTCTATCCAGTATAACTCTGAACATAAGCCGACTGCACTGACAGCCACTCCGTCTGAATCTCCTCTCCTCCCCTCTCACAGTTTGGTGACTTCTAACCAGGCAAAGACACCGAGCCTACAGACGACTACGGCGCGCTGTACCTCCTGAATTTTAATGTAATACAACAATTGGTGCTTTAATTTAAACAGAGGAGAAGGGGCTTGTGCTGACTCAAATTTCCCTTCTCGTTTGGATCTCCCGATTCATTTCGACTCTATTTGGGCTCCATAGAGCAAGCACCATAAATTGCATAAAAGGATGTGTGTAAATGAATATGAAAAGCAATGTTCTTTTCAGCAAGGCAATGATAGCTGTTTTCACATTCCATCTCATTTTTGTGTTTTCTCTCCTACCTTTCACGCTCTTCCCTAAGGCCATAAAACAGTACTTTTACATATATTACCTTTTGATTAATGGAGCTGTATTCATTATTCTGCCCTATTGCTAATTAGAAAACGCACCCTGCTAATGATATACAGTTGGAATAATACTTGCCCACGAGGCACGCCATCACATCAGGTTTCATGCTCGCGCGCTCCCGGTACGAGCCTTTACCCATAGATCCAGATCAGCCTCCTTCCTCCCCTTCGCCGGCTCGTCCATTAGCAAAAGAGTCACGGCGAGCGCTGGGTGTCATTGTTTTTTCTCCGGCATAATGAGGCCTGTTTTCTCCGGGGAGTTGTCGCTGAGGGTTGATGAGGTGTGCAAGCACTGAGTCAGTCTTAATCAGGAGATCTGTGAGAGCACGTGTATGTGTGTGTGCGTGTCTGTGTGTGTGTGTGTGTGTGTGTGGGTGTGTGTGTGGTCTTGATTGATTTTGTATTGTACATGTGGATATCTTCATTTTGTCTCTGCTTTAACGTCGTTAAAGAAAATATTGTGTCAAATATGATCAGTCAGATGCAATGCAAGGGTTAATATAGTATAGTAGTAGTAGAGAATGTTCCTGTGTGACCGTCCTGTCATGGTCCAAACAACCGATGGCAGTGACAACCATCAATATCACACCAGCGGACATGTCTGTACTAATGCAGGTTTATTCCCCTGGCCGGGCCCTAACTGCGTTAATGGCTGGAGGGGTGTGATGGAGGCGTAGAGGGAAGGGAGTGGGTCACGACATATTGGTGACAAGGTAACACCAACTTTTGAGCTGTCGTTTGTCCCCTTCAGTCAACCAGCCTACTGAGACTTTGCGTCTTTCCCATTATATACAATATGTGGAGGCGTTTTAATGTTTTTTCTGTAGCAATGTTTAGTCCTAATTTCTTTTACCCTGCTTTATTTTTTTATTTTTTTTTCTACATTACAGATGCTGATGCTTATTTTACAGTAAAAATATGAAAAGATCATGAAATCTGATGCATTTCTTTAAATTACATTATTTAACAGTATATTCTTAGACCACAATACATACAATGTCTTCAAGACAGGATTTTCCTACATAGTTATTGTGACCAAATGTTTACTGTGTGTTTTGTCTCTTTTTTGGCAAATGAATTACCCTCAAAACACGAGTGTAGGGAGGTGGAGAGAGAGTCTGTAACCGTAACTGTAAAAAGAAGTGTACAAAATGAGCAGTTACACTTAATTACTAGTGAAAAGGCAAACAGATGAAGTCATAAAGAAAAGATGCACAAGGCCGAACATCTTCCCTGGAGTGTTCACACGATATTATCATATGTGTATTATTAACACCATATTTTATTTTTTATTATCAAGGTTATTGTGGATATATGGCAATAATCGTGACAACCCTGATACATACCTTAATACATTTTGCCATTAATGCTTCCTTTTCTTATTGCAGCACTTTTACTTTGATAGGGAATATTATATTTTGTTGTTCTGTGCTTGATTTTAATTCATTTTTCTTCATTGTGAAGCGATCCTTTGTGTTAAGCAGTTCTACTTGGCTCAAGTTTGCACCATGACATCTGAAATTTGCAGTAAAAAAAAAAAAAAGTTAAAGTAATAAAAAGTAAAAGTAAGAATTTGCTTATTTGGGCCATAATTTCAATCTCCACATTATTTAAAAATACTCTGTCAGAACAAACCGACTGTTTTGCTTAAAGGTAACTCAATTTTTCCTCTAGCCTGAGAAAATGTGAAATTAAACTCATTTTTCTAGTCTTTCTACTAAAATTTCAGCACTTTCTCCAGGCTGTGTGTCACCCAGAGACACATCCACATGCACGCACAAAAATTAGCGTACCAAAGATGAAGCCTCTAGTCGGAGGAAAACAGAGAGCGTGTCTAAAGAAGATTTATCTTTGGTTTCATTTGACCCTGAAATAAGGGCAGTGAAAAGGCCGTCGTAACTACACGAGGCGGATAAGAGGAGGTCTGCTCTCGACAGTCTACAGAGAGAAAAGGCCAAAGGTTGTAAAGAAAACCTTGGAGTTGTGCCAAGGAGCCGTTAACACTTCTCACCTACTTTTTGTGGCTCAGAGGTCAGCATTTTCTGAGATTACCTCTTCTTATTTTCTCTTTTCCACTCTCTCCAAGCACCATTACAGCCCAGCACACAGCCATTAGAGATCAACAGCACACACAGTTGTAATAGCACCCTCACATAGCTCTAGGGCCTACTAACCTATAGCCTCTCTGTGCTGTATGATCCTGTACACTAAGTTCTCACTAAGGTCAAGTAGGTTAGTATTGAGGTTGGACTACAGGGGTACAACCATGTGTTACATGTTCACAGTCCGTCCAATCTCTCCTTAATAATGATAATAATGGGATGCTTTATTGATCCCCGTGGGGGGATCGTTTATTCTTCCAAAGGGAGTTCAAAGTGCACAGTCAGCTACACAGCAGTGTTAGGTGGGTGATTGTGGACATCAGGCTTGAATCCATGTATTTTAGTTAAAATTCATGATTTTCACTGTGTGTGCCACTGCCTGATTTAAAGTCAAACATCTGTCCTCGTCCAAATCCCTTTGATGCAACAAACCTAGTCATTAGGATTTCTTCCTAATTTCTTGATCTTGAAAACGGATGGATGAAACCAAGCCAAGACTCACATGTGGACAGGTGTTGGGAAGACTATTCTCCGGTTGGATAAAGTAGCGTGACTTATGTCCATTTTGTTTTGGGTTTTTTTTGGAATTGCACGTCTCTTTCTTCCTGTAAACACTACAGCAATGTGACCTTTCCTTAGCATTTTTTGATCATGTTGTTAATGACATTAATAGCGATGTTAGCCAGTCAGCTAGCCTAGCTGGCTTCTCTAAAACGAAGAAAAGCACTGTCAAGTTTGTGATAGATGAGGTCGGAGCTTTTGCAAGGAAGTGAATGTCAATCAGCTCAAGTTTTGGCAGCTCTAGCATCCAGTGTTAAACAGAGCCACATAGCAACTCAACGTTAGCCAAGCTCTGAAAATCAGAAGATTGCTGCCACATTGAGTGGCTAGCTAACTAGCCACTTAACTTATTAGAGTTGACTCGTTCTCTTCTGCTTTGTATATAACGTTTTTGTTCAATTTTCAGAAGTTAGCTAACGTTGTGTCGCTATAGCTCTGTTTAACACTGGATGCTTGAACCGTCAAAACTTGAATTAACTAACATTCACCGTCTCGCAAAAGCTCAGACCTCATTGCTCACAAACATAACAGTGCTTTTTCTTCATTTTAGTAAGCCAGCTAGGCTAGCTGACTGGCTAATCTCAGTAGTGAGTGTTTAAAAAAAAAAACGACACTGCAAAGGATATGCAGGTAGAGATGATAGATAGATGAACGTCGATGGAAGAGTTTGGAGATATAAAATAAGTAAATGCTTTCCAGCTACTGAATTCGTTTTTTAGAGGACTCCAAAATTCAAAAAAACAGTTATTCGTACACAAGCCTGTGAGTGGTGAGGGATTCAACAACTTCCCCAACTTTGTCATTTCAATATTTGAGTGTTCCCTACGGCATTAAGACCTATCCTGATTCTTTGGGTAGAAGCTCCGCAATACTCAACGTGGGGAAATAATCACTCTGGATTGACACAGAATTGCTTTGTCAACTAGCTGCAGTTGGACAGGAAGATATGAATTGGCACCACACAAGGCAAGAAGAAAATTTTAGCTCCTCGGTCCCTCTAGACCCTCCGGTTTGGATCTCTCTTTTCCATTTTGATAGCGTCACAGACACGGTACTTACCGTGCCCTCCAGAGGCAGTGACGTGTCTGTCAGAGTGACATGAAGGCAATGAAGTCAAAATATGAAGTCACAGGAGTGGCAACAGTGGAGGGACGGATACAGAAAGCATCACGTTCTTTTTGTCAGTCATCACATTCGCTGTAAGAACGCCCGGATTACAGACGCTTCCCAGCTCCTTTTTCACCAAACTTGATTTTAATGCAAATCTTGAAATTGTGCGTGACCTCTCAAAATCTATCTTTAACCAGCCAACATTTGCTACATCTAAAGTCTTTGGCAGATCCCTCTCCTGTCCCTCTGAAGAATGTAGGCCTGCAACATGACTCAAAAACCTAAAATCCTGCTAATGAGAGCTGAAATGTGAACATGATCCTGCTGTGCCAGTTGCTTTTTTAACGTGAGAATAAAATGTCAGACTGGCTTGTAGTTTTCCAAAAATTTGCATTCGGTAATGCGTCGAGAAAGCCTCTAATTAGAAAGCGAGTCTGAATCCCATCAGTTTCACTGATCAGCAACCCTATAAAGATATAAAGTAGATGGAATGTGACCCATTTTGTTCAGTAAGGCAGTGAGAGTCTCTTTTACTGTATCGCTCCTGTAACATGCTGTGTACTCAGGTGTAATAAACAGCCAAATATCTTATTGTTTGCCTTTTTTTTTTCTATGGACGCACATAAAAACGTTTTATACTGTCTCTTGGAATCTTATCTGGGCCAACATGCCACAACATCTCCGAGATGCTTTGGAAAAGTGGAAAAGTAGTGACAAAAGCACAAATGCTGCTGAGCTTACACACTGTAGCTCTAATGCTGAAGCTAGTGGGCCTGGTTTAATTAACTCCAGTTTCTGGCTGAGAGGAAAAAGCAGGATGCAGCTCGACTTTTGCAGAAGAGGGTTAAATAAAGATATATATAAAATAAAGATATATATAAGACATATAATGTCCATAACAGGACTGTCATGATATCCGATTTTCACTACACATTATGATTATTGTGGCCTAAATGAATCACAATAATACTATTATCACAATATCAATAGAAAAATTAAAGAAAAAAAGAAGAAAAGGGAATTATTTAAGAGGATTATCATGTGTGTATTAGTAACATGACATGGATATTTAACCTATAAAGCAACATTATGTAGAAATTGGCCCACAGTCAATGAATGCAACACCACTGTCGTAAATACAAATCCCAGGTCTGTAACAACTTGTCAGACGTAACACAGGTGCTAACTACAGACAAAATGAATTACCTCGTAATGTCATGTGTTTAAAACGTGTTTCTTGAAGTAAACGTGTGTAACGCTGTGCTCCTACCCTCTCACTGAAGTTACATAGTGCAGAAACAAGTGATAAACTCAGATAATTAAACAGTGTCCTAAACTTTAAACTTTTTTTATAGGAGCTTCGCTTTGTGCCTTTCTCCTGCTTAGTTCCTCTACCCTGCAAAAGCATCATGGGGAATCTGGATCATCCTCATCACTGAGGCTTGTTCTGCATCCCTACACCCAGCCTTTACACGAGGGCCAACCTCGGGCTTTCAAAGAGTTAAGTTGAAGGTGTAGGCAAGAGTACTGGCATGGATCCCCGGGACAGCAGGCCAATTATAAAATTATGAGTGAAGAGTTCCTCTAGATCCCCTATCACTCCAAAGAACCCCATTACCCAGAAGCCTTGGCTTTGAACACCTCTCCCACACCAAGAGATGACACAACCCACAGTGCTGGCTCCTGTCAGGCAAAGGTTCGGCAACAGAAGCCTTTTTTTTTCCTTCCCTTCCTCTTCTTCCGCATCTCCCCGAGTGTTTTAAAGCAGCACTGCGGAGCCACATTTCCTCACAGTGTCGGCTTAAAGGCACCACTGGCAATATGACAGCCAGAAGAAACAGTGAGTGCCACAATTGACATATTCCCCATCCTTTTGGCATGTCATCTCCCTTTTTCTGGACACCTGATTGATTCTGACAGCCTATATTGGGTATTTCATATGAAAGAGAATTTTGTGATTAAATCTTAATGAGTTGGAATTTCTCTCAGTGCTTTTATTACAGGCCGCCAGTTTTGAACATTTTTCAAAGTAACACACCCAAATTCCACTGTTTGCGATGAATTAATAATACAGTCTTGTCACTGAAGTATCATGCATTCTTTAATCAGGCTCCGGGTCTGAAACAGAAGCTTCTTGAAAGGTATTTCTTTATGATCAGAACAATTACAAACTCGGCGGCCATCACAGAGCCACGCATGCATATATACAGTATGCGCGCGTGTCAGAGTCAGAGAGAGACCCCTGGGGTGGACTCCGCAGCTTTCTTGTAGTTGCTGTCTGAGTTATACGTCCTGACTGGCTCACATCACTCATGACTGGGGACATGAGAAGACTGAGGCCAAAGGCTGTGTGAACTGCGAGCACAAAAGAACAGAACCACACGTCTTTGTTCCATGTTCTCAAAGTGCTCGCCAAGTTATAGAATAAACATCCCCAAGTTTAGCTCCCCCACCACCACCACCGCTGCCGCCGCCGCCACCGCCCCTCCTTCCTCCAGCCACGTCTGGAATCAACCCTCCATTTCTGTTCTTGTTGTTGAGGACAAGACACAAATTTGTGTTGGTAGTTTGCGGTGTTTGGTCTCCTTTGTGTCGAACTGTATCGGCGCTGACACATCTCTCATGTCTGCGTCTGCCTCCTACCTGAAATCCTCTGCGGCTTTTTCTACAACTGCCAGCAAGAGAAGAAGAGATGGGAGCAGCTAGACTGTTTTATTTCATCATCTCAGATCATGATACTGCCTGCCTCTCCCACACTCTCTTTACCACTTTAACCACCCTCTGCCAGTTGTGTATGTGTGTGTGTGTGTGTGCACTGGCATGGTAATAAAGGGGGGAAAAAAAGGAACAGGTAAAGCAAAAAAATAGAGTGTACTCAGCAAAATGTCTGAGGTGTACTCGCCATCAAATGCAGTAATCACAGTGGGGACTGTTATTCTCTCAGAAATGTGCTCCAGTATCTGTATTGTAATTCTCTGGCTGTCTCGTGTGCTTTGGTATGTGAGCGTTGACTTTCTCTCGCAGGGCAGAGCAAGTGACTGTGACACCGAGGTTTAGTATTTGTCAAAAGAGTGAAAGGCCTTTGTGGAGGGATTGACTTTCTGTCTCTTTGGAGTTTGTTTTTAAGAGTCTCTTCTGTTCTCCTCCTCCAAAGTACAAGCCCTGTGAAACAGACCTCTGCGCTCTCAAGGCTCCCTCTGTTCCTGAGCAGAAGTTAGAACAGTTGGTGCCCCTCAATAAGTTATACCCACCGTCATCCCGACTCGGGAACACGCAACAGTCTGGAAGAATTTCAGGTAAAGGCCTGCCTAATTAGTTCCCATCAAAAATGTAATTCTTTTCTGGAATTACGCCGCGAGGGCTGAGTAGCCAAAAGCGAAGATACCTGGTGGATGAAAAAAAAAAAAAATAATGAATGAAAAAAGATATTCTAACCTCGAGCCATAAGTACATTTATATGCTTGACATGACTCTGCCATCAATGTTGGGTCGAATTCTAATTTAATTTCTGAGATGTATGTGTAATTTTGCCATTAATATGAATGTTAGCACCCTAAATATTTTACGCTTCTCATGGATATTGTGAGCGTCTCATATATCCTTCAAGAGTGTATTAATTAATAAACTCTTTTCTGATACTTTTTTTTTGCTGGAAACTTATAATAAGAGCAAGCAGGTAGGATGATATAGTGAGAGGAGCCAGAACATAGTTGTCTGGCGGCTCATTAACATCTCCCGGTTCATTAGGAAGAGGCTTTTTTTCCTGTCATCTTTTTACAATGTGCCAATGTTGTGTGGCCTTTAAGGTAATTAATAATGAATTAATTAACCAAATTAATTCCTAGGTTAGAAACGTTGTTCAGTAGTGGGGCCAGTCAGTTTGGATTTGGGCCCTGATGGGTGAGGCCCTTTACAAGCTGATGTTGTTCATGTTTCTGACAGTGCCAGCCCCCTGTCTAAAAGCCCTAGCAAGTGCCATTTGTCTCCGGGTTAACAGAAAGACGAGATATAGGGCGGGCTGAATTATTTAAGCTCCCACAACACATGCACTTTTGCTTTTCAAGCATGAGTTATAATTTAATTAGAAACTTCTGGTGCGTTGCTGGCTATTTAAATATTAAAATCTTCCGCTGATCACATTGGATTAGCCATCCCTGTGAAATTCCCTGAGATGTCAGTTGTTGTCTTTCTGTCTCCCCCTCGCTCTCTCTCTCACTGCCTCTCTTCTCACTCTCGCCGCTTTCTTGCATTTCCATCAGTGTTTTCCTGAACTCCCGCGCTCACAGATTGTTTGTCGACTCCTCCATTAGAGACAGAGGAGTCGTCATGGACCGTTGGGAACCTTAATGGGTGTCAGCGTGCATGAGTGTGTGAACACAAGGCTGACCTGATATGAATGAAAGGAGAGAGGTTATGCTCATTATCAGGTCGGGATTGAAAGATGATTACATTAGGCTTCTCCCCTGACTGTGGTAAAACAAGGGGTGGGGGCGGACGTGTGACAGCGACTTCCTGACGCTACGTTGAGGCCTGTCTTCCAGATCCTTTTGTCTCCCGAATGCAAAGGATGCAACCTGTTGACTTGACTTTTGCCTCTCTGTGCTGACACAAAGAGGCAAAATGAAACCAGAGCTCCCAGTTTGTTCTCGAAAAGAGAGAAAACCGAGGCTACAGTGTGTCATGCAGTTCACTCCTTTTGTCGGGAGGATATTTGGTGTTACAACAGCACAAGAAACAGACAAGATAAATATCAAAAAGGACAGAGCAAAAGAAAAACTACAATTTTAATTAGAAACATAAACATGGATTCAAATAAGGTGAGACACAGAAGCCAAGAACAGCCCTGCTTTTGCTTCATTTTATTAACTGCTATTGTCTTGAGACATGGAGCAGGAAGAAAAGAACCGGCCTTTGTTTACCTTATATATATCATATAAAATTAAGCAGTATCTACTCAGATACAATCGATCACAGTCATGTTAAAATAGATGTTAAGTCATTGTCCAAAGAATCCACAATTTCACTCTGTACACTGAATACACATCTGCTTTAAACTGAAATTCTTAATATAAACAATCCATGTAGATTTTCAGGTAATAACTTATTTATTTGTTTTAACCTCTTATTTATGCCTAAACTTAGATCAGTTATGAATCCTCGACAGCAGTCATGATAGTGATCTTAAGTTATCTTCTAAATAAATAAATAAATCTGGTGTGATCAAATGAACCAGACACTAATTTGAGAGGTCTCAGCAATTATTGTGTGATCTTGAAAAAACACGAGTCATTTTGTCGTGATAAACAATCTTGTAATCTTTGGAAATCTGCCTTTTGTTATCTCAAGATAACAATGTAAGTAGTGATCTTGAGTTAACAGCATTTAAAAGATAATTGCAACAGACCTTCTCTTTGTAGAGAATAGTCTTAGTTGAGTTTTTTTATTTGACATGGACATAACAGTAACAATCTCGCTGCGACAACCATGCACAAGCCCCGGATGCACTGCACTTTGTTTTTATAGCAAGATGCTAATCTACAACACCTGTCCATGAGAGGCTTTTTAAAAAAATAAAGCTTAAAAAGAAAAAAGTAGGATATTGTAGGATTATAAATGCAATACATGCATACATTTTGTGTGCTTTTGTGTTAGGCGTGAGAACATTGTTGTTTTCTTTCAGTCACGATTTAACACTTTTGTTAAAAACATTGAAGATGTGCACAAATGTGCTTTTATGCGCAAAATGTGCAAAAACAAATGTGTAAAAACAGATTTTAACTCCACGATTTCTTCCTTTTCCTGAGCATAGTGCGATAGTGCAATATATACCTATACCCTACAGTACATATATATTTTAGTAACACTATCTCCCAAAAGCCCAAGACTGTCACAGGTTAAATGTCACCGTGTTGACAGATCCAGTCGAGTGGCTGTGTTAATGCACGTCAGCCTGCCCAGTCTAGACATGGCTGCAACAATGGCAAGATGGCTTAGATGTTTTAAGACAGCAGAGATTGCATTCAAAAACCTTGAAAGATGACATTACTATAAAGGAGAGTGCACGCTGATATCATGAATGAGGGAGAAATGGAGACAGAACAGTGCTGCGCTGGTGAAACTTCATGGTAGCTGTGGTTTTTGAAAGCTTTTAAAACATTGAGCAGTTTAAAAGTTAACGCTGTTGACATTCCCTGCCCTGTGTGTGGCATTAGGACAAAATAAATCTTTAAAATCCGGTTACAAATATATGTTTTTAGTTTTAAAAACAGGAGCGCGTAACGTGTTTGTTGGGGACTATTTTTAGTCGTGGATGAATACACATGTCTTGTTGCACTGGTGAGTATTTACAGCATCAGCACAGTGACCATCCAGTGTAACTGTGCGGCTCATTGATGTGTTTTTAATAGTTTATTTAACAATTGAGGTCTACAGCACAGGAACAAGCCTCACTATACAGTTTATGCGTGAATTATGGGTAGCAGGTTGCTCGACCCTTCCCCCGGTCAACCCTGTGACACACGCACTCCATCACCAGTGGCAAAGACGTACTAGTGATTCCTCGCTTTGGGCCAGTCAGCTAATTATAAACCAGCATCTTCTTTAATCTTCTCCTCCAGACGGTTATTTATCCTTTTATGCGTTGAAGCAATCTGTTAGCTTTAGCTCCTCTCTCCTGCTGCAGATATAGAGATAGAAACCTCACCTGTCTTTGATTCAGAAATAGCTCTTACATGACAGCAATGGAATATCTGCCCGAGTGTATTTCTACCTGTCATTTTGTGCGTCTGAACAGGTGTATTTGTCTGCTCACAGTGGGTGCACATTGTGCTCTGTTTCTCCAAACTCAGGGAGGGTCCCTGGCAGTAGAGCTGCGATTGTGTGTCAATCAGGCAGCGCTGCAGACGGCCTCTCAAGCCCCCCATCGTGTGGGGTCCTGTTCCTCTCCTGTCTCATCCTGTCATGCCAAATTCTTTTCATCTCTTCCTCTGTTGCTCCTGAAATCCCTCAATCATCATCATCGTTCATTCTCAGCGAAACATTTCTTACCTAAAATCCCCGTTATATCATGGATCTGCTCCACAGTTGTTTGGGAATTGTGATATATTGACATTAATTCAGCGTTTAAGGTAAATTTTGATGTAAAGTCCTTATGTTGATCTGGAAAACAGGTAAAATCTAGAAATACTTGCTCGTCAGCCTCTGCTAGTGGTAGCATTTTGCATGTTAAAGCACTCGTGGTCGAGACATATCTGTATAGTAGTTATTAATCTTAATTTAATTACAAATATGCATGTATAAGATTTTTTCGGAAAAAAAAGTACTTGTGACATTACTCTGCACAGATACTTATGCTGTAAAGAAACATATTTCTTTCAAATGATAGTATGTTGTTGTATGTGTTCTAACATTATTGAGTTATAGACTAGAATCAGACTAATCTGTACTTCACTTGGTTCTGTGTTATATTGTGTATGGGCTGAGGCTGCACTTGACCTTACTGTTCAGTAATTGTTTAAATTTTTGAAATAATAAACAGAGGAAAAATAGTTTCTCTTGACAGGTGCGTTGTAACCTGATTGGTCCATTTCCCTCTCTCTTCCTCCCCATCTCTCTCTCGCTCTCGCTCCCTCTTCAGACCTCCCCAGATTTGACTCTTATTTCCTTTAATATTTCAGCAGTTTGCACAGTTAGAAGTGCCGGATTCGCTGCACGCCATTATCATGTTACATCTCCGTAAACACTGTTGTATTTACTGACGTCTCGCAATCGCACTGGGGTAATGCTGGCTAATCAAAGAGAGGAGATGAAGCAGGACAGTAGACAGCGATACTCTCTTCAGATGCTCTCACTGCCGATACTGTAATATTACAAAGATGTGGAAGAGAGAAGGTCATAAAGGGGTGAAGGTTCACAAGTCAGTAACATGTTTCCTTGAATGCCAATTGCATTAAACTTTAAGTGTTATTTACCAGCACTTGACAGATTCAACGCAGTCAGGTCGACAGCGTTTAGCTCTCAGCATGCATTAGTGAGTGAATAAACCGACCTTCAGTTATCCTAGATTAAGTCTTTTGACCTTTTAACCTCACATTCTTTCAGATCTATTGATTATTTTAAGCTTCAGCGTGGTCCGTTCCATATCGCACTTCCATTCATAATGAGCTCGCGCAGCCAAATGTTCAGTTCAAATACGTTAAAGCAACCTCTGAGTCGAAGGCTTTTTTTTTTTTTAGTAGGAAGAAGACTATCAGATGGCTCTGACGATTAATATTATGGCGAATGGGGCACTTTAATTATTAACTCTGCGTTACATTTGAAGAATGCTCACCAGGCGTGAGATTTAAAAGAAGCTAATGTTTCACTATCAAACCATTTCATCCAATCTTCCTAACAGATGTGTGTGCAGGGGAGGGCATTAGTTTCCACAGCAGGCGCTGAAAATATGCCTGCTTTCGCCTCATCAGGAAAGAAGTCATGGTTTGTCTTGAGGGGCCAAGTGTCTTCTTGTGACTGGCCATTGGTTTTAAGTGGCTTGTGCATTTTTCATGGGACAGTGGTCGGTGGGAATGTCTTGTCACTCTATTAAGGCCTATTCAAATGGTAGCGGCCATAAAATGAAGCAGGCACTGAAATATTAATTTGATATTGCAACACACCACAGTGTGTGTGTGTGTGTGTGTGTGTTAATTAAGGAGAGAGCTATATGCTTTAGATGGGACAGAGCTTTCAACGCGCCATAATGGTGGAAGATGAGTTAAATGAAAGTGACATTTGGGTTTCCCAGCTCTAGGCTGATGTCAATACGTAGATCTTATTTTATAAGGTGCTAGAATGTTAATAAAATAAAGTAGAAATTAAATGCTATACTTGCAAGGAGGGCAGTCATTGACAGCTGCTGTTGATGACAAATTTATTGTATTACGGTGCTTTTTAGTTATATGTTTGGTTAACAACAGATTTGACTTTTAATGAAGTGCTGTAAAAAGAAGCTACCATTAATGTGCCTCATCTTTGTAGGGCAGAGACAATTAATCAATTGATATTAAATGAATCACCAATTATTTAACAATTATGTTGTTTAAAAGGCAAAAAACGAACATTTGCTGGTTTCAATTTCACGAATGTGAAAATAACAGTTATACTGTAAACCTGTTGACGGTAAACAATTTTAAAATCAACACATGGTCTATATTCTGTAAATCTAATCACAGTCTATCTCAGTGATAAACACAGTACAGCTGTATGATATATTACAGTATCTTATTGCAAAAAAAAACATAAATTAAGGATAATCCTTGGTTGAATGACTAAAAATCCTGAAAAAATGTTGATGGGTTGAGCAACAGAAATGTCCAGACTTGACTAAAGTGGGCAGTCAGTTATTTTTAATATTTTTTTACATATTGTGATCTAAATGATTTATGTTAAATCAAAAGAAATAACTGACATATCAGTTGATAGTGAAAAAACTTCACTGACAAGTACATCCTCATAACAAACTGTAAGATTAGTGATAACAGTTATTCATATATATATATTACTTAATTCATAATGCTGTTTAAACGTCGTTCTTCGTCCTTCTCACTTTCCTCTTTTGGGTCCTTTATTACTGCTTCACCATTCCTCGTCTCCCTCTGTAGGACAGACCAGCGATTATATACCCTATCCTCCATCTTCGAGCTTATTAACCTTTTTGTTGGAATATCTGGAGCATAAAGACCTCATTAAATATTTACATATGCACTAACCACTATGAAAAATTAAGAAACCCAAAGTTTTATTAACCTGTAGTAATATAATGTCTACTCTTGGCCAACAAAAAAGGTCTTTTTTGCACATTAAAGCATTCTGTAGCGCATAATAATGTATGGTAAGAAGGCTCCCCTTGCATTGATTAACTCCGCTTTAATATAACATTAGGTTTCCCTAAACTAGCTTTATCATAGAATTATGCTTTTAATACAAGGTGTGGAGTGGAGGGCGGGGAGGCGGGGAGGGATTTTTTTTGCCTGCAGAAATAAAGCTATGCGACAATCCTTAATTACCCGTGGCTCTGCGTGTTGTGACATACGTGAGGACTTGAGAAAAATTCATAGGCTCACATTTCATAAATATATTAGGAGCTGTAGCATGAATGCCTGTCCCTGCTAGCCATACTGACCTCAGCCCCTCCATAGGTGTAGTTGATCCACAACACTCAACCATTCAAATGGGACTAAGTGGCTTTCAATTATTCAAACATATATTCAAGAAAGGCTGTATAATGCTCCGCTATCACCTGCTCCTGGCTATCACCACTCCTCTGGAGTTTTTGCAAGTGATGCCTCACAGCTCAGAGCTGCGTCAACGCTCGCTGAAATGTTTTGTACTCACAGCTCTGTGGACAGAGAATGAGGCGCTAATATATCCGTCACTGGTGTCGCAACTGTCCTCTTTAGGCCTCTAAAATCATTCCCCTTTACTCTGATAGGTACTCAAACAGTCTGGTTCCCAGAGAGCCGGTGCTTTGATTCTTTCAGCGGTGCATGCAGAGCAGACTGTGCGTCATACCTGCATACCTGCAGGCACTTACACCTGCATGTCACCAGTGCAGTTCAGCCAAGGGAATTATGATTATCATTTCAAAGCAGATAGATAGATAGATGGATAGATAGATAGATAGATAGATAGATAGATGCCACTTTTTATCTATATCAAATGTTTTTATCACTAAGAAATACATTAAAAGAGCATTTAAATGATGTTGTTTAATATTTTTTAGAAATGTTTTAGATGTAGATAGTACTGCATCATATCATAAGTTGTTTTTTTTTTAAGTAAAAAGTAACTACACTATAAGTGTCAAATAAATGTGGTGCAATAAAAAGTACAAGATTTCTCTCTGAGATGTAGTGGAGTAAAAGAAAAAAGTAGAGAAGTGTAAAATGTCAAAGTCGTACCTAAACACACAATATGTTATTTCTGCCATTAGGGGTTTCTCAGTCAAAACATTGAACGCAAAAGAAGTAGCTTGATGATGTCTGGATGTAGCGTGCATCATGGGAGTTGTTGTCTTCATCGTTAAACAGCCTCTGTTGACGTAAATCAATCTTACTGACTTAGACTTACAGCAATGTTCACAGACAATGTAATAAAGTTGTATTCACGTTGCGCTTACTCACGTTCACAGCCTTCTTCTCCCTCTCTAATAGTGACAGGCGATCAAATGCAACTTGGATGAAATTACGTATTTCTCTGGATTTGAACACTGAAGAAGTACACAACTCAATAAAATTTATGACAAAGGTGTAGACGTTTTTAGACATTTTAAAGTGGAAATGTTGCATATTTTAGTTTTAAGCCCAGAACCATTTTTAAGTTCGAGATGGCTCGATTGTTGAGTTGACGAAGTAGACAGAAGGAGTGGAAGGAAAGAGTCAAAAGTGAGTCATACAGAGAGGTCAACGAAGGACAGAAGTGAGGAAAAAAGGGTGAAGAAATAAAAGAATAACGATTACAACGCATGATGAAAAGCTTGGAGAAACAATCCGGGAGAGCAACATGGAAATATAGAGAGTGGGATGAGAGGTGACTGACAGCTGTAAGTTGTAGGTGTTAAACTTTGATGCCTCTGGTGAGCGAGGCAGTAAAGTACAGTGTGGTCTGCGAGCAGCAGTAATAGAGTGAGGACCGATCCAGAAGAGATGGGGGTGGAAGGGAAGAGGATGGGGGTGGGGGTGGGGAGGGGGCATTGTAGAAGTAACAGAGAGAAGAGGCGAGCCATACATAGTCTGAGTGAGACAGAGAGGAAGTTAGAGGGGGTGCGGATAGTTAGATAGCGAGAGAAACGAGAAGGTTATCCATGATTTAACGCCTATGGGGCCGTGAGATGAGCCTTGCCAGTTCAGGCTGCTGTGATTACTGGCTGGTGCTGGCTGAGGCTGGGGCCTTTCAGCTCATTTCATCATGGTGCTCCTAATGAGGCCTGGGCCGACTCCCCGAGCACGGGGGCTCCAGACACACCTCTGACGGAGGGTACTGAGGGGGCTCGAGCCTCCACAAGCAACACCATCATGTCCTGGGTATCTGTAGGGGCGAGGGAAGGGGGGGGGGGGGGGCACGTGGAGAGAGAGTGGTGGTGGTGGTGAGTGTTGCTCCAGGGTGAGCTGGGAGACCCACTTTGTCCCGAGGCTGTGTGAAAAGGTCACTGCCCGTGAGGAGTACCCACAGGCCCCCGCTGCAGGGTGTCTGGAGGGAGAGTTGTTTTTGTTCAAACAGGAAGTGGCAGGTTAAGAGGAGCGTGTCCATCAAAAATATGTCTGCTGTTTGCTCGTACAGAAGTAGGAGCTTTTGTTTCTGGAGTTTGTTCCAGGATTCTCTGAAAGCACTTTGCCACTGATTCATGTGTCGATACCTCCTTTATTTGGGGATTCTCTTATAGTTAAACACAAACTGTGTTCACACTGGACCACAAACCCACTCACACCCACCGACATCTGGCTTCTGTCTTCGATGGAAAAGGGTACAGGGTCAGAAAACTCTGCAGTAGCAACTCAATCACCAGAATAAAAGTTAGCAAAGTACATTACTGCAAAATCACAGATACGTTAAAACTGAACGTTTCTTTTTGTTACAACTTTACTTTTGTTTAGGCTCTTTTTTTCCCTTTTACTCTCGCTGTGCTTATGCTCAGCTTAACTTTAGGCAGAAATACCACTTGGTTATGCTTTGCAAAATCACATGGTTGGGGCTTAAAATAATTTCCCGTGAAAAAATAGATGGTTTTGTGAAAAAACGCCTGGAAATGTTCTAAATTCCAATGAAAAGTCGCTGGTTTCAGTGGCCACCAACACAACTTGAAATTACACCACGCTTGAACTGTAGTCGCCCATTTGGCAGCCTTGTTGTCTTGTAGTAACCCCACCTCACCACCTCCACCTCCCGATGTGAAAGTCAGCTAATAAGCATATAATGTGAACATGATATGCCACGTTAGATGTAAATGTCATGTGACCATGTGACCAACTAATTTTGGTGTAAAAGTGGTTATACCAAGCCGGTTGTTGCTGCGTTACTTGATGTCGCACCTTCGCCCTCACCTTACTATAGATCTCTCAAATCCGTCTTGGGAAATAGTCAAGGACTGAGTACCTTATGTGGCAGTATGGGTGCCTCCCTAATGAGAGGCCGCTCTGGGGGATATGAAAGGCAGAGCGGTAGGGGCGGGTGGCAGGGGGTGGGGCAGCAGGCTTGCTGGTAGAGCGACCTGTCTGTTCACCCCGGCTCTGGCCTTTGTGCAGAGTTAATGATGCCACTAATATGTTCTTTAAAGACCACACTGTGATTCATGGCTTTCATTAGCCCCGTGTGCCAGGGTGTCTTTCTCCCTCTCTCTCTTTCTCTTTTCTGTCGCCCTTTTAATGATGGCCTGGAGACGAGGAGGCACGCTTGACCCTTAATCATACGAGCGAGAGGAGGCTGGGGTTGGTGAGTGAGGGGCGGTGATGAGATAGGAGGTTTTTGGGGAAAGGCAGGGGGTCTGAGGAGGATGAAGAAATCAGATGGTTGTTCTTCATAATCCTGCTCCCTGGGGCTGGTTAAGCATTACTCTCCCGCTCGGGCAGGACGGCAGCATTCAGCCTTCATACAAAAAGCACCCGATGAACAGTAGCTTAGACACCTGGCTTTGTATCGTTCACTGTTTAAGACTAAGAGATGCACTAGTTGCTCAATAAGAAAAAAAATGTCTCAGAGTAAAAGATCCTTTTTTTTCACAACTTGGGTCTTATTGTCGTAGTCTTGACCATCATTCCTCTCGGTAATTGTTACACGCTCTCCCCCATTCTGTGTTTTCTCTCCTCCTCTTCTCTTCTCTCTCCTCTCAGGCGCTCCTAATCAGGCAATTAGGCCCTCACCCATACTTAAGCGAGGTTGGATTCGAAGGAGCTCTCTCTTCCACAGACGAAGCAGTTCAAACCTCATAGAGTGTTTATTTTTTTGTCTTTTGAAGATGGAGGTTAGTTTAGCGAGGAAGTTCTGGGTCCTACAGCCCAGACCCCCCTCATCCTTTTGTTCATTTTGGCCAGGCCTCCAGACACCCATAGTTTTATATAATCTTGGTATTATTTATAAATAGAATTTTTTTTTTTTTTTTTTGCAAACTTTTACTGGGGTCCTCTTCATATGTTGCTGGTCACAAGGTAGAGCCAACTGTGTGTTTTGTTGTGGCCGTAACAGTAATAATATAAATTATAAATAACATTGTAAAGAAAGAATTGCTGAAGAGAGGGAAAAGCTCGTTAGCTTGATCGCTAACAGGAAAATAAGCTCTCACAGTTTATTCCAAAGATGAGTTTGTACCATCAATTTCTGTCTCACAACTGGAAGAGAACGAGGTTAAGTGAAAGTGGATGGTTGAACACAGCTAATGACAGAAAGCTTCCTCCGTTCTGGACTCTCGGGTTCACCTTTTCCTCAAAGGTCAGCAATGTCAAGACAGCTTGCTATTGGTCAACTGGACAAATTCACATGTCAAAATTCACTGAAACTATTTGATTTTGCCAAAGTAGCCTATGTGACTTAGAAAGGAAAACAAAGGAAAGACAAACAGTAAAATTTGGTCCAAATTGTCAGTTTGAACGTGCATAACAGGTCAAAGTTGAGCTAGGGTGTTGGTCTGTGAACTATGTGCTTGTTGTCCTGTGCATTAAGGGAGCAGACAATTTCACTTTAGTCAAAATAATGATGATGATGATGACTCTGTGTTATGATCCTTGCCCCGCTGGACTTAATTATATCAGAGCAATGACCCTGCTGATAATGATGTTATTGTAACTCGTATAAAAAATGATGCCCATACCCATGAAAATAAGACCAAAGTGGCCCAGTCGCCGGGATAAAATGTACATGTCATAGGCTACGTACCATCCTGTCATTTCTTCAAAATATGTCATATTATGTTCACATCACAGGTTTATGACCTGACTGTAAAATCCAGAGACATTTGTATGATACCACGGAGACCAAGGGCCATTTTCAGCCATTTTTGTGCCGACTACAGAAGGTATTTTAGGCCAAAACATGACCCTCTCCTGACCTTAACCATGTGTTTTTTGCGCCTAAACCTCAGCGAGTTTTCACAACATAAAATCTAAAATGGAACCTCGAGAAACCTAAAGTTGCAACTTAAATAAATGTAAAGTTTCAAGACATACATTGCCAACATTTATCCTGGTGATTGGGTTGAGTTGTAATAAACCAGAATTATCCTGTAAGAAACTCGTTTGAAAGTGGTCCATCAATCAGCCTGCCTCTCTAACCTTTAGGCTACTATTACCGCTATTCACATTTCCCTTTTTATCAGAAAAGGGCTGCAGTTAAAGAAAGATTTGGCATAATCTGTAATGGAGAGCAGTCATAACTCTTGTGTTTGAGAGAGTATATGTGTGTCTGTAAGTGCCCGTGTGGCCCGAGTGTGTATGTTCACAGAGGGGTAAACATACAGCATCTCTCACCTCCAGCCGTCTGTTGGGAGCTGGAAAAATGATGAATGATAAATAATTACACACAGACATACTGTAGTTGCACTTGCTTTGCAGAGGATTACAGTTGTTTACAAGTGTGTTTGGGGGGCCTGGCAGGTAGAGCCACATCATGTCTCTGTGCATCATGTTGCGCTGTCTTAGACCACTGACACTGGGGATAATTTCAATAATTTACACCCTACGTGATTGTAGGAGACGCCTCGTGTGTTGCTTTTTAAAAATGTAAAGCAGGCCATGTTAGTCCCTGCCCACCGACCACAACCTCCAAGCGCACACACACACACACGCACACACACACACACACATAGCTCGGCTTTGGACCAGATGAGCGCCAAGATGATAAAGAGCAGATGTTTTCCCAACTGGGGGTATGCTCCTAATGCTTCTATACCTACCATCCTATAAAACCTTCCCCCCTTCCTCTCCTCCTCCTCCTCCGTCTTTTCCTCTGGTCTCTTTCCAAGCCCTCCATTTTTCTTCAGAGTAAAGACAGATTAGGGCCTAAATCCTCCGCAATTTGGGTCATGGCCTTTTGTGTGCTCCGTACGGTGAGAGGGGTGGCACACGACTGGGCCCCCATTTGCCAGAGATCAGGAGGTTAGGCCGGCAAGTGATTGAGGGGGAGCCGCGCAGTATGACCATGTTTGGAAAAATAATGAGATTGAATTAACAGAGAGTCAATGGTGGAGGCACGGGTATCAGGGAGAGGAGGGGTGGTAGAAAAAATGAAAGTGGATGGAGGGAGCATAGCAAGGAGACTGGTCCGAGCAGCTGAGCGAGAGCAGGAGAGGTGAATTTGTGGTCATGTGAACCTCCAACAACGATGCTTAAGTTATCCGAGAGAAGTCAGTGTTTTGGCATCTTTCAGTTAACTGATTTGGTTTTATTTGTTTTTGTTCACTCTGGCTGCTTTCATCAACCTTGTTTCCAGCAGCAGCAGCAGGCAGCAGTTTTAAGAGAAAAGCTCTGATAAGCTCACAAACTACCTGACCAGCACCAAACAGCTGACAAAGGTGGCAACTAGCTGGTTAACATACGGGCTCATTTAGCAGCTAAAGAGCCAGATATTTGTGACAGGGATTGGTTGAGAGCAAAACAGAGCTTAAAGGCATAGTATGTAAGTTTTCTGCATTATATTGTCTAAAAACGACTACACCTACTGTATGTTAAATATTTCCTTGAGATGTGTACTTACATTATCCTAAATGTTTCCGACAATGTTCAACGCCTGTTGCTATAACTACCTGGGAAACATGAGATGATACCTCAGTGACTGAGGGAAGACGTCCTACATTAGCAAACTACAGCTTTTATTTTCATTGTTTATTGTTTATTCTTTGTGATTTAAAGGAAGGTGAATATTGTACCCGACCGGAACAATACTCCTAATGAATGCTAATTTCATTTAACTCTATGTCTGCTGATGGTGCATAGAAGCAACTGTTTGACACGTGTCTTAACATGTTCAGATAAGACAATATGTGTTAAGTGTAATGCCCAGTCATATTGTATAACAGGGTTTGCAATACATAGCAATGTGTGGTGTGCAATATAAGCTAAACCTCAAAACCTCTCTTATCATCACCGAGCAAAGTGACTGAACGAGCCAGCACTTCATCATGTCAGGTCTTAAAGTCCTCTCCAAAGTCGCAGTAAGCAAAGTTAAACCTTGCCGTTGGATCTTCTAGCAGGCCTCGACAATTACATTTTTCGAATCTTGATATTGAGACCAAATTTCTAGAAATTCTTCCTCTCGTGTTCTTGTGGGATTACCCAGAAGCTCTAGCACTTCTCCTGAAATATTGTGCAAAAACAGGAAACGGCAACGGAGAAAACAGCACATGGCTGCAACAATCCGACGCAGCGCCTCTCTCCTTTAACTTCTGTTTCGTCTCTATTACCATCTCATCCTGAGTTCAAAGCAGCGTGATGTTAATGAAGGTTCCCATGTACAAAGAGAAGCTTATGTAAATGTTACCTCTCCAGATGTTCTATAGCTCTCAGAGCCAGAACTCCAACTAGCCCCCAGCCACATACTACCAGTTAGCATTTAGACAAACCTTTGTACCTTCACTTGCCTATAGGGCCTATCAGATCGTCGCAGCCTGAAAATCAATATCTGCTGCTAATGAAGTTTAGCCACACATTTTAATGAAGGACCCAATTTGCATTTAAAAGTAACAAGAGGGGAAATGGGTTCATTTTCCCCCATATCTTATTTAGTATGTACATTTGAACAGAAAGCAATGCGCCGGTTTGTTGTGTGTGGTAACATTTGTCTGTTTGTGAGCGGCTTTATTTTAATTGGGTAAAGTGCACATGTTGTTATTAAACGTCTGAAGAAATTCAGCTGATGCATGGGCTCTGTATTAACATACTGTATATATGTGTACGTATGTGTTGTGTATGTAGTTTGAACACAAATATTTAAAGCATATTGCGTTTGTCATCGCTCTTGAATGGATATAACAATTATTAATCAATCCAAGGACAATTTCACAAACAGCAGCAGTAAAATAACAGTCAGTATCAAAGATTAAACCTTTCTGCCGTCATCTGTAACATGCTATTAATACATACATGTATAAGTGATGAAATGAACAAAGTTCCACATGAGATGCTGCTGAAAGCAATGAAAGTTAGTTAGTATATTTACTGTTCCCAAAGGTCAAGAACGAACTTCTTTGCTCAACTGTACTTTATAACATTGTCAAAGCGCCATTGTTGTCCTAAAACTATTTTTCCACTGGCCCTTTTGGCCATGTCGCCAGTCTCACTATGTTGTGTTACAGCTAGAAAAAACTCCAACATTTCCTGGTTTAGCTGCTTCATATTTAAAGTTTTTAAACAATAACAGAAGGCTTTTATTGTGAAGATTTTTTTTGAAAATTAAAACGTGTTTATCACCAAATTAGCGGAGCTTTGTTCATGGCTGTTCTTCGATAACACTGCGAGTAGGAGGAGTATTTACAGCTCCGTTCACCACTGTTCAAGACAAGCATGTCATCAGTTGAAGATGTAAGGGAAATGTAAATCCATGCCAAGCTGAACGAGCACACGTGCATAAAAAAGTCCCTCATGTCTCTCCAAAACTTCAGCTTCTCGAGATTTTGTAAAAATCAAGTCTGTTTTCAGCTTTGTTTGACTTTTTATATGATCCAGTGTGTTTTAAATGTAACATTAAGTGGCATCAAGCATTGAGGTTGCAGATTGCCCAGAGAGGTCTGGTTATAGTTAAAAAGGATCAGAAATAGGTTCCTTTGCCTTTTTCTAATGTCTGTGGGTCGATCTTTGCTGTTTCAGTCATAGCTCATGTGGTCATGCTGATACTTATATATCAGATCTACATGTGTGCAGCTCTGTGACATCAAGCCTAAATCTGACATGTAGTGATTTGCTGTATAATCATCATGCCACTGTCGATACTGCTAGGACGCTTGCATTACACTTGTAATAGCTTGAAGGCAACATGCAGCTGCCCACATGTTTCTTTATGCTCCATCATCACGTCCATCTGTTTAATCCCTCATCCACTATAACAAGCAGCTACTGTACATCTCTTGAATACTGGCTTTAAGCCTTGTTTATCTTGCTGCCTTACGTGAATCACCCACCCGCCCTGTGTCTGTTTGTTAGAAGTTCAATTGCTACAGTAGAAAGGCTGAGGGCACGTTTTCTTGTTCTTGTTTTTGAGTGAATCCCACATTTGAGAGAGGGATAAATGGTGGTAATGCCTCCAGACTTTAGACTTGACGATATGATTCAGATACACAACCTGCACGCTGCATGAACTCTCACATGTTTTCTGTGTAATCTTCTCATCGTAACGGGAGCTTTGATTCGTGTGTTCTCTGCTGGACCAGGTAAAACATTAAAGCCTCATCGTTTCACTAAATAGCTGTAGCTCACCCTGGGCATTTTATCTTTTCTTAGGCACCCTATACACATACTGTACCCCTGATGAGATCTTGGTTGTATTTTTCTAAAAAGCTAATCACCTTTGAAAAATTTAGTATCAAACATCAACAACTGAAATGTAAACGTGAATAATATCAAAATGTTTTCTAGTACTGAGAGCTGGCAATAATGTCTGGACAGATTTCTTTTCTACTTACAATAATCTTTAATGTGTATTTTTGCCTACTGAAGCATATTTAATCAAAGTTCAGGGCAATTATTTCATATTTAAAGTTACTTTCACAGCTGGAAATGTCCCGAGGTCTCCTTCTAAAACACCCGCTTCTGTCGCCACAAACGTGGCTTGAGATCGCCCAACTTCCCCGAGAAAAATATCCTGTTTTGGTCGCCACAAACACAGCTGGAAGGGTCCCCAGCTCTCCTTACAAATATCCAGTGGTGTCACTCTTTGGCAGCTTCATCGTTTGTTGGTTCACAGAAAAGTTAACTGCTAGCATTACATCCTGGCGACTCAGCTGGCTTCAAAGTGTTCATTTCCTGTATTCTGGTGCTTTTTTACGCACAACTTTGTGCCTTTTCTGCATTGATTTACAGTGGAAATCTCTTCATTTAGGGAAAGAAATAAAACCAAAATTCAGGCAGTTAAGCTCTCTGGAAAGCAGTTCACCAAAATAAAAGTCCTCATGGTTTGATTCTATCCCTCCCAACATCCATGCTTATGTAACTGCCTTAAAATTGGGGGAGGAAATGGGGAAACTTTTGCCCGACTCTACATCCTCATCTGTGCCAGTAAAAGTTCACAGAGTATCTCCACTTTGTCACACTGCGTTCATGATCCCTTTTCTGCTGGAGCAGCTCCCTGCACATGAAAGCCAACCTGTTCGTTTTATGTAAATAACAAACAAGGCGGCGTCTCCTGCGTGCCGCACATTGGCGAGAATACTCTGAGATCTCTGCAACAATTTTTCGCGCTCTCCCCTGCCGGCAAAGTGTGCCACCATACCAGCTGCAGCAGGAAGGCAACTTAGCCTCCAGCAAGACTAAAGTGTGCATCAGAGTAAAACAGTTGTTTACTTTGTTTGAACTGCACTATCTCACCCACGGGAGACTGTGCGCTTGAAGTTTTGCATCTTTCAGCCTCAACTTGTGACAAAGAGTCGAATGAATAACAATGTCATTTTCTCGAACCCGCCCCCCCTTCTCCTGTTGTCTTCCTTTCTATGTTCCATCTATTTCTTTTACCACCCGTCGCCCCCACCGCCACCGCCACCCCTCTTCCCCTTTGCACTCCTCTCGAATTATTCATCGGCTCTTTTAAAGTTTCAGCATGCAGTAAATTGATGGTGACACACAAACTACATTATGTTTTTTCACTCCTTTTTTTATAAACTAACAGCGCTGCTCATCTCTCTTTAATTGCGCGGCAGTTGGGGACGCAGATGCACACAGATGCGAGTGCAGGAGGGTGAGATGAGAGGCGGGAAAGTGGGGATGAAAAGACGGCGGAGCAGAGGATTGTGTAACTTAGTTAAAGTGATGAGGCAGAGGTCCTAAGTGACCCGGCTCAGATGTGAGTGTTGTCTGTGCGCTGAAGTGGATACAAGAGAACAGGAAGAGAGAGGAGGCTGATAATCATTCTTTGCTTTGCTTCTACTTTAAATCCAGCTCAAACTACGACTGCTCATGAATACGGTTCGCGTACTTTTAGAAAAGTTCCGTCAAAATAAACTTGAGTGAAAGATTGAAAGTACAGTATTGAAATAACGGTGTGGTACAGTTCTGGTTAAATTATGAACTCAACTTGTTTTTCCTTCGGTAACTTCATACAACATGAAAAAAATACATAGCAGAGTGTAGTGTTAGGTCAGCCCTGTCCATCAAAAACCCTCTGCTGCTAATTCCTTTGGAAGTTTGATCCTAATCAGTTCTGAGACAGATGTTTTAATTTACAGTAGTAGGTTGAGTTGACAGTTAAAACAGTTGTTGCTTTCCAGAGATTTTTTTTCCTTGAAAGACCTGCTAAGATCCTAGAAACTCCCACATAGAGATTGAGATCCTTAGAACCCACATAAATGTTAATATATTATTATATATTGTTGGAAATGTTTATTAGTTAATATCTGCAGTAGTCAGGGAACGGTATGCTTGTTAAGTAGCTAAAAACATTTCTGTATGTTCAGCCGACCCGCTGTGAACTCTCCATGTCATGCGACTGAAGCAGTTAATTAGAATTAATTAACTGGAGATGTAGCAGTTGAACTCTGTCTCTAGTGCTGTCTCTCTTTCTCTGTGCACCAAATTCTGTGGTCCATAGCAGGATTTATAAAGAAATGCTGCATACCAGAGGACAACATACAAGACACAGAGTTAACAAAAGAAAAAATACAAGAAAAACAAAAACAGAGATTCAATTCAACATGGGACCAGTGCATACAAAAAACAAAAAAACAAAGCACAATGTGAACAAAGTATAAATAGAATATAATGCAAACAAAGGTTTATGCATAACACTGAAATTATTGAAATTCTTGACGTGACAGTAATTTGTGTAGGGACCCTTAAATTGAAATATCACCCATTAAATGTCTTTTTGCACTGTGTTAAACAATCATTTTGTTATTAAGGGGGGGGGGGTTAAGGTTGTTATCATGTCAACGTTATGTTGTGTCTATGACAACATTATGGAAATGATTCATACAGAGATAGACATTTTTGGCGGACGTAACTGTGACAGTCGGCGTTGTCCCAAAGGATTACATTGCAGCCATTGCGGCCATGTCATGGCTGCCAGCTGAGACGATTACTTACTTACTGGACTGATTCCAAAACTTTTGTCAAGTATCAATAGTTTACACAACAAAACAAAGAAAAAACATTTCTTTTACACTTCAACTGGTTTAATGGGAAAAGCCCACTATCTCCTGCACACATTAGAGAAGTAAAAACTCTTTTTCCAGGAAGACATTTTTGAAAGGCTTTCCCTCATTGTTCTTTCAGCTCTAAAATCAGTGAAATGCATGCACAGTAATGGTCATTGTTATCATTGTTATCTGTTAACACGTGTAAACCACTGTGGCAACTTCTTTTAGGAGCCATTGCCCTGTTTTCCCTCGTGTAGTGTCTGAGTTAAGTTTTTGTTCCATGTTGTTGTGTTGAAAAAACAAACAGGTCGTTTTCTTCCGTTTCTTTGTGTTTAATAGAGATACAGCATGGAGAGAATGGAGTCAGTCTGGAGACATGTGGAGCAGAACAGAAGCGAGATCAAAGCAACAAAAGATTATTGATCGGAGAAACGGCAAAATGTAGTTTTGCTCCGGATCAGGCTGAGGTGTCCATATCCCTGTCCTTGATCCAGTCTGTGTACTTATCTTAATGAACATGTCTGTAGGGAAGGTGTGTGTGTGTATGTGTGTGTGTGTGTGTGTGTGTGTGTAGGCAGGCCTGTTTGTGTGTCAAAACAAGTGTCGATACACCTCTCAGCAGCTGCTTTTTAACCTTATTATAAATCAAAAAGTAATCTGTCCTCAAGGGAAACATTTAATAAAAGACATGAGGCACCAAAACGTGACACTCCTCTTCTCTCTCCCTCTCTCTCTCTCTTCTTCCTGACACACACACACACGCACACACACACACCCACAAATTACCACGATGAGGTTAAAGAGAACGTCAGATAAAATAAAATGTCACGTCGTTACTAATGTAAAAGTCAAACGGAGGAGGAGATCAGAGCTGTACAAAATGTGACAGATTTCGAGTGTGTATGTGTGTGTGGATGTTTGTGTGTGTGTGTGTGTTTGTGGCGGGGTAGGGCTCGCCTTCCTGTCGCTTCCTCCGCTTTTCTCAACCTCTGCACCTCTCCAACAGAAAATAAATAAGTAATACTTAATATCATCACATGTGATTGAAGGGGCTCCGAAATGGAGGAGTGAAGAGCATCGCCAGATGAAGTGAAGTGTTGAAAAGAGTGATTATTTTTGCTTCAGTGAGGTCTTATTTTTCAAAGTGCCACTAAAAGCATGAGAGACTTATGTCACTTTGCGCTGGGAGGATGGAGGAGCTGAAGGGTGATTTGATAAGAGATGAAAGAAAGGTAGTGACACCCCGCTTCCCTCATTTTTTTCAGACCTTTGCTCAAAATCTTGATACTTCAAGTGGCTCCAATCATATTCTCCGCGAGGCAGTGCGATATTTATGGCCGAGTGCCCACAGCCAAAGCTAATATTATGAGCTTCCACAGTGCCATCCATATTGTTTTACCTCCCGTTGCCTGCGGTGAGGAATAAATAAAGTGCCTGCCGCTGTAGAGTGGCACTGGCAGTCTTGGCTTTCAAAGCACTCTTCCAGCAGGTTGGAGAGCGGGCCGGGCTGCAGAGATGGGAAGAAAAGGGGGCTGTCACTTTAGGTTGGGTAATTTTTGACGTGCACGTCAAGGCCTTGACAAGGGGAATGTGGCCGGCTTGTACATTAGAGTCGGGCTCACAGGCAGTGCAGCACTGGGGACAGGTAGTAATGCAGTCCCAGAGAGTGCTGCTCATCTGCTCACACTATGTACTTGTCTGGTGCCACACAAGGATGCACCCTGTCGCCTCGGCTCCACTCCCCCATCCCTCTGCAGAAATGACTTAAGTCAGTGAGGGAAGAATCCATTTACAATGTGTGCTTTATAACATCTCCTTGACAATGCAGTAGTGGATTAGAGACATTTGTGATGAATCTTTTATGCAGACTTTTTCCCCCCATCTTTCTTTTCCATGTGCACAGGCTTTCTGGGTCCTGGCGCACCACATGCACATGTGTCTGTTCGGATGTCATCGCAGCAAGATTGGGAGAGGAGATAGTACTCACCAAAAAAAAAAAAAAGAAAAGAAAAGAAAGAAAGAAAAAGGAAGAGGGAGAGTGACACAGAATCGTCAGAGTGGGCCATTAAAATTTATCTCCGAGTCACAATGGCTGCCATGATAGCGGCGTGAAACTTTCCTTTGAAAATGAACGTCACTTGTCCTCTCAGTCATCCACTTCCCTCGCAACCAAGACAAGCGCTCTCTGTCCTCATCAATTCTTCACTGCCATTCTGACATTTATTTCATTCATTTGCATAACTGCTCCCCGTGTCTCATGTTTCGTCTCGGTTCGAGCGCAAGCATTCCCTTTTCCTCAACTTTAAAATGCTGCTTTAAAATTAATGCTGGCCCAAAGAAATATATAAATATATCCTAAAGTTGACATGATGTTGTTCTACATTATTCCCTTTGAAAAGCGATTTTGTTCGTACTTAAAGCTACTCAGACGCGGCGGTGGTGGAGGTGCGGGCACACACACTCGGGCTAACAAACACGCACTTGGTTGTCTAGCCTCGCCATCCCTTCAGTCTGTCTACAGTGTGGTGTTAACATGGAAGGACGCATACTCAATGTTACAATCCCGTCCGACTGAAACGCTGCTTTTTTAATGCGGAGGCCTCCAGCGAGTTCTCAGCAGAGAACTTTACCAGAATTTGAGTTTGCGGCTCAGGCTGTTGGTTTTTTGGGATATTTGTGGACACATTGTGGCTTTCCACAACTCAAAGAAAGAAGATTTGGTTGTCATCGAGATGAATCGACTTAATGACGTATCAATGATTATTATTAAGGTCAGGATAGAACAATTTAACAGTTGCTCTCTTCCTAGCGACCTCTCCATTAGTTTCCTAAAGCAAAAAGCAAAATAAACCCTTCCTCTGCCTGAGTTGTTGTCCAGTTTTCAGGTGGCTGCAGCACAGATGGCTGGCCCTTTTTTTTTTTTTTCCTTTTTCCACTTCAAGCTCACCTGTCTGCCCTCATTGTCCATTTGAAAGGCAGAGCGGCGGCAGAATCCGAGAATGAGTCAATGCAAATGCCGCATGAAGAAAATATTAAAAATTGATCACCTTTCCATTTGAATTCAAGGAAGCCATCATTCTCCATAAGCAGGCCTGTCTCTTTAAATCAGAAGAACTGTCGCTTCTGTGACTGCCTGTTTACAAAATATGAGGCTGAAAATGAGACCTGCTCCCTGCGGACAAGCTCCTTGTATAAATATAAATAATGAATATTAGATAAATAATTTCTGCCCCTTTAATAATGCACAAGTCGACGAAATTCACTTACACTGTGAAACTGGAGAATCCAACTAAAAGTAGATAATGCAGTAGTACAATAGGGGTGAGAGTGCGGTGCATGGCGGAGAGGAACAGGACAGGTTGGAAGCCCTGCTGACCCTGTGGTCACCCCGATGAATTTATACAGGCATGGTCAGAGTCATACACTCTATAGCCAGGCTGCTAGTGTGTATAAAATAATTATTTAGTGATATTTAATTAACATATCCTGTTAAAAGAGGTCAAATAAAATGAATTTACAGGCATAGCAAGGTAATGCTGGGAATGTGATGCAGCTTCACTCCCCTGGGGCTTGAAGATGGACTTCTGGCGGAGCAGGAGGCAGCCTCGTCTGCGCTGCAGCCTGGGTGTCTTCTGGAGAGAAAGAGGGTGGAGATTTGATAAATGGTTAATTATGAAAACCCTTGTGCCAAAGCTAAAACTGTAATTAGCTTTAATTGGCTAATTGGATAGAACTGGTGGATGGCATAAGCATAATTGCCCCCTTTTTTCAAAGCATTTAGTGCAAAATTGAGTACGTAGCTGTGGCAGTGACAGTCAAGTCATTTTATAGCTTTTTTATTAACATGCACGACAACTTAGCTTGTTGTCGAGCTGACTCCGAAGTTTTTTTCATTTGCTCCATGTTTCTGTCAAAACTCAAATGGCTGCTTCTTTTGCCAGTCTTTTGTGTTTTAGTGCACAGCTCCAGCGCTGCATTGACTTGTTGTGAGGCTGCCAAAGGGCAAATCAACCCCTCAGTGCAGGAAGTCCAGCTTTTGCTCCAACCTGCTGATTCACACTGCAGAGACGGATCGTGCAAAGACCTTCACTCCGGTCTGAGACACTCGACTGAAAGAATTCTCTCTCCTCCTCTCCCCCCTCTTCTCTCTCTCGCCGACATCCAAACACAAACTCACACTGAGTATTAGAGCAGCTCAGCTCAAGGTGCTCAGACTCTCTGCTAATAACACCATCTAGAATTCACGCCCTCCAAATAGGTTAATGTGTTTTTGCCCAGAGGGCCCTATCTACCTCAGCAGCAGAACTCTCTCTGCACTTCCATTAAGCAAGAACACTGCCACCTATTAAGGTGCTTTGGTGTGTATGGAGCCAGAAGTGAGAATGCGAGCGGGAGTCAGTGCAGACATAGTTTTATATATGTGTGTGTGTGTGTGTGTGTGTGTGTTTGTGGACCACAGTGTAGTGCACTGAGGGTGTCACTACCTGGAGCTGCCCGGTGTGCTGTGTTAACTGTTGCAGGAGAACAATGTTATGGCCCCTGACAGCTTGTTAAAGACTCCACCATGCTGGAGCTGCTCCCACTATGTTGTGTGTTAGCAGGAGCACCCTGCAGTACACAACACATATTTCAACAGGACTCACACAAACATATTCTTGTTTTCTAACATGTGAGAGTGTGAAGAAATAAGTGGAGCAGGGTGGAGATTCATGCAGTTTTTTGACAGGAACATTGTCATCCTCAAGAAAACATAAAGTGCCCGAGTCACTCAGCGAGGCGAAGAAACTTTAATTGCTTCTACTTCTGATTAACTTCTGGTTTGTTTGCTCTTTTGCTCTATACTCCTTAATATTTTGTGCCCTGTTCTGTCTTTTTTTATTATGTATTAAATCTTAAAAATCACATTATTAAGAATATCCTGTCGTTGAGACAAATAATATAATAATGTACCGAATTCGGTAACACTTAATGTTAACCATCATTAGTAAATGGTAAATGTATGGTTAATTAAACTTAGTTTAACTAGTTAATAGTTAATAGTTATTTCACTGTCAACAAACAATAAAATGCTCTATTGATTAGCAGCTATTTGTCTTAAAATTGCAACCGATGTTAACAAATACTGTGTAGTTCATTTATAAACACTATTTGGATGAAACTGTTGTTTATAAACCTTTACATCTGCTAAATAAATAGTTTATAAAGTATTTCATTTTCAACAGTGAAACGGCTTTTAACTACAGTTTCAATTTATGATGGTTATTATGAATTGGTAGCCCAAATTCTGTCCGTGCTCTTCTTCATTTAAAGGTAGTATGAATAGGTATAGATATAAGAAATAAGTATGCATTTTAAATACCAACTTATTCTGAATATCCATCACTTTCCATTTTACATGATAACATAAAAGGCCCTAAGAAATCTGACTATTTTGTTCAAACAGAAGTATCTTCAGTACATTTTAATATGCTTGTTTTTTGTACAATCACAAATAAAAAACTTACCATTTTTTCCCTGTTCTCTGGAACAAAGAGCCTTTTAAATACTGCAATAAACATCACTGTTGGCGCAGACACTGTGGAGTATTCACTGAGGTTGTCCACACACTTTACCTACAGAATTCAACATTTCCACAATAGAAAGAAAACTACAAATTGGAGGAAAAGTTACCAAGACAGTTCGAGCCAGGAGGTGAAGTTTCACCGAAATGTGATGCAGGAATGTAAAGGAGCATTGTAAATTCAGTGTATTCATATTTTAGATTTGAGACTACATTTGCATTTACGGAAAAAATGTCTATTTTTTATGACAGTTATATGTCTTTTTAATAAAAAAAAAAAATCTTGAATGGCAGTGCTGTCAGGACCAGATATAGTTTAAAGTTCAACTGGGAATGTAAAGTTATATAACTATTATCTGATATAGTGGGGTTTTTTTTTGTTTCACCTTATTTCACCTGACCTTTTTTCAGCAACGCTGACATTCTTGAATATATTCGTACTAATGATGAAAATGTTGCTCCTTCGGTTTGCATATGTGATTATAGCCATGGGGAGCGTTAGAAAAAGAGCATATCGTAAATAACATCTGGCAATATTTTATAGGATATACCTTAAGGTCGTGTCTGGGTAGTAATGCTAATAGTACTCCAGTACTCTGGAAAAATGCAGAGTCTATTTAAGATCTGATTTATTAAAAGTTCAACATCGTGTGAAAATACAACAATACATACATACAACAGCCTTCTGTTCTATGATCAGTCATACAAGGATTTTACTTAAAAATATTGGTAACACTTCATAATAACTGTTATTAAAAATGGGAAATGTATAGTTGTTTTTAAACATCCAGTTAGTTAACAAGCAATAAAATGTTTTATGAACCATTTATTAGGCAATTGTTACATGTAATGTTGTGAAGTTATCATTTGTAATTGGTTAATAAATATTGTGTAGTTCATCTATAAACATTATTTGAATGGACATAATAAAGTTGCAACTGATGTTTATAGATCTCTACAATTGCTGAGTACATTTTATGTAAAGCATTTCATTGTTAACAGTTAAATAACTATTAACTAAAGTTCAGTTAACTATAAATTTACCATTAATTAATGCTGGTTCTTATTAGATGTAACCGTGTTGAACATAAACATGTCTTTTGTCTCCACGTCTTTATCGGCTTTGTCTTTATGTAACATTTATCGCCACAAAATAATTCAGAAGTTTTAAACAGTTTCTACATTAAAAATATATACTTACATACAGCATGCTAATTTGTGGCTTTTCATATTAATTGAATGTGTTTTGATCCAAATGAACGCTTTTTCTAATCATCATTAATGCGGATGTTTTTTCTCAAGTCATCTGGCCTTACATTGTCTCGCACTGTTCAAACATCTCAGCATGTGTGGAGTTATTCCACCACACGCAGCAGGTGCTGAATGTTTAGTGTCAGCCTGACCCCTAGTGGACACCCGGTCCACCCACTGGTGCACCACTCTCCCTTTTTTACAGAGGCATCACACAAAGCAGATAAAGGAAAACATCTATAAAACTTGTATAAATTTTGTTAAAATGAATAAATCATCTATTGAGATGTTTTTGATTGCATTTCATCAAGGAACACATGTCCCGAATTGTGCTGCAGAAAGTATTCAAGCTAAAGCGCCTCGGGCTCTTCGCACTGGTCTGCGTCTATGAACATTTATTTGTTTTTAAATAGACAAAGCCATTATTCATAATGTTGGATGCCAAAGTCAATAACGGGCTGTACAGACATGCGAGTTCAATTGCTCTCAATCCTCTGAACTGCGGTTCAGTGCGTCTGCCTTTGACAACAATAACTCACACATTGAATATGTATTAAAGCCTGAATAGTCCTCAGAGATGCAATGCATATATTTGATGAATTCCATGACTGACTGGACCAGCCCATACCGCCGAGTGTAAAATAGATCTGACCAACTTAGAGACAGCAGAACTAATTAAATGGATAAAAGATATATATGGCCTTCTTAGGGTATGTAAAATTAATACCAGACCAAAGGACTTGCCTCTGAGCCACTCCATCCACTCGAGAGCACAGAGAGCGGCGACAGTGTGCTGAGGTTTGATGGAGGGCAGATGAGGCTGCGTGTGTCTGTGTGTGTGTGTTTATGTTCGCACGCTTATTCTGACACAAGAATGACATTTTTCTGTTGTATATTTTATTTTCATGTTTGCATTCATCTCCTTGTGTTATATCGTCGGTGCATCAGATGGTTTTGTTGCCTACGATGAGGAATAACTTTGCAGCGTGAGGACAGAATAATATGAACACCCATGCAACAAGAATGCTGAGACTGCATCAAAGACTTTAACTTTGTTTCAACTCGGCGGTATTTTTGAGCTTGTGTTGTTGTTGCGTTGACTTTTATCATCTTCTAAAATGTTTCTGTAATTTTGTCGACACTGTTTTATATCCGCAGCATGGGCATCCAGGAGTGATTGTATGAAGTAATGCTGCAGCTAATAATCATTGTCATTGTCACTTAGTCTGATGATTGCAGGGTATCTGTACTTTTCTTGAGTATTATTTTTTCTGACCAGTTTTTACTTTTGCTGCCTACATTTTAACACAAATATCTGAAATTTCTATTTTTTCAAAATAGGTTCATTACTTTTGTCTTAATGCATTTGAGGGGAATTATCAATTATTGTTATTTAGCCTCATTGCACGCCAACTTCCCAGAACAAAAGACTGATTTCAACCTATTGGAAGGTATCATGCACGGCAAAGGACCCAAAATATCTGTATTTGACGTCCTGGGAATGAGACTCAACAATCAACTATCTTTCTGGTGCGTTTACGAACAGATCGGACAAATCCTACTGATGCTACCTTTAAGTTTAACAGTCTTTGAATTATACTAATATGACGTGAGGTTCAGTTAGCTTTGGACAGAAATTGCCAGTAGCAATGTCCTTCAGAGGGAAACTTGTTATATATACTTAAGCCATTTGTGTGCCACCTAAGCTGAATGAATGTGGAGAGCATCAAAACTAAATGACCTTTTCCAGATCGAATGGTCGTGGCCCCTGGTGGACTTCTTTAGCAAGTTTTATCGTTGAGCTTTTAGGTTGTTGTTTATTCATTATCTGCTCTAGTTTTTCACCTTTTTGTGCACGGATGTGGTAACAGTAATGGTCCAAAATGATGTGAAATGGCATGTTTTTAAAATAGAGTAGAATAGAACAAAAATGTATTGTCCACCAGGTTGGAAATGTGTCTTAGGCTGACCGAATAAAGGAAACGACAACATAAAAACAAAGAAGCAGTTAGTAAAAACACATTACACATTAAAACAGTTCATATCATCCCTGTAGTCAAATCTCATCAGGCACTTTATTAAGGTTAAGAATATTTATGGCACCTTGAATAAACAACATCTTAAATACAGATTTAGTTGCCAGAGGGGCTCTGCAGCGCCTCCCGGAGCTCAAAGGCTCAAACTGGCAGAAGAAGAGACTTAGGAGGATTGTCCTCTCCTTCGTCCTTGTCCTTTCGGCTAAAAGTGGAGTCAAAGGCTTTTTTCAGCTTTAACCACTATTTTTGCTTTCCATTGACACAATCTTAGAAAGTTTGTTCTCAAATCTACACTTCATTTGTAGATTTGTAGTGGATTTGTACACTAGCTCTACAGTGTGCTGAATGACACCGAGGCAGCCTAGTTTTCTAAGAAGATAAAGTCATTGTGGGCATTTTTTTATTGAAAAATGTATTTTTTTTCTTCGGGGGGGAACCCACAGACCTTCTGCCAAGTATGTGAGAGAAAACACTGAATTATTTGGTGTATTAAGTGTCAGAAAATCTCAATCTGATACCTTCAAATGTCTAGTTTTCGTCCTAACAACAGTCCCAAACCTAAACATTTTTAAATCTACGATCATTAAAAACAGAGATAAGAAGCAGATCTAAACACCTGGAAACTGGAGTCAGCAAATGTTTAGTTTTCTGCTAAACACAGTCATTTCATCTCTAGTCTTGAGTTACATACTGTATGTTGTGGATGTGTGTGGCTGGACAAATGATTTAAATACTCTCTCTTTCTGTATCTCCTCCACACAGACTGGTCCTTTTCTGACCTTACCTCTTCCTGAGAGTGACTATAAGCCTGAGCCTGTATTCTCCTCCAAACTGACCCACTTTGACTTTTCAGCGCCCTCACTTCCACTTCCCTGTCACCCAGTGAGACCTTGGATGAAGAGAGCAGATGGGAAGACTCTCTGCTCGTACACTTTGCTTTTATCAAGATAGAAAAAAAAAAAAATGATGCCAACCACCAGCTTACAAGTCTGATAGGAAAGGGTCAGATAAAGACACTATGTTTTTTTTAATCTGATGGGATCTGACATCCAGTGTGTAAACTAGAGATCAAAGCCCTTATACTGTACACTTTATCTCTAAATGACACGTTAAAGAAAGGTTGAGTGTCCATTTACAGAGTTGCAAAGCTGAAGGGACGCAATAACATGAAGACTGTACAGTACAAGACTTTAATGTTTTTAAGTTTATTTATATAGTAAAACCTGAGTGGTTCACAAGGGAAAGAATAATTACACATAATAAAATCATGAGTAAAAATGTTAAACAATTATTTCAGAGAAACATATATGTATTACATATATATATTATTACATATATGTACCTTCATCTTCAAACCCGCATTCACATTTAAATACATGAACAACAAAAATAACGAGAATCAAACTCAGTAGAGTGCATACCTCCGCCAACACCCAACTCTCCCCTTTAAGTCAATCAAGTTTAATCCGATATCAAACTCAGTTGCTCTGTATCACTCTAATTTCTAAAGCACTCATAACTGCTTAACCATAATTTAAGATCACCAGATCTGTAAAAGCCAACCACTAGGACAACAAACCTGTGCAGATGGAGTCATAACCTCAATTATGTTGCGGAAGAATTATAGATTCTGCATCAGTACTCGTTCATAGAAACCAGCCACCTAAATACGCCACTTTTAAAAAAAAAATATTATTCACTGAGAAATGAATGAAAATTAAAATATCTTGCAATGTTAAAGAAAGTCGTCTCTTTATCCAGATCAGCATCAAAGGTCAGTGGGGTCAAGACACATCCTCCATCCAAGTTTTGTGGAAATTGGTTCAGTAGTTTTTGCGTAATCCTGCAGACAGACAAACAAATACCTCTAAAGGGAGTGAAATCCCAAAACCTTTTTGTCGACTCTGTGTCAGAGAAGCTTTGGTTCAACAATGAAGCAGATGGGTAACACTTTTTAATAACCATCCTTCATAAATGTAAAATTTAAAGTTAAACTTAGTCAATAGTTACTTAATGTTTAACAACCAACGAAATGCTAAGCCATTTATTAAACAATCGTAAAGGTTTATAAACATCAGTTGCAATTTTATAATGGTCATCAAATCTACAAACTTCGCTTTCACTAGGCTATTTTGCCAGGCACCGGGCAGGAAATGTACAAAAATGCGGCTGGCTAGTGATCCAGTCAGACTGGCAGCCGGGCACCATTTCTATCTGCTTTCACGTCTCCATTATTGACTAAATGATTGAATAAAGTCTGTGTTGTTGGTAGTTGTTACTCTGAAGGTTAACAGAAATCTACACATTTGTCTTTGCAGCAGCGGTGGCAACAATAACACCACTTGAAAACACTATGGAGGTGAGAAAGTTGTCTGTTTCCACTTAAATAAATGGTTATAAAGCATTTACTTGTCAGTTAACAGTGAAATAGCTATTAATTAAAGTTTAATTTACTGTAAATATACCACTTATTAATAATGGTAATTTCCGAAATGTTACCAGCAGTTGTTTTTTGTGTTGGACTGCATTATATTAACAGTATTTCTAGTATTTTGTATTTTGCATGTCTGTACCTCCAGGAGTGTAGTTGTAGTTAACACAATCCACCACTAGAGGGCGTGCCAGTAAGAAGACACTGCTACAGATCTCGAAGGAGCCACGGCCTTGCCAACTTGCCTGGCCTTGACCATGCACTTGGGAAGCCATCGTTTATTTTTGGAGCCCTAGGCTGCATGGCAGCTGCGAGACTGACGGAGGGTGAGGAGGTGGGAGGGTAGGGAGAGAGAAGAGATGCAAGGAGAAGGAGGGGAGGCAGGGCGACTTACGCCAGCACCAGTGACACAAAAAGCATTGTCCTGATTTAATGGCTGTGAAGTCTTGCCTCCCCCTGGTCCAAGAAGCTGCTGATGCTTAATTAGGACGAACATTCATTCAAACACACACGCAAACACACAACAAATATCACGCACGTGCACACACACACACACACACACCTTAGCCCCAGCCTTGCCAGGCTTTCTGCTCCCAGCCCCGAGCAAAGATGATTCAATCGAGCTCTTGCCATCGCAGGAGATGAGTTATGAAGACAGAGAGGTTTCTGTTGTAGCACGGCACAACTTATTCACTCGTCTTCCAGTATGGAGGCTATAAAATTGTCACCAGGCTTTAATGTGAAGAGTTAAACCTCTGATGAGTCATCAAGTGTAAAATCAAACAGGCCCATGGTCTATGATTCATAACTGCACAGGGAGTTGTAAGCTAGTCTCTGTAATGACAACAGGAGAAAGAAAAAAAGCCAAAGGAGCAGCGAGGGAGAATTCATCCTCAAATATTCCTTTTATGTGGTCTGGCATAACTCTGTCAGACGGAGGTGGTGACAGGTATGACTGACTAAATTCTTCTGATTTACGCATTTTTAAATGTATAATTTTTGGCTTTATTTTAATCGGACAGCAGGATTTCAGTGGTTAAGACAAGAGAAGCTCCGTTATCTTCTTATCGCAGGGATGATTGTGTTTAATCTCACATGTATGCAGTGTTTTGTATATTTATATAGTGTTTTATATATTCATGGAAGGCCTCTGTGTCTATTAAATCATTGTATAATCTATTAATTACAAAGTTTGATTTTTATCTCTTTCTGAAACAAATTTAATTCCTCTTTAATGTTTAATCCGGCATGTTTTCGATTGAATGACCTTGTTCATAATGTAGAATATTGATTGCCTCGTATTGATAATACCAGCCTCAGACAGCATTAATATGTATATGTATCCGATTGGTGGTGTTCGTATTCTTTTTTTAGTGCAGGACCCAAATGAGCACATGTCCCATTTGTACAGGTTTCTGTTTTTTAAAAAGTGATCCTGCTCATTCTCTGTGTCTAACATAAAGGCAAACTCAGTGTGAAACGCCCGGATGAATATTTTACCATCTCTTTACACAGAGAAATAAGGATACAAGACAAAGTCATGTACAAGCCCCACACAAATATATGCCAAAGTGTTTCTTCTATGAATTTACATCCAAATGTATTAAAATTCCCTTCTCCATTATCTGGAAATGCATATTTCTTAATTATTCATCGCAAGGCATTGAAGCACCCAGGTCTTTTAAATTTTTTATTTCTGCTCAGCTTCAAACAGTAGATCTTGTAAAGGGGACCCAGTTTTGGGTTGTGGGAATTGCTGCAGGGCGAAGCTGACAGGATTTTCAGTCTCGAGGCACCTCTCGCTTTTTCATTACAGCAAAGCAAAGGAACAAATCCAGGTCAATTAAAATAAGGAACAAGAGGGCTGAGTGGCTGGCTCGCGAGTGGAATCACCGCCGAGATCTGCCACAAGAGGGCACAAGGGGCTTAGATATGGCCTCGAAAATGCAGATCTGAGAGCACTACAGTACAGCAGCTGAGGGACTGTCACGGCCCAGATAACATGCAAATATCCAAAACATCACCTTAGATATTTAACTGAAGGCTACGCAAGCTTTCCTTACACAATAAGCAGAGAAACACTGTGTCAAAAGATGTTTAAAGTTCCTGTTCGTATGCACAGTTAAAAGCAGTGCCCTTTCACTTTTGGCACGCCATCAGATGCCTTCCCTATAAAAGCTGCTCCTGTGTGTGTGTGTGTGTGTGTGTGTGTGTGCTGAAAAGCATCCCCTCTCCACTTTGCCTGACGGTCGTTAAAAACTCTCAAAGTGACACGCCCACGTAAAAAGCATCAGTGGCTAACCTGGGGAGTGTCACATTGAATTTAATGGCCTCTTGTTCCTGCGCCGCGCAGCACGGGAAATCATATCTCGATGTGAGAGATGCTCTGCCTTGTCTGCCTCATAATATGTTGTGACGCAAATGTTCACATACATTCTCTCTCGCTATCTGTCTTTCTCACACACACATACACACACACACACACAAACAGACAGACCCAAGACTAAAAGGCTGTAATTGTGTTTATGACAGTGCCCTGACTCTTCTACTGGCCCTAGTCCAGCATCAGAGCGTGTGCAATCGTGCACGTGTGTGTTTGTGATAGATTAGGTAGCTTAGTGTGTGTTCCTGAGTGTTAGGTAAATGTGTGTGTGTGTACGTGTGGTTGATTCTGTGCGACTGTAGCCTCCTTATGACCTCCCTGATGGCCGGAGACGGGCTAAAGTCATAACTCTTCTGTCGGGCTTTACCCTTGAGCAATATCACAGGCACTCTGAGTGCAGCGAGTCAAACCACTGAGCTTCTCTCTATAACCGTGGTCACACACAGTGAAACTACGCACACATACAGAGGCATTCCGCTGTGGCGAGCACGGTCGGCCATCACGAAGATCTTCAAAGCAGCCGAGAGCGAATGCCACGACATGGGAAGAATCAAGTGGTTAATTATAAAAGGCTGGTATAATGGGCTTAACAGTATTAACTGTCAAAGCAGATCCATTGAAGGATAATTCCAGTTTAAAACAACCGGGGCTTCATTTTAAAAGTTTTCATAATTCTATTAGGTACAATAAAATTCCCCAAAATGATCGCTGGCGTCAGGGCACACTGAGGGCAAGAAGCACAAGCGTTCAGACGAGCAGTCAGGTTGTAAAGAAGTGAGCAGATTTAAACTACTTTTAACAGCTTGGCCCTGAAATTAAACACCCAAAACGTTGGTAATGATTCCTCACTGCACGAGAACACTGTGAACATTGAAACATGCAGTCGGTCAGTGATGAACCAAGTGGGCTCCGTAAACCATAACGATAGTTTAAGTAATAATTCTCTTTCACTTTTGTTTTCTCTCTCTTGTTTTTCTTCTCTTTTCTGTGAAAAACAGTTCTGACATTATGACGTCTGTGTGTTGTGTTGCAAAGATAAACTGAAGTTATCACGCTTACCAGCTATCCCCGACCAGTCCTGGTCTAAAGTTAAACACCGACACTCCCCCAGTTCTCCAAACTCCCATGTTGGACTGCAAGCTGCACGGCTAACTGAGCTAACTCGCTAACGACAGCTACAGTCGCAGTTAGCAGTTACTCTAGCGATATGCTACCCCCCATTTGTTTTGAGTATGAATTCAACAGGTGGTCTTATCTTACATATTGACCCTTTAAGTTCGACTAGAGAACCTGTCGCTAGATTTCCAGCTTTCAGTGATTAACTTGGGGGAATACAGTGTTAGCCTAATCAATAGAAAGGATGGCCAAAGCTCCCAACAAAAAGTTATAAGTTGCACAAGAACAACATCACCCTTTAACTGATTTCCGGGTCACGTCAGAGCAGTTTCAGGCTGTTAGCATAACAAGACAAAACACCCACCCCAGCCAAAGTCTGTTCACCCTGCTGGCGTCTGGCGAAAGTATCTGCTGCCGTACATCCGGACTACGATGCAGCTTCTTTTCTCAGTCAGACTCCTGAACTCATCCTCAACACTCCACTACAAAAAATTACTTGGTACCTTTGACGTCTCACTTTAAGTTGATAGACCATTAATACATCAAGTCTATATGTACCAATGTTAGTTTTCATTTGGAGTCATGTTTCTGGCCACCTGATGTATCAAAAGTCCAATATTCACGCTCCCTTTGGTTATGTTTCACCCGTAACCAGCTCCAAATATTTGCCTTTTTACTGCTTAATGTTCCCTTATGATCATCAACCAGTCGCTAACTAAAACAACTGCCTGCTGTGGCTGGAAACAACACTGATGAGAGCAGTGACAGTCAACCAAAACGATAAGCTTGTTGACCCTAAGAGCACAGTCACCCAGGATAAAATGTTGGCACTTAACATTCCTGCAAACCACTGATAGGCTCACAATTGTACATGTCATAGGACATGAACTGTATTGATCTCACTTTCACATTACATGTTTATGACCTAACTGTCATGTCTGTAGGTGGAGGTGTAGGTGTGAGAGAGCGTTTCAACAGCGGTCAGTGTGACACTGCATTTGTGGCAGCAAAAAGCAGATATTTTTAAAGGGAAGCTGGAACATGTGTAGCTGTGTTCGTGTGACAAAACCAAGTGTTTTTAACGAGACCTTGCGACAGCTCCAGCTGCGATTGTGGCGACCATAGCACAGGCATTGCATTGTCACAGGATGAAATTGAATATATTGAATGTAGTTGAAGTTGCAAAGTAAAGGAAAAAAAAATCATATTAGTGGTTTTGCAAAAATGTACATTGCCAACATTTATCCTGGCGACTGGATTTTGCCTTAAAGGACCACTGTGCAGGCTGAAACTAACTAATTAATTATTGTGTTTTAGTTACCTTGGAATTAGCCTTTTATATCAGAGGGAGCAGGTTCTCTTCCCTGGAGTCCAGGAGTATGTTGCTACAGCAGACAAACACTGGCTCAGGAGAGGGCCTTTTTCGCATTTTGAGTGGTTACCGTAGGCGAAGATGGTGTGAGGTGTATTCAGTTTGTGGCAATCTACAACTACACCACTATATGCCCCTAAATCCTGCAGATTGGACCTTTTAAACCAAAACAATGAGCTGAAACTCTAGGGTGATATTTTATGTACGAGCTGGCCCCTACAAGCAGGACTTTTCACATACACATTATCATAAAGTAATTTGATCCATTGTTATATATATATTGATTATTGTTGTTTGTCTTGTTTGACCGTCCTATGCAACATTTGAAATAAGTAGCAATGCCTCCACTGCCTCAGAACAAGACCAAAAACACAACAACATAACAAGACACAAGACCAATCCTGAATAGCTCAGTGAGACACAGTCAGACCAAATCCTGAAAAAAGCTGCAGCCAAAAGGCGTTTGGACCGCACTGTTCAAGGGCAAAGGTTCATGTCTTGACTCCTGACTGCCGTGCAAACATTTCCACTTCCTCAACATTTCATCCAGTGACACACCAGCCGCCTGTGGCCGTTAGTCTGAGAGGAAACAACAACAAAAGACTCTTGCAATACCATTATTACCATTTTGGGCGCTTGCCAGCAACACTCCGGATTACCTTGCATGGCAGACAAATTGGCAATTGGAACGCCAGTGTAATGGAGGCTAATTGCCTGAGTGCAGGGTTAGTTTGTATTTCATGCAAATCTCATGTGCATAGTAGTGAGACTTGGCTGACAAACAATAGCCATTGTGGAGCAAAAAGGCGATTGAAAGTGGCTCTTTGACACGGGCTGTTTACTTCATATTTACTAATTATTGCTCACAAGTGCTGATGACCTCATTCTTAAATATAGTATTTTGTGAGATGAGGCCCCAAGTCGGCCGTTCAATAAGCTTCAACAACCTTCGATTTGATGATTCCACATATTTAGATTTTACAGCAGGTTTATTACATGTTAACAGACGCTTTCTTAATGTGATTACTATGTCACAAGCACATGTGTCTTTCAGGTTGAGAAGGTTTTTGAATTGAACTTTAGGATATAAAGATGTTTTTAAGTGTTTCAGCGAAATCCAAGTCAAGTTTTTAAATCTTGTCAAAGCAAATTGCAAAGTCACGACATAGTCCTCGCATTGGTTAGGCCAAATAATTAAATAATTAAGCAGCATGGCTATGCGCCGCCTGCTTGACCCTGCCGTTCCTCTGTTATTGTTTTGTTTTTTTTACTAGGAAAAGCCTGAGACATGAATTCTACAAACATATCTCACCTCAAGGTCAGTTTAGTCACTCTTCTGGAGCTTGTTGCATGATCTGAATCAGTCATACATCTATAATTGTTCATATTTTCATTTTTACTGAGCACTTAGAGGACTTTGCATCCATGTCTGCTGCAATGTTGAGTTTCAAAGTTCATTTTCAACCTCGGAACCAGCAGTTGGCAAAACAATCTCACCTCAAGGTCCCTGTAGTAGCTGTTCTGGGGTGTTTGATCTTATCGTATAACCTTCATCGGCAGATGGAGACTCAGTTTGTTTCATTTCTCCAATTTTTGACCACTTCATGAACAGCCTAGTCGCCAAGTAAAATGTTGGCACAAAATGTTTCTGCAAACCACCGATCGTACCTGCCATAGGCTACGTACCATATTGACATTTTTCTACGTTAGGTGTCCTGTCAGGTTCACATAACATTTATGACCTGACTTTCACATCTGGAAGAGAGGAGATGGTGGTGGAGTTAAGCGAAAAGGCTGCCAAGCCAGTGACCACGACTTAAGACTCTGTTTCAATATTTATACGTGTGAAACCACGGGATATTTTTAAGGAAACCTCAGGACAATTTCCAGCCATGCTTGAGGCGATAAAAAGCAGATCTTTGACAGGTAGTTGGGACGTCTCAAGCCATGTTTGTGGTGATGAAAGCAGGTATTTTAAGCCAAAACATGATCTTTTCCTAACCCTAACAACGTCATGTTTTGTGCCTAAACCTAACCAGATCATATGCACAGCATTGTCACAACATAAAATTTAAAAATGAAACCCAAAGAAACATAAAGATGCAGAACGGTACATTACCAACATTTACTCTAGTGATTTGAGTTGTCAGCAAGCCTCTATTTTTATGGCTTTTTCTGTAATGATGCTTTTTAAAATGTTCTTGGATTGCTATCTTTGCACCTATATAGTATGGTATTTAATTTGCGAAGCACCTTGAAAGTTTAGTATTGTTTATTACTGCAGTAAATGTTTTGGCTTTCAAATGTAAAAGTAAGGAGCAGCGGTCTTTATTTTTGTTAATTAATTTTTGACTTCAGTCCCAGTCTGCAGCTGCGTAAGAGAGCCTCTTTCACAAAATCAAACATACATAAAGAAAATAACCTCAATACCCATTTAATTAGCAAATTAAAGTAAAATATTTATATAAAAAAAAAAGCCAAATTAAGAGTAAAGATGAAGTTGATCAAGGCTGCCACGCTTCACCTCAGTCCTGAAGCCACAGCTCTTTTGTATGAAAAAGTTAATTAACACACGTCAGTAACACAAAATATCGAATCAACAAAACAACTGTTGCCTGTTGAGTCGAATAGTGATGACGTGCTTTGTATTCACATCCGTCCATCCAGCTTATTGTGGTCTAAGTGGGTCAGGTCATGGTCAATAATACAATATGGTTATTATCTAGTAAGAGATTTCAAGCAAGTGCGTTTCCAAAATAGATCCTGCTGCTGTGGGACAGCTGGAGAGCCTTGTGGAGGTCAAAGTTGAAGGACTCACGTGGACCACGTTACTGTTCCATGCAAGACTTTTCCTGGCTGTAGCCTTTAAGTCTGCTGCTGTTCATAGCGTTAGAGACTGTGCAACACATGAATGCTCTGTGAGTTTGCTGCTCTCTGGCCTCCTGAAGGGTACCTACTTATGCTCTCCTAACCTCACCATCTGCATCATGCTGCCATTTCAAGCCAAGATAAATCACAGAAGCCCCTGTTCATGCTGGGAATAGCTTCTTCCAGATAAGACGGTCAAGGGTCACATTTCTGGCCAAGGTTGGCTGTCCTCAGGGCTAAATAAAGAGCCTAGGGGTTGCAGAGCAGCACAGCCTAGCACACTCAATTAGGATCACAACAACCATCAGAGTTGAACTTGGATTTGGGTTACTGAAATGCAACAACTCGATCAATAGAATACATGTTGGCATTGTACGGTTCTGACAATCACAAATATGTTGAAAGGATTACGATTACGTTGTCTTAAAAATACACAGTTTAGTCGCCACAAACATGACTGGAAAATATCCCAAGGCCTACATGAAAAGATCTGGTTTGTCGCTGCAACACAGCTGGAAAATGTCCCAACATCATGTTAAAAATATTCACTTTTGTCACCACACAGATGGCTTGAAAATGTTCTGACATCTCCTTAAAAATATCCGGTTTCATCGCCACAAACACAGCTTGAAAATATCCCAAAATCTCTTTAAAAAACCTGCTTTAGTGGCAACAAACGAGGCTGGAACATTTCCCGACATCTCTTTAAGATACCTGGTATAATCGCCACAAACGAGGCGTGAAAATGCCTTCACATCTTGTTAAAAAATTTTGGGTTTCATCACCACAAACACGGCTGGAAAATGTCCCTAGGTTTTGTTAAAAATACCAAAGTTTAATCTACACCAACATGGCTTGTAAATGTCCTGAGGACTTGTGAAAAGTATCTGGGTTCGTTGTCCCAATGGCAGCTTGAGAATGTTCCTAAGTCTCCTTAAAAATATCTGGTTTAGTCGCCACGAACACGGCTGGAAAATTTCCGAACATCTCATCAAAAATATCTAATTTTGTCACCACAAAGACAGCCCGAAAATGTCTTAAGCACTTGTTAAAAATATACGTTTTTGTTGCCACAAACAACTTGAAAATGTCCTGACGTCTCCTTAAAAAGACCCAGTTCAGACCCCAAATCAGCTCATACACCTGTAATCTGAACATCATACATACATATTGCAGAAATGCTGATATGATTTGTATGAAATGTACAAATTGAACATATCCGTAGTTTCTAGCAATGTTGCCAATATCTTACTCTGGGCTGAAGATAAGGAGGGAGCCTTCTGGATCCAGACGCCAGAACTAACACTCTTCATCCTGATATATTTTGCGGGTGATAGCCATAGCTGATTACTGGACTAATAGATAAACAAGAAGCGTTCAGTGTATTAATCAGTAGCAGCTGTTTTCAACATTACGCTGCCATTGTTACGCTCTTTCTGAGGTGTTTGTTTATTCTGCGCTAACCTCACAGGACCTCTGACCCAGCCCGTGGAATGTGAGAGCAGAGACACAGTGTGGGAGGTCACCGCCATCATTTACATCCTAAACACATGACAGGCTGTCAGGCAGAGGTTAAAGCTGGTCAAGTTCACACAGGACAGCACGGATCCAAATACACAGCGAGGAGGGAGGTCTCTTTACACATGCAGAGGCAAGTTGTTGCTTACATCTACACATACAGGCAGTGGATACAGTGAGTATAATGGAACGCTGTTTATTTTGTTTTGTTAGCCTGAGTCAAAAAGGTGATGATAAAGTCTAATAGTAGGCTATGAGGCTGTAATTTGTGGTGTTTTTTCTGCTGCATTTAAGGTGTTTTTGATATTTTCTCTACATTCATACATTCACCACATTATTGTGGTGCATTGTTATATCTATGCACACACACACACACACGATGCATGTGTTTAAAATGCATAATTCACCTTGATGTTGCTGAATATGTGCAGCAAGATTTTAAAAAAACAAAGAAAACGGGGAAAATAAAAATCACTTGAATGTTCCAGGTGTATGGCAGACTCTCCATCAACCCTGGCAAAACCATTCACATGAAAAGACCCACACTGAATAGATTTGCATAGAAGAAGACAGACATTTGTCCTTGTCCAACTACGCACATGTTACAGCCAAACATTGGAGGGAAAAAAAAAAGAAACACTGATTTTCAGGTTGTCCTTGTCATCCTTTGATCCCTTGTGAAAAGGCTAGACAGTCATGCTGCAGTGATCAGTCAGGGTCAAAGTCATACTCCACTTTCCCTCCCTCCCCTCCTGTGACTCTACTGTAGTTTTGTAGCTCTGGCAGCTGGTGGTGCTGTAAGACTTGAGTCTCCCCGTTGCTTTTTTCTCCTACATAACAAGGCTGTCACCTATTCTATCCTCCTTTGTCCTCTCCCCTCCATCACTCACCTCCGTACGTCAACGCTGAGCCACTGCAGCATCCTCCGCCAGCCCCTGAAGCCAGTCTGCTTTGATGGGGTGACGGGGGAGGACCAGTGTCCTGAACAAACTACGCCAGAGAAGGGGGGGGGGGGCATCTTGGAACAAACTACGTGAAATAAAAAGATGATTCTTTTTCACACTCATCATGCTCATTGTTTCAATGATCCAAAGGACAAAATGTGAGTTTGTGAGGCTTAAATCAATACTCTGATGTTGACAAGGACATGCACATGCAAAATGAAAAAGTGACTGCATCAGCTCAGTTTTTTTTTTTTTATAGATGCGCCCGGTTCAATAGCATGTTGTCTGCCACTGGGTCATTTGTGTGAATTGTATTAATTGGGTTCCCTGTGAGGCCACACAGCCAGCGGCTCAGTTATGATTCCAGTAGGTAAATATTTGCCTCCCCTAACCCTCACTAGGTGCCATAATGATTCTTTGTGTATTGCACTGTGTAGAATGCCTTTCTGTGTACACATCACTCAGTGCCTATGTCTGCCTCCGTGTGTCTGTGTTGCAGCTCAATCCCCCCCCACCCCCCCACCCCCCAACATTCCCTCTCCACAGCTGCAGCTCGGCAGAGTTTGATCAATAACGCGTCCTTCATTCTCAAGTCGGGCCTGACCTTGGCAGCCTTTTGTCTCCTTCCAGGGGCCAGAGTGCGCATGTACAGGTTGGAAAACAAGGCTCTCAAAAATCCACCCTTGGAAGGCAAAGAATTCCCCTCACTGCCTCCACACTACAGCATTTCTCATTAAGAGCCTAATGAATCATATATTTATAGCGTTCTTATCTTAGCGTAATGAGGTGATGCCACTTTTGAACTCATCTGCTAAATTACCACAGGCCACACCGAAATGGAATAAACTTCCAATTCCTTGCATATGCCGCAGCATTCATTTACATAGGGCAAGAGCCGATCCAATCCAATCCAATCCAAAGCCAGGCGTATGAACAAAGAGCATCTATGTGCAGTCACAGATGACAAAAGGTGAGCTGTGTTCTGAGACATTTAGAAGCACTAAAACATGGACGTCTGCTGCAGAGGGCAGTGGGGGGTTGATCTGACGGATCTGTTTACATGTTAATGCAGCCTGACGTAGCCTGCAGGTGGCACCATTTATAGATTGGTCCTGCAGTCACACTCTCTCTGTGTCAGTCAGTAATGGATATTTAAATGCCCGGAAAGTGAAGAATTTTCTTGCACAGGTATATACTGTGCCATAAGGCTGCATTAAAACAAGCAACAAGTTACTTTAGTATGTATGGGTACTCCATCATGCAGTCACAGGCTCTGTGATTTAATCTACTGGATACCAGCTATGTTTAGATGCAGGTACATTAGTGTATTGAAGCAAACACTCCAGTATAGTTATTAAGTGGAGTCATCATATAGAGCGATGGGAATGCTTTCAGTAACATTGCTCGTGTTCAATTTGAAAACAAGCGTGCTAAAAATAAATGGGGATTTAAAAAAAAAAGAAAGGAATAGTTTCTTCTTTATGTGAAACAGTCGCTCATCTAATTACTTATTATATAAAGTAAATGCAGAAAGATGAGTACATTTGTACACAGGCAACTCAGTAATGGGTTTCTGCAGGCAAGTTGTATCAAGATCAATTACAAAATTAGCACATTGGTACTGACAAATTGCAAAATTATGTTCTAATCCTTTTTAAGCCTTGTGGTGAAACGGTGGTAGATTTGCTTTGCTCTGGGGATAAACTTTGAATGATTTAGCCAAAAAAATGCCCATCTTTATTCCACTGTTACGATCCCACTGGCAGTGAAGCCTGATATATTCAAGAATTAAATCACAAGATATTAAAACATGAACTGCATCTCCACATAAGAATGACAATCTTTCTCAAAATGAAATGAAATGCTGTTACTTCAAACTCCACATTTACATGCACACAAAACATAGTTTGTTGTAATCCCTTGTGATGTTTACACCAAAAAAGTGTAAATAATATGCACCAAATCAGACTTGAATCAAAACTCAGCATTTATTAACTTATTCCATTTTTACAAAAACAAGCATTCTTCAGGACTTCAGAGTTTACAGAACCAAAAAACATCTGGCAGTTGTCCACTGACATAACAAACACTGGAAAATAAAAATTAAACAATGGAATGATCTTCGCTACACTTTCCTCTTCTGGGTGCTGATGTACAGGACTGTGGAGAGAGAGAGAGGAAAATAAAGAAGAAACAAACATTAAAGTCTGTAGTTTTACTGAGCAACACAGGCACATCTCTGTAGACAAATCTGAAATAAAAAAGACACAATTTCTTTATTTTGATCCACATATTTAAGGGAGACAGTGCAATAATAAGTAAATTGCTGGGAATAGAGATATAAACCTTAAAAAACACTGAAGGAATTAGGTGTTAGGTGATAAACAGGAGAACATGGAAAAGAGCAGTAAAAAGGCTGGTTAGTCACTGATTTGTCACCATAACTCAAACAACATTTACAGTGTGTTGTTTGTGTAAATACAGTTGACCCAAGTAAAATAGTCTAATGCAGTGGTGCATTTATATGGAATTGACAGATGGCTTGTGAACACAATGTTCTTTACAGCTGACTCTCGAGGCTCAATGCTGTTTCCAGTCACCCCGTCCTTTACCACCGATGGTGGACCTCAAATAAACCCAATCATCTCATTCTCATGTCACATTTCTCATCCTTAAGATAAATTGTATACTTGTTTTGTTGGAGTCATTTGAGGAAGAGGTGTAAGGCTGCAGACTGTATAGAAAAGCAGTCAGGAAAACCAATTGTTACTTTTATGTAAATCTATTTTTATCATCCTGCTCTGTTTTGACTAAAATAGCCCCATCTCTGTTGGGCCTTTTATCACACTGAGAACTCCACCAGCCAGCATGACTCACATTCGAGAGGGAATCACACAGCAAATATGATACATGGCCGGTGTAAGGAAAATGTAGACAGAAAGATGAAGATAGGAACTAACGTTTAAAAAAAAAAATAAAACAGATTCTTTAAGCAAAGGTTCTGACTGTAATGCTAAATACAGCACTTATGAAACACTCTGTATTCCTTTACTCATCAAAGATTGACAGCAGAAACGGCTGAAACAAAGAAAAAAGAAAGCGAGCTCCCAATGTCGGGTGCTTTAAGCTTCCCACATAATCAATATTCCACGGCAAAGCATTTTTCATACATTTAAAAAGGGATAGTTCATACTTTTTAAGCTAAACTAACCCTAAGACTGAAAAACACCCAAATACAATGTTTAATTTAATTTCTTCATTTCTATTAAACAAAATGTTCCTTGCATATCTTAGCCTGCAAAGATCCTTAGATTGAGCTAATTTAAAAAAACCTACACTAAAGTAAAAAAAAAAAAAAAAGTAATATTCAGACATTGCACTTTGCCAATTTAAACACATAATTGTCAGACTTGATTTTCCTGTCTCTGCAAGTCTACCCAATATTCCTTGTAACTCTGCTTTCCTCTTGTAGACAGTTAAACCTTACTAATGAGTCGATGGCTGCAAAACTTACTCAGGACCCTGGACCCCAAGTTCCTCATCTAGGCTTGTAAATAAAATAAAAAAACTTCTGTACACATACACGCATACAAAAATGTCTATAAATTGGAGATATACCTGTAATTGCGGGAATCTTACCATTGTTTCCTCTGAGAAAAGCATCTCCATACTTATTCTTGAGCTGCCCATTGACATACTCTTCAGTCTGCTCTATGGCAATGTTCATGTAACCATCCAGGCAGGCCAGGACACCTGTACACAGACAACACAGTATAAACATGCACGTGTTTTGGCTGATACAGTTATAAAAATCACACAAGAGTGGATAGGTTGACATGCAGGCTGAATTGGCTTACCTCTGTAATCGACACCTGAGTTCAGTTTGACGACCACAGGTCTCCCAATTATCTGCTTCAGAAAGTCACTCGGGGTTTGCTTTCTCAAACTCATCTTGACTGTGCTCTGAAAGGGGTGAAGAAAAACAGTAGGCTTCATGTTATGGTCGCAGTTTTCTTGAATTAGCTACATTAGCATCGTACCTGATAGCTTACTCGTGCTTGGTGTGATTTATACGAGACATCTGACAGTTAGGATTTATGTACCGTAAGTATTTCCCAAAGTAGCACGTGGTAACGTCTCTGGTATGAACAAACACTAATGCAGTAAACAATAAGTGTCTTAAGTTAACACTGTGTGGACAAGTAGCATTAGCTGCTAGCTAGCTAACTCGCTAACTGCCAACTCTTCAATGAATAAGCTTGCTCTTAATGGTCTGAGAGGGTCGTTATCGTGTACGTACACTGTATACGTTTAATGGGATCGAAACAGACTGCACTGCACATGCAGAAGTTTGCCTTTTTAAGCGTATTAGTAGCTATATGTTTGTTAGCATTTCACTTACCGTAGACGTTGTCCAAACGACTGTGTTAGGGCATGGAACGCAGACCGACCAATCAGAGGCGTTTTACTATACGGTGTCTGAGTGGGGACAAACATCTGAAAAGCGCATTGGTGTAGACAGTGTGAAGTGACATCCATCAAAACTAGAGAGGCTGTTACAGAGGCAAAACTCTGCAGATATGTTTTGGTTCGAGAGTTTGACATGTGTAACTATGTTTAAGACAAATCACATCACCGTCCACAATCAGACACATTACATCTTTACATAATCAGGCCCTGAAAGTAATGGATAAAGATACTAGAAGATACAATCTACTTAGCTTTGAGAGCTTTGCACATTTCTGTTTTCTCAAATTAATGTTCAGATTTATCAATAGTCTAGCCCCAGAGCCTCAGAGACAGTAACAGAGTAACAAGGAGCATGGTGAATGGCAACTGTAAAATACCACATTGTCGATCTAAATTTGGAGTTAAATCAGTTTTCTCCATAAGAGGCTGTCAACTCTGAAACACAGTACCGACTGAAATCAAACTCATCTCAGATATGACATCTTTTACAACAACGGTTAAATGCTGGCTAAAAACAAACGTTTGTAATACTGACCATTGCAAGCTGTATGTTTTATGTCTTACATGTAAAAACCCAACTAGGGACAATAGTTCAAAATTAGCAATAGCTGTAAACTCTCTGTGAAGCACATCAATATTCAATATGCACAGGTGTCATGTGGAAACTTACAACTGAGAATGGACATACTGTTTCTAGCAGTTAAACTTGAAATGAGAATATTTGTGTATTCATATATTCTGGAATGCTTAATGAGGGAGAATGAGTAGGTGCCATTTTAGGGATTTAAAAATGGTGAGTATAACATTTTTATTTGCAAAAATCGTTATGAATAATCTGATCCTTGTGTATGTAATAGCACTGTAAACCTATTTCTACGTGGACATATCCTTAGGAAAATATACCTTAATTTGCAAGTGTATGTTTAACATTTTCCAGTTTCTATTCGTATAACTATCTCATGAGATCAGGATCACAGAAAAGTAGTTTTGGTTGCAGGTTGTTTGAAATCATTACATTCACTACCTGAAAAAGAAGCATGTTTGACAATTTCAGTTAAAAACAACAACAAAACCAAAGTGTAATAAAAAATCTGGTTGACTATAATAGAGTATAGGTAATATGGAATAATTTGGGATAACACAGCATTGTTTTGATTAAACATTCAAATGCTCATCCTATTGGCACCTGTTTTGTTTTTCCTTTAAAAGCTTAATACTAAAAAATACTAATTTATGATCTCCTGCTGTGACCTAGTTTTTTTAAAATCATTCTTATGAAGCAAGATGTCAATATTAGAAATGTGTCGTAAAACTTAATCTGGAGAGATGAGAGAAGTTAATTTTACATTTTGCCCAGCCCTATTATAGTCACACAGAGCTACATGTGTGCCACATCTGTGGGAGAATCTTGTTGCTGTGTTCCTGCACTGTGCGTATTTATAGTACAGCCATCATGGACCTGTAAAAACTTTTACAGTCCTGATGAAAAGCGGTTGCTGCTGAACAGTTGCTCATGAGATGTGCAGCACTCTGATCTGCCAGCAAGGAGGGCGAGCAACGTCGGGATCTTTGTGCTGACTGTGAGAAGAGCTGCATTAATTTGTAAATTAACTGTTGATTAACAGAAAATTACCCAGCAACAATTTCAAATATTTGCATTTTCCAGCTTCCAGCTTGTGAGGAGTGTATTCCTTTCTTTGTCATATGTGATCGTAAACTGAATATTTTGAGGTTTTAGACTGTCAGTTAAGTAAAATAAGTAAAATGAATGCATCACTTCAGGTTGGGGAAATTATAAGAACATTTTTTTCACTATTTTATGCCAATTTTAGATAAAGCAATCAAGCAAACATTAAGGAATCAAGGTAATTTATTTGTCGTTTTACAATACAGGGTTGCACAATGATACTGATGCTAATACTACTTTAGCATTAGTATCATTGTGCAACCCTGTGTTATTGTTTGTTCTTCTTAATCAGGGAAAAACAGGGAAAGACATTAATGATATCAGTGTAAATTATATAAAGTAAAATGATTGAAAATGTCTCAATGAGTATTGAAGATTATTTCACAGTTGTAGGATAAAACAATGTTGTGGGTGCTTATAATGTGTATATGATGCCCAAAAATGAGTTAAGTGACCCTATCGCACTATATATTTTTATATACATATGTCATATGGGATTTCATATGGGATTTCATTGTCTTATAGTTTTCTTAAATGGAAATCTGCTTGGAAATGTATACAGTAATATTTTTTAATGCATCATAGCTTTACCATTTTTCTTAATTTTTTGTGAGTGCACTGTCAGTGCAGTACCTCTAGCATCCTAGAGGTTTCACATCTTTTCTTTTTTTCCCCTCCTCTGGCCAGGCTATGTTATGAAGGATAAGAGAAAGTCTACCATCTGATAAAACTCTAGTTGCTGGGTGCATGACCCAAACACTGCACAGCTTGGGAGGTACATGAAAAATGGTGTAGGGGGGAAATAGCGATGAAATGGTGAGGTGAAAGATAGAAGAGGATAGAGGGAGGGAGGATGTGCCAGTACGTGTTAACAGAGACAGAGAGGTTGAGAGAGAGAGAGAGAGAGAGGGCGAGAGACAGAGAGAGAGAGAGAGGGATTGTGAGAGGTGGAATCATAAAGTACTTCTTGTGTGTCTAGACAGGTTGCTTGTTAGCAGGGCATGGCTAGCCCTGTGGAGGCTAGAGGTTAATTTGGTATCTGCTGCTGTGTTAAACTAAGGTCAGTACTACAAGTCCTTAAGTCATAAACAAGAGTAGTTAAGAGCCATGTATACACCTAGGCACCGGTTAATGAATATTCAATGAAGATTTTTTTTTCCCCTTGTCCCCTGTTCCCTTCGTTGTTGCTTGCTTTGAAGGAAATTTTGGAGAGAAAAAAAAACCTCACAGTTTATTTCTGCCGCCTTCAAAAATGACCTCTGTGCACTTACATTCACTTGTCCTTTGTTATCATAATACATGGCCTCAGTCGTAATAGAAAGTGGCCTTTTGCTATTTGAAACGTGGCACACTCATTATGCAGTTCTGTCCGTGAATGCACCAAATGTAACTACCCATAATTTCACTGCCTAATACAATAAAACCAATAATGTTATAATAATGTGCTGATTTTTTTTCTCCCAGGTCATAAAGTTTGTGGTTTAAATAAAACTTACGATCGAAGCTACGTCCTCCTTGGCATTTGTTGCAGATGTTTTAATATGCTGCTTGGCGAGGCAGGCGATGAGAACTTGAACTGAGCAATCACGGACAAATCGTAGTATCCAAAGGCCCTGAGGTAAGTGTCTCTTCCTGGTAACCTGCAGAAAATTCAACGATAACAACTCAGCTGAAATAGAGGTTAATTGTAAACATTGACACTGTGGTCTAAAATCATCGTCCAACCATCACATCCCACGGATTACATGTCAATGGTGGCCACACATTCTGCGAGCTATACATTATTTAGAATTAAAGTGCGTAGGTGTACACCTCTAAAATGCCAAAGCTTTTTTACATTCCTGTGAATACATTAAAGGCTTTGTTTTGCTTCGAGGTCAATCTGATGGATGAGAATCAGTATTGAAACAAAACATTTATGGTTATCACTGGTAATTAGGCTAATTTTCTTGTATACAAATGCATGTCCTCTGAAGGCCAGTTTACAACCTCACTGGAAAAGTTTGTCACACTCAGTCTTAGATATTGCAATTTTGCAGGTGTCTAAGATGTAGATTTTCCTGTTTTGATTCCAGGTTCTTCTCGTATTTTTTTTTCTTAATGTATTATTATTTTGTATTGTTTCTTTTTGTTGTTTTTACTTTCATTCATAATTTAAATCTGCTCCACTAAAAATGTACCTAATGTTTGGGGTTTCTTGGTGACAAACTCACAGATAATTATTATCTGACTCTGCAGTTCCCCAGTTCCCACAGAGCATTTTAGCATCTTTCAGCTCATTGTTTTTACTGTTGATTCAGCCTCACAGTTTCTATTGTTTTTAGAAATTCCACTGTACACCACCTGCCCAGCATGAAAAATAGCTGATGAAGTAAGTGACTGCCTGGTGAAAATTAGTTGCCAATGAGACAGCCATTTCTCTCAGGAGTTGGTGGAGACCAAGATCTGACTTGACTTTGATTCATCAATTGGCCAGACAAACGGCTCAAAATGAATGCTAATGTTACTCCATAACTGCTTGATGTGTAAATAGGCGACTGTTTGCTGATAAGTAAAATTTTCATTGGTTGCACCAAGTTATATATATAGACCTGATATTCAGCAGGTCAGATTAAAACATTTTTACCAATAAAAATATTTTAAACAAACACCAACTGGATGTGTAAACAATTGCCTTTGAAGAAAATCATCTTGTTTACAGTCATTTAAATAATTTGTGAAGAAATTTACAAAATTAAAATGTTTTACTGGGTGCACCTAAATTAAAAAAGGCACACCAGTGCAGCCAGTGTAAACTGTTAGTTTGGAGCCCTGCCATATCAAGTTACGTAAAAGCTGATAATACATCAGTGTCGTGTTCACAGCTTGTACATAATAACCAACAACATATTTTTGTGATTGGTAGTCGTCGTCGTAGTAGTAGTAGTAGTAGTAGAAGTATTAGTAGTGGTGGTGGTAGTGGTATTTTTAGGTTGCAGAAGCAGCAGTAGTGGTATTAATAGCAGCGATAATATCAGTGTAAACATTTGGCTTATTCGCAGCATCGTTGTAATTAATACCTGTCCTATAATTCATTTCTCCTGAATTACATAATTAATAATATGAATATGAATAATCAGATATTTTTAACTCCTTTCCTTCAGTCAGTCAGTCAGTCAATCTTCTGCTCATCAGCTGTATAAGGCCACATTTCTTAAACATTGTTCAAAAACATCGTAAAAATCTATGTCTAGCCAAATCGTGAGTGACTTTTCATCAAAAATGCTCTGACCGTCGACTATAAGAGTGGTCAGCCAGAAACCACAACAGCAGTGCTGTCAATTGAGTGACAAATCCTGTCTCCATCTCCAGACCCCTTAACCCCGAGGGGCGGTCCAGTGAAATAGAAAGATTATGGTGACAGGCGATGCTATTGTAGGTGGGAAATAGAGGACTGGACCAAAGGAGGCAGGGGCTGGAGGTGAGTGGGAATAAGGAGGGGGGGCGCATCCCTCTTGTATACTAAAGCAATATGCAGGATGGGGGTGTAGGTGGGGGTCGTGGCTGTGCAGGATGAGGAGAAAGTCTAGACTGCATTGACCCTTCCAAGCCAGGTTTTCTCTTCAGGTCAGCCTTGATATGGAGAAGATAATGGAAAAGCTTCGGGGAGTTTTCAAATAAAAAACAGATTGGTTGACAGAGTGTCCCTGTTCCTGCTTCTGTGTAATCCCTAACTGTATGGAGGTAATAGCTCGGAAGTGATGGGAAACCTTTCTTCCATCAAAGGGACTAGGAAACCTCAGCTGCATGGCTTGATGCTGGGATCTGTTGCCTTTGTAGCATTGAGGGTTATTTTAAACGGCAGACTTGTTCGACGCTCTTGTGAGTCCTTCCATGCCTGCCCTCTCTTCATTTAACTGTACAGCTCACCAAACAGGTGGTCAGACCTCCACATCCATCCTCTATGCATCCCCTATAAGAGCTCTGAATCCCTTCGTCATAGCCTGTAACTGTACAATAAAGAATAAAAATTCATAACCACTGGTAAAATACCCATAAGCTGCAACGGGTGTCCCTGTGCTTTGGGTTTTGCTCCTTATTATTTCCTTTCCAATGACACATCCCTCAACTTCCACTTAATGACTCAGCTGTGAGCACTGACAGTTGACAGCGGTTGGTTGCCTGGGGGCCCCATGCTGAGAGAAGGGGGTGGCACGGGGAAAACGAGGTGGGATGTAATCACTCCCTGTAATTTGAAGGAAATCCACTGAGCTGCTCACAGTCAAGATGAAAGCACTCCTCTTGTACCGTCTCTCCACAGCCGCCAAGCCCCACTGCTTGCAAAAGCCTAAAAAGAGAGGTTCAGAGAAGCAATTCTGCCTGGTTGGTGTCCCCCAGGGGTTAGTCCTGGGACCATCTCAAATCAGCTACAGCCCTGGAGCCATGTTCTTTCCCCAAGGAGTGGCACCGCAGACAGACAGTCAGACTGCCCATCCTGTGCTATATGGCCCAGGCGCAGCCAGCCAGCACACAACTCTCCTGAGATCCTCCTTAGTGGAAAGGGAGCTCAGTGGAGCTTATGCTGAGGGCTCTGCTTGTATCTGGCTGTCTGTCTGTCTTTCTGTCTGACACCCTCCCATGTCACCTTATCCTCTCTCACTTCCCTTCGACATCTCAATCTGAGGCAAAGAGGGGATGTATTTTAAAGCTCCACATCCAGTGTTCCTTTCTGTCACATTAGGGAAGAAAAAAAAGAGCATGAAACAATCCTTAAAATAAACTTATCTTTCAAACAATATGACAAGCTTGTGCGGAGAAGTTTGCCTAGAAGCATCCTGTCATAAAAAATAATTATGTGCACGGTAACTAATAATTATACTTTGTTAACCTCAGCATGCTTTATTGTCTTGACTGTCAAAATGACAGTCAATTTCACAGGAAAATTTGGCTCGAGCAATGAGCAGATCGCCCAGTTTGATCACTTTGTCAGTCACACAACACTATCCTACCAAGTTGTCAAAGAGACACTGTAGTGGTTTTGCTTGATAGATGGTGAATGGTGCTTATACAAGGGGCCACTCCAGCGCGCCCATAAATATGCATCGTGACATTTGGAACAAAGCCGCTCGTCCTCTCTTTCCTGATGAGCTCTGCCTGCATACTATAACATATTGCAATACTGTCACACCTTGTGTTTCATAGCCAATCTCTCTGTTCATCAACTTGGCAGATAACCTCTAGAAGCTGACAGATGATATGGAGGATGGCATTAGGGCTCTATTGTATGCAAAACCAGGAAGTGAATCTCCAGCAGGGATGCTTATAGCTGTAATTAATAATTAATCCTCATTAGGTTATGACGTCCGTAATGTATGGTTTGAATATTTAAGAACCAACACACACAGCGTATTCGGATGATCTTGTTTTCCAGACAGTTTGGAAAAAGTCAATCAAATTTCTCTATTGATCACCAACAGGTCAGAGGCGGAGACGTGCTTTCACATTCACAGACCGAGAGTCTGTAAGGCCAAGTGCAAAAGAATGCTCCCTGTTCTCACTGTAGCATTAGGAACATAACTGGCTTCTTTCTCCAAACACCTCATTGCTTTAGAAAGGAATAAATATCCAAGACAGCCAGGAGCAGTTCCTTTCAAATCCCACACACACGCATATCTCTCTCTCTCCGCCATGTCTCTCTCTCCTTCTCTCTCTCTCTGTCATTTGACCAGCAGTGCTTCCTGCCACTGAGGACCTGTGACTCAACAGCCAGAATACAGCACCGTTCTCTTGCCCACCCTCTTGAATATTCATCGAAATAAGAGGACTGAAGCACAGACCCATCCATCTTGTATTCATCCACATTTTATATAAAATAAGGAAGTGTGTATGTGTGTGTGTGCTGGGGGGGGGTTACAAGTCGATATCCAAACGGGTGCTGTGGGAGAGGGGGCGTGGGGGGCTGTTTTACACTAATTTCTTTATCCCTTTCACAGGAGTGCCATGTTACAAGAGAATTCCTGAGGCGAGCCAATGGCCCGATAAATCTGCCGGAGCCTCTCTCTCAATTTGTCTCCGTGGAATGTCAGCTGGCAAGCGCCCAGACACTGAGAACCTCTTTTCACAATGCGCCAATCTAACAGACGAGATCCCATGTTGGAGCTACAGTACAAGGACTGGCATGGATAAATTGCCACGTGCCTTATCTAGGTCTCTTTATGTCTAACTGTCTGAGGTCTTGCTCCTCACACTCCCTCCGAAGGCCACTTCCTCCCAGCCCTGGCGGTTAACCTGAACGGCCGAGCGGGTGACATTGACAAAATGCAGGTGTCACCAAAGAGGAACCTGTGATATGACACAGATGCTGTGTCAAGCCGTCTTACTCCATATGACCCACAGTGTGAACAGAAATTGTCCTGTTTGGTGTCGTTCATCACTGTGTGGCGCAGTCTCCCACATAGCTCGGTCCAGGTGGTGGAATGGCAGAGTGGGAGAACAGACCATGTTTGTGTGAAGATGCAACAACTATCTCTCTCTTTTTCTCTGTTTCTTTCTCCCTCGTTCCCTCCCTCCCTTCCTCCCCACCTCCCCCCTCCCTCTTCAAACAGACTGCTGTAGCACTCTTTGTACTCTATTTAAAGGTTGTAGGTTAGCAAACAACAAGATGCCTTCCCACCTGTACCCCTAAATGAGTCATGAATGAATTCATCTATTTATTTATGTACAGTATTTGCAGGAGAAATACATACAGATGGATAATAGTATAAAGTTGTTCTTTCCCAATCGATATATGAAGTCTTTTAGCACTGGTTATATAAATCATTTTGATGAAATTAATGGTGCACCATGTAGTTTGGGGAAAAAAAATATTAAACAAAGGACACAGAACACCATTTCATACAATTTTACCTGGTTTATATTTGCAGGACCTTCTAAATAGACACATATCTATCTTCAAATGCTGTTCTTGGGACCTTATTCTCTTTTGAGGACAGCTTCTTTATACAGTTATGGAAATATATCAAACAAAAAAATTATATTTCTGAGCTTGTATTATTACCTAATTAATATTATAAATAAGTATTACCTTTCTTAGTTTCCCAAAACTAAATAGTGCACTTTTATAGTTTTATCACAAGGTTGTATTGATTTTATTAAAATGTTACTTACATATGCTTACACATTTTTGAATGTAATTAAGTTTGTGTTATACATAAATTAGCAACGACTTACAAAAATGCTTACAGACACAGATAACATTGTCTTGTTAGGTTGCATTAATGACCACGTGTAACTGTTGAATCGCATCGTGGTAATCTGAGGCATATTTAAAGAGCTCTTATTTTGTCAAATAAATCAAATGATGCAGGACAAAATTAAAAAGAAAAAACCCCAAATGAATACCCCTCTATCCTCTACAACTCTGAAATTTCGACACAGCCAACCACACAAGCGTATTTAAGGGGCTCATGTTACTGCCTGACAGTTGGCATGACTGTAAAAAAAAGACATGTGCCAAGTGGAGCTGCCAATGCTCAGCATGGCCGGTTTTAATATTTTAATGTGTTTCATTACAACAGTATGGGCCAGATAGCCTTTCTGACGTCCAGACAATTGTCTGCAAATGAACAAGATTACATGACAAGCCCTGAATGACAGAGCTACTCACTGCTGCCTACCCTAGCCACTTATCTGATGGTAGCCTAGCAACAGATCCCTGACCTGGCTTTGACCTCCACCCGATAAGGTCAACACCTGAAGGCTCTCCCATTGGAGGGCTGGCGGAGAGAGAGGTGGAGCTTGGGGATGCGGGGAGACAAAGGACTCACAGAGCAAGGGCAGCCTCCTCTGCATAGAGTTCCCTGCTCCCTGCTGACAAAAAAATGTTCGTACAAAAGCATGCCAGACCTCTTTACTAGGGTTCGTTATACCTGTGTGTGTGTGTGTATGTGTGCGCGCAGAGGCAAGCCAATCATAAAAGAAAGCACTTGTCGGTACAGTATCCCCCGTAGCATATTCAAACAGCAGTGTCTTATTTTACAAAGGGTCAAAAATGTTTCCTCCCTCGTCGCAGCATCAATGAGAGGAAAAAACAGCAGCTGTAACTGTTCATAATGAAAACTATCGTGGTGACAAATAGAAGAGCTACATTATGAAGGAGGTGGTGAATGTGAAATTAATCGACCAGAGCAGCCCACCCTGATAGACATCCCCACTCCTCTATCATTTGTGTGCGCACACATACAAACCTCACTCGGTTTAACAGCAGCGATATGGAAGTTAATCCAAATTGTGATCGTGGCAATATCCTATTAGACCATGGCAGTAAAATCAAGCTGAGACTGGTAACACATTACAGATATCAGAACATGTTCAGCACGCTCCATTACAATATGAAGTGACATTAATCAGCAGGGGTCCTCTTACACACACATAGAGGCATAAAACAAACATGCAAATCATACACACAGAGACGTGCACAAGGCTGAAGTACAGCTCAAAAGAGCACACGTTCGAACGCTGGTCTGCTCTTTCATTTGATATCATCTTAAATGGTAAAAAATAATTTATCACTGGCCTTTTGCAAGATAAATTCAAACATATTGTAAAGAAAAAAGATAGTCAAGTAGCCAAGGGCAGAGAGGTGGTCAAATGAATAGCTGTTCGTAACACTTTTTGTAATTATTTTTGCTCACCCAGCCTCTGGAATAAAAAAGTGATTTATAGACAGGTGGCAGTGTTACTGTCCTACTGCTTTGTGAGTTTATGTGAAAAAATGCACTGGAAGAAAACTGCTTGAAATGATAAAAGAGCACATTGTTTTTAGAACTGTGCTCGCGATGGGCGTGTCACTGATCAGCCTCTCAGTTTTTAGTCAGCTTTTGTATTTCATACTGTACGTCTCTCTTTCTCTCTGATGTGCATATTCACTGATGTGTTGGCACCGCGGGGATGATCATTCAGCCTGTCAGGTTTGGCACTGCTAAAATAACTCTTGTCCCCGAGTCGAAGGACCTTCGCTTCCCTCCAGGGCCTTTTTGCAAGACCTCTGCCCCAGTTCACCCAGGGCAACCTAGGCTCCTCCTCTGTGTATGTGTGTGTGTGTGTGTGTGTGGAAGTGTGTGTGTGTGTGTGTGTTTGCACTGTCTCCTTACTGCAGGGGAAACTGTTGAAGGTCAAAGGGCAGGAAGTTGGCCACCTGCCTCTGTCGCACTAGTAAAAGTAGCGGAGCAGAGAGAGGAAGTGGAAGCGGGAGAGTAAGACGGGAGAAAGTATGAATTAATACACATTATGTGCGCATGCTTTTCTCTGACAGCTGAATTTACAAGAAGGTCAGATGGGTTGTAGGATAAAAAAATCATAAACAAGTTAAAAGCAGGGCATTTCTTCTGAAATCTCTTTTTTTCACTGAGCATTTTGTTGACCTTTGTGAAACTTAGTTTATCTGATCTGCAGACTTTATGCCTGATTAAAGGAAACGACTGCTATAGGCTTTTGAGCTCCCGAGGACCACCACCGCTGAATAACCTGGTACAGGGATCTCTCCGTTGGTATTTGCTAGAGGCGACAACCCTTCTCGCTCCCTGCATAAATGTGCCAACCGAGGACGAGAGCATAGAAGGCCAGAGGGCAAAAAGGGAGTGAACCACCTGCTTCTGTCACACTGTCAGGATGAAGGCGGACGAGTGCAAATAGGGTGAAGTGTGCGCGTGTATGCGCAGGGGTTGGGTTGGGGATATTGTGTAGGAGGGGGACAGGTGGCACGCCGGACAGCGCTGGCACAAGCCACCCCAGGATTTATCACTCAGCGACAGTCACGGCTGGGCAGGGGACAGATGTTTCTGTTTACCCCAGGGCAACATCTGACTGGCCGAGCCTAACGTTAGCCCAAGCAGCGTTGCCCGCACAGGACAGGGCCTGGGAGGATAGAGGAGAGGGAGAAAAAAGAGGCAGAGAGCAGGAGAAGAAGCTGGAGGATGTTCAGTTTGCCCCCAAGGCACATGAGCAAGTTAGCTCATTTCTCTCCAGTCTGCTCCATCCTCCACTGAAGCACCTGAAACTCATTTAGCCCCCTCTAACTGTTGTGCCACTATAGGGAACCATTTTAATAAGTAGTAATAATGCCAGCCGACGGTATGAGCTGTTTTCAAAGCAGGAATCCTGCACCAGTTATTGGGAAGTGAGACAAAACAATTCTAATTGACCTCAAATATATTCTTCACTTCGTTAGAAAACTAGAATACACAGTGCTTATTGTGTGTGTTTGTTTGTGTGTGTGTGTGTGTTAGCCTGCTCCCATTAATGTATAATGTACAGTGTGCATTCCAGCTGGGAAATTTGAGAGCTGTCACTGGTAATATAGCTGGAGCAATGGGGAATGACCTTTAGGTTCAACCCTGAGTGAGGTCATGTCAGTGTTGCCATAGCTACTATCAGCAGACTGTACTGGTGCCAGCATTACCTCAGCTGCCTGGCATTGTTGGGGTCAGAGAACAGGCTGTGACCTCCCCACGGTGACCAAAGTGAACTGGGAACAAAAACACCACCAGGACAAACACTACTAGGCTATAATGTAGGTTATAATTCTGTTGTGGAAAAAGTTTAGTGGGCATGATAGCACCGGAGGCGAAAGATTTGAATGTCTACACTGATTTAAGTCTGGAATAAGACTGTAAATTCAGTTTGCTCATTCATTACTGTCAAAAGGATCAAACATGACCATGAGATCTAAAGACATTTATCTGTGGTTTCATCAAGACGTGCAAACCAGAGCTGCATTGTCTGCATTGCATTTTAAACCAAGGTAGCTGCTCTGAACCAAATGTCTGCGTATGCCCTCAAAGTAACCTTTTCCATCTTTTACAACTTATTTCTATCAAGTGCTCTGGCATAAAATCACATATATGTAGTACAAACTCTTTGTCAAAGTGGAATATTTTACCAGCAGAACTTTAGGTATCTGAGTTCTTAAACAGAGTCGTTTTCCCTGAGGTAGTTCGAGAAATCGTCTAGAGGTCTTGCCATATGCATATTTTGTACTGTCCACAAAAAAAAAAAAAAATACAGACAATGTGGAGAAAATACAGAAACCAAAAAGAATTTAACTTTTCCTCATAGAAGGTCATTCACTCTTTGGACAGAGTGCTTGTCCATCCGCATGTGCAGGTAGGAACACAGCTGTCTCCACACAGTCTATTAAAATTGCAACATAAACCATTATAACATTCAGCACTGCATCCCCACATTATCCCCTCCACAAATGAAAAACCTAATGGGATGTCTTAATCGTTTCATGCAGGAGATGCAATAATATATAACTCTTTTCTATTTGTGGAACATGTTTGTCCACTCTCCTCCTGATAGGCCCCATTTAATCATGTTGTTCTGTTTCCTAATTAGCAGAAATGCAAAGTGTCTTTGTCACCTGTGGACAGCCAAGAGGGCTAATTTGGGCTTTTCACTAATTGCCACGGTAACGAGCCTCCTGCGCCTCCGCTGGGGGTGGGTGGAAGGCATGGCAGGAGGAGGACTGGAGGATGGAAGGATGGAGGGATGAAGACACAGCTCTCCTCACACACGGCCGAGGTGTGAAAGAACGCGGCAGGCCAACAGAACGCAGCCTGGAGGAGTCCAACAGCAGGGAGTGGGGGACAGCCTGCGCTGTGAAAAAGCCCCAACACCCAGCTGAGAGGGAGGAGGATTCAGCTCTGGCCAGTTCTGGTCTCTCAACTTTGATGAGGAGATGACTACATTGGGTTGGATAATTGTTGGACATTTTTCTGACACTGACACCTGTTAAAAACCTCCACCTGATTTCATTCTGGTTCCCACACAATGCACCTTTCTTTTTCTGCTGTTCTTTTAATAGACAAATTTTAGGTAAAACTCAGCAGGCAGTTTTTAAATTAGCTGCCTGACATGTATGAAGCCCGTGTATGGGGAACAGAGGTAGAAGGGGGTGATGGCAGAAATAAGCCAGATTTAAATAAAGGATGTTTGGTCATGTGGATGTTTCCTCTTATTAACTAAGCTTAAGTTCAAACTGCAGCTTTTAGGTGCTGCTTTTCTTTATGCAACTCTTATACAGTTTATAAATGATGGTGAAATGGAAGCCTGGGAGAAACTTTTCAGAGGAGAGGCTTGAAATGTCTTTCTCTTTTGAGCATATAAAATGTACTATATTACTATTAAAACATTTACCAAAGTGTTATTACTATTACAGAGGATATATTCAATGCATACATTTGCAAAATCAAGTGTTTTAGTCAAGAAAAGCCTTTTCTACATTTAATTTTTACCATGTTGCAAATGTTATATTTCATTTTAATTACAATGAAGATTTGGTCATAGCATGTAAAAATCCATGCTTCAACGCGCCTCTGCTTTACGCATTTCATGGCGTCTAAATGGACATTCATGTTTGCATCATTCGCATAAATTACCATCGTCACTCACTGTTATATTATTATTATTTTATCATTTTCTTTTGCAGGGAAATTAAATAGATTCCCGTAATTCGACTCCATCAATATGGCCCCTCTGCTGAATTATACTCTTTGCTTTTTTTTTTTTTTTTTTCAAATACATTTTCTTTCCAGCAATACACCCTGAAAGCTTGGGGGCACCTTGTCCGTACGCCGCTCTCGGGGGCGAGCTCCTCGAGTGTGTGCGTGCGCGCAAGAGAGCGCGTGCGTGAGCGCGTGTGTGAGCGAGTGTGTGTGTGTGTGAGAGAGAGAGAGAGAGAGCGAGAGAGAGAGAGCGCGCGCGTGTATGTGTGTGTGCGAGAGAGAGAGTGAGTGAGTGTGTGAGTGTGCGTGCGCGCGTGAGTGTGTCTGCTCTGCTGTTGCTGCCCTTTGATCCCTGCATTAGTGTTAGTTAGGGGCTCGGAGACACACTTGCACCGAGAGCAGCCATAGTCAAGACACGGCAACAACAACAGCGGCACCTCCTCCGCCTGTGTTCCCATTCCCCAACAATACACTTTAAACCGAGCAAAGCCAGGTGCACGACCAAGTCCCTGCCATCACTGGCGCCTCCAGTCTCAATGGGAAAAACCTTTTTTCTTCTTATCCCTAAACAAGGACGAGAATGTGATTAAAAACGGGGGAAAATGCCAAGGAGGAAGCAGGAGCAACCCAAGCGCCTGCCTTCACGTAAGTCGTTCACTCGATTTGTTCCATTTTAACGGCTCTCCGTGTGTTTTGCGCAGTAGTTTAGGGTTAAAGAGGTGAAACAGACAAAAGACTCGGCGTAGGTTATTTCTCCCTTTTTAGGTCCGAGCGAGGCAGCCATGTTGTTGGCGATGGGTAACGTTAGCCAGGCAGTGAGTGGATAAATGATACGTGGCTTTATTAAAGAGTATAAATCGATAGAGGTCCGATTCCGTTAAAGGTTGCGGTCAGTTGGCATATGTGTCGGTTGTGTGTGAGGAACAACGGCCGAGCGTTTTCGGTAATGTGTTCGCCTCTCGCTTGGTCGCTTTTCGGGTAGAAAGGGGAGGATCTGGGAGTCTGGCCGCAATAAAATGAAGGGTCAGTCGGATCAGACAAGCCAGAGTCTGGCTACCCATACCCCAGTGTTCCTAGTTAGCAATAGCGCTATCTAGCAACGCTCGGTAAACTTCATTTCCTCGGCGATAAACGTCTAACTTTCGCCTCACAGTTTGGCTTCCATATCGCGGAACCCAATTTGTTCGCGCTTGTTTGTCGTCGACTTTAAAAAGTATGGAGAGATTTCTTCTCTCCCCCCCTCTCTCCCGAGTCAATGTATTTTTTTTTTTCTACCCCTCCCAGTCTGCATGCAGGCTATGTCAGAGCCATGGTCGGTCACCTGAAGTTCAGGGTTTTCCCCCCCTTCCCTTTGCAGCCATTCATTGCAGACAGACTACGATCAATAACGCGGTTAGAAAAAGGAAACGACAGTTGTAATGCTCCTCTACATTGCTTGAAATAACACCCTGCCGCAGCAGAAGCACACTGTAATTCCCGTGGAGTTGATTTTGCTAGTAGGTTGGTTTACTTTTGTACATTTGACCCTCGGTATCTTGGATGTTCGTATTGTGCCTTTTATCAGTCCAGATAATGAAAAGCTGCGATAACACACTCCGGCCACTAGAGGATTGCCTGGATGGTAGTGGGCAATGACAACCATTATTAAAAGGAATTATCCCAGAGTGACATTTTTTTAATGCTCTTGATCATTTCTGCTCAATACATGCGTAAGCAAACATCTCAATTAGTCACATTGGTATGCAAATGTATTGAATAACTGAGTGATTCATCTTTAAATCAATGACGGCTCGGTACATTTATCTTATGACACTTATCTTCTTCGTTTCTTAAATGTCAGACCGTGCCAGCTGTTCGGCATAACCAGCCACGACCAGAAAAGACACTTTTAAGTTGTCTCCTTAACTCAGTTTACTGACGTACAGCTTTCTTATGTAGGGTTCAAGGCAGGGGTGCGCTCCCTCACCTGTCACAGTTTAAGATCTCTGACACATTAAATCAAATGTACATCAGAGGAATTCCTGCAGCTCCACACAGTATACGCCAATGTTTTCTTTATTTTTTTAATGGTAATGCTCACTGATCTACTGCTCAGTTGCTTGACCTAGGGTTGAACTTGGGAAATTGCAGCGGTTGGCTGGGAGGCATAGAGGACGAGACTGGGTGACACTGGTGACTGACTGTATGTGTGTGTGTGTGTGTGTGTGTGTGTGTGTGTGAGTGACAGGGGGATATTTGGACAGTGAGCCTTCCCTGATTTGCTGCATAAGGAGTCTGTAAGCCACATGGTTGGACTGCACAGAACAGGGTCATGATATATAACCGAACGTGACCCTTTGCAGCCTTTTTACTAACACTCTGCATACTGAGACTTCTTTTAGGGACCTTGTCTACTGAACTTATTTTACTCATCAGTAACCAGAATCTGTGTCTTATGAAGTGTATAAAGGGTAAAGTGTAATCATGAAGCTTTTTTTCGCAGTAGTTTTTCATTACGACACGTGAAACAGGTTGCCCTTTCCTGAGTTTCCCTTCTTCGTTCTTGACATTCATCTACTTAATTTAAGAATATGTGTGAAAATGTTTCCAGGGCGTTTGTAAACTTGTTCATGATTTGATAAAAAATCCAGTATGGAGTACAGTACAGCCCATTGATACTTTGATAAGTTGTTCATTTTCCTTCTAAATAAGAAAATAAGTGCCTTTTCTCTGGTAATTGCAGTGACTCATTGTGTAGGATTGTATGACATGTCACCTTGTTAACGGGGACACATGTATATTAATAGTTTTTGAATATTATTCTGATATGAGTCAGTAGTCTCAAAATATTGCAAAATTGGAATAGATTTTATGTGTTTGTGGAGCAGACGTAACATCATGTTTTAGCACCTGCTGCGATGCTGCCTACCTAAGGAATAGAAATTGATTGTCTATTTTAACATCCAAATGTACCCTGAAGTTGAATTTTCACTACTATGATTTTTTATTTTTAGATGCTTCATAATGATTAGAATATTTAAGGACATGCTTTGTTAGTTTAAAATGTAAGATAAACAATTAGTTAAACCGGTTTGATTGTGATTTATATTTATAAATCATCGTCACATGTTAGAACATGATGGACAACATAATTGTGAGATCCAGCAATGAGGTTGTGTTCACTAAAGCTTCCCTAACGATAAACAACTTGTGTTTGAAAAAGGTGCTGTGTGAAAGCTGTATTTCATGCTGTCATCATTATATAGTCTGGATCAGTCAAACATGAAGTCCTGTATTTTCCATCTTTTGGCCAAGAAGACCAAAGGTAGCCCATGTCAACCTTTCAATTAAACTTTGTAATTGGTCTGCAACAAAAAAATCTTCACCCACGTATCTGTAATCATGTACTCCCGTGTAGGCTCTGTACTAGGAGCACTGCTGTGCCTGTGTTCCCGGGGTTTAAATGAAAGCCTTTTTTTTTCTGATTTAGGAGTTGTTTCCCTCCTCAGTCAACAAACTGTCACCGAAAAGTATGAATTTGTCAGAAGCTTTTTGCGCTTTGTTTTGGATCTTCCCACTCTAGAATGGAAGTGTCACCTCATGCCATTCGCTGTCAGTCTGTGTGTTTTCATTATTCAGCCAACAACACCCTGGTGGTGTGCCAGCCAACAAGCACAATATCGAGCTTCAAATCTCTTCATCTGTGGTGAAAAAGGCCAAGCTAATACACTGGCTTTAATGCTGGAGGTGCTTTATCTTAGCACAGACCCAGATATATGGGCTGTGCAGCCCAGTGTGCACTGTCCTATTGTCTGTGGCACAGCTTGTGAGAGGAGACTATTCTTTAAGTGTGTGTGTGCACATGTGAAAGTGAATACGCAGCCTGTGTGTGTTTGTGTTTGTGTGTGTGTGTCTGTGGGTACATAAGCCGGCTATGGAGGTCACAGTACAGTATGGCGCCTTCACTCTGACAAGTAAACATGACCTTTGGTGCCACAATGAAAACTGCCATTCTTTATGACCTTGCAGCGTGTTATTGTTTGTGTAATTTTGCTGCTTTATTACTCACTCTTAAAAGTTAAGGTTAGTCAAAATGCTTATTAGGTCTTATTTTTTGTGTATGTGTCTTTGACTTTAAAAATTACACAAAGGTTTAGTCAGAATAAGGCTTGATATTCAGTATTGTTTGGCACATTGTAAGCCAAAATGCACACATTATAGGCTGTGTTGTCATCAGGTTGAACAAGGCACGAGCATTGAGAGTATTTAGCTTCTGTATTCGGAAGCCTTTCCAAGTGAAACAGAATAGGCATGAAGGACACAACGCTGGGAGGAATTTGACTTGAACCCTAAAAAGTGAGCGTGAGAGCAGAATCCGTCAGGGAGAGAGAGATGAAGCCCATCGTATGCTCCATGTAGTTGCTGAAGCAGTCCACTGTAAAAATGCCTGGAGCTGTCACTGTACAACTTTCCTGAAAGTGAATAAGTTCTAGCCAGCAGGCCGTAATCATGGTATTTTACAGGAAATTGAACAAGGTGCCGTGGCAAACACCTGAAGGCACGCCAACATACATTGGTGTTGCTAGCTAGCCAACTAATGAATCTGTGCAGCTAAAAGTTGAAGAGTAATTGATGGGTGGATGTCATGATATTATTGGTTGATATTGGTTGGTTGAAGCGTACGTAAGCACACATCCTTTTTGTTTAATAGGAATAAAACATGATTGGATTTTGATATAAGAATACAAACAAATTGATTTTTTGTATTTTTTTTGGCATGGTTTGTGCTCATTAAGTGCACATTATTACCGTGAATATGATATAAAAGGGTTAAAAAGCTTTTTTTCATTATTTCTCAACCAGTCGTCATCATTGTCCTCAAAGCCTTTCAAGGGAAGTAGGCGAGTATGTCAAAAATACTGAGAGTCCATATCATAAAGAGCACAACCTTAAGTGTTTTTGGAGGAAGGCTTGTATTCTGCTCCCTTCTCCCCTGGCTTTCTTCATTTGAAATGGACAGATTTCTGCTCCTCCTCATCAGCCAATAGCCGACTGACTGGGTGGCTCTCTACCTTACTGTAATGGCGGGTCACTGGCTCCCTTCCACTTGCTATGATTATAATGACCTTGGTGGGGCTGGGGCTTGAAAACATTGGTATAAGGGGAAAGGAAAATGAGAGGAGGTTTCCATTTCGCTCTTGGCATAAAATTTGTGGGGAATTTCTGCCAAGAATCCCCCACCTCACCACCACCGCCACGTCCCCCCCAAGTTGATGGGGCTTGGGTGCTCTGGTGGTGTCGGGCGAATGGAGCTCAAGCGAATAATGATACACAGGCTTTAACTTAGAAATGAATTAAAGGGCAGGGGAAAGGTGGTGGATGCCTCACTCCCCATACGCTGTAACAGAGACCATAGAAACCTGCTGTCAGGGAACGTTCATATTCTGCGGCCAAACTGAAGTCTGTCTTTTGTGTTTTAGAGTAAATGAAAACACAGACTGTGAATAAACAGTTGGGTAAGGTCTAATTGGCCTGGTTTCAAAGAAGTCGCTGAGCCTCAAGGTCTGGATCTTTTGTACACAAATGTTAACCTTATTCGCTACTTTAGACAATTGGCAAGTCACATTTGCAGCATGGAGGTTTATCATGTAAGTGATAAGATTCAGGGTTAATACAACGTTAAAAATACCATTTTCCAAAGCTCTTTGTGAATTTATGTGCCTGTTTATTTCACATACTGTAGTACAGTCTAGTGTCACTATAGAACTAGGTAAGAATAAAGACGCTTTCTCTCAGCTCAAAAGTAGCCAAGCAAGTCACATCTTCATTAAAATAAGATTCTTGTACATGTCAGGACACTAAATTTAAAGATTCATAACTGATGTTTAAGGGTGTAGCTTTTGCACAAATGATAACAGCATGTGCATTCGTGTCAAATTGTTCTGTGCAGTGCTTTAGCCTCAGTATACCAGGTGAACTAAATAAGTATGTTCTGTGTCTTGACAGAAAAGCTTTGATGGCGCTCCAGTTGTTGCCTGTTAGCATGTAAGCTATGCTTGTCAAGCCAAGTGTTGTTATGACACCAAATGCTTGGGTACAGGCAAGTTCACGAGGTTATGCACAATCCGATATCACATCATTTATTTATTAAAAACGGGACCCTGGTACTTCTCAGCAATGTCCTACATACATGTATGCAACTTAACAGATTTTTTCACTGCATGAATAGCCAATAACCATAAATGGCAGGCGACTCATGTAACTTAACATCCATAGAGGGTTAGTGGTATACAGATCAGAGCCCGACCTATATATTTGCCTATCACAGATATGTCTGTATACATGTATATGTTGTCTGATATGCACGGATATGTAAAAAAAAAAAAAGTAATATAATGCAGAAAAATATGCTTGGGGCTAAATAATGATTATTAAATTTCCTGGAAAGTTTATTGTATCAGTGCACTGATGTCATTTTAGACAATAAAGTTTATTGTTAAACTGTAAAATAACTTGTCTCCTTCTTAAATGTCTGTGTCACAAGTGTTGGGATAACTACATTTGAGGAATCATTGCAAAAAATGTGTGTATATCAGCCAATATATTGATTTTTTGAATTGTTTCCTCCCTCGTGTTGGTATCGGCATCGGCCTAAAAGATCAGTTGTAATCTAAACAGATTTTGAAAAATAATATTTTTTAACTGTGCTGGCATCTGATAAGCACACTTACCAATAAACAAAGTTCAAATGTCGGAATAGGTATCAGGAAGGAAAAAGTGGTACAGTCATGGTAGCCCAGCACATCTTTTACATACAGACAGGATGGCACGAGTAAATAATGCAAAGCCAGAGCTTTAGTGAATAAGACAGAACGTTTGTCTATGTTGTTCAACCAAAGTTAGTGTAAGATATGCCTCTGCAAAAAGATATGTCAAACATGCCTTTGTGGTGGCATAACCCAAGTGTGTCTGGTATCGAAGCTGGGGTGCCAGTCTTTCTCTGCATGGTGCTCAGACTGCCTCCCGCTGCACATTCAGGCATTAATGAATGCCATTGTTTATCAGTGTGAGTATGGCAAAATAGTTAGTCACACACTGTATGGTATTCAGGCATACAATCAAAGATCCTTCCAAAATGTTACTACAGGTGAGCATGGTGTTGTAGTTAAGTTGGAGTTATACTGGTGAACTTATTGACCCAGAATACAAGTATTTTTTTAATTTATTTTTTATCAGTTTCATAGCACCATTCCCCAGTTTTCACCCTTTTCCAATTATTTTTATCTATTCAAAAGTAACATGAACACATGTCTGGATTTTTTCTTCAAACAAGCAGAAAAAAGTTTACGTGACCTTGGCAAGAATTAAAACCCATGTTTTTGTCCGAAAACATGTGTAACCTTCACCTGAAACCCTGGTACACCGTGGAATTTTGCTCACTTTTTACACTCCTAAATGGCTGCTCTTATCTTGTCGTATAAACCGCAAATTTTCTTGATTAGAAAATGTTTGAGGTCACTGGAAGGAGACCCGAGTGTTTAATAATTTAGTTTTCTGCAGAAGAGCTGTTAAAGTGTTTACATGTGCATGTAAAAGAGGCTAGTTGTGCCCCTGAAGTCTAAAGTAGCTCACCCAAAGTTATTAAGTGGCACATTTACAAAATGATGACAGTGTCTTTATTTAAAGAAAAGTAATAATTTGACTGTTTTTAATACATTTATTTGATTTTTGAATATTATTATGTGCATTAATATGTATGTCCATGGGGTGGGTATTGAATCTGTTACAGGTTTGCAGCATTCTCAAAGATAAAAGTTGCTACTTAATGCTCGGTCAGATTGGTGTTTTATTTGACCTATTTTGCCTGATTTAAAACATTTATTTGTTGATTTATGTGCAGGCATACAGCTGTAAAACCACAGCGACAGTAATTTTATTTTAAAGAATAACTCAGAAAAAACACATTTATACTTAACAGCAGGTATTCTCAGTGCAAGAAGCAAAACGTTTCACAGTCCTGCATTTACTAGGGATAATAAGCATTCAAAAACTTGTTCTTTCCAGCTTGTGATTCATTCGTTGTCTGCTGGCATCTTTAAAAAGTATTTTCTGTTACTCTGGTACACCACAGTCTAGTACAAATTATAAAATCAAAAAACTTTTAATGAGTAACATTTCCACATCGAAATGTCTAAAAATGACTAGACCTTTTGTTGAGTTGTGTATTTGACATCATCTCAAATGTTTCCAACAATGTTCAAACCCAGAGAAATCTATAATTTTATCCAAGGTAGTGGTTTGATTTGGTTGTCTCATGCTTTAACTTCTGGGGAAATGCAGGAAAGATTAGATAATAAGTCAAATAATATGTCAAATAATTACCTTGTCTGAGAACATTTCTTCCTGAATCACTGTCAGATTTGGTGTCAGATGGTGGTTGTGAAAAGACCACAACTCCCATGATCCCTGCACAACGTTATCACACTACATCTCTGGTTTCCATGAATCGTTCAACTTTAAAATGTTGTCTCTCAGAAGAAAACCTCTGATTCATCCTGTTCAGCATCTGATTACAAATTACTTAATTTAATATCGATAGCGTAAGTTGAAATTCACTGTGGGAATGTGTTTTTTCCTTCTTCAGATGTTTGTTATCTAATAACTTCAAAGTGCCTCCTCTAAGCAGAGAATCCTATGCAGCACAAAACCAGGTAACAGTAGTCGTCCTAATACCTCCAGTACAGTACCTGCCTGTCTGTCTGCCTGGTCTCAATCAGACCCCCTCTGTGTGGAATGGAAGTGCCTCAGCCTTGGTAACGATTTTTCCCGTGTTGACAAGTCACAACATGGAGATCTACAGCTCGGAGAGCAGCCCTTTGGCTACGCAGAGCCCTGCTTGCACTGAGTAATAGCAATCTCACAGGAGTAGCAGGCTTTCAGCTGGCAGCAGTTCATACGGAACAGCTCGCCGGTGCAGCTGGGAAAGACAGAGCAGAGTGGAGAGGGAGAGAGGAGCTGGTGGTGGTGGTGGTAGCAGTGGAGATGGAGGGAGGGAGGAAGTGGAGAGGAAGAGCTGTTAAGAGCTTTGGGCGGTTTCTCTGTTGTTGTACCACACAAGTGCATCCAGGCCCTGCAGGACAAGCCTTTAACAGGCATGAGGGATGGAGAGCATGAGAGGAGAGGAGGAGGAGGAGGAGGAGGAGGAGGCAGCGGCAGTGGAGAGGAGGTGGTGGTCTGGGGAGCTGAAGCCGGCCAGTCGTGCCAGACGCCCGCTCTAAACAGGGATGTGATTTATTGTTGGACTCTGTCTCACGTTTCACTCCTAGAAAGACACTAAAATTACATTGTAGAGATATAAAGAACTCCCTCAATTGTCTTAGAAGAAAGACCATCGCTTGTGGGCTGTGAAGAAATTTTGGAGCATGTGGTACATCTTTAACTAGTACGTGAAATAGGGAAGTTTTTGGCGCAAAGGGGCATATGATTATTGTTTTTGGCTGTGCATTCTTTTTTGCTTGTTGCTTTCTGACTGTCCTACAAACATATTGCTTTGCATATTATACATTAATTCTCCATAAAGCTACTTTTTAAAACGTGGTAATTCAGTGTAAGGTTATCAGCGTATGTATATTTTGCCAGGGGGCTTGAAATGGCTTTTGGCCAACACGTTGATCTTTGTCGCCCTCGTTGAATGCACTCTGCGCAGCGCAGTGCTATGAGATGACCTCACTTCCTGTGTGGGTAGAGGAGGGCAGGAGGCCTCTTACACACATGCATGCAGATATTCTCTCTCAAGCACAGCCTGGCTCTAGTTAGCCTTTAGTGCACTAGCCAGGCTAACCCCTCTCTCCTCTTGGTGTGGAAGTGTTTCCACATTGCACATTTAGGCAGTCAAGAGCAAGGCACAGGCTAATGTCTTTAACTAGCCCGGGCTAACAGCTGCGTGTCTGCAGCTTTTTGGGCTGTAGGATCAGTTTTATAGGGAGATTAAAAGTACAAGGAAGGAGGGGGGGGGCTGTTACAGACACAGGATAGTAGGACCATAAGGCAGTGACAGCTCTCTAGGGAAACAATATATCATCTCTAAAAGGAGAGTGGAAGTGTTTTGGCTGCGAGACAAAAATCCTGAGAAGTTAAAATCATTGACGTGATGTCATCTCTGAGAAAGCCATTGTCACTGCCGTGTGAGGTTATTTATGATGCTGAATACGCAGGTGAGCGTCTTGACTAATTCAATGTTGTGGAGGAGGCTCCCCCTCTTGCACAACGTAGCTGTAGCCTCTCTTAATGCATTAAATGCGCACTTTGATGCGGGTCTCATCCTGTCTTTGTTTACCAAGGGTATTTGGTCACTTGATTTTGCCCTTGTGATGCTAATGAGATTAGCTAATCACTGAATATGTCATTGTGAGTGAAGAGCCCTGTAGTTTATGGTACCTGTAAGAACTATAAGCATAAGTAGAAATAAATCAGTGCTTTCTCGAGGATTGTGGGAGACTTAATTGCATGTATTTGATTTATTTCTATTTTTAAAAAAAAGGAATTTCATATCATTTTTAACACCATATCTGTGTACAAAAAGTTGGAAAAGCTCAAGCAGATAATAAATTGACAACAACCGAAAAGCTTAAAGACAAAACTTGCTAGAGAAGTCCGATGGAGACCAAATACTACCATTAGATCTGGGAAAGTAATTTGTTTTTGTTCACTCATTTGGTTTAGGTGCTGCCCAAAATGACTAGGGTGCTGCACCCAAGCTTTATAATATTAGGGAAAACCCTGCAAATTAATCTGGAGAAATAACAGGGTAAGATAATGAACGTAGGGCTCCAACTAAAGATTATTTATGGTCGTCGATTATTTTCTCAATGAATTGATTAGTTGTTTGGTCTCTAAAATGTCGCGAAATGGTGAAAAATGTCAGCCAGTGTTTCCCAAAGCACAATATGACGTCCTCAAATGTATTATTTTGTCCACAACCCAAATGTATTGACTTTGGAGGACTAAAGAAACCAGAAAATATTCAAATCTAAGAAGCTGAAATCAGATAATTTTTACTTTTTTTTTTCCTACGCAAATTACTCAAAACAGTTAATCGATTATTAAAAATTGCCAGTGTTTGATTTGATTAATCGTTGCAGCTCTAAATGAATGAATGGATTTAGGTAGCAAGTTGTTCTAAAAAGAAGTCAATCAGATGGCTCAGCTCATGATTGCCCGTATGTTCCCACTGCCCACGAGTGTTTTGAATGGGGGCCATGTTGGTTCAGATTGCCATGTCATTAATCCCTCGTACTCTACAGGGGAGTGGTCAGCGGCAGATGTATTTGCACTTCCTCCAGAAGGTTTTCTAGATTAGCACAAATCCTCCCAGAAAAACCGTTTAAAAACCTCATTTGGCACGCACAGCCAGACTTAGTGCTCATAGCTGGCCAAAGACAGGCATCCCTCCCTCTACATCTCATTCTCTCTGACTCCCCTGAATTTTTTTTTCTTTTTTTTTTTTTTTTATCCCCCACCTTGTGGTTCTCCGAGCTTAGCCCCGTGTCGATTTGGACAGGCCAGTGTAATTGTTTGGAAACTCGGGTTCTGTCATTTGCATGTAGCAAGCAGCCACTTTGCCAGTTTCAGTGGTTTGACCTTGTTGTACCTGCCAGCCAGAAATGAGATCATCAGAAGAGCAGACGAGAAGCTGACATCTCTCCTCCACCTACCCGTGGCTTTAAGTGATGGTTGTCATAGCAATCATTATGCCACAGAACAGACTCAGTGGGTGAAGGATGGCTTTGAATGCGGCAGCCTCGGGTCACAACCTGGTTATGACAGAACAGATAGACCTATGAGGGTTGCAGTACACAGTCTGCACAAAGTAAACAGCCGCATACATAGCATGTCAGGTTCATATAGGTTTCAGGTGCAGATTGAAATTACTGAGGCAATGTCTCTTTTTATACCTTGAAGAAAGGCGAGGCAGGTATTGGTGTAACGGGGAGGGAAAGAGCAGCATGGGGTGAACAATGCCTCTCATTCCCATCAGCTGCCCTGGCCAGCATTTAACATGGAGATTGGAAACGGAATAAGCTCCCCCCCCATTCTCCCTGGACCTGCATGTAAATGAGGTTAGCGGTTAGCATTTCCTGCTGTGCCACAGCAATTCTTCTCCCTCTCTTGCTCCCTCCTTTTCCCTTTTTTTTAATAATGGCCTGAAAGTGCTCCCCCTCTTCCTGGGGTAGGGACCGGGACCAATGCTGATTAGTGTCCCTGTCCTAAGTGACAGGCTAAAATCCAAGCAGGCACTGCCTTGGGCGCCTCTGCCAAACAGCCGTCAAAGCAATACCAGCATTAAAAAAAAGGCATCTTCTCCAGCCTCCCCTCAGTTCTCAAGATTCCCTCCCCCTTTCGTCTTCCTCGCTGCTCTGCTCATTCTCCCTTGTCGCCCATTCTCTAATAGACACTGCCTCCATCGCTCTAACACGCTGTCCCCATACATACATACATGCACATATAGAATTACCTCTCACACTCTACCCCCACCTCCCACCGGACCTTGCTTTGTGTCCCTGGGTGGACTGGCTGCTATAGAGCCGAGTGTCCCTTTTGCCAATAGGGCGATTTACAAACAATACATGGACGCTGTACACACTCCCACCTTCCACCCTCCTACTCTCTCTCTCACTTCTCTTCCACAGACACACAATCACCTCTGTGAGGAGTTTCAGTATGCCAGAAAACTACACAGCGGGGTGATGGCCTGTTCTTTTTCGCACTTGTTCCAAAGAATGTACCCTGTCTACTTGAGAATGCAAGTGCGACATCCACGTCTTGGTTGAATGAGGTTACTTTGTCAACCGGAAGAAAAAAATGATGGGATCTGACTCGTACGTCAGGCGGCTTATAATTAGCAGTTTTCAAAACCACATGAAATGGTAATGTGAGCTGTATTGATGACAATTTTGCCTGATATAAAGCAAATACGCGAGGGAGTTATGTTAGTTGAACAGCGGGCATATGCTAATTACTCAGTGTTTGAGAAGAAGAAATTGTGAAAGTAAGAAAAGCTGTAATGCCTCCATTGTAGCTGTAATAAACTGGTTATCATCATGCTGGATTTTGGATTTATTTGTAGGAAACACTGAAATACCTGTAAAACAACCACTGCGGCACGCCAAATTAATCTGGTCGAAATGTAACGCTAGCAAGTGCATTGTAAGTGCGCAGCCCATTATTGGCCGTTTATTGAAAAAGAAATGTGTTGTTGTGAGCACGTCTGTGTCAGAGGCATCTTTTTTTGTGTGTGTTTTTCACACATGTGCATGGAAAAACACTAAAGTTTTTTTCCTACCATATGTGGTGTTTTAAAGTGTGCTGCGTGTGTTTGCCTGTATTCAGTTTTTACAAAGAAGGATGCCACCCACATAAGCCTATTCCTATGAGATAGAACGGCTGAAGTCTTGATGAACATGAACAGCACTTTCTCACAAAATCAAGAGATTGGTCTACGTTGTATAGCATTTAGACACGTTACTGGCGGTGCGGCCTATTTATCCTGCAACCTTTTTTTTTTTTCTTCATGTACATTAGCAGCAGGCATACATGTTCGGAAATCTATGGTGTAAATGGATCAGTCAAAAATAGAATTTTAAACTCAAAGGTTTAATTTTGAGTAATTATTTTATGAGAATGAAGGCCAGTTATTCTTAATTTGTTTGAGGTAACATGCCGTCTCAATAGTGTCCTGAATAGCCTACTTCTTTTTCAAAAATGAAAGGACTGTGTTTTGGCTGGTTGCAGACAGACTTGGCATCTGGCTTTTATCTACAATAAATGAAGTGTTATATTATGACTCATGATAACAACACAAATTATTACAAATTCTGGAAAGACTGTGTTGAAATTAAAGCAATGTTGGTTGTATTGTGTATTTAGCCTACAATAGAACAATTAAAAATGTCTAAAACAAATAACTAAAAGCGGTATGTAAAGAGGACTTAAGCAGTAAAGATTGAAATACACAAAATAGTGCAATGCAACATGAAATGATTTGAAGAAATTTAGCACTTTCCAAACCCATGTGACCAAATGATTCTTTATGAGCAGAAAGGCTGGTCAGCAGTTTTAAATGCTGGGATTAGATTTATGCTTCTGAGTAATACCCCTCACTGACACCCTGCTCTTAAAGACCCCAACACCCTCATCTGTTTTGGGATTACTTCCCTGCAATCCTTGAATAGAAACCTTTTGCAGACAAACAATTTCTGAATACACAGGCAGTTGGTATTTTGATAATTATGCCAAGAAATGTTCACTCACTTACCGACAAACCAATGAATTATATACAATGAATGGGAAGAAACTACATATTACATTTGACATTTAATACTTGCCTATTTTTTCAGACTATTAAAATGGTTATGTTGTCCGTTTTGGATAAACCTGTAGTGGTGATCCACAGATTGTAGCTGTTGCTGTAGCTGATTATACTGTTGAATTGTCAAATTATCTTGTAGTTTTTCATATTCAATCGCTGGAGAGCTGATGCATAGAATTGCTTTTAAAGATGAGAGGAAATGCGTACAACCTTGTCGGACATGAGGTCTTCTTTTCTAATGGCTACTTACTGTAGGTCAGTGCTTGTAAAGCAGATCCAATAAAAAGCATGACTCATCATTACCAAAAACTGTGCAAGCAGTGGACCAGTCATTCACAATAATAATAATGATAACAAATTTGTCACCAGGTTTGTCAGTAAAATCATCTAGTAAGATGTTGACCCGGGACCAGTTGATTGTCCCAAAACAGTGCCTTGGGAATACCAGTATTCGGGGTTAAGTACTTTTCACTTTATAATTATCCAGTTAATACTTGTATCTCTGCTGTAGCACAGGTCCATTGTCCTTCAAGTATACCCAGTCAGAATCAGTGCCACCATACAGCTGGTCCGAGATCCAGTAGCTTGTAGAGTTATTTACACATGAATGTGCTTGGGGTATATATCATGTGTATCATACGTTTGTCAGGCACAGGGTGCAAAATTAAGCTTTTTGTCCTCTGGTCAAATGGCTACTGACTGTTCAAAATGTACCAGCAGATCAATAGATTACCATTGTTTTTTGGCTGGTGAGTGAAGCAAATCTACCAGCCACTGACTGCATATTTCACATTACAGCTTTTGGCTAGTGGCTGGTGCTAATTTTGACCCTGGTCAGTGGTATCAGTGGGTTTAATCTGTCTGATTTTTAATGCACATGATATCTCTGACCTGCATGAGCATCAGAATCATCCATGAATACAATAATCGAGCATCTCTGTGTTTGTCAGAAATCATTGCCATCATGTAGGGTTGGATGATATGACGATATACTGGAATGAATTTTTGGCAATATTGAATTATGATTTTGATGAAATATTTTGATTTGGTATTTAATCAGCTAGATTAGCCACTGAACTGACATGTCTTTAAGGTTATTTTAAGAACCTAATCATTTGTCAATAGACTAGCATTGAAAGTCTTGGTAATAGCTAGCCATGTTGGAGGCCAGTAAATTAAAGTAATTTCCTTGATGTCTCCCCAATGATCGGCAGTAAATATTTGCATCTTACATTCACAACTGAAATCAACTGCACAAATAGATTAAGATGGCATGTCAATACGGACTGTTGAACGCTAAACAAAAATATAGAAATTGAGCGATGCATTTGCGTGTATCAATTGAGCACCTTACCTTCCGTTTATCCAAAATGCACATGATATGACCGAAGCTAGCGACACCAAGCCTCTATGTTGGCAAACTGACAATTTGGATCTGGTTATATAAAGATGCGTAATTTCCATCATGTTTGGCTGCTGTGGACGATCTTTATTGCCGTTGGCTATTTGTAGATAAGTGGTTAATCGTTACGAAGAGGAGGCACTTGAATAACACCATATGCAGAAGCTGGACACAGTCTCTCCTCGTGAGTGAGAGTCAGCATTTTTCATTTTACTTTCTAAACTCAGGTTAACTTTACAACCCAGTTGAGGAAGGATTTGGCTAAAATAACAAATGCTGCTTAAGTGTAATACAGGACACGACTAGTGTAGTGATAGCTTCATTGTGGCTGTATAGCATTAACTGGCTTAGCACACACAGATTTCAAGTTAAAACAAAACATTTGAAATATATTTTTTTCAAGTCTGGACACCAGGTCTTTATACCTTCAGGCTTTTTTTTCTGTCTGACACATTAGACATATCATTGGTGATTCTAATGGCTTTTACTTATTAATTTGTTTTCCTAAAGTGTTGCAGTTCTCCCCATTTACAGAAGCTTTAGCTTGGGTTTAATGTGAAAAAGTGTGGTTTTCCAGTAGACTTTTGAAGAAGAAAAATAAGCAAAATACACAAACATGACATTGAAAATCTCTGATAGTAATGTGAAGTAATTAGAAAGTGACTGCCCTTTGTCACTTGAAATGGGGATTGGTAGACAGAGATGGGATTTGAAGTCTCATGTGTACTAGACATTTCAAACATTTTGATGCTGTTTTTGGGACTGTGACAGCGAACATTGGCCTGCTTTCACTCACCAATTAGTGTCATTAGCTGGGTAACACGGTTTGCTTGAAGCCTGGGATGTAGATTATTGCTAGAATGATAATCCGAATCATTTAGTGAGATACTCTCTGTGCTCAACTACAGAGGGTGCTCTAAAGTGAGATGAAAAAAAAGTTGTAAATGCCTCTTTCTGGGCAATTAGTTACTAACACAGGCTTTGCTGTAATGGTCTCACACCATATTCACACATTTGCACCAGGACGTTGTTGCATGTGCAATGTAAATTGACTGTCTTTCTGGGAATGTGGGAAAAGTTTGAAACACCTCTCTGCAATCGAGCTGAATTCATAGATTTTGATAGTTGGCAGCAAATAAATCAGAATCTAGAAAATAGGTTTGTTATTTTAACTTTTATTCTGTATGTGTCCAGATGTCACAACAATACAGGCACACAGTAAATTTATATTTTAGCGATACAAACATAATACAAACACATGTACAACACACAACACTTAAGTTGCACACATACTTTTAAGTCTGGATTGAATTATATCAGGACAATCACTTGTCACTAATCAGATTGGGTTGTTATCTCCTCTCATCACAATCTTTGTAATGTGTGTCAGTTTATGCTGCAAAGATGCAATAGACATACCACTTCGCTCCCTCCAGCAGTTTAGATCCATAGCTTTGATGACACATTTGAGGTTATGAGCAAGTATTTTTTTTTTAACATGAGATGCTAAAAATGGAAGGGAAAAATAAACCGGGGGGTAAAGTGCACTTCATCTGCAATGAGGAATTTCAGAGGTCTGGGGCTCTCAGTCGTCTCATTCTCTTCCAAGAACACTTCTCCTTCCTGTTTCACCTCTGGCATGCCGCCCAAAGTACCCACAAACCACGGAGGCCAAGGCCGAAAATACACAGATGGTAATTTGCACTACATTTCAATACGACTCAACCGCCATTATATATAGCCCTGCTGCCTGAACCCTGATCCTCACTGAGAGTATCGCCTCACCTCAGATTCCAGCTAAAAGATGGGCTCTTTATGTCTTTGTCACAGACTACCAGTTGGACAGGGTAACAGAGGCAGTTGTAGATGAAATGGAGGAGTTTTCACAATGTTTGAATGTCTAACATGAACCTTGATCAATGCACAGAACACATGTCAATTGCTGGAGGGATGTTTAGCTTATATTTGCATAGAAGGAACAAAAAGGGTCTTTCAAGTTTTTCTCAAGTCAGTATAGGTAAAGGCCTTGACAACTTCTATACAGTATAATTGACTACATAATGTTCGTATGTATACTATTACGTAATGTATGCATACAACCAACTTCTTTTAAATAGGTGAATTTAAAGGAATGTATGTCCCAACACAGGGCATGGACCATCACACCACCAAGTTCTTCAAAAGTAAAAAAGTTACCTGCTCCATTGTACGGCATTTTGCTTCAGTGATCACACGTCTTGCCCGTAACCTTGTTGGTTGTCATGTTTCATCAACTTCCTAATGGAAATAACATGATGTATAAACTTTGGAGCAATTATCATGTTGCTCCTGCAAAAGAACAACAGCATTTAACAGATTGATGGCGTATAATTTAATGTGAAGCGGGGAGAGAGGGAGGGGATGTATGTCTGCGAGCTCCCACACATCCAGCTGGATTTATTTAGAGCATCTGTGTTATTTTTATTTATTAATTTATTTTTAGTATTTGCATTGCTGTTTATGGAGACGGCAGAAAGAGGGGGGAAGGGATGATGGGAGACATATACAAGATGAAAAAAGCCTGTGGGCGTGAAAGAGATCAAGCAAGTGAGAGATTACGGAAAAAAGTGAAGGGAAGCGATCCTGATCCAGTGTGTCCCAATTAATGGAATTACCTTCCTCCTCGGGAGGACTGTTAGTCATTTGCCGAGACGTGAGCCCGCCAGTAGAGCGTCTCTCCCACCATATTGTCCAGCAGGCGCTAATAAGGCAGCCCTGACCGCCGGGCGTGCTCATTAGCATAGCCCGCGGCCGTGGCAACCCCCGCCAGGGCCCAGCCGGACACTTAATTACCGCCGTGGCTCCTTCCTCACTAAATCCATACTACTGCCTTCCTTCCTATGTCCTCACCCCCTGCTCTACCTCCTTAACCCACCCACACATGCACACGGCAATCCCCCCCCCCCCCATTCATAGCAGGGAAGATGTAAGGCTAATCATTTTGGCGATGTACATGTGGTGGCTTTAGTCTTGGTACGTTGTGGCAGTCTTTTATGTTTTCTCTCCTTTTTATGGCTTTGTGGTCAGCAATCTTTTGAGATTTTAGCGATTCCTCGACCTGCACTACCTCTCTCTTGGCCTCTCTTACTCTCATTGCTATATTAGCTCATGGCCATGGCTCTCATTTTGACATCAGCACAGTATCGATGCACCCCTGTCCAGCCTTAATCGGCTAATGGCCTCCTCTTCTTTCCTGCCCAGCCAAATCAGCCCCTCCCATAACCATCCCTCTATCTGTCCCTTCCTTCCTTCGCCTTCCCCCTCTCCTCTCCCCCCATACCCCGTTCAGGCCTGGGGTCAGTGAGGCCAATTTTCATGCCTGGCTAAGTCACAGAATAGCTTTGTGTGTGTGTGTATGTATGTGTGTGTGTTCATGAGAAAGGGAGGGAGGGAGAAAGAAAGAAGGAAAGAAAGAAAGAAGGAGAGAGATGTTAGTCAGCAGCCTTACACAAGTCATGTGATGAGTGACCTCCTGACCTACCTTTACTCCAGTAGCCCTTCGCTCTTCCCCTTACCAGCGATCATTTTGTGTGACAGGGAAATCTGGCTGACTCCTGTACCGAACTCATACATATGTGCCTGCACACACACACACACAACATGCACCCCTCTCTGACCTAGAAAAGCCACGGCCAAAATAGTCTTGCCAAGTTCACAAATGGAGATTGTTGACAGCACCGCGTGGTGAAACAATGAACAAGCACACTACCTGTAATGTCCAACTGTTTTTAGCTGTAGTTACAGGCTGTGAGCTTTCTGTCTCCTTTTTTTATGACAGGTTAACACAAGGCGCAGGTTCCCAAACACTGTAAGTCACAGAGGTGCTACATCAAAATATTTTTAGCTGCTCACTGTACATCTCTGTTCAATCTCAAGGCAGTTTATTTTAGCCAGTCTCGAAGCCTCACGGTCCTCTCTTAATGCAGCCTCAGCTTGCACTTTGACTTGTAACGGCTCTCTCTTTGTCTATAATGTGGTGGCGCTATACATCCCTGTGGCCCAGAGAGAAAATCCCCCGCCACTGCACCACTGAATCACCCATGTGTGAGTGATAACAGATCCAGACTGCTGAGCACCCCGCAGCTGTTTGTCTCAACATGCAAGTCATCCCCGCCATTACACCGCTAAATGGTTCCCTTTCAGTGGCAGACGCTTGCCGCCTCGGCCCGTATCTCCATGCCTCCATCACTTGGGGGAGGTTGCAGTTACTGTCGCCGAGCCAGCCGCCGTACTGGAGGCAAAGCAGTTGAATGTGTGTCAGGGGAAAAAAAATTGCAGTGGGGGCAGGACTCCAGCGTTAAATCACATTCTTGGCTGTGTAGTTTAAACATATGTGTGCACGTGCATTTGTTTGTCCCCATGTGTGCGGTGGGCATACAGCAGCAAGTACAGAGCTCAGACGAAGCCCCCTTAGAGCTTGGGCCGGAGACCATGACCTTGGGAAATGTCATTCCGCCTACGGGGGTGGTTCGCCTGTGACACACAAAGCCATGGTAGTGGAGTGCATCGATGCACTGTAGCACTCCGGCAGAAGCCTAGTGGTGTAGTCTTGCGTCCAGTTGCACCTAACCCTGAGATTTAAGAGTGAACCTTGGAAGCAAGAGAGTTCAGCCTCAAAGCTGAGACCTCGGGTCAGCAATCTAGCGATTTCCCTCTAACCACATTACAGCCATTAGTGGCTCTTGCTGCTTTTCACATGTCACATGGAAATGGGTCAAGCCCTGCCCTGCATGACTCACTGGCTCTTTCTCCATCTCCCTCTCTTTCTTTCCTGTTAACCCTACTCAGGTGGCAAAATGGCTTCGAGGAGCATGGGAAATTGGGTTCACAATCAGTGCATTATGGAGTTTACATTCACCTTTATAACAATCATAAGACATGAAAAGGGTCATGTATGCTGTTTATGCTAATCGGTCTCTTGCATCTTGTATGTTTGTCTAGGTGAAGTCCATTAGACGTAGGTTTATAGACAATTTGGCTTTATAACATAATCTGTTGTGTTGGTTTGTGGCATCTTGACATTTTCCGTCAGCTTTTGGTTTAAAAAAAAAAGTAACATGGAGTGTGTGTATGTGTGAGACAGATGATAAGATGTTGGGAAGTGTGTAAGCCCTGTTTGATATCTGTTGCAGCAGGAGAGTAGCGGTCATAGCGGGTTGTGATCGTGGTCACCTTTGTGGACCACGGTGAGCCACGCTGGCCAGATGTCAGCCAACTCTAATGATCCCAACAGGTTGCTGGGGCTGGGTTGCCTGGCAACCATTTTTCCTTTGCCTGTAAACAGACCCACCAGTCCTCTGTCAGGGTCGCGAGGGCGAAGACAGCTTGGCGTGTGTGGATATATGTATGTTGGCGTGTGAGACATTTTAAATAATTCTTTTATTGCCTTGTGTTTTGCTCTATGATTGTAAGTGCCCACTTTTGTCAGAAATCTCAGCTGTTTCCTTTTTTATCAGATGTTTTGTGAGGTTGTGTACAGTAACCCAAAGAGCAGCAGAAAAAAAGTCAGTTTTGACATTTTGCTTTGCCCAGGCTTGGTGCTTTTGACATATTCTTATGGAGGTTTGTTAATATGTATCAGGAATATTCACTTTTCTTTGTTCGCCCTTGTCTGGCAAGCTGTAATGTTTTGCTTATGAATATTGATACATGAAGTGTATATTAATGACCCTTGGTGACCTTAACCCTATCCTTATTGGCTCCCCGGTGGTATCTGCAGGCTCATGAATATTAATCTAGTTCTGTAACCTCCATTACCCTAATCTTTGCTGTCTAGCCTCCCAGAAGGACTCCGTTGTCATGGTAACCCCTTTACTAGACTCTTCCAGACCAAGGGTGGGAAAAATATGGTTAAAAAAAGGACAGAAAAATCTAAATTACTCAAACATCTTTGATGCGCCTTGTGGAAAACTGCCATTATATAAGAAAGAGGTTGAATCTGTGTTGGAAGTCATTTGTGCTCTCATTGCTGAGCATTTGACTTTGCTTTGAGCAGGCAACTGTGTTTTTGAATGTTCAAAATAGTAGTCTTCATTAGGCTTCCACATCAGACAAGCAAGAATGTGAAATAATAAAAGTGAATAGGAAATGGTAATCGCTAATGTTAAAAGCGATCTACTGTCAGCCAAAGGCTATGACTATGCCCTCTGCTTAACTCTTCGTAATAAATGTTTGATGTTTACAATTCTTAATCAGTATACTTGAGTGTTCAGCCAAAAAGATAATGCCCAACTGTTAGACAAACTTTAGCCATGTCTCCACTCCATGAACTGTGCTTTGCTTGTGCTTTAACACTTCTACATGGAGTTACCGAGTTCAGGCCTTTATTGTGTGTATAGAGGCATGCAAAAATGATTTTTAAAAAGAACTGTTGCCTTGTCATACATCAATGGACTAATTTACCTTATCTTCGTGGGTTCTTAGACTTTGGTGGAAACACAGACAATGACGGGATGAAGGAGTTGTTTGAAATGTAGTTCCTTGGTCAAAAAGTTGAGGGTACTTTGAGTGGAAATGATGCTTTGCCTAATACCTTTGTCCCACAACACAGCATTTGTTTCTGTTCTCTAACTGTATATTGTATGTTCACTCTCCTCTTACAGATTTGGACAGCACCGAGGAAGGAGGGCCAGATGACGGTCCTGTGGAGGAGGAAGGCTGGTTTGGGAATGCTTCTGACACACGCTCAGAGTCGTCGTCCTATGGAGACACCCAGGATGAGCTCCTCCTGGCCAGGGGTTCCTCTCCCGATGAACGGCCTGGAGTCAGCACTGGGTCCTTGGACCCAGATACCTGCGGGGGTGAGAGCTCATTGGGTTGCCCCACACCCATCCATCGTGCCTCTTTGGAACTTCTTGGACTGGATGGAGGTGCATTCTCGACCCAGGACACACTCTCCTCTGTGGTATCATCACTGTATGGTGAGGCAGCATCTCGTGCCCTGGGAAAACCCCTCAGCAGCAACCTACGGCGCCTCCTAGAGGCTGGGTCGCTGAAACTTGACACCGGGGATCTCCTGGGACGGTCATCCAGGGGAGGTGCTGGGGGAGAGTCTCCACCAATAGGTCTAGCCCCCCCTTTGACCCTCTCCCCGTCTTCCCACCATGCCCAGCAGTTAAGTGCTCTTGCTCGAAAACTGGCCAATAACAACAACAACAGCGGCTCAGCCTCACCAGCCTCCTTGGCACCCTCAATTACCAACATTAAGCAAGAGCCCCATGACCCCTTTAACTCTGTCACCCCTAGCAATGGCAGTGGCTTTGTATGGGCAGGTGTTGCAGATAAGTGGCCACCAGCCAGCTGTTCCACGCCCTGTGGCTCCAGCCTGTCCCCGGACTCTGCAATCCAGAAGTTAAAAGCAGCAGCGAATGCTGTACTTCAAGACAAGAATGCCGTGGCCTCCTCCTCAACAAATTCGTCGTCCTCCTCCACCTCTGCCTCATCTGCAGTGCCCGCTCTTGGAGCGGGTGGTCGAGGAGATGATGTGGTGCGCTTTGATGCCTTCAACTCTCCGTTCAGCCCACAGTCAGCTAGCTCTACCCTCGCTGCACTTTCCAAGAAAGTCAGTGAGAGAAGCCAAGCCTCGTCAACGGCCAGTGCTCCTACTGACCACCAAGGCTCAGCCAGTTCCTTTCTCTCACTTGTGTCAATGACCTCCTCGGCTGCCTTGCTCAAAGAGGTGGCAGCCAGGGCAGCGGGAAACCTGCTGGCAGAGAAGAAGGATGGTTCCTCCTTGGCGACGCCTGGGGTCCTCCAAGAGGATGTGAAGCCCCTGCTGGACAAAAACCAGAAGGCTCCAACGCCCTCTACACCAACCCAGAGCCTAGAGTTGTTGTTGCCGTCTACTCCAAAGGGCAGAGGCAAACCAAACAGCCAAGCAGGTAATTTTGGGAAATAATGTAACTAAAGCAATCGGTACACATGTAGTCCTAGTAATACTACAGTTATTGCATTGATACAAATAATAAGAGTGGAGCTCAGCTTAGCCACAGTTACAGAACACTGAAAACACACTCAATTGCTGCCACTGAATGAGGCTACTTAAGCTCAAACAAGGTTGCTACACTGAAATAAAATGACCTCATGTCTGTATAGAAGAAAGAGACTACGACAGTTCAAGATCCTTTCAGCTGCACTTCATTTATGGAAAGTTTTCATCTTCCCTCACCATGCCCTGTTCTTTTGAATAATAATCTTACAAATTTACCTGAAGTTCAAGAGAAATATTTCCCCAGTCATTATACTTCTTCCCATTCAGCCTTCACCAAAAGAGTAAAACTTATATCATGAAATGCAAATTGGAACTCTTAGTACTGATACATTGAAACTAATATTGCAGTGGAAGATAAAATGTTTCTGCTGTCATTGTGTGGAGTAGCAGGTTTACTTGTCACCAAAAAATCAGAAGAAGCACAATTCTGAACTTCCATTACATGTTTTCTCTAGTTTTGTAATGGTTTTGTTCTCACCTCACTGGCGCTGAAATAGCGAGTGGTGTAGCCTCGGCTTAACTGTCAGCCGAGCAGAGAGCATAGCCGAGAGAAAACAGCCCTGGCTGGCCTTCTAGTCTGGGAAATGGTCTGTGGGCTCAACGGGGGGTTCCGACTGAGACCTCACTGCCTTCCCAGACCAGCTCGTTTGTGCTCGGATGTGCGTGCTGCCAAAAGGGGGCCGTCAGTGTGTGCTCGGCACAGTGGGGAGCCCTGGAGTCCATATCCATCTCGGCAGCCTCCTCCTGGCTTCAACCCCCACTAACCAGAGCCCTCTGCACTGATCAGCACAGCAGACTTAAGGCCAAACACATCATACTTTCCACTGACTGGATACAGATGCGTGCACACTCTCTCTTTCGCTCTCCCTCTCATGCTCTCTCTGTTACTCACAAATGGCCATGCAGTATATTCTGTAAGTGTGTACTCAGATGTAGACATATAACCCAAACAATGGTGCACACAGAGATCTCACTCTTGCACAGGGAGAGAGAAAGCTTCAAAGTGCAGGCTCTCACTAAGTAGCCTTTAGGGAGAACAGAATGTTTTCAGGGAGATGGATGGGCACTTTTGAGGGATTGTGTCGCAACCCCGCCAAATCTAAAATGGCTGGATCAAATTGACTTCAGACAGATGAGGCAGTCGATGTAATATTCTGTGATCTGCATGCTAAAAAGGGGGTCTGCTCTAACCCACGAGCCGTCAAGGTCGAGCAGCGCTGTAAAAATGCAGGTAGTTGTTTGGTCGCCAGACTGAAAAATGTGACCTTGATTATTGACTGTCATGTCTTGTTTTATTGTCGTCCCTTGCCAGTTCCACTATAAAACTGTATTGCAGGGTATGTCGGGTGCTCTGAATGTACAAGGAAAGTCTCCCTTTTTTTTAAATTTTTTTTTTAAATAAAACATGGTTGTGATTAGATAGGAAACAGGTATGTTAAGCACCAAGATGAAGGCACGAAACCCACACACTTTTCCCCTGTTTTATTTCCGCTTCACTCGGCTCGACTCAGAATAAGCAGAAGTCATTTTTGCATTGTGATCTGTTCTGTGCTTGGAGAGGTTGGGCCGCAGATGGCGGTTTATTGTTGCAAATAGGCAGTCTCGAGGTTTTACACCTCAGGTCAATGAATGGCTGAGCACAGTAATTTCACCAAACACTGATTACCAGATGTTTTTCAAGGAACGGCACTGGAATACTTATGAAGCCATCCTGACAGGCCCTTGTAGAATTTGTAATGCAATCATGCCTCTTTCTAATAAGACCAATTAAACAGTAATGGATGCCGGATATGAAGCCAACAACAATAATCGAGATACTAAAACATGCTTGAGTTTTTACTCCCATTGTTCCATTGCTTCCAGCTGGCATTTCCCTTGATAGTTTTCACCATTAGGTGTGGAGTAACTGTCTCCTCCAGATCTGTGAATACTGTAGTCTGCATTTGGAAAGGCATGGCTTTTATTTTGTAACAGTAACAATGGTACATTTCAGCAGCATAGTATATATTTCCACACACTGAAAGACTGATGACTGGCTTTTAAAACTCCTTGAATGTTCTTTGTAAAAGGTAACAATGTTCTTTGGCGCCCTCAAGGCTCCCCTGAGGATGGAGGCAAACCGTTTCAGTGTCCTGTGTGTGGACTGGTCATCAAACGCAAGAGCTACTGGAAGAGACACATGGTCATCCACACAGGCTTGAAAAGCCACCAGTGTCCCTTGTGTCCCTTCCGCTGTGCTCGCAAAGACAATCTTAAGTCCCACATGAAGGTGAGATGATATCTTCATCTTGTGACTCTGCACCTCCATCACCCTCACTCACATCATCTTTAATTAGTGGCTATTATGGCTCTTGGAATATAATTATTAACATTAAAGGATATGCATGCTTTCGTTAAACTTGTAATATATCCTCTACATGACATAATTAAACACTGTTGGTGTTTTAACAATGACAATTTTAACTCAGAAGAAGCAAAGAATCTCGTCTTTGCTCTTGATGTTCTGTAGCGCCACAGTGAAGCAGTGATTTGACACACAACCTGTCCACCTTTTCCAGGTACATCAGCACCAGGACCGGGGTGAGACGTTTCAGTGCGAACTTTGCCCCTTCACCTCCTCCCGTCACTTCAGCCTGAAACTTCACATGCGCTGCCACCAGCACTTCCCCCGCACAGACGTCAAGGTGAAAGAGGAGCTCACCACAGACACGGAGGGCGAGGGCTCCCTGATGGGTGACAGCGGCTCGGCAGACCTGAGGGGGACCGAGGTGTCCCCGCTGCATTCAGACACTCAGCAGCAGACGTCGCCGCCGCTCGAGGCCTCCTCCAATCACGTCCACATCAAGGAGGAGCCACTGGAGAGAGATCTGTCTGTGCTCTCCCCCTTTAGCATGTGCAGGGATCGTCCCAGCAGCAGTGCAAACTCCTTGGACCTGCCTGGAGTTGGGGTAGGAGTCGGGGTCAGATCCAGTCCCAGTGGTCCAACCACAGCCTCCCTCTTCAGCCCTGACATTAGTACCAAGACGGCCACTGACCTGCTTATGAAGCTCTCAGGTTAGCATCATTGTTTTCATAAAATGAAAAATGCAGTGCAGTCCAGCGCTGCAGCATATTGTCATTATTGGTTAATCTACTAGAATTTAAGCAAATAGCAAAGACGTGACCATCACAAGTTTGCAGAGCTCATTCTGTTCGACCAACAGCCAAACAATATTTACATACATATACATTTACTGTATAAAATATGGACAGCGCTTTCGGGCCTGAAAAGTGGCAGTTCCACTGGTTTCAAAAAGAAATGTGATTGTATGTAAGCTTATGAGAAGAAGATCTCTGTAAACAGTTTTGTGATGAGTTTAGGGTCTCATTCACTCGTTTAATGTCTTCTAAAATATAGCATGGTGTTCATTTTGTAAATGATGGTCCCATTTAGAGTAAAATAGACAATTAAACAGGGTAAACTTTGGCCGTGGTTACCTTGTGATTGACAAGTGGCTACCATGGCATCTCCTCGGGTTCTCAGTCGGATCCAACTGCAGTCTCTCGATAAAAAATGTTCACTTCTGGCTCCAAAAACTTAAAAAATGTTACATAGTACGCCTTTTAAACGACTTATCATTATCAAAAGACACATAAGACAAAAGACTTATCAAAAGATTTGACAATTCACGTTCAGATAATCAACTGATTTAAAAACAACTAATCATTTCAGTTCTAATGTGTTCTATGTGTCATCCCTGTGTTTATTTTTACTAACTTTGCAGCCTGTTTATAATGGCACCAGCCTGTAGGAGTCTATCAAAATTAAAAGCCTAACACCAGTGTAAAGTCGGTATACCATATTGCCATTATCGCCTATAAAAAGGACTAAACCTCCAACTGTCCAAGTGTAAGACACATCGCATCAACTAAAATGGTTTTGAGAAAAACAGCTTCCACAGTCACACTACCAGCTTGACTCCTGTAATCCATAATTGTTCTGTTTATTGTGCTGTTCTCTCAACTTGACTTCTCAACTCCAGTCGCTGCGGTTGCACTTTTATCAAAAAAGTGCTTCACTTCTTCCAGACTTGAACGTGAAGACATGCGTTCTGATCTTCGTTCTGTTGTCTCCCCTTTTGCCTTAAGTTTTGTTTTGATTTTTCGCTGTCACCAGAAATAACACTCGTAAGAAGTGTAAACAGTTTTATGTTTATCGTTTCAGGTCAAGGCTGCAGTACGTCTCTGTGAGCTGTTTTTAATGGATTTTAAAACAATGGGAGCCTAAAATGTCTGGGAGTTAGTTCAAGCCTTTAATGAATAGACAGTTTTAGCTTTTGACAGCTGCAAATACATTAAGGTGTTTAGACTTTTTATGGACATAAACACGGGGAAAAAAAGCGCAAAACCCTCTGGTGTTTGAATAGAAATAGTTTACACAATTGTGCGAAATAACGCTACATGGGTCTTGGGTGCATCTCTAGACACGTATGTTTGAGCTGATGTTTTTTCAGACTTTAAATATTATTGTGCAGATTGGTGATATCAGGCATGCCTTCACTTGTACACAGGGTTATTCACAACCTTGGCTTCTGTGTCTTTCCCATGAGTATAGTAGGAAAGCAGGCCATGGACTTTTAGCCTTTTCACAAGTACCACATGCCTTTTTAAACTGGTAAGGACAACACCCAAAGAATTCAAAACTTGAATAGGTACTGATTTGAGGAAGACAAAATACTGTATATTAGAACAAAAATATTTAATTTAAATGAATAAATGACTTTAAACATTAAATAAACACAGAAAAATAGCCTTTTTGTATGGGAAAAGTTTGCTCAGGTGCACTCCGCACTCAAATTCTCTATGATGTACAGTAGCACCTACATATCAAAAGGTCTTGCCAGTACACATATTGTATACTGTACATACTGCATATTGTTATTGAAAAACATAGTAGGCAGTCACAGACACACAGGCTTGAAATATTCCAATAACATCCCACAAAAAGCTGTCCAGCTTGTACAACACTGAGATACACACAGAAAGGATCTACATTCAAAAAACAACACATCTCACTGATGGTGGCTCGATCCGTGCTCAAATAGTGGATACTCCTAAAGCTGGCACATCTAACTGATTTATTGGCACCCTCCTTGTGTCATGCCGCTTCTGTGTACGACGAAGGTGTGTTGGAGTAAGCAAAAGAGAGCAGACATTCTTCGCATAATAACAGAACATTCTCAGTCTCCTTACTCCTGCATGGTATGCTTGGAATTTGATATTGAGCTTTCTTCTTACAGTAGTTTTTAAAAGTGAAGCTTGAGTGGCTTCATGCCTTTTAAAAGTTGCACTGCTAAATGGTCAATGGAGATGATGTTTTTGCTATTCATCAGTTATAGTGCACCTGATGTAGAGAAATGACTGTGTGTACCACCATGATTGGTAGCAGCAGAGTCGAAGATGTTCTTAAACATCAACTCAAGTGCCACTGTGCAGCACTAACGTCATGACCTAAATCAGAGCAGTACAGTATGTTCACATCTAATCTTATAGATAAATGGTTTGCTTTTGAATTGCTTATTATTTGCTTAAAAATGTCATTATAATACCCAAATGTCAAACAATTTTTGAGATTAGTTATCCATCCAAGAATGAATGCTGTATGATGGATTTCTTTAGCACACAGTTAAAATGACTCTCAAAGTCCTCTCCTGTTGGTCACTGATTAGCTCCGTTGAAGCAGTTGGGGACTAAATGGTTTGCTCAAGGGCACCTCAATACTAGTTGAGGGATTAATTTTTCTCACCCACATTTGATAGTTGTCAGGGGATTTAAAGATCTGTAACCTCTAGACATCTTTTTCCCGCTTACAGTTGTGTTTGCATGTGTCAGTATTAATATGACTGACAAAATGGTATATATTTAATGGTATTTATAATTGTTTATGAAACAAAAAATGACCTAGAAGTGGGTCTGAAGCTGTATTTAGGATGCTTTACATAGAGCGACTGTATTTTGGTGAGAGCCTCATTCAGAAATGAATCAGATTGCAGTTGTTGCAGTTGATGCTGTTTGACTTAAAGCAGTGTAAACAGTAATATGTGCCATTCATGAGGTAGTTTAAGACTTAAAATTTCTCTTTCAGTTCAGTATTTTTATGCCATTGGTAAAGTTGCAATGTGACATGGAATTTCCCTCAGCTTTCTAACATAATGACACAGCACTTTTTTTTAAACAAACTTAAGAAACATGCTGCTCTAAGGTGTACTAGGTCCAGGCCGTGTTTAGATGCATTTCACCATGTTGCACAATATCAAAGGATGAGCTTGGAGACGATGGCAAGATTGATGGAAAAAGGTTGACCGAGGTTCAGCGTCGGGGTCGAGGCTACGGCTGCCAGTCTTCCACTTAATGCTGTGTAATTAGATTGAGATCTTGAGCGAGGATGGGAGGAAAAAACCCTGGGAACATTAGATTAATTAAAAATTTATGCATAATTCATAATTAAAAAGGAATTCATAATTTGAAATGATTAGCGCCCTCAGCGCCATCCTGTGACCCCGCCAGGATGCACAGGGACTGGGCCGGCTTAGTTAACTCCCCCTCGATCTCGCACGCCCCGGCTCCACATGGATGCCCCCTGGGTGCCAGTTGCGCTTCACTCCCAGACTGCACAATCAAGCAGAGGCAACTCCCAAAGGAGCCAAGATGGCTCCTCGCAATGTCAGTCCAGTGTCAAGTGGCGGACATCTTAGTCAGGGCATCATTCAAGGAGAATGAGGAGGGATATAAAAAGACAGGGCGAGAGGATGTTGAACTTGAATGCATGATGACGGGTTTTAATGAATACTGCTGCTTTGATCACAAAGTTCTGCCTTTGTTGGGGGGCGGAGTTAAAGATGGAGGGTTATGAAACTGAGAAGAACGGGGCTCAGATCTTTGTGAGACTTACCCATGCCACGGAGCAGCCAGGGAGGGAGAGGTGAGGAAGTTCCTCTTGGGACCTCTAGACTCCATTTCTTTTGACCTCCCTGCCAACCTAGATTGAATGTGTACACGAGCAGCTCATCCCTCCTGCTTTTACACTGCTGTCTCAGTGCCTCAATCCCACAAGGCCTGGGAGAGGGAGGGGTGGAGGGAATGGGGGGTCTAGAAAAAAGCTGGAGAGGGAAAGATAAAAAAAAAGAGACAGATAAAGTGACAGCATGTGAGGGAGAGCGAGAAGGAGGCAAAGAGGGAGTTGCATCGAGTTCCCCAGGCATTAAAAGCCAGTGAACTCTTCCTGACCTCTGACATAATAAGCATATCATTTTTTTGGACTGCCCTGCTTTCCATTGAGTCTTGTACTGATACCCTTTGATTTTTATCCTTGCACGCTGACACAACCGTTAGCGATCCAGTGTGATCCACATTTTGATTCAGAGATGAAAGCCACCGAAGCACTTTGAAATGCACAGCCCCTACCCTGTGCCCAGTGGACCCTGAGTTAATAATGACAGTGGGCACTGCACACCCTCCAAACACCACCCCCACCTCCCGCTGCGGTGACACAGGCACAACGAGCTTGACCCTGGCTGGGTGTGAATAATTGGCATGCAGGGGGTTGTGGGAGGTGTTGCATCTGTCATGATGCTTCTGCAGTTGTCTTATTTATCTTTTTCCTGGGAGAGTATCTTGCATGCAATGCTTTGGTTACAGTGAAATGGGGCGCAGTTTGAATTTTAACATTGTACATTTTTAGACCTTTTGAATACTGTTACGGATTTTTGAGAGCATGGATTATTTTTTCGTGTCATTATCCTGGTGACAGACAGTTTGTTATTTGACAACACCATTGCAGCATCAATTGTATGTTCAAGTGTAAAAATATTTTGCTTTTGTTGCACCAGAATATTTAGAATTTGAAATGTCTTCTCTTAAGTTTTGTCTCTTTTGTAAACATCTAGATTTAATCTACATGTCCCTTGCTTTCCAGCTCCGCATGAGCAGACACAGGCAGGCCTTTTGTGTGTGACCTCTGGTCCATACATCCCCACTGCAGCCATCAGTATCACTGTCCAGTGTCTAGCACACTGTCAGCTATTGTTGGGTTCTCAACCTGCCCCACGTAGCCCTGTGCTTCTTTTTTTTATCCGGGAGAAAACAGCAGCCAATTGTCAGAGGGGGAGCAGGCCGGCGTGACAGAGGTGGAAAGCTAATGAAGTTATTTGACGGCAGCCCTGGCCACAGAGCGAGAGGTGAGGCGGAGTGGACAAGCGCCTGGCAGCGAGACGGATGAGGCGCAAGAGAGAAGCGTGGCGAAGGGGAGAGAGTCGGGCGAGAGAACGGCGATGGAAGTAGCATTGGTGGCAGGTGTCAGAAGGGTGTGATAACATGGAGACAAACTGATAGCATCGTCAACCCGGAGCTAGAACCATCCGTACAGTATCATGCGATGTCAGGGGGCTGACATTGGCCTGGGTACGTACTCACACAGGCAAGAAGCTCACAGAAGAGATGCCAAGTCACCCAGAGACGCCTACCTCCTCCTCAGATCTGTGTTCATTTCACAAGATGCTCTGCCAGAGACTCGATGCTCATGATGCTATTGTGATTGTGAAATTTGGACAGACAAAAGGCCAAAGTGTGAGCTGAATTGTTCCTGTTGGTACTGTGCTCTGTCTTTTTTGTCATTGAGCTTAGAGAAATAAAAAAAACGTGCCCATTGGTTTGGGCTACTAAATAATTCATTGGGCTATGTAACATAGATTCTTAGTGGAAATACACTCTATTTATAGCGACAATCCAAAAGGTCACTGGAGTGGTGTGACTTTGTGTGTGAGTGCACGTCCTGGGGTTGTTTTTGTTCTCGTGAGGCCACAGAGAAGAGGAATTTAAGAATCTAAGTTTGTGTTCAGTGTGTATTTGTCAGTAGCTTATGTGCAGAGCAGCTTGACACACAAAGTAAGCATTTCTCCGAAGATAAAGATAAGTATGTGTCTGCGTGGGTAGACAGGATAGTGTATTTTTATGTGTGTTTGTAAGGCGGTGACCAAGTGTGCTGTCCCTGTCTGATCCGACATGGCCCAACACGCTTCTAATTAGAGGACGTCCTTCCAGGTGCTGACCAGGTTATACTTAGCCTGCCCGCTGACATCTGACGGTGTGACATTTCCAGCTGGTGCTGCGTGCGACCCTGCGCCACTGCCCCTGAACTTGAAGGTCACTGCCCCCCTCCCACCCCCCGCCACCGCCTCCTCCCCCACCGCTCAACCTCTTCCTTCTCCCCCTCTTGAACTACAGCCCAAGCCTGCCATAGAGTGGCACTGTGGCATTGTGGCACCACATGGGTGGTCAAAACACCAGCACCTGTCCCCTCTTCCTGCCCCGTATCCCCTGTCCCTGAGCCCTCTATCCCTCCGGCATAGATCATCATTAATCAGAGGGGTTGGAGCCGGCACAGATTGATGATGCGGGCAGGGGGCGGCAGGCCTGTGGCGGTTAGAGATGTTAGGTGAGACGGTAGGGTGAGGAGCGGAGCAGATCTCTGCTGGGGCCAGAGGAGACTGGACAGCGGTCTGCCCAAGAGTGATAGCCTCTCTTATATCCATGCCCTGTGTCTGTGTACGTGCATGAGTGTGTGTGTGTGTATGTGTGTGTGACAAACAGATAGTAGTGGTGTACATGTTATGTGAAAACTGTTGATATGTCAAGGGTTGGGTTGGGTGTTGATGACATTTTGATATGTTTTTTGGTACCCTACTCTGTCTCAATCAAACATCATTGGAATCAAATTAATACAACTTTAATTATTAAAATTTAAAAAAAATTAAATTACTTAAATGTGATTTGAATTTTGATTTGAATATATGGATAATTGCAGAAGTAGGTCCCTAGAAGCTCCCCAACTTTGTTATTTTATTGTTATTGTTATCTGCTTATTTCAAAATGCAAAATGACATCATATTCCCAGGATAAATCACATTAGCTTTTGGTACGGATCCAGATAAAAGGAAGGATCCAGGATATTTTTCTTACTTTCTGTAACATTGCAAATTAGGGTGTTTTAGGCATTTTCATTAATTTTTCAGGACATAATGCATAGAACTTGATTGAAAAAAAAAACAGGCGTATTTAGGTGGCTGGTATCCAAAAAAAAATCAGATCTGGTGAATTTAAATATGTTTTATTTGATATCGGATGCGGCTTGATTGAATTAAAGGGGACTGTTGGGCCTTGGCAGGGGTATGCACACATGTACTGAGTAACCATTGTAGTTGACAAATGTAAAAGACTGCCTTTTAAACTTTGCTTTAGTAGCCAGGTTTGATTCTTAACTGGTGTGTAAAACAGTCTAAATCGTAACACTATAGTTGAGGATACTGTTGCATCCAGATTGACTAATTTGTGTTTACTTTTGCCAACAAAAACACAGCAACATTTCAGTGAACATGTGTTCCAACACAAACTTATCACAAGCTTCATGCTTGTGCAGATACATGCTGTTTCTCCACTTCTTTTGAAAGCAGATGATGATTATCATCTAACTAATTAGATTAGTTAGATAATTATCATCTTATATAAGTCAGAAACTTACAAAAAATAAAATGATTAAAAGTTTTCAAAAGCTTTCAATAATATGGCTTATTTTAAAAATACATATACAGCAACAGACAGAAAATGGTGCTAGAAGCAAAATTTGTGCATGCATTCATGTAACAGTTTCAAGTGTCATGTATGCTGATTTGTGCTGTCAACAGCCAGTCCACTTCATGAAATACTTAGTACTGTAATTAGTGCTGTAAAATGGCACGGTGCACCTGTAGTAAATCAGGTTACAGTAGTGGACAATAGTATCCTTTAACCTTCCCCATGGTTCCCATAGTTGCACTGAATAAAACGAAGATATCAAATAACTTTCCACAAACTGACAGAATGTGTTTTAAAAACATTCTTCCACATCGTCTCTCTGCGTTTTATAGCCATTTAAAATTTCAACAATGTTGTAAGCTATAGCCTGTGTAAACCTTTGTTTTAGCACAGAGTGTAGTGGAGCGTGCTGAGAGACACAAAGAGAGACGCTTGCCCCGCTGTTCTTTTCTTGGCGACTATCGGAAGTTGCTCCATGTCTAATTATTAATTATTCATCTTAGGCGGATTAGATGTGGCCCAGTTTCTCTTGAAGATGACTTTAGAGCAGAGGGATCCATGTGACAGTTCACTCCCCAACCTAGGCTACACACTGCAGAGATGGCATGATAAGGCTTCAGCCGATTGCTATCTTGCTCTACAGAAGTACAGGAATTATTTCATGTCCTTACGCCTGAAGAGGATTCAGACGAGGGCCAGGGCGAGAAGGGATGAGGAAACTAGACTTAAAGTAGAATAGAGATGAGAATAAAGTGGAGAGAAATTAATGGGGTGGTGAAGGGGGGCAGTATGGAGGAGAAAGATGAAGGAAATGAATTGGGAGTTTGTTGTGGATGCTCTAAAGACCAAGAGAGAGAGAGACAGTCATGAGGTTGCACCCTCTGTGTTGGCCCACAGCACGCCAACTGTGGTGTCTGTAGCAGTGACAAGACTGTGAAAATCCACTGTGGGCCACTTTGTTGTTCTGTTTAATTTGCACATTCATGTATCATACTTTATGTTGTTTGTGTAGTCATCTTCACTCATAAAAGATGTTCAAGTTCAAGAAATGTTGATATAATGTCCTTGTGGGATATTAAACTCAACTTCAGGTGTTGCTGTTTGTTTTTATCAGTTAGCGTCAAATTAAATTAAAGTTAGATGCTCATCTCAAGCTGAAGGATAAAAGGTACACAGAATGCAGTACGTGGCTCTTAAGTGCATGCAAATTTTAGAGACTTTTTGCTGTCTTACACTGAGATGCTGTAACAGAAAGAGCCTCCACCTGGCCTCTTGTTTTTACTACGAACCTCACTTGTTTGGTCACAACCAGTATTTAGTCTCCCCTTACATTCTCTGTCTTCATATCGCACCATTCCTTCAATTTCTTTTCTTTCTGTCTGCAGCGGCCAACCAGAGAGAGACCCTCAAGTCTCCTTTCCACCTGAAGGAAGAGCCCAAAGTGGAGGAGGCATTGAGCCCCAGACCATCCTCTCAATCCCAGAACCAGGTCCAACCAAGCTTCCCTGCGACTTTCTGCCAGGATGGACCAGCGGGGGCAGCAGCAGTGACTGAACGCCTGGGGCCACTGAAACCAAGGGAAGGAAGTCCCATGGCGAAGAACAGCTTGCTGAGCCAGGATATCAACGTCAAGGTGGCTTCTGAGCTGCTGATTAAGCTCTCAGGTATTATTGTTATTATTCTAGATAAAAACAAATCATCAAATTTGGGTGCGCATTCTGTAAGTTTGTGAAAAAAACTTTACGCAAACAACCTTGAATACCTTTTTAAAAATCCGTGTCCTCTATCCAAAAGTATTTCTAAGAGAGAACAGTTCATGCACTGTGTTATTGATATTTGTGGTGCCGGTCGGCTTTTTGAGTGTCAGATCAGCCAATAGCAGCTCAGGTTGTGACACATAAAAGGGTTTTGTTGTTTTCTACCATAGCACACCTAACCAAGCTGAAATTGGGGGCTTCTCAAAGGTGAGCAAAGTGTACCTGTGGGGAAAAGCATATGTGGTGAAATAGTTTCTTTGAGGCCTTCAGATTGTGGCTGCGAAGACTTTGTATCTTCAGTGATGATATTCGGGTAACTTGTCTTGACCCTTCATTTTCTTTCTACGGTCCCCTTCGTTGCATCTATGGTTTTCTCCCAGTTTTTGTGAACAAGAAGCAGTATGTCGAGGTTCAGTTCTGCTTTGTGTTGTGCAACAGTTTCCTGTTCTGATGTCTTCAAAACAATGCTGTTTGAAACGTAAATGAAACACAATGGGATCACTTGTTAATCCTTTTTTTTCACATAACTTCAATTAAAACGGTTCAAAGACAATATATTTAATGTTTTCTCTCATCAACTTCATTGATTTTAGTAAATTTATGCATATTATGAACTTGATGCCAGCAACACAAATGTTGATGAAGGCTCTCAGTTTTTATCAACACATTGTTTGCCCCTCAGTTTTGTTTGGGGAACGCTCCTATTCACAGTGTAATTTCAGTCTCATCAGTGATATTTGGTCAGACCTGCCTCGTTTGGTCATGATATTATCAGCCCTTTCAATAATTTGGAAAAAAACGGTAGTTAACCTACTCTCTGACGTCTGTTCTTTCATTTCCTGGAGGCATCTCTTCATCAGAAGTTTTTAGTGTGTTTGTCCATGCATCTCCCATTGACTTAAACACAGCTGACACCATAGTCTTGCACCAAAGAAAGATTTGGTGAAAAAAAACACCTGTTTGTAACATTTCACATGTAAACAGGTTCATTGGTAACAGGTGATAGTATCATGATTGGTTATGAAAGGGGAGTCCTCGAAAGACTCAATTGTTCACAAGCAAGGATGGGTTGAGGTTCACCACTTTGTGAAACACACCATTGTGTAAAGGATATCACGACACAGGCTTAGGAAGACTATAAAACCGTTGTTGGTGAACAGAGTTCATTTGGAAATGATTGCATTCTGTTTTTATTTGCCCACTTTTTTGGAATCAGTGTTGTATATTTAACTCGACCCTGACTCGCCTCTTAGTTTATGCCAAACAGTTAAACAGTAAGATATTTGACACACATCATGTTTCAACCTGTGTGGACCACTCTGACATCATCCAGAGCAGCATTGTTCAGCCTTTACAGCTTCTGGTTTGAGCTCAGCAAGAATGTTGCTAACAAGTCCTCAGGCAGAGACTCAAACCTAGCTCTTTATTTTGTGGCACAGTGCGTGTGCTGCTGCTGCGCTGTTGTTTTTCGAATACTACACAGTTTGCATCGCTGCTAGATAACGTTGAAGCTGCTGCTTGTTTTAGCCTACATACAAAATCACTCCTGAGCGCCAGGGCCAGTTCAAGTGTGTTATGGACAGGTGTTTGTCCGCTGTGGGCTGCTGGAGTGTATCTCTCAGGCTGTCAAGAATGAAATTTGCTGAAGTATGTATCAGTTTGTACCAACACAGCTGGTTTCCCGAGCTATATGATACACCTTTTTTTTTCCTTTTTTCCCCCCCCTTAACTATGTATTTTAAAGGCCTCATGAACTACATTTCCTGTAGAAAAAAAGACTGCTTTCAACATTGGAATGATTAGTACGCTAGAATTATGCAGCCATAAAATGTGACACACTTGTGAAAATATGCATCCATCCACAGTGTTAAAAACCAAAGCTAGAGGCAGTCTGATGGTGGCGCAGTGGGGCGTTTCTCCATCCGCCGCTCTTCATCCTGTGCCAGTGTGTGCGTGCCTGACAGACACCTCACACACCGGTTGCCATTGTTCTCTCTGGGTTGACTGGTGTTCACAGTGACTCATGCTGGCTTGAAGCTCTGTGGTACTACACGTGTGCTGCTCCACTGCCTGCCCCCAGGTCACGTTTCCCCCGTGTGTGTGCGTGAGTGAGTGTGCTTTTGTGTAAAGAAGACAAAGATGACATGATTACCACTTAAAAACAACAGAAAAACCTAATTCAAGACGTTCGCCTTTGTGTTAAATCCGAGACAAAAACTGAGAGAATGATGTGGGCTGTATATAATTCCTCCACTGTACTGCCTCCAACCTATGTTCTTTGTTTCATCTTTGTTATCCCTCTTTCTCTCCCGTCATTTTTGCCATTTTCCAATCCCCTGCACTGATGTTATCCTGCCAGTTTATTTGGTCCTCAAGCAGCACGGCCGGCGTTTATCCCCTCCCATCACTTACACTAGCTCTGCAAGGTTGACCTAGGTTAGGGAAAGATGCTGCAGCGTTCATCCGTCCGCTGGCTCCCTCTGCCCCCTCACACAGTCCTCGGAGCGCAGTGCCGTCCATTGCCATGGCAACAGCGGGGGCGGTAGATGGAGAGGGCCGTCTAGAGTGACAGCCTTGACAAGAGTCTGGACCCTCAAATGACCCTAGGGGGAAGGGAAGGAGGAAAAGATGGCGAGGAGGAAAGGAGAGAGCCAGGGAAAGGTCAGCACCGTTACAGTCACGTGTGATTACGGTCATGAGGTTCAAGGGCATCTACACAGTGACCTCTCTCTGTCCCCTGTTAAAGGTCAGCCCCAGTGAGAATACCAGAATAGGGAAATCACAATGGGGATTTTAGGAAAAGCGTTTTCTTTGTACAAAACAGCTATAAGTGCATATTTTCTCAGTCTTGCTTGTCATACAGCAAATGGACACAGCCTAATTAGATTTCTGTTGCTCATCCTTCCTCGGCCATGGCATTGGACAATCGGAGCAAGTGGGGTTGTCATCATTACTGGCCATTGTGCTGTAACATGAGTTGCATCATCCCTTTAACTAGGTCACCCCCCCACCCCCCCCACCCCTTCCTTATCAAACATTGGTTGGTCGTGTTGAGTCGCCTTGCTAGCGCTACCTCCCCCACATCTGTTTAAAACCAGGCTGCTGGTGTCTGGGGGCTAATTACGCCGGGCTAAATAGTCCCTGGCGCCAGAGGCTAACGTGTCCTAGCAGATGGGCACTGGTGTTGCAGGGCAAGGGGAACATGGCGTCACAGGAAGGGAGGGGGAAGGCAGGAGAGGGGGGGGTGTAAGGCCCTAGGTGGTGCCCTGGCAGACTGGCATCGTGTGGGTAACAGCCGTGCCACCCACTCACCATCCAGCCACCCTCACTATAGGTGTGAAATCACACTTTGTACTGGCTTAACTCATTCCTCATTCCTTAGGAACAGGCCCTCCATCTCTGAGGACATTTTACAGGCCCTCTCCCCTCTGCAGTGCTCGTTACCTTGCTAATAAAAGTTGCATTAAGCAATTTTGACCACTAAGGTGCAGAAAGACTTCGAATCAAACTGGCAGCAACACATTTTTGATGATTGAGGTTCTTTTAGTTCATATTGCAGACAATAACAGCCTGCTTCCACATGAACAAAGCAACATGAGCCTTTTCTGGTTACCAATCAAATGTAGCTTTAATGTTAACTGGTGTTTATCCATGGTTTCCTTGAGTACATGCTCGTAGTTTTTATAAGAACGTGTATTGTTTCGGTCTTTGTCTGTGCGTCAGAACAATTAGCCGAACGCAGCGAGGAGCTAGAAAGTGGGTGTTGATTTCCAGAAGCATTGGCAGGTCTTGCAGCAGTGGCCAAAGCTGATTGATTGATTGAGTGATAATTAACGCTGTTTATAATCAAAGGATGCCAGCTCCACCTGGCTTCCCCTCAAAAGATTTCACATGATTGCCTCGACTGCAGGAGCCACAACCAACTGACATACCACATGTTGTCGGCCTGCAGCGTGGATATTCTCACTGTCAGCTGGATAATCTGACAGTTGCATGACTGGGTTTCTTTTCTCTTTCCACTTTTAAATTTAACTGAAACATTCTCTGTTTTGCCCTTTAAAATGCATTAATTAAAATGCAACAGATAAAGTAGAAGAATACCAACAGTGCTGTAACAGACCAGAGTGATTATTGCTGGTTGGTTGTGGTTGATTTCCTGGAGGTAACCACAGTGTGTCATGGTGCATAGTGGCTTTGCTCTTTGGCATGACATTGGATACAGATACACACATTACGTCACCTGCTGCCTTCAGGTAGCTGAGGGGATTTAGTAAACCAAAGTGGAAGGCTTTCATGAAGTCTGAAAGCAGTTTACGGTCACAGATGCAGACGGGCTTATTGACATTGTTGCTTAAATTGCATTAAAACTATGTTTTGTTATTTATTACATGTTGTTGTTTAATTGCTGAACATTTGCACCACTCACACGTCCATTGCAGTTGATAGAATGACCAAAGTATCGACTCTTACAGCTGTTCAGTGTCAAGCATGCAAACAGCCAATTATAACCAAAACACCAACACCTTGCCTTAGAATATTTTGTTTGTATTACATTTTGTTGCACTACTCCTACGGACAGTAAAGCACAGTTAAAGGTTGGAAATTATATCAACACTAGTTGCGCTGCTCAGCAACTGTAATGTGACAAAGAAAATTATATAAAATCTTGAATTTAATTCAAAAGAAAGAAATAGTTTCTTCTATTTTATTTCTGAAAATTTTTCAGATTTTCCACATTACAAGAACTGTGGGCAAAAAGGCAAATAAGGGACAAAAAACAAACAAAAACTGTAAACATGAGACACCAGACCTTTAAGAGGAAGGCATTGTCTTTACTTGGCCCATCAGGGATATGTCCAAGATTTTTTAAATGATTGATGCCGCCTTCAAAAGTTTAAAGCTCATGTTGGTAAGACAGTTGAATTTCGGGTCTCCTAACTCACCAAATACCGATGCTATCAGATGGCGGCCGACCCGACCTTCGATCCCAAAGTGTCAGTATTGTACAATCTTACTAACAGGAGCTTTAAATTATATGGGAAGCCTCAATTTCTATGGCTTCCAGAAGAAAATACTATCAAGCAAGATTAGGAATGGATGAAAAACCAAGCACAGGGAGAGCTGAAAATAATATTTATTATATAAAAACATTTATTTATATATTGAAATATATAGCCTTTACTCTTTTAGTTAGTAAGTGAATGTAATGCTCATTATCTATCTTCATCCTGACATAAAAGGATTCACTATTTACTCAGTAAAGCTTAACACAGCGGACTCTGTAAGCAGGTCACCATTTAAGTCACAACACTGGCATTACTGTACAGTATTACTTTATGTTAAGCTCTACACGGCTCTGACAGTGTCCTCATCATGCCCCCTCAATGTGGCCGCTCGCTGACCTCTCCTACTCCCACCCTCCTTTACTCCACGTCTTCTCTTTCTGTCTCACTGGCTTCTCATCACTGCCTATAGTTCTATTTACAGAAATGCAGAGTTGATTCCTCTCACCCCTTGCTGTGTGTGTTTGTGTGTTTGTTTCCTCGGTTGGTAGAAGGAGTGATTGATAGAATCACAGAGGCAATCACTTGTCATCTCTTGTCTTGACCTCGTATGATAAAGCTTCACCAGCCACAGATCAGCCCCGGCATGTGCCAAATGTTTTTGTTTAGGGCGGCTTTATAAGGGCCATATCTGGATTTTGATGGGCTGTTTATCAAGCGCGCTGCTCCAGAGTCAGATGTAGCTGCAGCTTGTGACCATTGGAAGGCTGAACTACCCAGAGCTAGCTGGTCGAGGATCAATTGTAGCAGCAGCTGTCTGTGAAGTCTGCAGGCAAGGCTGCTGTGGCTCCCACATGACATGCAGTCTCCACACTGCAGCCTTTGAAGCGCCTGAACTCTTCACCCCTGTCTGAGCAGGTCGGCTAGAGAGCAGGAGAATAGAGAGATTGAGAGAGCGAGGGATGGGGGCAGGGATGGAGAGATGTCGAATAACAGAGCAGGCAGAAGGGTAGATAACGGGCGGAGGGGAGGGTGGAGAGGTTGTCATTTAGGCTCTAGCAATTCCTCATCCTTCTTTTCCTCCCCCAGCTCTTCTCTCTCATCCCACTTTCTTCTTCCCTCTCTTACCCTCGGGTGTTCTTTTCCTGGCACTGTTTGACAATCTTTACCCTTCCTCTTTGCCTCTCCCACTGTCTGTCTGTCTGTCTGCCTCCCCTGTCTGTCTGTTTGTCCAAGTTTTTGTTCCTCTGCTGCCAATGCATCACAGCAGTGCGATAAATTGACTTTGCGTGCATTAACTCACTAATGGTATGTGACTTTTTTTTGTCTAGGTCTAGTTTCAGATCCATCCAGGGTCTGTACCCTCCTATTGTACATTCTCAGTGAAACAGGCTGTCACTTCTGTGCAGATTCAAGTAGACACCTGAGGTCAAAGTTGATCACTAAAAACAGAGCATCGCACAAACCCCAGTCACTTTCATTCTGACTCAAAACTTGAGTAGTGCTGCGTCAGAAGGAACAAGGTATGTATAGTGCATTTAGAGGAACTTGGCATACAGATCGCATTCAGACACATTGTAAAACTGTGCAACATGGTTTCATTACAGACCACATGGTTCTGAAAGAAGCTTTCATTTGCAGTCTTTTACTTGGTTAAGGGTCACACGGGGTCAAAAGTTTTTACCTAATCCAGACTTGTGCTTTACAAGTAGGATCCATGTGCATTTGTCGAGGCAAAGATTTAAATCTTGAACCGAAAATAAAACTAAAGGTTCACTGCTTAATTCCCAAACAAACAACAGCCAGAAGGTGTGCAAGGGTACTTAACTGTAACACCTGCTCTTCAACAAACCTTCCGGGAAAAATGGGAATGCTCACAGAATTTGGCAATAAAAGTTTTAAAGATTCGGGACAATATACACCAGATGTGACAAAGGAATCTTTTAAATTCTGTTTTTGTGTACCCTTCCTCTTTAAATGTTGTCTTTGAAATTGAAAATGACAACGATAAATGATTGGAGGATGTTGTAGCTGTCTTATGTTTAAAAGCTCTGACACACTATTGTGGGGGGCGTCAGTGAGCATCCACGACTCTAGTCATTGGACAGCCCTAGTTGGCGGCTTTTTGGCCGATTGAGCGCGTAGAAAAGGCGGTGGCTCGTCGGTGAGATAAATCAGTCTGATTGGCTGTTCAGTTGATGATCAGTACCTGAAAAGAGAAACTGAAAAAGAAGGGTTAGGGTTAGACTCTTAAGCCTGCCGCTGTGGTATCCATGATTTCACCCATTTAATGTGGTCACTCCTTATTTTTCTCCTCCGCCTCTTTGCCATTTGCAACTTTTTGTCAACGTTTTCTTGATTAAAAGCGGCTTTGTCAGCGAGAGCGGTGTCAAAAAATGCAGCTTAATCAGAACAGTTTGCAGAATGTGCTTGTAGAAGTCTTTGCGGTGTGTTCAAATGCAGCTTTTTGGCCGAGACATGAGGCGACATAACAGTCGACCTTCGCCACAGCGAGTTCTTTGATTTTAGTGTGGTATGTCTGGGCCTTAAGAGGACAGATGTGTGATTTATCACAAATGCGATAAATTAGACGAGATGAAACATTAGAGGTTTGTTTCCCTGCTTTTTGATATTTCACAAATAATACCACAAAAAAATAATAAAATGTAAACCACCAAATGCCAGTTTTAATTTTGCACATTTGTAAAACACACACCAACACAGACTTAAAAGCCTGCGGTTTAACCCCATTTATTTCCCAAGTTTCATTGGCTCACTTTGAAGTAATATTAAGAGGAACTGAATCAACACTAACACACAAAAAAAGAAGAAAAGCTATGATATTTATTTTATAGAGCGGGCACAGGCAGTTTTTTTCACATATACACATTCCTCTGGACCTGAATCTGTGGCCTAATGGCAGCTGGTGTATCACAGAGGAGGCTTCTGCACCAGAGGGGATGACACATAAGCAAGTAGACACACACACACTCACTTACTCCGTTACAGACACACACGCACACGCTGGATGGAGGCAGACTGAGGGCTGCTTTTTATGGCTTTAGAACATTAGGTCATGACCCAGACCAAAAAGCCACAGCTATTATCACTATGCGAGTGCGGCCATATTTTCATTTATTTTTTTCATTTTGTGACAGGTAGACTTCTGATCTACCCTGCCGTGATGTGATGCTTTCAACATGTTGTCAGCGTGTTTACGATCAAATATTTTCTCTCTGTGTTATGTGATCTGTCTGTAACGGCTCCATTTGATTGTCCCTGTGCTGAGAGCTCAAGTCCGTATCGTGCCCTGTCGTACGCGGATGTGTTTTTGCGTGTGTGTGTGTTTTCGCAGAGCACAGCAGTCCACTCAGCCTCTGTCGTTGGGCTGGTGATCCAGTGATGGAGGCTCGCTTGTCCCTTGTTTGACCCTTGCAGAGCCGTGCCCCCCTCACCCTCCGCCCTCCCGTCTCTCTCCTCCTCTGCTCTGCCCCTCCATCAGCCTCTCCTAGGTTACTCTTGGCCAACTCCGGCCACCTGATTAAGGGATTAGCGGGGCTGATGGTTGTCAGTGTCCCCCACATGCTGGCTACTACCACTAAACCAGACACCTGGACCTCAGGGAGGAGGCAAGGGGGAGTTTAATTCATCTACATAAACACAGTAGTGTACACACACAAACACTGATTCAGTAGATACACGTGCGCACAATGGACTGTAGGTCCAGTCTTGGTGTCACACACTGGCCTCGTTCAGCGGAGGAGTGGAGAATGCGAGGGGAGGGGGGTGGCAGGGTTAGCACAGGGTTACTGTCTTGTATCTCCCTCCCTCCCTACTCTTTCTCCAGCTCCTCTAACCTCCCCCCCACCCCTCCCACTGCTCCCGATGCCCTGCCAAATTCATATATCCCATAATCGTGCTGAGTCGCCATGTCAGCAGCACTGTATCAACCCCACTGCTTTTGTCTTGCTCTTGCTTGTCACCACACTGAGACACTGCCTCCTGCCACCGCTGCAGTCAAAAGATCAGATACCTTGGATATACAGATACTAGCTGGTGTTTTTTTCCCTCCAATCCAAGTTTATTTATTCATTTTTTCCACCTCGTGCAGCTGCACAGAGTATACTTACTGTAGGCCTACATTTAATCGAGTATATTTAGCCACAGAGACCATTAGAGAGCCACTTTCTGACAACGGAACAGCTCTGCATTAAGAAAATATAGCCTGCCACACAGTTTCCTTTTAATAGTTTCCAATATTTTTTTATAGTGGCCTATAGTCTTTTGTTTTAATATCCGTTGAGAGAGCAGAGTCGGTGTTTGATTCTCCAGATCGGCTCGGGACATTCCTAACAGATGCCATCTCGACTATTTTTAGCCTCGCCTCACCTTTTGAACTTGTGTGAGAAGTGAGTCAACAGCTGTTTTCACCATTTCAGGCCATTGTTTATGTCCTGAAAAGCTACCTTCAATCAGAGACGCTGATGTCCAGCAGTTATTATAAACACAGAATTCATTGTTTTTCAGTTAGGATTTAAAGCGTTTTAGTGTCTTTCCTGTTTGCTGCAGTGAACCTACGCGAGCTGCAGGAGCCCTCTTCCCCCCCTAAGCGAGAGTGTGACCTCTCGATGCCCTCGTGCCCTAATAATTACACAGCAAGATGCTAACCGGCTCAGCTCGGCTTTAGCTGCAATGCTCATGTTTTGACTGATTTTTTGGACTTCCCTCTTTTAGCTTCAATTCCATTCATGCATCATCTTTGATGCTTTTATGCTGAACGCTTGTACATTCTGATGGAAGTCAAAGAGTGTTCATTTTATGTGTTTAATATTCTTATCTGAAAATTATCTGTTTAAACATTCAAGGAAAGAAATCATTTCTCCATTTGTTACATGTCTGTCCATCCTCTTTCTCTGTGGATTTTTTCCCTCATCCTGATTGAGCCTCTAATGATTGAGGTTGTTGTATGTTTTGCTGATCATCGAGCTTTTTGAGGCGGATGTGTGATTTGTGTGAGTTTGAGCTGCATCTGACAGGTGCAAGACATACATTATGCATGTTTACATGTTTCACTACAATTCATTATGCCTACATACATTTATTTTAACAAGGAAATTACAAAAATGCATTCATCTTTTTTAGATCTCCCATTTTTTTGCCTGCTGGTCATTGTTTTTTTAAGTAGTTACCCCCGTCAAGTAGGTTATGTTTTCGCCATGTCCATTTGTTTGTTTGTTTGTTTGTTTGTTGGTTTGTCAGGATTAAACTAAATCTACTGAACGGATTTCCACCAAATTTGGATGGAGGATGGGTCTCTGCTCTGAATAGACAACATTAAGTTTTGGTGTAGATCCGGATAAAGGGACAGATCCAGGAATTTCTGTTTTAACATATCGAGATATTCAACATTTATGTGTTCATTTCTCAGGGAATAATGCATGAATCTTGTTCGATCTTGTTTGCTCGTAACTATGAGTGAGTACAATTTGATGTGGATCCAAATAAAAATCTGGATCTAGCGAATTTAAATATGTTTTATTTGATACAGGATTAGGCTTGATTGAATTAAAGGCGACTGCTGGGCCTTGATGAATGTTTGCGCTCTACTCAGTGCCAGTCTAGTTCTAAGTATAAGTAATTTTGAGGTCTGATGTTGATGAAGGTTTTCAGTCATGCAGGTCATGGTAATTCTAAGTGCTGTATCGTAGGCAACTGGATTTGTTTCAGTTTCTTGAAGATGTTTCACCTCTCATCCAAGAGGCTTCTTCAGTTCTAAGGGGAGTGCAGGCGTTAAACTCTGTGTGGGGGGTATCCTTACAGAGTCGTTAGGGCCACTTGTGAGTCGTTGACCAAACCAGCCTTCATGTGAGGTCTGAGTGTATATACATGGAATGACCAAAAATGTGAATCCCTGTACATTTTAATGAAATACAGTAGGACAGCCTTGAACCTATCACATTGTAGAGGTTTCTATATTTTTTGATCACGGTAACCTTCATCTGTGAATAAAACATCATCTCTGCTCCTCAATAATGTCCAACAGATGAACCTTTTTATGCAGAATCTAACCAGTAATATTCCTCGTTTGATCCTTTGCAGAGAACAACAAAGATGCCCACTTCCAGAAGGTGAAGGTAAAGGCAGAGCCCATGGAGGTGGACCCGCCCCCCTCTGAACTCACCCCACCTGCCTCTCACCTGCTGGCCTTCAGCACTTTAGGGGCGAGCGAGAAGAGTGAGCCGATGAGCAACCTCCCTGAGACGTTGGCCCGCCCCCAGAAAGACCTCTTCTCCCAGGACATATCGGTCAAAATGGCCTCCGAACTACTGTTCAAATTGTCAGGTATGTTCGTTCAAGACGCGTCAGGCACACACTGTTCTCTGAACAACAGTAGATCCACAACACACACACACAGCAACACGTCTTCTTTCTCCCTGCAGCACGGCAGCGTTAAACCTTGGACAGCTTTTGATACTCAACCATAAAACCTACATGTTTCCATTTCCATCCTCTGGTGGCTCTGTAGTAAAGTCAAGGATATATGACATGTAATGACATCCTGCTTTTTACCTGTACGGCCATGAAAGTGACATTGAAGCAGCAGACAGCTGTTTGTATTGCTAGATTAAGACAGAGCTTTGAGGTGGAACCGTTGTCCCCCAGAGGAAAGGTGTAGATGTGAGTGTGTGTGCGGGGGGTGGGGTGGGGGGTGGCGGGGTCAAGCTTGTCGTCCTGGGCTGTGACCCCAGTTCCATCCAGCCTGTGATTGCTTCGCTTAAATGCCACATAGAGAAACAAGCTTGTGTAAAATTCTTCTTCTTTTTTTTTTTTTCTTGCTCTCACACATATTCACAAATTCACACGTTGACAGTCTTTCTTTCCCACACATTCTTGCATGCACACCTTTACACACTCACACAAGGCCCCATGGGGAGTGGTGTCTGCACAAATGCCCCCCTCTCTTCCCTCCTCCCTCTCCTCCTTCCTCTCATTCTCTCTCTCTCTCCCTTGACTCGTTTTCAGACATGCCGGCTCAAGCACACTTGGCTGCACACGCCCCCCACCCCCTGCACTTCCCCTCCCTCCCTCCCTCCCTCCCTTTACATTTCTCCCGTGCGGCATCTCCATGGCAACGTGGAAAGAGACCTCTGTCCTTGGCGAGCAGTGTGACGGAGTGGGGTGTTTAGGGTAGGGTGGGGTGGAGGGGGTTGTAGCGGGGGGCAGAGGATAAGGAGGGTAGAGAGGGCAGCAGGGGTACACAGTATGCCCACCCAGGGAGGCCGGGGCATCGCTAGCCTGGCAACAGCGACAAGCGCGACCCCCCCCCCTTTAGAACTGGGTTTGAATGTGAGGGGGACTGGAACAGAGCTGGCTGCTGTCACACAATGAGCAATCAATATGAATTACCCAGAGCAGTAGGACCTCAGAGACACATCAGTAGCAAGGTCGCTCTGAACACTGAGATGGTTGCAGCTTTGAAATTCACTTCAGTACATCGCCTTGAAACTCACACATATGGCTCCATTCTCAGGCATTTTGTTTAGCGCTCTTTACGGCTGAACACCCGTAGTCCGTGCTCACATCAGCCACCCGAGTAGTAGCATTAGCTGATTTTACAACTCTCGCTTTAGTTACCACTTAAAAACCTCTTAAAATCATTTTCTGTTTAAGACTCAGCCACGCTGAGAAATGATTTCTATGTTCTGAACAAGACCATTCCGGACTTAAAGTGACTCATGCTGAAACGGCACTTGGACTTCTCATTTCTTCTTGTCTATGTGTCGCTACAGGTGCATGCAGCACAAACTCCCCTAGCATTTGACAGTTCATAGAGAATCGGTTTCAAGTGTGATCATGACTCTAAAATAGGTGTGATCGTAGGCGCAAGAAGGGCAGGTGTGTGAACCTTGCTAAGACTGTAAAGTTGCGAGAACCCAAAAGGCAGCAGTTCAGTTATTGACACCTTTCACTTGAAATATTACAAACTTAAACTAGAATGGCACTCTTTAAAGCACATACCTCCTCAGAATGCAATGATTTACAAATATTTTTTGAGCTATATTCTTCTAAATACACTACAAAGACGAGATGTTTAATGTTCAAACTGAAATTTTATTGTTTTTTGTAAATACACAATCATTTTGAATTTGATGCCTGTAAGACGTTAAGTGAGAAGAACAGCGTCCCACCTTTTTGAAATCTGTCATAATATTTTTACACTAAAGCTGTTATAAGGTACTTACATTTTTGTTGATTCTGGCTTCCCCTTAGTTTGGACAAAATATGTCAAGGATGAATCAAAGTAAACATCAATTTAGTACCGTACCATCACAGAACAGAGCACCTCCTTCTTTCCTCAGGCTGAGACAACTCAGTTTATCCTCAGCACTCCGCCATGAAAAAATAGTTTAAATTTTATGGCTTATCCAAACTTTCACAAGTTTAACTGCAGGACAGAAGATGTCTCACACTTGAGTTGGCTGAACATCTGAACCGGATTGGCTTCCGAATTATTTTTGATGTAACAAATCATGCTCGTGGTCCCACCTCTTAAAATCAGCAAATGTAGACTTCCAGTAGACTTCACCTGTAAAAGAGCCTCCACTACTGTCAGAAGATATTATCACATTTTTGTGAAATAAAATGTTAGGCTTGTTACACATCAGGAGCTGTCTGCTTCTGCTCAGCAGGTGAATAATTGATCACCTTGTACAGTGTCATTAATCTGAGCAGCATGTTGCTATGGCGGGTGAGAAAGAAAACCCTCTGAGCTTTTAGAAGTTGGTAAAAGTCGAGATAAACAGCCCAGCAAGTGATGGTGCTGATGTTAGAGGGGGGAATTCTTAGCAGATAAGATTACTTTGATATTCACCAGTTGGACAAACTTTGTATTTATTCCACCTGAAGGATATTAAAAATGTTTTGTTCTGATTAATCGCTTTCAGCAGACTTTCTTATTTATATACAAGAGAGCAACCATACACAAAAACACACATGTGCCAGCTGGGTAGTCCATTGAAGATCTGACCAGCCATGCGGATTGTTATTCTTTTTCATCTTTTAATATTGGTGTTGTTGGCCTTGCTTTTGGCCCAAAGGTCAGCAGGCCCACCACAGAGACTCCCACCTCTCCAGATGGCTGGAACACCCTTGCTGACATGGTGGATTCAGGATTATATAGCATTTATTTCTCTGTTCTGTAATGGCAAATGTACAGGAAAGTTTGAGTAACTATTTAACAGAGTGTAATTTATAGTGGCTGCTTGTCATATCTAAATATCTGCTCTGTACGGTGGACCCAGGACTTAAAATATAAGCACAAATCAAGCGTGAAAATTAAATCTTGCCCTTTTGAAAAAACGCATTTTCTCAACTACAGGTCCACTACAACCATGTTCTTTATCATCCATAGTTTGTTTAAGCTGAGCTCATACTACAGGATTTTAGCCCTGATCTTCCACTCTGTAACAGTTTTTGGAGACCACTGACAAAAAGCCCCAGATCAGAGGCAGATCGGCATGCATGAATCGGTATGTGTGAACCGTTGGAAGATGTGATCCAGGAGCTCAGGGACAGTTAGCCAGCATGTCACAGACGGCTGCTGGATATCTAGCAGGCTAAATATCTGGCCGCAGATGGGTTGGGGAGCCAGGAACGGCTACAGCCAACGAGAGCAGACACTCCTCTGCTGTCATCCACAGTAGCTCTCTTAACCCAGGCTTATCACGCATCTGTTCATATGGACTAGGCACAATAATAGCTTATAGTTTCCAACAGAATACATACAATCAAGTTTTTCAGTATTTGAAACCGTGTCGTCCTTGCTGAACCACAATACGAGCAGGCAGTTTCACATTTTCAGTGCACTAATAATCCTTGCTGTCCGTGCATCATGATCCATCTTCTCACAAGTATTCTTTTCTTTTTTATCTTTGTTTTCTCGCTACAAATCAGCACACAAACAACTTTGACTGCTTGGACCACGTCACTCCCGTGTTATATCTCGCGTGTGTGATCTTGTAGTGTGTGACCCCAGTTGCTGATCAGTCATGTAGCATGCAAAGCACAGCAACTGCAAGACTCCCAACAGAAAGTTGTGTAGTGTGAACAGCACAGAGATCTGACGGCTTTTAACGCTGTGTAGTGTGGCCAAGTCGTTAGTTGTCACAGGGATGGTCACATGATAGCAGGTGGTCATGTTTGGGAAATAAATAACCGCAGATTTGAATACATAAAGCGATGAATGAATAGAAATGTTAACTACAATATGAATGTTGTTGTATTGACTTCAGGCGTTTTTTTGTTGTTTTTACAGAAAAAGTCAGCAAATCCAACAACCACAAAGACGGTAACATGGTGGGAATAAACAGGTGAGTCAGAAATACTGAATAATAAATGTGAATAATAAAATGTTTTTATTGATAGGTAATAAACCATATTTTTAAATGTAGTTTGAAAGATGTGTTTATTTAGTAGCCATGTAACTGTTATTATTATGTTTCATGTTTCAGTCCGTTCCTGGACGAGTGCTTCAGACAATCACCCTTTAACTCGCGCTCCAAGAGCTCTTCCCCCGCAGAGGCCAGCTCTTCTACCAGGGCAGCATTTCATGGTAAGACACATGAAAAAAAAACACAGCACACATACACACAGAACCATGAATAGAGATGTAGAGTAGAGGAACACAGACATATCACTGGCACTTTGTTGCAGGCAGGATTATCCTTGATCATATTGTCTTGTAGAGCTGCAGTGTTTAGTCGCATGATTGATTAGTCAGTCGATCAGAAAATTAATCAGCAGCTATTATGATAATCAACAAAGAACTTTAATAATTTTCCAGACAAACATGCCAAAAATTTTCTGGTTCAACCCCACCGAACAGAGCAAATAAAAGACATGGAGAAAAGAGACAAAGTGTCTCAAGTATTACAAATATGAATATAAAAACTACAAAATAAATATAACAAACAGGCAAAATAGGAAAAACAACAAAACAAAAGCAACAATAAGAGCATTGGAACCAAGCGAAGCAGCTTTATTCAGCTGTGTTTGAAGGAGTGATTTAAAATGGCAGTAAACTGAACAATCATCTTGTAAAAATACTTGTGAATAGTATTTTTCACAATTTTTTAACATTTCATAGACCAATTAACTGATAAAATAATCTGCAGATTAATCGATAATGAAAAGAGATGTTAGCGGCAGCAGCACAATTGTTGTTTTACTGGTTTCACAGGAAGATTATTATCAAAAAAACTAAAATGGCACTGAGTAGAGCGCATACCTCCACCCATGCACATTTCTTATTTGGATCTGCATCAAATTGTACCCAGTGTAATACACTTGATGTTTATCATCCATGCATTATTTCTTGAGAAATTAACAAAATGGTTGAAAAACGCCCTATCTCGCGATGTTAAACAAACAATTCCTGGATCTGTTCCTTTATCTGGATCCACACCAAAAGTTAATTGGGCCTAACCTGGGCCAAGACCCATCCTCCATCCAAGTTTCATGGAAATTCCCTTCAGTAGTTTTTGTGTAATCCTGCTGACAAACCAACCAACCAACAAACGGGCAAGGCTGGAAACATAACCTCCATAGTGGAGTTAATAACAGACAGAAAATAATCTGTAGCTGACCAAAACAAGTAAATATTACCAGCTGCATCATTCATAGTACAGTGTGTTCATGTATCTAAGGCTTCATGTTATTCCCACTGTAGCTTAGAGAAATAATTGATTATGCTCATTATACATGCACTTTACATACATGTGCACGCACACAACGCTCACTCTCACCTTCTCTTTGAAGCCTGACGGGCTGCTTAACATTTTACTACAGAGGGAAAAAAACCTTTAAATCCGAGTTTAAGGCCACAAGGACACATCACAATTAACCACCTCCAACTTTACATGATCTCCCCCTCCCCTCTCCTCCTCTCATATTTAGAGCTCCATCCGGCCTCTCTGCACTCTCACACATTTCCCCAACCTGAAGGCCTCTGCCCAGGGCATCCCCCCACCCCTCCCTCCTGTCTCCCTCTCCTCCCCTCTTCCCTGGCATCCCAGAACTTCCCTCCATGTTCCTTTGGCAGTGAGAGATCCAGAGGTTAATTAGCTTGTGCCAGCTTTGCCTGTCCCTCTGCCAGTTAATGAAAATCTGATTGGCTTCTGGGTGTCAAGAGTGTCCTGAAAGTTAATTCGCCCAGCCCACCTCCCCTTTTCCCTTGTGTGTTTAAGCTTCAGATCCAGCCTCTGCAGCTCGCTCTTTTACTGTTGTACAGTTTTACTCTTTTTCTCTGCTTCATGTGTGTCCATCTACACCTGTTCATGTCTTTTAGTGTGCCTTTATTTTCTTTCTCTCCCTGTTTTATTTCCCCTGCTCCAATTATTGGTAAGCATTTCTAGTTGTTGGGTGAACTTTACCATCCGTTCCTGTTAGTTGGCATCTCTTACAGAGCCTAGTATTAAGAGACTCAAAGGTTTAGTTTGTTGTGGTGTTAATATTGGTATGTACAGTTTACTGGTTGTAAAATTATTTTAAGGTGATGAGTGATAGTTGGCTGCTGTGTCATGGTTGTCTCGAAACAATTCTAAAAAATTGTATTTACATATTAGAAAATGAACTTGTGTTAGTATAGGGAATTGGAAAAATTGATTGGAAATCAAATGAAAATTTAGTGAAATGAGCTTTCAATTCTGATCATTGAAACCAAAAGCATCCCAGAATTTTTCTTCTCTCCAGCCCTTCCTACTTGCGTGCGTCCAAATAAACAGTAAAAAAAACACTCCAAAGACAAGCTACTGATGGCTTGCAGCTAAAGTTTTCAACTTGTCACCACTGCCAGAGATGGAGAAAATGGAGAAAATTCGTCCTGCTTCTCTGAAGTCGCCAGTATGGAGTAATTTTGACTTCCTCTGGAGTTATGTCAACAATGAAGGCGTCATTGACAGAAAAATTCCAGAGGTGCGACAGCTGTCTATAATCCCTCACCAAGGTAACTGAGTCGACGAAAGCCTGGTGACCACTTTGTCCTTTTGTTGCCTCTTCTTTACAAAAGCTTTGGGGGTTTTTTTGGATCATTTAACTCATAACTATGTGGGGGTTTTTTTTGGTGTTGGTTAACAAGAATTGGTTAGTAGTTCAGTTTTTTTGTTACTTTATAAACTGAACTGAAACAAAACAAACCAGAGGTGCACCAACTGTAATTTCCATGGCTGATTCCAATTTACGATTTTTAAAAAGTCTGACTTGCCAACTCCGATTTTGGCCGATTCCAATTTTCTTTCTAAGAACTATGATGAACAGCAAACAGAAACCGTTTTTAATGGAAAATTCAATTCTAGGTTAGTGTCTGACTGTAAATCACTGACTTTTAAATGACTAGTAGAAATAACATGTTGTAAGCTATTTTAATGGCCTGTCACTGAAATGTGAATTTTAGATCTTATAAACATTATGCAGTGTATATATAGGCATCTGGAAAATGAACCAGCCGATATCGGTCCCTGGCAAGTTGACTTGTTCATCTGCATAGGGAACTGGACTCAACTATAAAGAGCTCAGATTTATCTTTACCTTTTGCTCTAATATAACCTTTGAAAATTGAACTGATGGTGCGGTTGAGTTCACTTAAACTGAGTGTTTTTTTCCCTCTGCCTTGTTTTAACTATAAATTCAGTTGCATTGCAAAAAGACCATTCTGAATGCATGTATCCTTCCTGGTGTTTAATACCCACTTAACCTTTTCACTGAAAAAAAAACTTGGTCAAACCTCTACAAAAATAAATGGCTAACCAGTAATCTGTTGATCCGTACAAATCAAGACTCAGTAGCGAAAATTGTATAGGTGTCTGCTGAAAAACTCAACGTCGTAAATTGAATCGAATGAAGTTGTGACCTCAACATCGAAAGTCAAATCGAATCGTGACACCCCTGGTTATCATAGTCAAGTTTTGATTAAAAAACAGGATCTCAGGGCTGCAGTTTTATTCACTGATGGACTGAAGTGACTATTTCTCTGTGTGCAACAACTGATAAAATAAAAACAGTGAGCCTTTTCCTTTAAGCAGGAAAGAAAGAAAGAATACTCGAGTAGGAGTTTGAGTGGCATCAGCGAGACCTCAGAAGTTGCTGTCTTCTCCCTTCAGTCTGGGATTTAGTACAATCCTTCATTTCTTGTTTGTGTCCCTCTCTCTCCAGCTCTAATAGCGCTAATTAAACCATTAACCACTTCAAGGCCTACGCCACTCCCTAACTGGCTTAATCATCAGCCTGTTTGCCAGGTCGTGGCCTCGAGCCACTGCCCTGACCAGGCCATCCCCAAGTCTCACTTGTGAGTCAGGACAAGTTAATGCTTTTATGTGCTAAGCTTCAGCTACAAGCCCCATAAGAAGGTCAATGATTCTCAGAATTAGCGACACACAGACGAGTTTGGAGAAAAGAAGAGTGAATAGCCGGTCGAAGACAGATATCAGGGCCATCATGGGAAAGAAGGAGATTTTCAGCTAATGCAGGAGGTCAGAAAGTCTGTGACCTACAGGTCGCACTAACAAATGTCTGCCTCTGTCGCACCTTCACTTCCTGTGAGGAACCACACACACACTTGTGCCCTCATGCACCTTTATTACAGCAGTGAGACCTACAGTAGAAAGGAGAAACGGATACATTTTTTCAGTACTCCAAGTCATCAGAAAATATTTGGTATTCCTTAAAATGATATTTTCCCTCGAATCAAAAGAACATGAGACATGCAGAGCAATAACATTTAATTATGCCACTCTCCTTTGGTAAAATATGAATTTTATTTTTATTTTTTTATGCTTATATCAAACCAAACGTGCTGTAGTTCGCTTTAACAGTTCAAAAAAGATGTGTGAGAATGGGGATTAAATATCTGAGACCTTTACAGAAAAAAAAAATGCTTAAGGGTCTGTGAGTCAGTGCAATTATAGTAAAATGTCCTTTCATACCACCTTCCAAAGCCAATGCATCTGTTCTTTAACATTTGATTCACAAAATACCTTCACATGAATGCAAGAAAACATCCTTTGCTTTAATGGACACCTTTAGTGAATGGCTTTTTAAAAAGTTGTCCACTAAAGGTGTCCATTAAAGTAATCTTAATCAAAAAATGTGACCTCAAGGAGCTCCCACACCTTGTTGTTGAATTTACACTGTGCGATATATGACTTCATTCCTTTTGTCATTTTCTTTCTCTTTTGTAAAGTCAAGTTTGTGTGCACTGATTTCCATCTGCAAATAATTAAAACTTTAAGTTTTTCTTTCCTTTATTAAAACTCTTGAGTGACATAAAGAATATTTTTTCTTTCTGTAGCGCCTTGCAAATACGAATGTTTTGGCAAAGGTCAGGCTGTGTAGTATGTTCTTTGAACATTATAGATGCTAAGAAAAAAGAGATAATCGAGCCTCCATCTGTGAAAGTTGCATAGCACATTGACAAAAGTCAATTTGTTTTTACCCTTGTGAATTACTCTGTGCCCTATTCATGTGAAGAGGTCAAATTCAAAGCAGAAACTTCATTTCTTAAGATTCTATAATCTGAATATTACAGTCACTCCTATTTCTTTGATAGAGGGGTGGAGGGAAGGAGGGGTGACATGCAGTAAGGAGAGCTTCAGTAGTGATCTGTGTATGCTGCAGGCTTTAGAGCAAAGGACTGCTGCTTGCCGTTGACATTAAGAATGCATTTGCACTGCATCGCTCCCGCAGGCTAGACAAGGAGCATCTGTCAAACGGTAGCAGACAGGTTTCAATCTTGTGGGTTAGCAAATTAGCCCACAGTGTATCAGTTGTTTTGTTGTTTCCCTGACTCTGAAGGAAATGAGACTTTTCATGATTACATAGGTAAGGAATAGATTTGTGGCTCATTTTCACAGCGTTCTAGTTTTTGCGATGTGATACTTTAACAGATAGTATTAAGTTGTCACGATTTAAAGCAGCCAAATGAGTGAATATAATGTTACGCTTTTGAGGATGTGGCCCATAATCTTAAAGGTTAGAACCATTCATTAACTACAGATCGAATTTTCCTCCACTTCTCGCAAAATGTTATGTGAGTGTATTGTTTCTTTCCCTTTGTCATCTCATTTAATTCTCGTCTGTGTCATATTTCCCGTCGCCCTCCAGCCTCTCCTGACTGTCTCTGTGCAGTAGGGTGGAGGCCGGAGGAGAAGTGTGTAGCATGCAGGCTGATTAGCATGGAAAACCACACAGTCTCCATAGGAGAAATTAGGACTGATGGGTGGGTGGAGGGCACATGGGCACCTTCACAGAAACATAATACCGTATGAGGTTATAACAGCTGGGTAGAAAATGTCTTACTTTATGTATGTATTCATTTAATTTTCTTTTGAGATTTTAAAGGAATAGTTTGACATTTTCTGGGAATAAACAGGTTAGCTTAGAAGTTGGGGGCACCTTACAAGCATTTTTTGCAACTCGCTAAATGTCACATACAAAAACCAAAGTGGTTTTATTGAGGGTTACGCGCCAGACTATTTCTAGGCAAGATGCAGCAACTTCCTTCCTTTCAGCTGACCTGCTACTTGTTACTTTCCTAACTCAGTGCTTCAGCTTACATTTACTTGTGTCAGACCTGAGTCGCGTACTAAAAAACAGAATGGCTGTCAAGTTCGGGTCGGGCTCAGTTACTATTCTCAGAAAGACTCTAGTTAAGACACGCACAAGGACTGTCCCGAGTACAATTTTTGGGGCTTTGAAGCTTAAGTGAGAATCACATGCGATTATTTAAAGCTTAGACATCACAGGGGGTGGGCGACGCATGTCTTCACACTTCACACTGGACACACAAGCTTCCACTCATAACAGCTCCCCTTTTTTTTTTTTTTTCTTCAGCGAATGCAATGTCTCCTGCCTTCAAATGATGATTTGGACATCAATTACCATAGCAACGTAGAAGCTTTGAAGCATCCTTTATACTCTACTATAATTGCAGCTTTACCCAAGTCGTTTATGACCTTTTTTGTAATCATTCCCCCCTGTCCTCTTCTTTCCTGTCACCTCTCAACTGTCTACTATTGACTAAAAGCAAAATGCCCCAGATGCACTGAAAAAACAACCAAAACACCACAACTGGGACATGGGCACATACCACAGCAGTGTGTTATGGTTTCAACATCAATATATATTGAACTAAAGTTACTTTGATTTATAACAGCATGACTTCACAGCCCTTAGTCCACCTGCAGATGCATTTGTGGCTGATTGTGTCAGCAGTGAATGATGAGGATGGTTCTCTGCGTTCGTGTGTTCCAGACTCAGAAAAGGATGATGGGGAGCCAGGAAACGGGATCGCCCAGTGGAGACTAAACGAGCAGCTCTTCCCCTGTCCTGTCTGTGGCAAGGTGTTCGGTAGACAGCAGACTCTTTCAAGACATCTATCGCTACACACAGGTAAATCCACGCACGTATACAATGACATCATCAGCGTATGTGCACATCACTGCGCCACACCTGTTCGTTAATGTATAGATGGATGCATATAGATGTTGGCTGCTGTTTGTGCATGTGTTTGTGCTGCCGACAGTAAGTAAATAAGGCTTACTAGACTAGATTACCCTTCCTTTAAAGAGATTACTACCATGATTAGTCTCACTGGGAAAACTGCCCGTCTAATTACCCAGCTAGAGGGATGCCTCACAGAGTACACACACACACACACACACACACACACACACACACACACACACACACACACACACACGCCAGTAATTCTGATGCAGCTACGATTGGTTCCCTCTTTCACTTTCTCCCTCACACTCACAGACACGGGAGACTTCCTCAGGATGAGGCTGTTCACTCCCTTGTGTCCTGATTACACTGTGTTTTCAAACCTGGCCCTTCTTTGCTCCAAATTGATCCATTCTACCCTGTCACTGTCCTCTGCAATCCATCTCTCGCTCCTTATTAGCAAAATAGAAAAAAAGAAAGAATGAATATTCTGCTTGCACAGTTTTATTTAAAGCAAATTAACGGCGGATTAGAAATTAATGCAACCTACTTGAGATCACAGACTAAATCACTGGGCGCACAAATGTGTACTCGTGTACAAAATGCCCCCACACAATTGGACATGCTCTCACATTTTGCGTGCACACACTACACGACACACACACACACACCATCTGAGAGTGTTGGCTGTGAACAGCTTGGCCACACCACAGAGAGCAGAAGCAGGGGCATATGTCAGTGTGATGGTCTTTTTGGTTTCCCCGGCGACATAAAGGTTGCCTGGCTTCATGTCCTTGGGGCAAATGGTGTGTGTGAGCATGTGTGTGTGTGTGTGTGTGTGTGTGTGTGTGTGTGTGTAAGCGTGTGTGTGTGTGTGCGTTCGAGGGGGAGCAAGAGGGAGAAGATGTGCTATGTTGATTTGTCGTAAGATAAAAGGAACAATTGTGTTTTTGTATTTTATTTGATTTTATATTGCTCACAATTACAGTGAAATTACATCTGGACTCGCTTCATTTTTTCACCATCTTGTGGCATCTACAGGAATATTCAGCTTCCCAGAAAGGCTGATTTAGTCAGACATCACAAGGTGTTTTTTTCTTCCTTTTCCCAGGATCAGAGTTGCAGTCGGGGTCAGGCGGAGGTGAGGCAGGGTTAGGCGTTAAGTAATTAGGTTTAAGCTTGCTTTAAAGGCTCGGAGGCTGAGCACGACTTAATGAAATATCATCTGAGGTAATGTTTACAGTAACCCGAGGTCTTGTGTCTGTGTGTGTTTGGTTGCAGAAGAGAGGAAGTACAAGTGTCACCTGTGTCCTTACGCAGCCAAGTGCAGGGCTAACCTCAATCAGCACCTGACCATCCACTCTGTCAAGCTGGTCAACACAGACGCTGAGCAGATTGTCAGCGCTGTTACAGCTGACGCCGCCGAGCGCAAGAACTGCCCCTACTACTACAGGTAGTGATAACAGATCAAAACGCAACCCCTAACTCCTTTTTAGGATGCATCCAGACAATATGAGATGATGGAAGCAAGGCATTTTTTGATTTATCTGTATCAGTTGCTTGATTTCTAATCATATTATATATTCCTAATTTATCCTTGGTTTAATTTCTTCACCAGCTGCTCTTTTTTTCTTTGTTTTCAATTTCAATTTCTATTCTTGAGAATCATTTATCTGGAAATTATGCTTATTTGCTTCTTTTTATGAGAGTTAGATGAGAAAATCAATACCACACTCACATCTGTTTATCAAATACATAGTTATCAAAGGCATAGTTCAAGAATGAAAACAGTAATGACAACAAATATTGTTCAAATTAAGAATGCACAATTTAAATCTGACTGATAATTTATTAGCCTGATAATGCAAAATTAATGTTATCAGTTATTGGCAGATAATGAGATTCTAGCCAGTAAACCCAGAGAACTATTTTTTTGTACAGGAGTAATGACTTTCTGGAGTCTGTGCAGGTTGTGTGGCAACCTCACAGTGACTCCTTAGTCATTTTTAGACATGTTGGCATATGAAGATTAGCTGTTTCCCCCTGCCTACAGTCTTTCAGATTCAGACGACTTTATTGATCCCAAAGAGGGCAATTAATTTGCAGCTTACCCTGTCCACAATCACACAAGCAACAACCATTATGTTGCATGTCAAAAACACAGACCAACAAACGAGCAGAGGTCGGTGTAGGACAGCAAGATAAAGAGCTAAGGTAAAATTAATAGCAGTAAAATAATAAAATGATAAATAAATACATTTGATTTGTCATTAAAAATGTAATTTAAAATGACTTGATGTTAAGCTAAGCTTAAAACTGCTTCCTGGCTGGAGCTTCATATTTTCCTTGCAGAGTGTTCTTTTCATCTAACTCTCAGCGAGAAAATGAATGAGTGTATTTCCCAAAATGTTGTTCTATTGCTCTAATACTTTTATGTGGCTAATGATCTGAAAAGAAATCAAATAGCACCATGTCTGTGGTGTGGAAATACTGTATTTCAATCATCTTTCACAAATTAAAATAAATGTATCCGCACTGTGCCACTCACCAATTTATGCGGACATAATATAACACTAAAGCTGACTGTTATTCTTGCCATCTTCCTTCCTCTTCCTCTCTGTTCTCTGTCCAGCTGCCATGTGTGTGATTTCCAGACGGAGCTGAACGCCCAGTTTGTCAGCCACATGTCGCTCCATGTGGACAAGGAGCAGTGGATGTTCTCGCTCTGCTGCAGCGTCTGTGACTACGTCTGCATGGAGGAGAACGACATGAAGAACCACATTAGTACCGGACATGCAGGTAAAGAAGAATCCCTGATGATCCACTGGTTCTGAATGACAGCATCATAAAGATAACGTCTTAAATATGTGCTGGTGTAATGAAGGGTTGGAACTAACATATAATTTATTCTATATATTATTTTTGTTAGTAAAAAGATTTGTTTTTTTTCCTGATTTATATCAACCAACACTCCAAAACATAAACACAGAAAATCAGAAAATCGGCACAGGTGAGAAGCCGACTCTTGCACGTTTGGCTTTTCAGCAATTATTAAAATAGTTGCCGTTTTCGTCTTTTTTGTCGATTAATCATTTGATCAATTGACTAATCGTGTCAGCAGTAATGCTCGTTTCTGCTGTTCATGCCGGGTTCTCAAACTGGATAGTAGCAAAGTACATGATTCAACCCCTAGAAAAAATGATTTATGGAGTTATTTTCAAAATTACTCTCACATGTTAGAGTGGGTGGTAGCTTACACATTGTGGCTCTTGTTCACAGCTCAGAATAGAAATACAGTGCAGTACTTGGACGGTGACACATTTTCTATTGTTTTGGCTCTGTACTCCAACACATGGGGTTTAAATTTAAACAACGGCCGAGGTTAAAGAGCCGACTTTCAGATTGAAGGGTTTTAAGAATTGGAGTGTTTTTATACATGTTCCCTCCATTTTCAGCCAATGAAGGGTTACAGTTCCTACGTTATTAATTTGTAGGTGTACACACACTCAGATTAAAGCTCAAACTCTGTGTTGTACCCATACAATTCATATTTCATGTAGGACTGCAGCTAATTTATTTCAGGGTTCTAATGGGACCTTAAAATTGGTGAAATTTGAGCAAAAAAATCAAGGCCTTGAAAGCTTAAAATAAAATAGAGGTGAATAAGCATGTGTCACTGAAAGTGTTTGAATTTATGTATTTTCTGCAACACTGGAGATTATTCGAAATAGTTTTTGTTTTGTTTTAAATAAAATAGACTTCGTTCCGCTGTCTGCATGTGCGACTCCCGCAGTTGCCTCTTTGTTTTACATGCCACCTGCCTCCGCAAGTGGGATGGAGGTCACATGCGTGCATGAGTAATTAAAGTCAAACAATGCAGTTTGCAACATAAAAGCTAATGTTAAGCGAACTTTTGGCTATTGATCTTTTTTAGTTGTTGTCTGTGAGCTTCTGTAAAGCTCACTAATTCTTATCATAAAAATTCAGTGTTGTAATTAACCATGTTTTTGTTTTTTTTTACCGATAAGATAACTGATAATTTCACATCTTTGTGTTTAAATATAAAAGTTTCTAACCTGTAGATTATGCACATCTGAGAGTAAGAAAGGCAAAGATGTGAGCATGATGGATGATCTATTATTTTTTTATATAAATTTTCCATTATTGGGCCGATAATTTATCGGTCAAATATATATTGTGCATTCCTACTGATGATTTATCAATCAGCAAAAATAATAATGTACACAAATCAGCAATTAATTAATAGAGTAACTGACTAATAATGAATTCAGCTCTTTAATTTCAGATCTACTGTGCCTCAGTACAAAACCAACACAACATAAATGCTGTCTACATACTTATCGACTGTCCTGTAACCTCCCGGCTTTTTACTGTTTTGAAAGGAAATCAGCAAAGGCTGTTTCAAGTCAAAACATCCTAATGTGACAGTAACCTAAACTTCATAAACTCACAGTCCAGTGTCGGTTCAGAGGGCGCCGGGAAAGAAAAGCAGTAGAATTGGGTTTCACACACAAGCCTCCTCCAGCCGACCTTCTTTGGACTTTTAAAGCTGCTGGTGTGAACCCCTGGTGGTCGATATGAGTGTTTTTGTCTAAAACAGCTTTGTCCAGTTTATTGCTGACGTTTTGCTCTTCCTCTGCTCCTCAGTGTGTGTGTGTGTGTGTGTGTGTGTGTGTGTGTGTGTGTGTGTGTGTGTGTGTGTGCTTGTGTGTGGGTGGGTGGGATTGTCCGGCCTAGACAGCTGAGGGGTCTTTCAGAGGCCACAGTGGCCTTGTTTATCTGAGAAGGTTGGCCCTTATCGTGCCTGAGGGGAAAAAATCAATAGGCCCTGGGTCCTTTGGAGACGAGCTGGGTTTACGATGCCACTGTGGCCATCTTTTAAGTCTCTGAGCCCGGCTTGGCATTTATCTCAGTCTCACACAAGATGGACACCACCACCAAACAAACTAATGTACAGGAGTGCGGCTTCTAGTCACTTACCTTCCATGTGTGGTGATTTCAATAATTTTTTCACGGTCCAGCCCTGTTTGTTAAAGTGTCTATACTTCAGAGGCTAAGCACCACTTAGAGAGGATCCTTACTGACTGTAAAAGGCTGGTTATCTGGACACGCCCACGCAGGAGATGGCTGAGCTCAGCAGGTGTCATAGTTCAGGCTGACCCCCTGTGAAGGCTGGACTCACACGGTTAAAGGGTTGGTCGGGTATACTTCTCCGTAGTGGAGGAAGGTGGTGAATTATGTGACAGTCAGACTTTGGGTCTCTATTTCCATTCCCTATATCATGAATGTTGCCAGGCAATCGCAGACGAAGCTATTCAGTAAAAGAGAAAATGAAATGTTTTTCAGTTGAGGTGCGTTTTCAAGGTCGAGGCCCACTGCCTCAGAAAGCAGCGTCTTCCTCTTTGCTTACATTCTGTGACATTAGCCTTTTTGGATGTTGTAAGAGAAGGCAAGTGTATGTTAAATACTGCAGCCAAGGAGATAAAAGCTTCCTCAATACTGTATTCAAAATGCTGCTAATACTGTGATGTGAATGACCCCCGTATATTTAGATTTGATTGAAAGTAATTAATCACATCATCTATGGCTTACAATTTCTTTGTATGTGTGCTGTATGCATCCCTGTATGTTTTAGAGTTTGTCTGGTATGTCTGTGTGTCTGTATTATAAAGATAGGTCAACCATTTCAGGATCCGTGCAGCCTTTTCTCCCTCCTTTCACTCCCTCCAGAGTGAATGCCCTTTGTTGAGCTGTGCCCTGAGATGCTCCCGCCATCTTAGCTCCTTCGGCCATGACCCGCGCTCCTCACCCCTCCCTCCGTCTCGCCCCCTCCCCTTCTAATTCCCTCTCTCTTCCCAGTGAATTGCGGACTTAGAGAGAGGGATCAATAAAAGCACACTGCATCTAGATTTGACTGGCAGCGGGGCCTCAGCCAGAGCACAAGACTGTGGAGGCTGCCTGCTTTTATTCTGTTTGTCTGTATGCATGTGCATAACGATGGGGCTCTTGAAACTGATTTTTCACCATGAAAAATGTGGGTTTTAACTGCAAAGGGTACAGTTTTACCTTTTACGTTACATCTATTAAAAGTTTTCTTACTTTCTATCTGTCCCCGTGTGTCCAGGTCTGAACTCAAGGAGTCCCCTCAGCGAGACCAAGAGCACCTCCTCGTCTCTCTCGGCCCTCAGCGATTCACTCAACAGCTCGGAGGGCGGAGACCTCACCCACGGTAACGAAGAACTCAGGGGCCTGCTAGCCCCGCCCTCCTCCGCAGGCAGCCAGTCCAGCTCTGGAAGCCACTCAGGATCAGGAACTGAGGACAAGTCTGACAAAGGCAAGGACTTGTAGGAACCACTGTAACCAGATTAACTTCATCATTTCATTTTATTTTTATTTCTCTGTACCAGTATATATGAACCTTCCAACCGTCATCAAATTATGATTCAGATGTCGCTAAATCATGTAAATCAAGTCAGCTTTTTCCAACTGGCCCTGCTCACCTCACACCAGTTAGCTCACAGTAAGAAAAAAAAGAAATGAGAAAACCGTTCGAATATGTTCGTCCCTGAAGAAGAAGCAAGAAGCTGATTGAGAAAGTCAGTTTTGAGAGCCTTTTAAAGCCATCAAGCCCATCATAACGTCTAATTACCTTCATCTTTTGGAGTTGTATCGGGACTAAAAACACTTGCTTTTTAGTCAGAAAGCTGCTCACACTGGGTGACAGACTAAATATGGGTGTCAAGAAGAGAAGGGATCATTCATTAGTACTTTTGTCATACAAAAATACACCCGTGAATCTAGAACAGTTTCAGAAAGTTGCAAATGAGTCCTGAAGTGTCGAAATTAACATCTTGACTCCATTCCCTTAATTGTGCCAAATGAGGCCTAATCCAGGCTGTTTTGATTTACTTTTCTTTTTCCATTGAGTAATTTAACAGTGCAGTACATATAAAGATCAGTTTACTAGTGACGAGGAGTACTACTCACCTTGTGAAAATGGATGTTTTGTCTAGTGTGGCAAAAAATAAGTCAACATTCTGTGATTGCAGCTTCGTAAATGTGAATATTTTTTGGTTTCTGTAGTAAACTTGAATATCTTTGGGTTGTGTACAAAACAAGACATTTGAAGTTGTTATCTTTGGTTTTCTGAAATACAGATCAACATTTTTCACTATTTTTTGGATATTTTATAGAACAAACAACTGATCGATTAATCATGAATATAACTGACAGATTCATCTACAATGAAATAACGGATAGTTTCAGCCCGAACTGATTTTCTCTTTATCTGAACTCTTGTTTCAGATTTTAGTCATGTTGAGTATGAAGAGCACAACCGCTCTGCAACAAAAGGATCAAATTCAACATCATTTCAAAACAAACTCCGTCTTAACTCACCCTCTCCTCTCTTCCTTCTCTTCAGGCTTCGAGTGCGTCTTCTGCAATTTTGTGTGCAAGACACGTAACATGTATGAGCGGCACCTCCAGATCCACCTCATCACGCGAATGTTCGAGTGTGACGTCTGCCACAAGTTCCTCAAGACGCCCGAGCAGCTGCTGGAGCACAAGAAGTGCCACACCGTCCCCTCCGGAGGGCTCAAGTAAGGAAAGCAAGTACAGACAGAGGTTCCTAACTCCGCCCGTCCTCCCCCTCCCTCACCCCCCCTACCCTTTAAATTCACTGCACACAAAAACACACATACAGTAAATACAGACTCAGACCTATACTAGGGGTGTGCCAACAAAAGCATATTTATATTTGTCTTATTTAACATGCAGTCTTTAACTTACTTTACATATATGAAATGATGCATATAAATGAACTTTAAGGATACAGACAGATAAATCATTTCAAACACATAAAGCTTGCTGACATTCACATGATTCGTTTTAGTAAGAGCTGATTATACCAGCCATACAGATTTCACCTGTAAACTTTCATTAATAAGACAGAAACACAGACTGCTGGTCTATTTGAAGATTATTCCAGCCATGTGTCCTCAATCAGTTAACCTCTCTTTAATGTTCATCATCTGCAGCCAGCAAATGAAATGATACAAGCTGTAGTTTAGCTTGACAGCCTCTCTTGGCAAGTGTAAGTTATTAGACAGTGGTCTGTGGGTCTGCAGTGGCTGCAATGAACAGAAGGGAGAGGGAAATGGGCTTCGCCTCAGGGTCTGTTGTTCCACTGCCCACAGCTAACAGCCATGCCAAACAAGAATATGTGATGAAACCTGCATCCCAGAAAGCTACTTAATTTCTCCCCCAAAAACAGATACACTATATACTGCATACTGTACTTTGTGTTGTATAAAATGTGTTGGCACACCCCTAGAAGATAATCATGTAGAAGCACGTGAACACACTCCATACATGTCAGCTCTTTACATTTGTAAGATCATATACTAGAGTCACACAAGTCAATCCTAATTTATAATTTTATATATATATATATATATGACATTTCTGATCTGACATTTTTAATAGACTGCATGCATTTTGTGAAATGTAAAGCTTTAACATACAAACGTCCAAACCTTACTTGCTAGGGGTGGGAATCTCTTGGAACCTGACAATCCCATTTGATTCAGATGGCTACGGTTAGGGGTGTAACGATTCTCGTAATTCACGGCTTGGTTCAGATTTTATTTTATTTATTTATTTATTTATTTATTTATTTATTTATTTATTTATTTAAATCCACAGTTTGGCTCAGATTTTGTTTTATAGTATTTTTTTTATCCACAGTTTGGTTCGTACAGTCCGGTCAGTGGCAGGGTTGAGGTTGGTAGATAATAAAAAAGGAGAAAAAGATGTCAGGTTTTTATTAAATCAACTTCAATTTGGAATATCAAGAACACTATGAAGGTAGATTCACTTTACACACTTCTATATACACTTCTTTCATGACCAGTCTACATATTAAAGGGGCACTATGTAGTTTTGGTATATTTACAATGTTAATGGGGTAATAATACAAAGTGAGAAATATTTATTTTTTCCATAACTGAATAAACAAGCTGTTCTCAGAGGAAAATACGGTCCCCAGAACACTGTCAAAAGTCTTTAAAAAGTTTGATGTGATAAATGTGACCCAGCTTTTGTAATTTACGAGCAGCCACTGAATGCAACATATTGAGCACAGTCCGTTGACAGAAGCAGGCAGCTGTTTGCCGCAGACTGACAGTCCGACAAAACTCTATTTTTGAGGCGTGAAGGGAGGCCGCTTTGAGGGGGAAATGGGTTTCTGTGCAGTTTTTGTACTTTTGAGGACAGGACTGATGGGCTTACTGACATGTTCATGTGAGCCATGTTGAAAGTGAAAGTAAAAGACTAAGTTTTGAGGCAGCGGTGGTAGTAGGTTGGGGCTACAGAGCGGCGCGGATCCATTAGACGGGACCATGACTCAAGGTGGTGGTTGTTTGTATCGCGTCCCAGAATCGTTACACCCCTAGCCACGATGCGATGATAAAATGATTATCGATTGCAGCAAAATTGTTTATTTCTATACATGATTAATTTTTTTTCAGTGTGTGACAATTTATAATCCATAATTAAAACAAACAGTTGAATTTATTCCATTATCTCATCCTCAGCCATCCTCCCAAAAACTCAAGAAGCAGCCAAGCTTCTAAACATCAATGTCACAGATGTTTACGACATGTTTCACCATTCAATTGGTTCAGCTGTTCGGCACAGCCTGAATTTACAAAATTGTTACAGGTGATCACAATGTCGAGAATTAGAGTTTAAATTCTGATTACTGAAAGTATCTTTCTCCCACCCTTAACTTGCACTGTAGTTTGCATCCCAAACACTTCACACCCGTACATACTCAAATATATAAACAAGCACTCATGCATGCATAGATATACTGTAGTTATGACCTTTTATTGATCAGGCAGCCTTGTTTTCTAATATCCACTGTTTCTGTAGCTCTAGTCTCCTCACATGCTTCCCTCTCCATCTCCATACTCCAGTCCCACAGGAGCCTTTGTTGTACTGTGACACATTTATGTCCCATTTCAGGCCTGTCAAGCTAACATAAAGCCCATCTGTTGATCTCAGCATCCACACCACACACTGATGATGTTAGTGTTTGAGCTCAGGCCAATCAGAATCATGTACTGAGATGCAAATTCAGACAGCAAAAAAGAAAACTTCCACACATGACAATATTTGCCTACATTTTTAGGGGGAAATGCAGATTCATATCAAGTAACAACACGCCATGTTTTTGTTTTTCAGTTGTTCTCATAACTTCAGCCTGTGCATGTGCAGAACCATCGAGTATCATTATGATTATCGCCTCATCTCGTCATAAACAAAGATCTGTATTCTGCATTTTTTTTGTGCAGCCATCAGTAGCGGTAGCATTTCACTACATGTAAACTAGGGAACTGCCAACACAGTTACATGGACGTATACTTTAGACAGAACACAAACACACAAGAAGCCCCCTCCATAGCTCAAAGATCTTCACACAGCATCTTTAGTCACCAACTTGAGGATTTGCTGCTAGCTGTTAGTGTGTGCGTGAATACATGTACAGGAGGTTTTATAAATGTTTCTTCTGTCTGGTTTTAATGTTTTTGAAGCCAGATTGATTTCTTTAAGCAAGCATTCAAAGGGGAAAGAAGCAGGTTATTTTAGGTTCTTTTTATTCAAGGGAGAAGAACAGCGATGGAAGAACTGAGCTCTTTTGATATTGTTTTTATAGCTAGTTTAGTCAAAGTCTGCTTTAAGTCAACTTCTTTGCTGTACTGTTTATATTTGCACATGTGGGTTATATTTTCAGTTCTTCAAGGTTTACACAGTCTCTTAATTTACATAAACCACATCTATATTTATATACATTTACTTTCAAAAGCAGGCGGGATTTTGCCAAACAGGTGTAGAATAAGTTAATGGACCTTAACGGCAAAGAAGTTTTAAACAAACTCTGATTGCCGATATTTTCTGACCCTCGAGTCCAGATAAAGACTTTTTTTTTCTAGAGCAGTGTATACACGATTATACACTTGAGCAATGTGAAGTATTTCTAGAATTGTAGCAGTGTATAGAAAGGGAGAGAGGGCCTTGACCATTTCGAGGTTTTTCTGAGGTGATTCTGTTCTGCAGGGTTTGTGAAGCGCTTTGGGGCCCAGAGCAGATGAAAGGTGCTATTTAAATGTAAGTGCCACTCCATTCCTTCATTTCCCTTCATGTCCTACTGCTCCAATCTTTTCTCCAGCCTGTCACCACCCCTCACCCTCCTCCTCCACACACACATATACCTGATCACTTCAATTCTCCCACCATTAAACTGCCACACATACCACCATGAGCACACAGAACTGTACATGACACACACTTTTCCTTTACCTGTCCTTCTCCTCTTCATCATTTTGTGTTATGAAATTTCAAGGTGTGTTATTTGAGTTCTGACTGCACGCTTCCTCTTCAACTGTCCTTTGCTTTTGTGTGTCGTGTTCTCCCACCCTACCTCCCTTGTGTTGCATTACCCAGGTGCCCTTTCTGCATCTACTCCACCAATCGTCCAGCGGCCATGGAGTGCCACCTTAAGACGCACTGTAAGATGGAGTACCGCTGCCGCATCTGCCAGGGACTGTGGCCCGACCAGGCCTCATTGGAGGCCCACATGCGCGGGCACCGCCTGGGCAACCACTACAAGTGTGAGCAGTGTGGCTACTTGTCCAAGACGGCCAATAAGCTGATCGAGCATGTGCGTGTGCACACGGGCGAGCGGCCCTTCCACTGCGACCGCTGCTCTTATAGCTGCAAGCGCAAGGACAACCTCAACCTGCACAAGAAGCTGAAGCACGCGCCGCGCCAGACTTTCGGCTGCCAAGAGTGCCCTTTCACCACCACACACCCCTTCGTCTTCAGCCGCCACCTCAAGAAACACCAGAGTGGAGGAGCGGGGGGACTGGGCGGAGGCTTAGGAGGAGAAGAAGAGGAGGACGATGAGGAGGCAGGAGAAGAGGAGCTGCCACTCCAGGGAACATCACTGGGAGGCTCGTTGTTGCGAAAGAGCCAGGAGAACTTCCTGTTCAGCGGAGGAGGAGGGAGCAGCGGGGGGAGTGGGAGTAATAGCCCTCTCATGAGTCTATCGGCGTCCCAGGCGCTCCAGTCCGTCGCCCTCTCACTCACGCTGGGTAAGTCCCACCAGCCGGACGCCACCAGCTCTCTGCACTGCTTGGTCAGCACTAACGGCAACAACGCCACCAGAAACCTCGGCGGACCGAGCAGCGGCGGCCCCTCCCTCTTCCTCCCCTCCTCCCGCCACGTGTTCGAGCAGTACAGGAACTGCGACCAGGCGCACCTGATCCCCCTCACCACCTTGTTCACCCACAACAGCCGCTTCACATTCCACTCGCACCTCCACTCCAGATGGCGGCCCGCCACATCTCCTCTCCTCTTCTCCTCCAACTCGGCGTCCCCCTCCCGCTCTCCACCCTCACCCACCTCCCACAAACACTCCTTCCTGGCCTACCTGGGACTGATGGAGAGGGCCAAGACTGTTTGACCTCGCCCACCTCCTCTCCTCCGCCTCTCCTCGCTCTTTCCCTCACTCCTCGGACGGTGGTGTGAATGACACTTGACCACTGCAGTGGGAGCAAACGTCTTTTCCAATCAGACCAGCAGAATAAGCTGGACCAGACAAACATATTGAAGAAAAGAAAAGAAACATTTATAAGAGAAAAAGGCTGTACATGCTAAAAATGCATTTATATCAAAAAGCTGCTTTTCTTATCAGTTCTATCAATTGAATTATTACTACTTCAACTACTACTCTCTATTACATTTTTGTTTTTCTGTTTTTAAATGTCTGAATGACCTGGACCCAGTTGCATTATCTGAGGAAACTAATGTATCTCAGTTTTATAGATATTTTTCTTTAGTCGTTTGACGAGATAAAAAGTTGAAAAGACGAAACGAAAACTTGCAAGTGCTATATTTTAGTGCATTTTTGTCTATTGCTATTATGCATCGAAATAGCATGCCTGTTTCTGTGATTCAACTAGCTTTGACGTCATTAGGAAGCTAAAAATTCGAGATATCCTGAAGTGTTAGCGGTGCAACGTGGACAGAACCAATGAAACGGAATGCTTTTCATTGACAAAGGCACGTTTCCAAAGCAACGCCTCAAACCACGCACTTACTTATTTATCAGTCTTGTACATAGTTTTGTAGCCCTTCCCCCTCCCATCTTTTTGATTTCTGTTGGTTTTTTGTATAATGGTGAAACCATATTATGCATAGCTGCCGCCTGATATCGCCTCCGCCTCAGAATAAATCACATTCAAATGGTTTCCTAGCTAAGTTTTTGTAAGCTCACACAACAGAAGATAAGCTGTGATAATGTAAATAAGAAATATTCAATCGGACCTATCATGACGGGAATCAGTACAGATTTAGTCCTTATAATTAGATGTGAATATAAATTGCCAATGAATTTGCACTCATAGACAAAAACATGAATTCTTTCTGAGACCAGGTAGATATCAGAGCAGCTTCGTATGCAGAACTATGTATGACGCACCTATACTTAGAAGAGATATATGAGATAACTGTTTTGTGGAGGTGACCGGCTCCGGGTTAGCGAGCTACCCGCAGGCATGGTCACCACAGGCCGATTCAATGGTGCTTTTTGGAGCTTTTTGTAATTTTTTGTGTACAAAAAAAAGAAAAAAAACTGTTCCAAAATGACTTGAATGAATGTATTTTTGTTTATGTACATGAAAAATGAAGCGATACAGAAGTGTGAACAGGGACGTCTTCTGTGCTGGAAAAAGACGGGAAAGTTAGTGTGTTTGGTGGCCTTCTGTGTCTTTTTTGGTTTTTATTTTGTTGTCTTTCATTTTTTTTTTTTTTTTTTTTTTTTTACTTTTTTACTGAGCCTTTTACATCATAATAAAACATTTTCTACTAACATTCATAGAGAACCCATTGTGAGAAAAAAGAAGAAAAACTCCTGTAGGTGCAATGATGAAGCAAAGCCATTCACTTGTACAGCGTTGTGTTCAATGGCACTGGCTTCTGTTAGGCCGGCAGACATGGTACTGCTTTTTGCCCCCTCCTCCTCCTCCTCCTGTCAACCTTTTGAGTTTTAATTGCACTTAATGTAGTTACACTTCAAGCCAAAAGCACTTAAACCTTTAATTTTCCATTTTTTTTTATTTCCTAAGTGCAAACTTAGATCCACCAAGTTACCGTACTGTGAAATGGACAGTAGTTGCTGGAAATGACTCAATCAACACCCCTTAGTTTCACACGTAGACATTTCTAGCGGTGCAAAAGGGTCTGCCTCTGTGAAATCGGAGAAAGTAAATGAATACAAATTGCGTGAATTAGACGGTAGAGGTCAAGCTCTCCCTGGGAACTAAAGGTCCCAGGCTAAATTGTGATGAGCCAATTTTGCACAGTGCTGCACTTTTTGATTCAGAGAATATGTATTTATCCGTAAGATGCTCAAAAAGAAGTGTGTTTGCGTGATAGGGGCAGCATAGTACAAGCGTTTTATTTTGAAAGAAACAAAGCTTTACCCATTATTGATAACACTTGTGTTTGTAAGTGGTCTTCAAGCCAAAATCCCTTATTTGTAAAGGGATTGTTTTTTTATTTTCCTTATGTTTTCCTTTTGTCTATTTTACTCATGCATTTTCTGATTATGAATCATTGTTGCTTCTCTCTTTTTTTTATTTTTCTACTTAGAAACATGTCCGGAAAAAAAAGAAAAGTTGATTGGACAGAGAACATGAATTGTCAAGACCAAAATGTTAACTCGCCGCAAGATGTGATGTTAGGATTGAATCCGTCACTTCCTGCTCTGGAGCGATGCCTCGATTGTCCCCCTTTACACTGCTGTTTGTTTGTTCCTTTTTGCTCTGTCAATGTCTGGCATGCTGTCTCTGGAGTGAAAGGAGCATCCCTCCAACACACACACACACACACACACACACACACACACACACACACTCTCTCTCTCTCTCCTTGTACTATCTACGTTATCTTTTATACTCTAGTGCCACTTGGTGGAAGGAAACCACCTGAGACTTCTGAGAATGAGTCAAACTAATTGTCAGGGTCCAAAAGAGAAAAAAAAGATGGAGATAAAAAAAAAAAGTGCTCACTCTTGACACCTTTTAAAAATGTCTGCCTTTTATTACGGAGTTAATCATGAATGGCTGCACTTCTTTATGTCCCCTCTAGTTTGAGTGTAATGTTTAGAAAGGCGACAGGGCTCTATCTTTCTGAAATCCAGTATTCTTAAGCACTTATTCTGTTTATTTTTGCCCGATTGTAAAGCAGCACAGTGACCTTTTTTTTTTTTTTTTTTTTTCTAAAAAGCTTGACTACCTTTTCAGCACTTCAGAGTATGCATGACATTGCCCTCTCTATAGTTCTTTAGCACTTAATTGTGTTTAAAACTAACTCCCTCGGTTGCATTTAGTTAGCATCACACTGCACTGTCTATACAATCAGTTAGCTTTACGTTTGGCTGTATTTTATGATTAGAAAAAGGCTCAACTATCTTATCTTTTGGCACTCGGTAAAGATTGGTATGTGCTGTACAAAGCTTTTTTTTATTACTCCATTGTTAAGGCTGTACAGGGTTGTGACGATAACTGGTAAATAGATCATTTGTACTTTTTTTGGTTTTGTATTTGTTTTCTTTATTTGGCATTATTTTATGTTCAACTTGCCAGATCTAAATGTAACAGGATTTGAAAGTAAAGCTTACATCAGATATTACAGCAGTTTGTTTTGTCTCTTTCTCTGTTCGTTCTTTTGATGGCGCACGTCACGTTCATCCACCAGCTCAGACACTTTGCTTAACATGACAAACGTGTTTTCTTCATCTTCATTACTGCTCGTTTCTTCAGTGAATAGATGCTCAGTATCTGTTATGCATGAATACAGAAACACTGTATGATTTAATTTATGATTTAATACAATGTACAGATTAGACTCATTTCTGTTTATCTTTACTTTAAAGTTTATTTGCATATTGAAAGATGAAAGGTGAGCTACGAAGACAATTCGGCCAACTGTGAACAGGCAGGCATGCTGTAAAGTATCTAGCTGCTAGGATGGATACGATACTCAGGTGCCGCTGACTATAATTTATAAAATGAAAATATACTGTTGTACATTTACAGATCTTCTCTGTTGAATATTTATAAAGCCATATTTAAGTCTTTAAAGTCCAATAAAAATAACAGTCCATATACAGTAAATAAAAATGAAAGAAATAAACCCTCTAAAAACAATGTTTGCATCACTCAACAAATAAATGTATAAACCAGAATGGCACTCAGTAGAGTGCGTACATCCGCCAATACCCAACAGTCCCCTTTTGTATTTCCTCAGAGATGCCAGACACATAAATATCAAGATCCATGTTTTATTCCGAGAAAATGACGAAAATGTTGAAAAACGCCCTATCTTACACTGTGACAGGAAATAAGAAGGAATACCTGAATCTGTGCCAAAAGTTAATGGGGTCTGTTCTGGGCTGAGACACACCCTCCATCCAAGATTTGTGTAAATCTGTTCAGTAATTTTTGTGTAATCCTGCTCACAAACCAACAAACGGAAACAGGTAACCTCCTTTGCGAGATATGAAATATATATATATATATATATCACTTAACTGTAACATTTTGACTTGTAGGAAAAAATAATTCAATTATGTAAACCAAAAACCTGAAAACATAATGAGGGACCTGCAATATGTTAAAAAATAATATTCAAATTATTTTGACGGATGCTGTGATTGCAACTTACTTGAGTCACGGTTTTAGTGAAAATCGTAATTGTTGCATTTCGTTTTGTCGCTGGAAAACAAATAAAACAAATATGATGTACCAAACAAACATGTTCCCTCACATCTGGAAAATTTTCAAAGTACGATAACCATCCCTGAAAATATCAGGGTTTCAAGCACTTATTGTTATTATCAGTTATCAGAATCCAATACCTCAGTTAAGCAAATGCAGACGGTACGATAAGCGTCAAGTTTGATATCACGGTATACCTTAAAACTGGTGTATCGCTGCAGTCCTGCTCTGTAGCACCACAACGCTTCATTTGTACTGCAGCTCCTGCAGTTTGGATATTGAACAACTGTTCAGTCTTAATGCTCAATATCATTTTATTTAAATTAACTGGAACAACAGCGTAAAATACTGACAGAAAATGATCATATTATTGTAAGACTCCACTGGAGGTCAAATTGGATATTACCCAGCTCTGACTAGGTTCCTCACATGCAAATCAGCTCACAAGGACTGCATACATAACCTCAAATCCTGCAAAAAGCCTTGGTGGCCTCTCAATATTCCTCTCAGAGAGGATAGCAAGTAAAGACGTAAAAATAAAGGCTGAGAAAAGCTCAGAAAAGCATGTTTCAGACCAATGAGAGCAGCAGAAAAGAGCAGATATGATTCAGCGGGGAGACGGTAGAGGAAAGAGCAGTGATCATCTTTGAGGGACGCAGCATTGTCTAATTTATAACGGTGGCGTGCCATCATAATAATAAGGAATAGGATCTGTCATGGTGTCTAGCTGGTGTTTTTATTAGACCGATGGGAGGTCTCTCTCCCTCTCCTTCCTGTGTTGTAGTAATGAAAGTTACAGCACGTTCTCGCCCAGCCAAAGGTTGGCCCTGCCTAATGAAAACAGATGAAGCAGAGATAAAGTGTTTGCCGACATTAAGGGACTCATTTATCACCGTTAGCCCCCGAGCTACAGAACACCTTGGTCTGGAGCTCTCCTTTAACAGGCCCTGCCTCACAGCACCCTGGTGGCACGCTGCAGCCTTCCTGCCTACATGAACGCCTCCATCTTTTGCCTCTCTTTCTCCTTTATTTTGCTGCTTTAACGGATAACACCACTGTCCACGTCTGCATCCAGTCTCGTCCGCGCCACGTGTTAAGTCAAGAGTTAGATTTGAGCTGTTAGGAAAAGAGGAGCCCTGTAGGGATTTGGCAAGTCCTCGCTGACGGGACCTCCATCTCTGCGCCCCTCAGTGTTGACCCATGTGGGTTCAACAGCCAGCCGAAGCCGACTCTCCTCCGGTTGAAGGGGCCGTGTTCTCATCTCGCTGCTCATCTTGCCTGTGTAATAATGAATCTTTTCGACTGTGTTTAAAGCTGCTTAATTAAGTTCAAAGCAGCGCTCGGGGCACTTGTGCGCCTGCTCGTCTGACCTCCCCATGAGTGGAAGTGTTGATTAGGAAGTGAAGAGACATGCAGGCACTGCAGGGGATGGCTATTGATTGAAAGGATAGAAAAACCTCATTTGGATTTTCTGATTTGAAATATCGCACTGTACATGCCGGGGCTGTTTTTTTTTTTTGTATTTTTAGACGACAATAACAATAACCCCACTCCTGCGCTGACGGTTTGCTGAAATTGTCAACTAAAAGTGAGGAATTTCTGTGATCAGACTAAACGCTGGAGTTTTCCCTCATCCCAGTAATAGCCCTTCACCCCGGCCCGAGCTGTCTGCACAATGTCGACCTTTCGACACCACCTCGCGAAAGTTGGCCGCTGTCGATCGATAGCGTGTTAGCTTTTTGTTTGAAGGTTCAGGCTGCCTTGGCTTTATTACAGCTGCTGAGAGTCATGGGGGAGTCGTGCACGGCTTTGTGAGAGAGGAGCTCCCTCTTGTTTGCCAAAAGTGTAATCCCGCCGTGACCCGCCGTGACCCTGCCCTGAGAGGAAAGCTGCTTAGACAGAAGTGCGTGTCTGTGGGAGCTCCCAGCTGCCTGGCCTCTCTCTCTCTCTGTCTCTTTTTCTCTCTGTTTTGCTCACTACATCTACCTCAGCACTCCCCCCCCCCCCCCTTTATACCTCCATATACTGTACACCTTCCTATCACACAGGATCGCTCCCTTTCTGCCCCTCCTCCCATGTTTACCTCCTCATTCTTCACTGCCCTCTCCTTTTTTTCCCCTTCTTTTACAGTAAACTCCATTCATGCATCACTCAGCATCAAGACTCCCCCTCCCCTCCCTCACCATCGAGGCTTTTACCCTGTGAAGGAGCCGAGGCTTCGCTAAGTGGAGACAGATCTCCTTCTTTCTTTTTTTTTTTTTTTTTGCTCCAACAGAGAAAATAAACACACAAAGTCCTGCCATAGACAGCCTTCAGTTCGGGCTGCAGAGCAGGACCAGTGGCACACGGGAAAGAGAAAATGAAGGAAGAAAATGACCTCTGGAATCGATTTGGCATGGGTTGAAGCCAGGGCTAAAACTGCAAAGAATAAAGCTCCGCCGAGGCTGCTTGTTGATTCATAAATCTATTCATCTTTGGACAGAAAAAAAAAAGGCACCAAAATGAATTGGTGAATATGAAAATCCATGTTTATTCAGTCCTTAATGGTGCGTAGATGTTGTACAAGTCTGCACAGGCTGCTGGAGATGTGCGGTGTTATGCAAAAACAAAGACGTCAGGCTCAAGAAAAGACAATCCACACCTGAGGTACATCCGGGGGGGAGATGATCGCGTGGCGTGCCACTCACTCGCCGCTCTACATCAGGTCGGACACGCATGGTGGGACGTGTATTTACATGCATGTTTGGTGCCCAGCCCAGGGGCATAGCATCACTGCCTGCCCGGCCCCCCGCTGCGCCTGTTCCCCCGTTCTCTGGGGTGAGACATCACTCGGCGGGGGTCAGCAGCAATCTGATTCAGGAAGCACTGCGGGGGGTGTTTTTTTGGGGAGGTGGGAGGGGGAGGAGAATTACCCACAAGTCCCTGGGCCTGGCACATCCCAGACTTAGGGCGGCCTGAATCAGCAGGGGGGGGCAGATCATACCCCCCTGCTGGGTGCTGCCTCAAATATAAAGCTACTGCTCGGCCACTCCAACTGGATGACAAACACATTATAGAAGAGAGGAAGGGGAGGAGGAGCGGGAGGAGGATGGTAATGGGCAGTGGGAGAGCAGCTCTACTTAAGTACGATCATGTCTTTGAAATAGATAGGACACAAGCCAGCCAGCTCCCCTGTAGTTAGGGCTCTGCTGTTACCATGGCACTCCATGACAGTCACCAGCCATAGGTTACTTGGTTTCTATGGGTAACACTTCATCCACATCTCCCGTGACACTGAAACTAAAGATGTTGCCAACAGATTCTCGGAGTAAAATCTCTCCGACCGAATGGCAACAAGATGGTAATTTTATATCCACACACGCCCTTGTTTTTCTCCGCGAGATACGATGATTTCAATGATTCAAGTCTGCCGAGATCTGAAGTGAGGAGATTCGGTTGGAGAGAGCTTAACAGAATAGCCCAAGGTCAAGCCCAAACTAATCAGGCTCCTCATTTCCCTGGATGGAGTAATGAAGTGGAGCGCTGACCTCCGGCTGACCCTGGGAATCTGCAGCAGGGAAAACCGGCCTGGAGACCAATTAGGCAAAGAAAGTAAACGGAAATATTAAAACACACCAGTCATTTATTAATAAATACGATCCGAGTCACCCGAAAAGAAGCAGCTTCAAAGCGCTTAAACGTGCCTTTAAGTGCAAAGAGAGCGGTTCGGTGTTTTACATCAGCTGTCATGAAAGCTTCAATATCGCAGGATAACAAGCTCCTTTTTGTCCGTCTCCTAAAGATGATTCGTACCGAGGGTTGATTACAACCTGGTTAGCTCTCCTAATTATCTCCTGCACTTGAGCTTTTAATGATTTCCATGATTCAATTATCCCTAAACTGAATTCCTGTCTTCAATCAATTAAAGCCATAGCTGCACACTCATCCATCTTCCAATCAGGACATCGGGAATCCCTCCATCCATTCTCGTTTGAGACGAGAGTGGGTCAAACAAATTAACAGAAATCGCATCCATCCATGTCTTTGCATCTTTTTTCAACCCCTTCCCGTTACTTTTACTTTGTTACTCTTCACGTTTGGGGAGGTTTTGTGTGGGGCTGAAGGCAGGAGTGGATTGTGTTACGTGTCCTCAATAGGAAGGATTTTGTGCAGGTTTTCTTCCAAAGAAAAACTGAAGTTGATACATATTTTTAACTTTAACTTTATAAATAAGATTATACGAGTACCCTGACCCTTCATCTGCACAAACGGCTGCTGTGCTTGTGATCACAATATTCTCTCCTCCAAACGTGGAATAAATACTGTTTAGTCTTTTATCTAAAAAGCCTTTAGTCCCGCTCCTCTGCTCGGCTGGTTATTGTGGTACCTGATGTGAAGGTGAGTGACAGTGGCTCTCTTCATCTTTCAAGAACGCTGTCGCACAAAGACGCACACTTACAGACATCAAGTAACACACACACACTCACTCGGTAACACTCACTTTTTTCTTATTTTTTTTGTTAACACAAACACACACAGTCTGGCACCATCTGCTGGAACCTTGAGAAACATGTAGAAGGAATATTTAGCTTGAGAGGACGTGTAGTAAAGTAAACAATAAAAGGATTGGGTGAAAGAAAAATCTAAGTTGTTCACATGTGCAGACGTATTTCAAGACTCTTTCATAGCAGATCTTTTCTTGACAGAGACATAAAAGACACGATTGATTGACCGACGCAACCTGTTCACAGCCAAATTAGAGGAAGAAGAAGACGAAGGGCGACGGGAATGGTTGCCAAGGTGCCCAGATAGTCATTTAACCCTCATTGGTTGCGAAGGAAGCCGAGGGCAGGGCAGCCTTTTCACATGCTGCTCTTTCCATCCCCATTTTTATCTCCGTTGTCTCATCCCCGCAACTACCAATATGGTTCCCTTGAAAGGGTTGAGCGTTCTTTTAAATGTAAATACCAAATTGTGCTCTTTCTGCGCAGATGCACAGGACGGAGCTGGAGATAAGGTTTGATCTTTCTCTTGAGCGAAATTGTTTAACGGCCGAGCAGAGCATTAGGGACGTTTTGGTCACATTTAACATCGGGGAAGATCAAACACAAAGACGGGTCCTGCCACGCTGCAGCGGCCTTGTGCGAACATCCCACCATGGTGGACTCCACAGCAACATGGCCGCAGACTTCAATCTCATCACTCTCAGCAGTGTTCATCATGTTACTGAGTAGCCTCAGATGTCTTCATTCAGAGGGCAGCCTCGGCTATATCTTTCCTCAGAGCCCCTTGCATTTTTTTGGACGGCGGCGAGTGTGCATTCCCTGGCACAATTTTCAATAGAGCTCCCCCTGGAGTAGCCCGGGAATGGCTATCACAACAATTACACTGACAGCTCTTTTCTAAAGTGCACTTGATTTATTTGATTTAGCTAAGATTAATGGCCCTCCCTCCAAGCGGGCCTGGCTGCGATGTGCAACACAACACAGGCTTACTCCTACAGAAGCACAGGTGTGTGTATGTTAACACAGATAATGGGATTGTGTTAGTTGTGTGAAAAAATCCAAACATGTACGTACGTTAACTCACAAATCATCCTTGACCATAAAGCATAGGCCTGTTTTCTTTTTGCAGTTTTTCTGGTTACCCCTGAACTGACAGATATATTGCTCGCAGTAATACATTAGGAAGATTACAGCTGACATATACTAAAAATAAGACACACACTATTACAGAAGAGCAGGGCTGCCAATGCTGAAATTTAATAATCCAATCAGGTTTTATTTCCATATTTGTGTGCATGTCAAAATAAAAAACATACATTTGTATTTTTATTATTTATTGTTTTAAAAAGTGAAATAAATGAAAATTAAAAGGTACAATATGTAAGAATATTTATCAACAGAATGTGAAGAAATAACAGTTTTCATAATATGACATCTGTGTTATGTTGAAGAGATATCTACTGAAGTTAGCATGCCAGCCAGCTAGCAAAAGCCTGTCCTGTCCCACTCTGGATCGCTAGCTGATCTGCTAACTGAGCTAACTACTGTAGCTAACAGCAGCTTCAGTTAGCAGTAGTTAGCAGTTACTCTGGTGATATGCTGCCCCCTATTTGTTTTGACAGGTGGCCAATTCTTACATGTTGCACCTTTAAAATTAAAACTCCATTCGCAAGTTTGTGTTTATTTAGAGCATTACACAAATGTAATGAAATGACATGGAAACTTGAGGGTTTCTTTACAAATTCGCAGACAATGTGCAGGCTAAAATATGGAAATTAAATTACAAACTTGAACAGATTTTTTGCTCAATTCTAGTAAAAATGAAACCCTTTATTCAGACATTTATTAACGCCGGGATTCCCTCAAACCCAGACAGAAAAAGAAATGACTTGAGACTTGACTTGGAAGTTTAACACTTGTGATTTGACTTGACTTAAGACACGAGGAACTGAATGACTTTTATGTTTTAAATTTAGTTTTTAAAAATTCTTTTAGTCTGGCTGTCGGTACTTCACTTTTTGAAAGTGATGGAGTTTTTTTTATTGAAGAAGGAATTAAGAAATGAATATCGATTATAATACAAATTAAATTAATTGCCATACTTTTTGAACGGGCCAAATTGGCCAATAATATCGCTACCTCTTGTGGCGCTGTGACTGTATAATTTACAGAGGATCCATGTATATAATATCTAAAGTAGCATTGTAGCGCCTAAAATTGTGAGAATTGTGTGCATTTCCAACTCACCATGTGTTCATGTGTGAAGGGGTATTTTTCAGTCTAAAGAGTTGATTAAAAACAAACATTCTGCAATTATAGCTTCTTCTTCTTTTTAAAACCAAATTTCATTTCAGTATTGGCAGCCCTAGACTTCCATAGAGAGTTGCTTGAAAGTAGAGTGGTCTGATTTGAGTTTGGGTTTTCTTATTTTACCTTCCCATGCTGTCTCTCCTCTGTCTCGTTTGTTTCAATAATTTGTCAAATTTGCCCTGCATACACACAAAATAAATATATTAGATGATATAGTACGTTCAATTATTTTAAAATTATAATAAAGTCAATTATTTTGTGTTGCAATAAGTTATAAGCTTTGATCTTTTCTTTACCGTCTCACACACTGTCTGCAGAAACACATGTTCCCAGAGCTCGCTGCTAGAGGGAGACACCTGCCTCCTCACTATGTGCCAGGAAGCGCTACGTCTGACTGGCTGGCAGACAGTTGCCAGGCCAGCGGTCCGGTACGGTCCAGTGCGGTTGGCACTGACGCCTGCCCATCTGCCCGAGTTGACACGTTGGCTCCCACACCACTTGTCCAGGAGGACGAAATGTGCTGTGGTCCTGGCAAAGCTCCCCGAAATGTCAACCTGGCGTGACAAACCCATGCCGGCCCCTTGGCCCTCACAGGCCTGGTATTGTGGGGCACTGCCCTGGATCAGACGGGGAGCCAGGAACATGCCACGGTTACAACAACCGCTGATCGACTACCGGGGCGCTACCATCTTGTCCGGGGTGGACAGAGCTTGTTCGGTCGGCTAGAGGATGACTGTTCTCATTACTGGCCCTGAACCTTACAAAACTTGGCTATTCACTAGTTGATTGAGGGCAGCTGGACAGAAATGAGACATCATGAGCAGGAAATGCATTCAGGGAGCGGGCTTGGACCCTCTGCTGAAGCAATCCCATTCCATTAAAAAATGTTATGAATGAAACAAATTGTAACTTGCTGTCTCTTCCTACAAGCCAAAAACAATGGAGGCAGAAGACAAATAACATGTGGAACATATTTTCTGTTGTTTGAGCAGATGGTCTTGGAGGTGCTGTGAGGGTCTGATGTTGGCTGACTCTGTCCCGCAGCCCCCTCAGGGCAGCAACTGTGAGTGGTCATTAACACAGGGAGCAGGCCATGCCAGGAGAGAGGAGTCTAGCGGTAGTTAACAGCCACTATCCAGTTAAATCCTCCTCCTCTGTGCTAAACAGGAACAACTACAACATTCCTACTGGTTGCCAAGGCTGTAAAAGCAACACATCATGTAAAGACCTTTAGAAAAAAAAAAGACATTGTTTTGCAAGCACAAAGGAACAGAATGGGAAAAGGTGTATTTCTACTCCACTGAGCCTCATCGCTCACTTTTGCTGAATCTAAGGTTACGGCCAGGGCTGTCTGGCAGTTATCCATACACGGTGAATCATGGCATTTGTGTGTGTGCGCACATGTGCGTGTGTGTGCGCAGTGGATCCGTGGACAGGTATGACAGGCTGACCTCCACGTGTTACCAGAGAGAGTGTGCGGCCCGGTGTTACCTGTCATAACACGGGCTGCCTGGAGCCCCGGAGCACCAGCCTGACCAGGCCACTGGGCAGCCAGAAATAATAGAGACTGGCAAGAGGGCAATGAGGGGTCACACGGAGGGAGCGAGGAAGGGGGAGAGATGGGGGACAGGGACATATGACAGCAAGACTGGTGGAAGGATGAAGGCAGGAGAGTGAGAGGGAGAAGAGAACTTTACTGTGGTGAGGAGAGCTGTGAGGATAATGATGCGGGAGCAAGTGGGTCAATCAAGGAGCAAAGAAGGGAAGATAAAAGAGGGAAGGTACGGACGGTGGCTGCTGTTCTCCCTGCATATTACCTTTTCAAGCCTCTGAAGAGAGCTCGAAATTATGCGTAAAGGCAGTGAGGGAAGAGAAGAAAAAAATCCGACCGGTGCTTTCTGAGCTCTCAGTCTCAGTGTGACACCCTCAAACCAGAAAAAACAAGCCTCGCTTTTTAACAAGACGGACCACCTCGCATCACTTCCCATTTGTTTTGAAGCCCAGTTTATCTTTGAGAGTATGATGTCGGAGCGTTCTCGATGTGCAGCCACTCGCCTGCAGAGATGGAACAGCTGAATTCACTTAGGCAGGCTTGGCCAGCAATTAAAGTGCTGGATTAAGAGTGATTGCATTTTGTGTCCTGAGGAGGCGCTGCCTGCCATCTTGAGAGGTCTCATTAACATGGCTGCCGTGGGCTGTGCTGAGCACTGCCACAGGCAGTTAAAAAATAATGGAGACATTATCAGCCTTAATGTCTTGTACCTGGAGTGGAGAAGATTTTATAATCACTATTGTGATGGGCCACAGGCTGCCGGTTGTGCGAAAGGGAAAGGTTGGATGAAGATAACCCTTTTTCTGACCAGACCCCTGTGTGTTTTTTTGATCAGCCACTACACGTGGGGAGTCTGAGCAGCTGGATTTCATTAATTGAGTGCTGGCAGCGTTCTGCTCTGGCGGCAGGGGTGAGTCACACTGGTGGGATTGGTCTCTCTCTCCCTGATATCATCTTCCAACCATAACTACAAATAATTATTCACTCAAATCCATTACCGGGGGTCAATCAAGTTCCCCAATCAGTTCTAAAGTCCAATTACTGGCGCCAAGGCTCTATTCGCGCCTTCCTGCAGATGAAGGCCTGGCCCACAGGCTGCCCAGTAAATTACACATAGCAAACAGTGGAGTGTGCATGTGTGGGAGAGCGAGCCTCCTCAGGTGGGTAATAAAGCAGAGGTACATACTGGCCTCCTTGGGGCATTCTGACCGTACCATCTAGCAGACTTCACCAGGTTAAATAGAATTAGCCCATGCAATGAGACGCACTCCGAATACCAACCACGTCTCATCACTCTACAGGCTAGAGAGCACGCAGCATGCACAGTGCAGCCCGGTATTAACATCCATCTCAGCAGTTGATATAATAAGACATGTCGCCATAAGGGTCTTCTTATAAAGAGGCTGCACAGTGACCCATCAGGCAGCATAATGAGTGGGGTGTTACATCTAGAAGCGCGCGCTCACACACACTCAGGGCTTCGCTGCAGCTCTCCAACCCCATTAGCGTGTGGCTCCTTGTATCGTTTTGCAGCCGTCTTGAAAGCGAGCCCCGAGCCTGGAGGAAATGCTTCTCACACACTCATCTGTCACTACAGAGAGACAGCAGTGCAGCCAGCCGAGTCGGAGCAGAGCGGCCGGGGTGGGCGAGAAGGCAAGGCGGCGAGCGCATGTGCGCGAGTGTGTACGTGTGACAGGGGATGGATGGCTTGTATGTATGTATGTATGTACAAGATGTGTAGGAGGGGTTGTCCGTGTGTGTGGAGGGAGGGTGGGGTGAGTGTGGTGGCATGTGATTGTGTGTGAGGAGCAGAGCAAACATGGCAGAGACGGGGTGAGGCTTTATGGATCAGCAGCCCATGACTGGTTGTCGCACTCACACACAGAGCTCCCAGATCAGCCTGGTATGAGGGCCAGTGTGACATTTCCCTCGGTGTCAGGCTCCCCTCATGCTCTGGACCGACCAGAAAACAACCCAACTATAACACTGGCTCAACCAACAAGAAGAGAAACATAGACGTCCGTCAGTGCAACGACATGCTCGCTGTATTTACTGACATTCGCCGAGGCCCCATTGTTCAGACTTTGAGGCTTCGGGGGGGAAAAGCTGAGTTTTGGGGATTTATTACAACAGTATGAGGGCACCGTTTTGTTTTTTCCTGAGCCAGGAAAGCATTCTGACTTCAGACTGCTGACACAAAGAAAGGCTGTCAATGCAAGCCCCCTCGATTAAACAAGAAAAAACCTCATCAAAGAGCCAGTCTCTGTCCTCTGCTTACATTCAAGAGATCCAGGGAAATGCTTAACACATGTGGATGATTCCCCGTGCTTAGGCTAAAATGGCCGAACACGATCCGGCAGCATTTGAGTTAATCTTCCTTAGTGAAACCGCATGGTGTTGTTTACACTGGAGACAACTGTGTGTGTACATATATGCATGTGTGCGCGTGTGGACCGTGTCCAGAGCTGCAGAACTCACTGTTCCCTTTCGCAAAGCCAGAGCAGTTACAGCGTGTATGTGTTTGTGTCAGCATGATGGAGGAGAAGGGTGTTACTCAGACCTAATGAATCCATCTGCATTCAAGGGGCATTCTTCCTCTTGTACGCAGGCGGGAGCAAACGAGCAGCGACCTGGGAGAGCGTCCAGCGGTCGGGGGGCTCAGGCGCCGTATTTTCCAGAGCACACCAGCAAAGGACAAGCGTGGATTAGTATTGAATCCACCTCATTTTTTCCACCCGTGGCTATTTACAAAGAGAGGGTTGAGGTTGAAAGGCGCACAGTCGCACACTCAACCCTCCTGCTCCTGTGCTCTGTACTGTACTCGCTCAGCATTGCTACTTTCTGTTTTTCAGCGAGGATTGAGAATAGTCAAAGAGGGTTTGGCACTAAGGGCGAGGACTACAGTACAGCCTGTGCTCCAGGAGAGTGGCAGCTGCTGATGTCCTCACCTCTGAGTGACCTGGCACCCTAGGCAACCTCGATGAAGAATGGATGGAGGGCAGGAGGCGGGGGCGTTATGAAGGGGAGGGTGGTTGGCACTGAGGGCCCAGTCATTAAGATAATGAATCCAGGGCTGAGTGGAATTTGGGAGACCTCTAGTGGCTGAAGAAACTCACACCCACGGGGGGTTCCAGCTTCTACGCAAGGATTTGTTGCGTCTCTGTTTAATATCATCATAAACGCAATTTATGGGGGGTACTGAGCCGTCGGTCGATTGTATAGACTAAATGATTATTTGTCACCCAGAGTCGCAATGATATTTTAAGCTTATACTGGGATATATTCCCTTGTATAGATGATACAAGCATGTGTCAGTGACACTGTAGTCTGGAGCTGCTTCACCCTGAATGAAGCAGCGTGTCTGTTTAAATTAATAAAGTTGCTTCAGAGTTATGAGTGTGTGACTTCTCCTCTTTGTCTGTAGTTCTCTGGTGGTGTCCAGGAGTGCAGCGCATTATGAAGGGAATTCTAACAATATTAAATCGTGCCTGAATTAGAAGTTACTGTGCAGCCGACTCGTTCAGAGGATACCTAGCACTGACATTTCTGGCTCCAGAGTGCAGAAAAATTTCATTACATCTTTGACAAATCTCAGGACTAATATTCGTAGAGGTAACATTAATCACTCGCCCCTTTTTTTCATAGCGCGAGCAAACACGAGGAGAGGAGAGAGCTTGGCCAGCTGTACTGACAGATTTAATGTTATTCATTTATCCATTTAAGATTCACATCATTCTTTTCATATAATATTCAACACAGGGGGAAAAAAAATAGTGAATAAAACATATTTTGAAGGTCCAGTTTCTTTTCCCGAAGAAAATTGGTGTTTGTTATCAAAGCAATGTCCACGGCAGTTCAACACGAGGAAGAAGTGATCATAACAAATCCCATTTCTCTCGGCCTGATCTCTTCATCACGCTCTTCTTTCTGGGTTACAAATAGAGTTGCACAATTCAACTTCTTTTTCAGTTTCGGTTACCAGAATTTTTGGATATCTGCCAACACCGACACCAGAGCTCTTTGTGCATGAATTCTATTATTATTATCATCATTATTATTGTTGCTGCTGGTGGTATTATGTATACGGTTGCATGATTGCTATCAAAAGAGCAAAATATACAACAATGCAATTAAATTGAAATGTATTCCAAAACAATTTATTTGAACCATGTTTTGAAAAACTTGAAAAAAAAAGTCAAGTGCACAGCAATTCATCTATTTCTATGTAGATTTTGTAGATGGGAAATTGACAGTCAATCAATCAATCAATCATATTTGAGTTGAATTACGTCAGTGTGAAATTATCGTAAATTGTTGAGTGAATTACGTCTGTTTCGGCACTCGATACCAAAACGGATCGCTGCCAACCAAAGCGACGAACAGTGTGTATTACTGATCACTGTATGAGGAGGGGGGGCAAGAATGTCAGATAAAACAGCTCATCACAGATCACACTTCCACTAAAGTATTGGTCATGACAGTATCTATGGTATAAAAGTAATTATTGTGCAAACCCTCTCCCAAATATATTTATACCAATCCTATTTAAACATTTCATCGAGGTCTGTAGTGTTCTTGCTCAAGAAGAATATCTAGTATCTGCTGTAGAAACACAGACCATTGGCAGTGTAACGTCACATATCTCACAGCACAGTAAAACATGATTGAAATGTTTTATTTTGCCGTCCACTGTCCACAAATATGGATGTTTCTTGAAGCTTAAAGGCAAGAAGCAGCCACTGTCAGCTTCCTCAGCTCTTCCCTGATTAGGATTTAAGCATGCAGAAGCTGTGGAGGGCTGACTTCTGTCTTAGGTGTTTTAAATTTCAAATCAAGTCTAAAAAGAGCATGACAGCTTCTTTTTGTGCAAACCACAGAGTCAAGAGCACATATTCTCACGCTGTGCTGGCTTTCATTGGCACTGAGTGGCCCTGATCAGCCACGAGGCATCCATCCTTCTCCTACTGAGCAACCCCCATTGTTCACTATGATGATGAGAAGGCTTTGAGAAGCAGGTCAGCAGCCAGGCCTGGGGAGGTGGCTCCTTTGGTGACCCTCTCCTCGAGGTGGGGTAGAGCGTCTCTGACACTGGGGTGATTCTGAAAATGAAGGAGGACGCTCTCTTGGATCAAGCTCCACATCCAAACCTTCTGCTGGGCCCTCCGCCGGCCCTGGAATTCACCGCTGGCTAGCATGGTGTCCCGGTATGACTCCATCTTGGCCCAGACCTCCGGGATGCCCTCACTGGTGTGTGAGGAGGCACGCACCACCTGAGGAGGGAGTTGGAGAGAGAGGTGCAGGATGCAGGAGTGAATTTAAAGCAACACGGTGGTACTCTGGATTTATGATATGGATTGGATTTATCTTGTATGTAAAGTTTTAGGAGGAGGCTATCGGAGGCGATTGTATTGTCCCACTACTTGAAGACTTGTAAGAAAAACATTAAAAAAGCATATATGTATGATCTGACAGTGTTGTAGGTTAACAAAAAATCGTCAATAAGTGTTTTAAATCTCGTTTGATGGTATAGTAGTGTTTTTATTTATTAAGTCCGTTATTAAGTTGTATTGAGCCTACGGGTACAAATTAGCACTTAAGCTAACTCCGACGCATTTTCATTGATTTTTAAAATGTCATTCTTGATTTATGTGTGTTTTGTATCAACCAATAAACGATGTAAAGTCTCAGTTATGTTTTTATTTTTAACCAAAAAAAACTATTTTTTCTTTCTACACTGCGAAACCAAACAGTTTAGTTTTCTCACGACAAAGACAGAATTAAAAAGGTGCAAGCTTTTTTCGAGGTTTAAGATGTTTTTAGTGATGCACTTCCATCCTCTGAGAAGCTGTCATGTCACTTCACAAGACGTGTGAGTATTTGCCTCCTCATAACACCTTGTTCCCACATGAAACCTGGGGATAAATGTCACTTATGTTTTAAGTACGAGTGACTCCACGTCTCTTGTCAGGGCTTGCTACAGATTCAAGAGCACATGATGAAATTCAGGGCAACGTTCAAAATCAAAGCTGACACAGAACTGAAAGTGCCTCAGATTAATGAATACAAAAAAAGTCAGGACATTCATTCAAGTTGTCCTGGTAGCCAAATGGCTGATAGAGATAACTACAACTTTTGATTACAGCCAAAAACTGTTGTTGCCAGTTAAACCATTTTATTCCTCCCCTTGTTTCCTGTTTGTCTGTACTGTAAGCTGTCCAATAAAGGCAAAAATGGAGAAAGAAAGTATGAAGAAATCTACGCAGATATGTACTTTTCCATTGTCATAGTATTTTTAGTCCTGTTTTGATGACATAGTTTATTCAAGATTGTTAGGAGTGCTGTAATGAATTTCCTTCAACATACTACAAGGAGTTGAAACCTTCTCAATTTAACGCTGATGCCTCTATATGACCTACATACGCAAACGAGGCCATCAGCGAGTAGACCATACATACATTTAGGGCCGATTAAACTGCTTATATAAAAGTTAACCTTCTGTCCTGTGAATATGAAAGGAGAGTCTGGAGGAGAGACGAGAGACCTCGGTGTTGATCCCCACAAATGCTCAACAATCTCCAGACTGCTAAAGTGTAATGAAATTACATGTATCATTTGGAGATAATTTGACATCAACTGGCAATCGGCGAGGTTGAATGTGACAAGCCTGATAAATACTGGAGGCCTGTGATCAACAGCCAATTATGAATCCTCTAATTACATCATTAAGTTAATCATTTTACAGGGATCGGATTTGAGTCTGATGCAAAAACAGGAAATCAAACTTTGTGAGACTAACCGTACTGCACGTTCTGCTAATTATCCGAGGGCCAGTTCAGAACGAAACAAGAAAAAAAGAAAACACACCGCTCCTGGTGTCTAGTCATACAGATGCCGTGTTTTAAGAGGCCGTATTTGTCTGAGATTTCTGCCTCCACCCTAGAAGAATGGAGTCGGCTGTAGGTTTGTTAGTTGTGCCCACAGCAATTAAAGAAGTTAATTAAAATAAAATGTTCTTCCAGAGACAATGTCTCCTCTTTTCTGGGTAATCTACATCACTGTGAAGAGTTTTTAGTGAAACTACTTTCTCTTGATAAATATACCTTTTATGAAAGCTGTAACTTGACTAAACAGACAACACAGGGCTGCTTTAACAATTTAGCATTGCACTTTTTTTTAATATAGGAGTGGCAAGAGACAGATTGAGCTTCAAAGGCACCAGATCCTACACTTATCCCACTAATAATCCCATAATCCAAGATCCTCCGTGCCTTCTAAACAGCTTTCAAATATCTTGCTGACTCTACGCAGTCTCCAAGCTCAAACTTTGATAAGTAAGTTTTCATAACACTTTTCAAAATGGGTTTTTTTTTTTTTTTTTTTAAAGTGCTTTGAAGTTGCAAAAAGAAGATAGGAGTTAAAGATATGAATTAAATATCTAAATAAAATAATCAAATACTTAAAGACACGAAGATTTGAGAATAAACAGATCTTGAGATGAGATTTCATTTACGTAATTTCATCCAGTGTCACTGAAGACACTGAAGTCCAACTGTTTTTAGCTGTATTTAATGTGATGAGTAAACTGAGTACATTATATAGTATAGGTGGAGTGCCCCTTTAAGGAAGCACCACTAACACAGACTACAACCTATACTTATGGTTAACTTGTTGCATGGGTAATTAGTCGGCCAGTCGATTGACATCTATTTTGATAATTAATAAATCTTTTAAGTCATTTTAAAGAAAAAAGTCCAAACACTCTCTGGTTCCAGCTTCTTTAATGTGAAGATTTGCTGCTCTTCTGTTTGATGCCGTCGTCAGCTGAATGTTTCTTTTGATTTTGGACAACAAGGCATGCGAAGATGTCTCAACGGCTCTTGGAATAATTCATGGGTATTTTTTTAAACAATTTTCTGACATTTCATATTACAAAAAAAATCAATCAAATGAGAAAATAATTGTTAGTTGCAGCCTTAAAACACACCTTTTCACATCCGCCTTCAAACTCACTTAGTCTGACCTAAATACCAAACTACAGTTGTCCAACTTTACTCAGTCTAAGTGTGCATGGTTATGTATATGTACTACTTTGTATGCAAGTTATCTCACTTCTAAGATATCTTTGTGCGCTTGCTAATGTGGTTTTTATTCTGTGTACAGCACTTTGAGACATGCTTTGTGATACTGGGATCCAAAAAAAACTTTCATTCCAAGTCAGTCTGGAGTCTGGATCATTAGGGCTCACTTATTTATGTTAGAAATCAAGGTAGCATTCATGCCATTCATGTTTTAAGCTTTCATGCTCAGAAAAGGTAGACCGTAGAAGGCAGACTGATGAAGACAAGAGAAAGGGAGTGACTAAATTATAGATTTTGGTGGGCCAAACAGACAGACACAAAAGAGAGCAAGTCAGCAAAGGTAAAGAAACATACAGAGAGGAGACGATGAAGAGCAGCCTATCAAGCTTTTATGTCGAGTGTGCAGGCTTCTAATCAGCGAAATGCATGACACAGCAGCAGAGTATTCAGAGCAGCAGGAGTGGGGAGTGGGAGGGTGGGAGTGGGGGGTGAGGAGGGGCAGGGGGTGGGGGTGTTTCCTGGCAGCTTGCCCGGTGGGCAGATGCTGCATTGGGCCGGGAAAACAAAGGGACAGGCCAGGAACGCAGGCGGGCGAGCTGGGACATGCGGGGAGGAGTGAGACACTGCAGTACTGAAAGCATGATGCTGTGACATCATCCCCATCATCATCACCATCATCATCATCATCCTCCCCCTCCCTCTCTCGTCTGGGTCAGCTGACCTCTCAGTGTGATGGCTTGTTGGGTCTACAGAGCAGTATTACTTCTGCTGCGGCCGCACAGTGGGTCAAACGGTGAACACTTGTCACTTATCCTTTTTGATTTTTTTAAATGCTAAATCAGTCTGTTTTTGGCTCCCTCCCTCCCTCCCTCCCTCCCTCACCACACACACACACACACACACACACACACACACACACACACACACACACACACACACACACACACACACACACACACCTTGGGATTCCAGGACTTGGACTGTCTCCTGAGCAGCTTGAGTGCACTGGTGTACTCAGCCTGGATCCTCCTGGCTGGCACCAACAGGTCTCCATCCGACTTCGTCACCACCACCAAGTCGGCCCGCTCAATGATGCCCCTCTTGATACCCTGGACAGAGATTTTGGCATTAAAAGGGGGGGAGGGGGGGGGGGTCCATTAACTTCTCAAAACACTGTAAATAAATCTGATGTCTAGACACCTAATCTGCACTGGGATCTGTGTACAGAGTGATGGATGGATTCACTGTGGTCAGCTGCCAGTTTAGATTTTTTTTTCTTAATCTGCTGTCTGTCCCTCACTGATGTCCACTTCTGACTGATCCAAAACCTGGAAAGCAGTTGAGCTTATTTGCCGTTAGAAAAAAGTGCCTTTCACCTGTTGAGGTGCAGGTTTAGTTCAGGTGTCTGTAACCAGCTGGGTACCCAAGGCTGGAGTGGCTGTCATTGTTGTTTTGCCTTTATTTGACAAAGATGTCATTTTTGCTCAACTTCAGTCATATGATGGAGAAAAGGAGCAGCCGTGGTTCAGGAGCAAGAGCAATATCTTCTGATCGGAAGGTCCCCGACCAATGCAGTCTGCCTGTGTGAGTGTCTTTGAGCAAGACACTGAACCCTGAATTTGCTCAAAGGCATAATCATCGGTGTGTGAGATGGATAATGCTGACTTGTGCTGTAAAGCATTTTGAGTGGTCGGTAAAAAGACGAAAAGCTAAGTCGGCGAACAAATCAAAATGTGGATGGGGTCATTTTTTCAGTATTTACTTCAGAATGATAAGTTACACCAAAAAAAGTCGTCTACTGCCAGTTTAAACACTTTAAACTGCCTGAGCCGTTGGGAATATTGTACTCATCTGAATAACATATGTTTACCGTTTATATGTTCGTTGAATTTTTATGTTTCTGTGGCAATGTGTTTCAATTAAGACATAATTACAATAATGGAAACAAATGTCAGTCGAGCTGCTTAATGTCCCACAATAATCACCATATTAATCCTAATGAGTGAGGCTAATTAAATCATTAATTTAGCTTATAAATAAACTGACTGACATACTTATGTTTACATAAAATAAGAAAACAAAAACTATTTTAAGACTTCTACTAAAACTTTAACTGAAAAAGATGAATGCTCAAAAATAAACAACCTTGTCTTAAGTTTGTTTAATGTATTGCTCCAAGGTTACTGAATACACAAGACACATGCCAGGGCAGTCTGCAGACAACAGCAGTGAAGAATAATATTCAGTGAACTGTTTTAATACAACTATCAGAACCAGCTTCATAACCTTCAGCACTATTCAACCGAACACATTTGATATTCTCTTTCTTCCAGTTAGCGGCACTTGAAATAACGTCTGACATTGATGGGTTTTTTTTTTACTGACCTGAAGTTCGTCGCCCCCTGCTGGTGGAATCAGCAGCACAAACATGTCAACCATGTCAGCCACTGCAAACTCTGACTGGCCCACACCTGTGAACAAAACACAGATTTTCACCGTCACCACTGACCGAAAATAGGACAAAATATGATGTGTACTGTAACAGCAACGTAAAGCACTGAGTACCAAAAGGTACAAAATGTTAAAACGAATATTCGCAGAGATAGTTTATCTTAATTTCCAATTCTTTGATCAGATATTTCCTGACTTCTGAATAAAATTTTGTACTTTAACTTTATACTCTCTTTAACTTTGCAATGTTATTTTAACATAGTAAGGTAAAACAGCACTGGACATTGACGCATTTGTGACATTGGGCTTATTAGGTCATTCTGACATTGTTATCGAAACATTCTGTATCAATACTCAGCCGCACTGATGAACATAAATAGGAAAGGATAAAGGACACGTGGCACTGTGCTAAGTTGCCATTTTTCTGTTTATAAAGAAATAACTAATTGAAAATAAAGGTTTAATATAGGGCTGGGCATTATACCACTATTATAGAATTATATTGTGATATGAGACTACATATTGTCTTCGATTTTGGATATAGCTAAATCATGCTACGGCAGTTGTTGTTCTTTCCTGGTTTAAAAGGCTTCATTACATTAAAGTGATGTCATTTTCTGAACTTACCAGACTGTTCTACTTTTGTCTAATACTTTCCTTTACCCACTTCAGCCCTATCAACTCAAGACTAGTATTACCTGGGGACCTCCAGTAATTTGCAATCATTTTGAGATCGTCTGATTTTAATCCGTTTATTTGTAAAGTTCCACTGCAAATTATCTGCCACGGTTCCCAAAACGCAGAGCTCCTGTGATTACATTAGTCTTGTGCGAATCGGCATCACTGTGATTTTGGGTCATATTATTATTTAACATCTGCTTACTTCTGCCAGACAACTGAACAAGTATGAAATTTGATTGCAGCTCATAATATGTTGAACAGAAGTCAACAGCTGTGCTGTGAGATTGGCTATATTGATGTTTAATAATGACAGAGAAGATTATTAGCAGCCAATGGTTGTCGTATTCGAGTACAGCAACAAAGCATTAGTCATGATGAGTCAAATTCATGCTTGTAATACATGCAGAAAGCGGGTAAAACAACTTTAATCTATTTTATTAAGAACAGACGCTCTTCTGAAACGTTGATGTTACACAGAGCCTTGACATCATATGTAGGGTATACTACTGTGAATTTGTGTGTGAGGTATTTGGTCAAAATGCTGTCATGTTGGATTCTTCTGCCAGTCCTGGAAATTATACATATTGTGTCTCACAATTTAGCCTAAAGATATCGTGAAATTATTTGCCCCAGTTTGAAATGATGGAGAGCTAGAGGACAAGAAAATATCCCAAAAAGTACACTTTGTATATAAAACAATGTATATTACAAAAGGGAAAACCAGCTAACATGGTGAAACCAAGATTATGACTTCAAAGACATCTGTCTTCTAGGGATAAAAAATATTATTAAAGCTGGAGTGAAAATTAACTTTGACATCACAGTGTCTTACCTACGGTCTCTACAAGGACAATGTCATATCCAGCGCCCTCACAGAGAACAATGGCCTCATTAGTTGTTCTAGTGACTCCACCGAGTGTTCCTGAGGCCGGCGATGGCCTGATAAAAGCATTCATGTCCCTGGAGAGTTCAGTCATACGAGTCTTATCACCCAGCAGAGACCCTGCAACGAGATGGATGAGGCAATTTGTAGAATAAAGTTAATAAAATTTAGTGGAGGATTGCTGCTGTCGATTCTTCAAATACTATAGTTGAAGCCTTATTAATACATCAAAACATACATAAACTATTGTAATTACTGAACCTGAAAAATATACATATTTATAGATCTCACTACAATTTGCCACTCATAACTACTGTGCATTGTAAACCACCCAATACCAACTCTTCATCAGTACTAGTATGATCTCTGATGTTACCTCCTGTAGTGCAGGAGGACGGGTCAACAGCCAGCACTGAAACTTTATGTCCACGTGCCGTCAACATCTTGCCCACCACCTCGATGAAAGATGACTTCCCTGCTCCTGGAGGACCGGACAGACCTGAGAAATCAACAAAGAGATCAAATCAGCAACAAATGACACCTTCTTGGTGGAGAAGAAGAGGAGGAGCAGTGTGAGTTTGAAACTACTATTGAAACTAACACTGATGACCACACAAGAAGCAGCTCGTCATTGGACTGACAAGGTTTAGAGAGCATCTGCATGTAAAAGTCATGTTCAGTGCACTGCGCTCACTGACTGCATGTTGTTTTGTACATGGACATGGAGAATGATTTTAACAACAGCAACAGCTTCAGATGAAAATATGTGGTGTATTTGGTTCTTTGGTCAAAAGTCGAAGAAACAAGCCTGTGTTTGTAAAAACTTGAGGGAAGGAGTCAACTGCGGCTGTCAAGGTGCATTTCAAAATGCAGTAGCCAATAACCAATTGTTAAACTCTACTGTGTGGTCACCCTTTGCAGAATCCTCATCAAGCATCAGGGTGAGTGGATAATGACCGAGTTTTCATTTTTGAGCGAACGCATCTGTAAAACTATTCAGGAGAAGCCTGTGTTTCTATGTTGAGGACACATGAAGGACACTGATAAATCCAAGCTCTATATCACGAGTTGTACATTGCTGTGGCTCTTTCCTGTAGAGGGGTTACATGTCAAAACCTTCTTAAAGAAATTATTAATCTTAGTTTATATTCTGCACACAAATGCACATTTCTAAATTAAGATTTGTTTAATCAGATTACTAAAAAACAAACTGACACACACTGAACCTGGGGCTACTGTGAGAATGTCAACAAAAAATGAACATTGTCATCTCCCTAAATGTAGAACCTGTGTCAGATCAAATGTAATGATTGCATTAAATCATACAAATGCAAAAAACCTTCAGCCACTCAAACTCAGACCACTCACCTACTCTGAAGGCCACCGGCTTCCCTCCATTTTGACTCTCCTGCTCCCTCCTGTAGGCCAGCACCCTCTGCAGCAGCACCTGGGCCAGCTCCTTTTTCCTCGGATGCTGGGTCTCCACCAAAGTGATGGACTCGGCCAGAGAGGCTCGCTGACCTCCGATCAGCCCTTCGTACAGTTTATCCAACAGTCTCTGCTCAGGAGCACTCAGGTCCTGTATGTGCTGCCCGAGGGCTGTGCTCACACCCCGCCTGTGCTGGCAGCTGTGACCCGGGGTAGGGCTCTGGTGGCAGGGCTGGGAACCGGTGAGGACCCCTCGGTGGAGGCAGCATGACCGGGTGACTGAGGGGACAGTCAGTGAGGAGGGAAGGCAAGAGATGTGGCGGAGGAGGGAGAAGCCAAGCTGTCGCATTTTATGATGAATGTGTGGCATCTAGGAGGAGAGACAGGGTGAAAAACACTCAGCCGGTGCTTAATATTTAACCTCATTATAGCTACAATGTTATTATAGTAACCGAAAGGCTGCACATGATCCTGTTTGTATCTCATGTTGAAACAAGCTAGCTGTGACACGGTTAGATAACTTCCATTACACCAAAGTTACTAAACTGTTGGTTATCTTCCGCTGGACATTGAGCTAACGTTGCGTCAGACGTCGTTCGTCCGTCCTGCGAGTGTTAGTACAGTTGTCAGAAACACAGCTAACAAACGCTTCATGCAAAAACTCAAATTAAGTTTGAAACAGGAATTCAGGCTGACCTCGTACCAGCTGCATAGAGGTGTTACAGGTTACATGACAACGGTTGTTTCATTCATCCTCTTCCGGTTTCCGGTGACGTACGTCCCCGCCCCCGACAAATACTTCCGGCGATTCATTTATACATAAACATATATTTAAAATAAGAATAAAAATACCACTAAAATTTACGTAAAGCATCGTTTTTCCATTCAAAACAAATGTGAAACGTTTTAACTCGTTTTCGAAAAGTATTAAGTAAAGATGACAACGTAATGACAGTAGCCTACTCTAGCCAGCAGATGGCAGCAGAGGTTAATTTTCACATCCCCACATGAACCTAAACGTTTCCCTTCCTGAAAACCATGAAACACAACATTAAGCAATAGTAAAAGGTCCATGGCTGTGGACTCCAAATTGTACTGCAGCTAATGCATCTTTCTTTATCAAACAATTTAACCAAGCACCTCTTATGCGCCATTTGGTGTCCCTGTGAGCTGCAGAGCACTTTTGGCCTTTTACAACACAGTCACAGTGTTGTAAAATGTACTTAAGTAAAAGTAAAGATATTTTGATAAAATACAACTTTGGTAAACATGAAAGTCACCCAGAAAAATAGTGCTTGAGTAAAAGTTTCAAAGTATCTGAGAATGAGTAATTCTCTGGCATAAATGTGCTGAAGTATCAAAAGTAAAAAAGAAAATAATGCATATATTTGCATGCATGTACACGCAGGTCTTTGACTCTGATGCAGCATGCAACTAAAATTATGAAATAAATGTAGTGGAGTGGAAGTATAAAGGAGCAGAAAATGGAAATAATCAAGTAAAGTGCACCTACATCAGCACAGTACTTGAGTAAACTCATCACTGGACAATTATGAAAATAGAATATACAGTTTGTGTTTGTATTAAAATGTAGATTCCTAATCACAAACATCTGCTTATCCTCATCATCTCATTGGTAAAAAGATTTAATTATCAATTATTGAAATTTGTGTATCCCTTGGACTAATTAAGTACATTACAGACAAAGTTTTGGGCAAACATTTAGTAAAGCGGTGAGACTTGTCAAAGCTACTGCAACAAGTGTTATAACCAAGAACTTATATTTGATGGGACATTAAGACAGTAAAATAATAAGAAAATTGTGGGCCTTCATATTGTTTAGCAATGGAAATGTGAGTTATTCTAACTCAAGACAGCAAAAATGCTGGAAAAATGCACCAAATCAACATCCATTGAAATGCATTTTATGAAAACAGAGTTTGGAATACATAAAATAAAATAAAAGATGGATTTAAAGTACATCACAACCCTTATCGAAGACTCACTAATACTATACATCATCAGACATTCAGAGTCGAGTCCACCTGAGGTGCTTGTCTGTGGAATTTGAGAGAAACATGCAAACTCTTGGGAGGCAACAGTACTAACCACTGTGCAACCAAACCACCCACGTCATGTGCAGTCGAATCTAACTCCTGCACGCACACATACACATAAGTCAGTGATTTCCAGGGGAGCTTCCTGGAAGATTGCTGTAACTTTTCCAGCACTGTCACAATGTTCCCCCATAAAACAAAGGACACACACGATTTCATGCACTTTCCTGCAATTTTACTGGAAAACGCAATCACGCTTAACATTAGTGCAGTTGGGTTTCAGATGCACTTGTAATTGTTGTGCCTCCCTAATTGAAGGTCTACGTCCATACACACACACACACACACACACCACACAGAGAGTGGTTCATGTCTTTGAAAGTCCCTGACAATACCATGATGCATATTTCTTTTCTATGCAAGCGTGGCCTGTAATTAAAGAGACAGACACACAAACGCCACACACACACATGCCCTGACACAGTGATCATACAACAGACGGAGAAGTTGCAAGTAATGAAACAAATTTATTGAATCTTCCAGTAGAGGCTTGATATTCATGGAATAAAACTGCTTTTCTGGGAGTTTTACTGAGCAAAAACACAAAGGAGAAAAACAAAAAAAAAAAACAAAGATGCAATGTGTGAAAGTGCAGACAAACAAAACAGAAACGTTCAAAAAATACAAAAAGAATGTAAAGAGTAATACAGTTTAATAGCAAAGAGGATTGCTCAAAGCATAAAAGAATTGAAGGGCAAAAATCTGCATTTTATAAAAAAAAAATCATACAGGGACGTCAGTAACTGATCCCCTTTTCTCAGTCAACAATTAAAATTTGAATGCTCAACATTTTCCCATAACAGTCATTTAACGCGTTTTGCTCAGTCGATGTAATCAGAGAATGAAGCGCAGTCACTGAAATATTCATGTCCTCAATGTGACTCCGCATTTGACACATTTGATTTTGCTGCAGAGTGCAACAACAGGGGACAAACTAAACTGCACTCGTATTTGCCTCTGCTTCATGTGGTGTTTAGCTACCAGTCTTAAATGTGTAACACTACACTAACCAAACTATGCTTTGCAAAAACCAGACTGCACAGCACATACTCTAATAGTGAATATACCTAAACACTATTCTTTTTTTTTCTCGTAAAATTCATTTGAAACACGAGTGTAACACAAGATGAGCAACATTTAAACATTAGTCTTTTCTTCTGAATAGTTTGAAATGCCCTTTTAGTGCCATGCCCCACACTACACCCCACTCTAAACTCTCAAACTCCCCCTAATTTTGCCCTCTTATTATTTTTTATGATCTGTGATATGGGATTTTATTTTTTTTTTATTACAACTTTGTACTGCTTGAATTTATTAGCCTTAAAAAAAAGGAACACTTTGAGGAAACGGCATACTTGTTTAAGTATCTGGAGATGATTTAAAAAATTCAGTAATGTTGGTCAACCTCCAAGTCCCTGCTAACTTTTTACATGTCCTAAAGTACATTTCATGCCAACTTCACGGCAGTCAGGCGGTAGACTGCAACTGACGCCAATTTTGGTGACCTGGAATGTCCCATAATTATTGTAGCTATACAAGTATATCTGGATTTCAGAGGGAATATTTAGATGCGGACTAGTAATGAGTCAGAATAATAGAACAATGAAAAAGAGACATTGTGGGAGCAAGATCAGGGAGGATACTTGCATCATGATGAGTGTGATGGTCTAATTATTACAGTTGGTCACAAAGATCAAGTATCTTCCAGTTGCATCACGCTCACTTTGCTTACTCCTCTCCCAGACTGTAAATGTGCCCAATTCAGACATCCTTCAAGTAGAGAACAAACCAACCCGCCCAGCCCTACTGGTCTCAGATCAGCTTGTGTTTCAGTTTACCGGAAAACTCTGATTGTCCGAACCACAAGCCAATCTGTGACCCTTTTTTCGCTGCTTAGAACAAAATGCTGGGGTGTGGACAGCCGCAGGGCCGAGGACAGTGAAGCCTAGGAGACGGAGGATATAGGGTTGTGGGGGGAGCCCATCTGGGTTAGCACCTTATCCAACCACTGCAGGGGACCATGCAGGTGAATCTCAATCCAGCAGGGTGTGCTGGTCACATCCTGGCGGTGGTACTCTGCTCCCCAGCCCTGAAAATACATGAAAACACATTGTTTTTAAATTATGCCGTAAGATTTTACTTGTTCTTGTTGTACTTTTTCCTATTTTTTTCCCCATGTTAATACTTTATTGATTGCACTGTGTTAACGTTGATGGTTAAAGGGGATAAGATTTTCACCGCAAATAAAACTTTGTAAAAAAGGAGAAACTGATTTTAAATTGATTTTCTAAATCCAATTTTCACTTGTTTAACACTTAAAAATGAACAATGGACACGTTGATGTTAAGTATTAATAGTAACTCAATTGTAAAACTTGATTGAGTCAATTTATAAGAAGAGTTCAAAGGGTAATACTGTTCTCTCTTTTAAAATTTGATCTTCTTACCTTAACGAAGCTCATGCGGATGGTACACATCTTGGTGAGCTCATAAACGGCCTCGAAGCCGTGGTTGACGGACTGCGCCAGCAGCTCAGCAAACTCCTGGTTGTTGAAAATCTTCAGGCTGCAGCCGCTGGGGATCTTACACACAGTCGTGGGATGGAAACCGTGGTGGTAGTTACAGTTACGACTCTGGACGAAGATACTGCTATCACTCAGACATTCTGCATACACCTCCCCGCCAACATAGTACAGATGGACACCTGGGAGGAAACGGGGGAGAATAAAGTGTCACCTGCAGGAGTAGAGCTCGCTTTCAACAGCAAAAACAAAGGTCCCAAAACATCAGTGTGGTCATCTTTAAAATCAATACACACACTAAAATGTTTCCTCAGTTTGTTGTTATTGTTCCGTTCTAACATCTATTGACAGCATGAATTGATTTAGTATCATCTGTTGACGGTCTGTGCATTGGAGTCATTGACGGGCTTTCCATACTGCACCTTTGCCAATGTGCCGCCGGGTGTTCTCAATGGTGGAGTTGCGGTTGACGTTGGAGAGCAGGCCGAGGCAGAATCGGTTGCGGTTGTTGGAGGGATCTGTGAAGCCATCGACGAGCACGCTGGTGGAGGACGCCTGGAACGCCTCGCCGACGCGATTGTTGAGCTCGTAGTAAACAATAGAGCACCAGTGCTTCGGTTCCTCATAGGCCACAGGCTGCACATCAACTGAGAGACACATTTACAGGTCACAAGAGTGAGTTTGCAGTACATGCAGAGACAGACAGACACATTTAATGCACATTTAAGATTCTTCTGAGCAGACTCATGTGCAGACAAGCTGCCAGGAAACACTGATGCCAGCAGAAGCTTAGCTATAAATCTTACTCATCTGCACAATTATTTTGTCCAAATTGTCCCTTGTAGCCCATAACAATGATTTGAATAAGCATATAGGACCCACTGGCTACATCTGTGTACATTTATGCTGACCGAAATCAATGCGGACGCATCTTAAAGTATGCCTACTGTCTGTGGTCTGTGTGCCAGCCTTTATTGAGCCGGAAAACAGTCAATAGAAGGTGGCTGGCCATGCTCTCTGTGCCTCGTCGTATCTGACGGCGAGCCAGTGCCAGCTGGCCTCACCCTCTCTCAGAGAGAGGAATAAATCATGTTTATCTAAGCACATACTTCTCCCAAACTTCCTCTGTAGCGGGGCACTGGCTAGCAGGTGTGTTTTGTCTGTCCCCTTCCCAGAGCTGGCCTACAATAGAAACCAGCTCCCCCGTACAGGATGCAGCTTGTGGAAAAGAAAAGAACTCCCCAAACTCCCACCTCCAGCAAACATTTCAACAGCTCTTCCCGTTACTGCTGTCACCATGTGTGGGCAGGAGTTTTGGGCCTTGGGTGCATGATCATAAAACTGTACAGATATTTTGTTGGTCAGGTGTGGAAAACTAAAGTTCAGACCGAAGTCCAGCTGTTATTCCAGTGTGAGGTCAGAATCATTTAACTAAAACACCTACATGGTGTGTGTGTGCAGAAATTAAACATTGAAACATCAAAGAGAAAGTTGTGGTTTACAACTTGGGCCAAACTGGCCGTTGTGATAACGGTTGTGTTAACATTATGCTCACCAAAGTCGTTGCTAAGATCAAGATGATATGATAGCGATTTTAGTAAGACCATCTGACAGGTTCTAAGCCAGCCAGTAGATGAGGTGTGAACCTCAACAGGATATCACAACGTGAAAAGGAAGCTACCATTGGTCCCTGAATGATGACGAAGCCCATCTAATGTCACCACGACCGGCTTGGAGGCAAAAGAGAGTCCATCTCTGGCACAACCATCTAAATTGGTAATGAAAATGCAAATCCACACAGCGTAGTTTTGCTCGGCACGGCCAAAAGTCAGTCTGTTGTCTCACCTGTAAAACCTCACTCCATCTGACTTTTAGCAATGTTACTGTGTTCTCAGATCTCAGCAATTAACGTATCATTTATATTCTCATTATTACTGATAGAAATTATCAGCAGCACTACACCAGATGGCTCTGGAGTCCAAGACGCGTCCGTTGTATGGTCGTTAACGATCACGGATGCAGGGTTCGGATGTGTCTGCTCTTTAGCACAATAAAGCCAAAACCACAAAATAGAGATAGCAGCAATTACTGCACCCCATTTCAGATCTGAAAGTTGGAGGTAATTAGTGAATCTTATCGTTAACGGGTTTCAAGTCATTACCACCAGCAGAGATGACATAAGCCCCAGCTTTTATAGACCTCATAAAACTGCTCTGAGGCCTGGCTTAATTTGCTGAGGCTTTGAGCTTCCCATGGGCTCGCACCCACAGACAGAGGCTCACTGTAAACTCGCAGGTCCTTTCCACAAACTGTGCAGGTTTTATCTGACAGGATATGGCATCGACTCAGCTGAGGTTTTTCTTTCCTTTTTTTGGATTTCAAGTTTGACCACAGGAGAAAAAAAAAACTTTAACAACATCCAGGCTTCCCAGAAATCTTTGCACCTGCAGATCAAGGCGAGCAGGTGCAGACAGCTTTATGTGGATGATATCACCGTAAACACAAGGACGAGGGTGCGTGCGTGTGTGTGTGTGTGTGTGTGTGTGTGTGTGTGAGATAGTAACTGCCATGGTTACCTGCCCGGTTGTTACTCTCTAGAGGCAAGGGCGGAGCCATGAGGTTGGTGTCCATTGGCTGAGGGCAATCCTGAGTCATCTGCTCCTCTGGGGGCATGTAGGCAGGAGGGGGAGTCTCTGCATCAGGAAGGGGGCAGAACAAAGAGCAGAGAAGTGAGTTGTTGTTGGAGGAAGAGGAAGAGGAAGAAAAGTCCAAAATATTTTACTGTTTGTACTCACCTGGCATCTGGAATGGACTGCCGGGGTCGGAGCTGGATGGTGAATGAGGGAAGGTGGCGCTGCTGCCGCTTCCCGGGGAGTTTGGGTAACTGTTTGCCGGCGAATGGGGGAAATTGGGGGGCATTGTGTTGGCCTGAGGAAAGGATTCTGGGAAGGTGGCATTCTGCGGCATGTGCGGCTCATTCTGTTGTAGAGGGTTGCGGAAGCGGGGCAACATTGTATGCTTGGCGTTGAACTCGCTGTTCCTCGGTACCAACACAGGAGGCAGCACTTAAGAGGGAGAAAGACATCAAAATGGTTAAAACAGGAAGTGCTTTTATGCAACCAATGACAGTTTGTTTCTCCTGTGAGCAGAGATCCTTCAGGTCAACTAAAGCTGTTTTGATTTCTAAAGATTTGATTGAAAGCTTTTAAGCTCTCATTAATTTTAACAGTAACAGTTAAGACACTAAGCACTACTACTATGACTTAAATAAACTTGTAGCCATTGTGGGCAATGTTGTCAGTGAGCGGGAATGTTTAATGGCAATACTTTTACTAATACTTTTTATATGATTTTTGCATCATTGTGATGATGTACCTTGATATGCCAGGCATTAATTTTTTCCAATTGGACAAAGACAATGTCTATAAAATGCTTTTTCTTCCAGAGCAACAGTCCAAAGCCGAATGGAAAGTCAGAAAAGCAGTTACTACTCATCTTAGAGTCATTTTTTGCTCCATAAATGATCATATGTGGGTGATGTACAGTGGCATTATATTAAAGTAAGAATACTTTCAATACTTTGCATCTCAAATTATATTTTATTTGAGCTGATTGTTTATTATTTATGGATTTTGTTTCCTAACTTCCTTCTCGAGTGTCTTTATTTCATTGTTCTGTGATTTACGTGACTTGGCTTTTGTGATAATTGACAGCTGGGATTAATGAAGAACTTCATTTATCTCAGTCTAATGCTTAATCGTCTAAGTGTTTCAGCACTGCAATCATCTGGCACACACACACATGCAAAACCTCTCCATACAAACTCAATAAGAATTGAATTATTTTATTCCAACATAATAAAGAAATCTCTTTCTGGCACTCTACATGTTTTTACATTCTGAGCGCAGATGTCCCTGCATTTTTTTAAATGTCAGCTTCCAGCCTTTCGGTCTTAGCCAGCAGTACTTGGCCCAAACTCTCAGGTTTCTGCTCTGAAAAGACATTTTGAGCTGAGCGATTCTTGAGGAATTCATCACTTGGGGTAAATATCCTGGCTGATGTGAGGGCTATTCAGGTGCAGTGCATACAAACCATACAGATACGCTCCGCTTGTGCCTATAAATATCTGCGCAGATAAATAAAGCTGGTGCTGAAATTTTAGATGGGGCCTGCGCTGCTGTCAAATGTTCCTGCAGGTAGCCCATGTGTGCTGAAGCGGGCCAATGCATCAATGTAGCAGTTTATTCCAAAGGTTATATGTGGAGCAGGTGTTTGGTAGAATAGTGAAGGGAGATTGACAGGATGTGTGTGTAGGCGGGGGGTGTTAGGAGAGAAGAAGAGGAGGGTAGTGTGGACAGACAGGTGCTGTGGGGTTTAATCACCTTAGCCCTCCCGTCTTCCACCCGCTGCTAAAACAAAAAGTGTGCAGGGCAGGCAACAACTCTTTCCTCCCATTGTGTTTGGGTGACTGGCTTCCTGTTCCAGCCATCCTCAGAGAATCTGTGCGCGCAGCCATGGGTGTGTTTGTGTGTGTATAGCCTGCTGGTTTTGTAACACGCGTGTGAGTGTGTATGCCTGGGTGTTTTCATGTGTGCATAAATGTAAAAAAAAAAAAGGCCAGCAGCACAGAGCATGCCCAAAACAAAGCCCTCATTCTCTCCCTGATGGAATTTCCTGCTCCACACACACATGAACAAACACACACACACACACACACACACACACACACACGCACACATACTTGGCCCTTTACACACTAAGCACCCTGCACACAGCTGTTTCTATCTTGTCAGCTGACCCTCATTTTCTGTTTAGTAGACCAAGTAGTGTTTGATATGTCTTGTTTCTGCACTACCTTTGCAGCTCAGAGGCTTAGTCAGTCTCTATTTAAATCTCTCCTTATCTCGATTATGCTCAGGTCTTTTAATTTTCTTTTTCTTGGTGTTTTGAACAGATTAAAACAACTTTCAGAAAACAGATAAAGAGATGCCTAAGAGTAAAAAAAAAAGTATGCATCTGCAGAAGTCATTACTGGAAAGGAATGGACAGGAACATGGGTGTCGGACTTAAACTTTAAAAACTGCTTAAAAAGTTCCTCAAATTAAATGTAAATTGGTTTAGTGTTTTTTTGGCATCGTTTTCCTTTTACTAGGCAAAACATCAAATCAGGGCTCACATTAAACGATATGTGGTCTTAACCACTAGCAGGGCTTAACCTGAATGGCTGCCTTACTGCCCAGGGCAAGTAAAAAGCCATGTTGCGTCCTTAAATCTAGCTACTCACTTGTCTGATCAGTAGCTGCCAATTTCAATGCAATTCTGATCACTTACTCACTTCTTAAGCTAACTCACTTACTCACTCATCACTCACTCACTTGCTCACTCACTCACTGAGTCTTTTGCGAACTCGCTCACTTTCTCACTTACTCACTCTTTAGCTCACTCATGGTTAAGATCACTCACTAACTCACTCGCTCACTTACTCATTCACTTGCTCACTCACTCACTCACTCGCTCACTCATACTAAAGCTCACTTACTCATGTACTGTGGTATGTGAGTCGGGACATTTTGAATGAGTATTTGTTACTTTGCTATGACACACTGTGTCCTTGTTCTGATTTATCTATTCAAATAAAGATAAAACATGACAATTTAAAAAAAAATTAACTTTATCAGAAATTCTTTCTATTGAGTTTAATTTTATACATTTCATCTTCTGTGATATAACGTTGAAGGATGCACCAATCCAATTGTTCTCTCTCCCTACTGATCACATCACTCACCTGGACTGTCTACTCGTTTGTAGTGGTAGGGGTTGATACACACATCCTTCTGTTTGGAGCCGAAGGGGTACTCGCAGCACTCCAGGGCCTTGAGCTCATGGTGGGACTGCAGGTCGGGCCAGCGCCACACCCGACAGTAAATGACATGCGGCAGACCTTTCCTATGGGACACCTGCAGCCGTCCATCCAGGGAGCGGGGGATTGTCACACAGTTACTGGGCTGACCCGGGCAGCTGAGAGCCCTCTCCAGCTCCTCCATGGCCCCCTTCTTCTTTTTCAGTTTCTTAACCAGAGCATCCACGGCCTTTTCCGCCCACTTTTCTTCCTCGTCTCCCTGCTTCCAACCCAGCAGCCGTTTGACTGCCGGGCTGGTGAAGGAGAAGAGTGAGGTGACGTTCATGTCGGACGAGCCGCCCTCCTCCCCTCTCCCTTCTGTCCAAAGGAAGTGAGAGCAGCGGTGATGGACAGTCCAGTCTTAGAAAAGAAAGACTAAATCGCTTTGTGTTTTGGACTTTAAGATAATCCTCAGCTTCCAAGATGTGAGATCAGATCCTCTTGACAGTCACTAGAAGAAAAGGAGAGGTAGGTTAGCACCGATGAGTATTTCTAAATTTATCTGACATTTCAAACACACCTCTGCACATGCAGTCGGCTCGCTGTGTCCTTTCCCCCACAAAACTGTAGCAACTTCAGTATGTTGAGTCGTACCTTTACCTCTCCCCCTTTTGCCTCACTAGCACCACTGATGTCTCATCAGAAGACTGTCAGAACGACCCGTGATGAGGCGATGATGTCACCTTTATAGCTGTTATGGCCATGTCAATCATGGCTTCTGGGAAACTGGCAGACGAGTCACAACGGATTCTCCAGATAGCTTCCTGTCCGTACAGCTTGTCACATTACCACCACCTACTAATGCCATTTACAGTCAAGGACTTTACTGACAATATGTAGCCTACACAAATTGTAGGAATTTTTGGCCTGCAGGTTTAACATCTGAATCACTTTGTAAAAATACTATTCAATACTCTAGAGCTGCAACAATGAATTCATTAGTTGTCAACTATGAAATGAATCGCCTACTTTTCTGACAATCAGTTAATTGATTTAATCAATTATGTAAAAAGAAAAAAAAAGAAAAATTCTGTTTCCAGCTAAAATGTTTGTCACTCGTTTGTGACAGTAAACAGAATATCTTTGAGTTGTGGACAAAACAAGTGAAAGACAATTAAAAGTACTAGTATACTTCTGTCTTACCATACTCCCCCTATAGATATGGAAATATTACACTTAAGATGCAGTGATTGAATTTATCCATACTGGCAATCCATAGTTTTACTTGACACTGCAGGTCAAAGGCTTTGTAGTCCTCTCTGTTGCTCTTTCTCAAAAAAGTATCTCTGTAGCAACTAGAGCAGAAAAAAAAGTCTTTGCTGGAGGATTCTGCATAAACGTATGTGAAATCTGAAAAGGTCTTTCAGATTTCAGAGGAAGGAGACTTTCAATGAGCCGCCCGCTGAGGCAAATGTTCTATAAAGCTTCAACACCACCAACCAACAAACCCTGGTTTTGGGCAGGAATCTGGCAATGTGCAGGACAATGAAAAGGAAGTGCATGTGGACCCCAGGATAAATGTGCCCATTCAATTGGGTCCCACAGGAGCAATTCAGTAGCCAGGAGGTACATGCATTCTAGCTTTTAAAAGGGAAAACAAGAGCGCATTGAGCTCTTCCAGTTCCACCTTCTTTTCAACTTCTTCTGAATGCAATTAGAGAGATAAAAACGTAGTTATGGTTGAGGTCCGGCTGTGCATAAATGTTGAGATGCAATCCCAGAATCGAATAAACAGCTTGTCAGAAATCCACCACCTTTTATCCACACTGACTCATGGGTGAGGACGCATCACTCTCTGACAGTAAAGCCTGCAGTATATTGGATTTCCTACTAGCAGGAACAAATACATCATTAAGACTGCTCTGTAGTTATTCTTGGCCCTTCAGATTATGGGATGAATAGCGATTTCTATCTTTGTCAGCTACTGCATGCGTCGGCTACATCATACTGACAAACGGGCAGGGAAGTTTGATGAGAACAGGTGCTGTTTACAACGAGTGTGTGTGTGTTTGTGTGTAGTGTATGTGTGTGTTGTGGGGGCCCAGGACACTTAGTGTTGCCAGCCACACTGACAGGAAAGAAGCAAGTTGCACCTATACTTAGCTTAGCCACCCGAATCACATTGGCTGATCAAAAGTGACGCAGAACTACTAACATAAGAGGGGGCATACGAGAGGACTCGGGGTTGTCTGTGTGTGTGTGTGTGTGTGTGTGTGTGTGTGTGTGTGTGTGTCAAGGGAAAACATATCTCAACACTAATATCTTTCATGCCACATGACCCCACTCTAATATCACACCCTGCTAGCATCCTACGAGAACAACTCTCCCCCATCAAAGAAACAGGAAACATTGTGTGAATGTATGTCTCTGTATCAGTCATCGCCAGCACAGCAGTGACATCACTTCCTCTTGCTAACACCTGCATATATTTTTCAACACATGCAGGGTAGGAGAGAAAAAGGTATGTTCTTTAACCGACCTTCCGCTCTCACCAAGAGTGCTCCTTCCTTTGTAGTGCAGTTGTCAAGATTGGAGGATTATTTAAGTGATGGTTTTAAGACTTAAAACCAAACCATACCTTTCTGGGACTTTGCACTGAGGAATATTAACATGCTTCTTTTTTAACATATCTGAATTGCATAACATGTCCAAACATCTTCCTATGATTTCTGTGATTTAAGAAAACAAAAAGCAGCAAAACCCTTTACATTTACTGACATTTTCGCTTCACAAAGTTGAACAAAAACACTGACAAGCAAAACAGTTGCAGATTAATTTCTGTCGATTGACTATTCAATTTATCACTACAGTGCAAGATTAAAACCAAACATTTAATTCCTGCTTTCGGTATGTGAAAGCTATGCACACAATTCAGTTGGTATGAAGAAAGTATGATTTCGAGGTTCAATACTCAGAAATATCAAGGGTACGGTCTCTGCTTGCCGCTGTTCTGACACCAACGTTTCTGGATTTCTGTGCTGTTCTATTTATTAGAATTTATTAAAATACATTTATTAAAATGTATATATAACATGGAAATCACAAAAAGTTGATGTTTAGTATTGCATTACATTGTGAACTTGTCAGCGCCTGATGCAGAACTAAAGTTCAAAAGGCAAACACTGCAGTATCATCTCTGTACCTCGGTCACCAGCCAGACATACAGAGCATCTCTGTGATCCACTTCCAGCCACAAAGCTGCTTTGATGGCTTCTCAGTAACCGGCAGCACTATCAGCAAAAGTTCAGGAGTAGCTGCAGAAAGCGACCTTGAATCCATTTCAGATGGAAGATTCCACAAAATTCGTATTGTAACATCTGTCGCTTCACAATCCTCCAGTGTCATCCTGCTGCAGCTGGAGACCATATCTCTTGGATATTTCCAACCTTGACAGATAGAAATATCTGACTGCTGGCCTGACCGCATGCTTATTGAAAAGGTCCTGATGGCTTTGTATTGGTTCTTTGGACAATGCTGGTTTAGAGTTGTCTGTGAGGCAGTCAAAATATAAAGGCGCCATTGTGCCTCCCTGTTCCTATACCTATGTATTGACTAGGATGTTTGTTTCTTTCTCTCCGACAGTTTTACTCTACATAGATTGATGTTCACATTTAGGTTTTGCAGCTTGTCTGCCAAAACAAGTTCTGAATATTTAAACTCAAAGCAAACTAGAAGCCCTTCAATGCAAATCTGGGAGGCATTTTGTCATCTTCAAAGATCTTATCTTGATTACATCACTTTCACTTTCAGTTACTACCCTTACAAACACACTAAAATACCATCTTGTTTCACTTCCTGATACAGTGAGATTTCATTCATGACATGTGATCTATGTTTGCTGGTCAGAGCAGTTTATCGAGGCATCCAGATCAGAGAAAATGCATATTTATTTCTGCAGACTGACTAATGACAACCTGAACAGCTGCATTGATCTCATCCGTTCTTGTTGCCATTTTTGTGCTGCTATTTTCCTGGCACTGGCACAAGGAGAGGACAGTTGTAATCCCACCTTCAAAGCTCTGACTGCTTAGATTGTAATAGAGAAAGTAATAGATAAGAAACCTTATTTTCAAACCTGTTTCAGCAATAATATTCATTTCACGTCAATGATGACATTTTAAAGGCTTTATCGTCCAATACTGATGGCGTGCCATCATCGTGCATCTTTATCGGTAACTTAATTATTTCTTCTTCTTCTTCTTCTCTTTCCTGGATTATGGTTGGGCGATGTCTCCTGAACTGGCATATGACGACGTCCACAGTGAAACATCATGAGTTCACTCATGCCTCCAATTCAGTGTTTCTGAATTTGAGGCAGTGTGTCCCCTCAGAGTTGCCGTAAGGTGTAAGGAGTTATCTCACCACTGTAGTCACCGGGGCAATTAGGACATGGAGACGTAGCGTTTGTGCATTGAGCAGCTACAAACTTCATTTAATTTTCTCTCCCACATAGTCAACAACTCGTGGTCTAGTGGGGCCCCTTTAAAATCATGATCTTATGATGGTACAGGTCTCAGGAGTCAATGACATCATGTATCAGCCCAACCCTAGTTTGGATGACTGATCATCATTAATAGATGATACATTTTCTGTCAACTGACTAATCCTTTGCCACTTATTCTCTTCACTGATTATATGACTGTCAGCTCAATAAAGATGTATTTCTTCCATCAAATATCTATATGTCTGTGCATCACCCAGTCTCCCAGTCAATGAAGAGTAACACAGATGCCTGCAGTGGCCTTGGCCGCTGCTCTCCTCCCCATAAAAGCTGAAACACACACCATCATTTACACAACAGCTCCATAAAACCACTCTTGACATTCCCTTCAGCCGAGTCCAGGCAATGCTCTCTCGCTATTGTGTTAGCGGTAGCTTGTTATGGCCATCAGTTAGCCAGCCGGACAGAAACTGAGGCTAATGGGAGCACAGAGTGGGATCATGCGACACTGACAGGCGGAGGCTTTGACCCACCTGGTGCGAGCTGTTAGCCACTACACTAGCCCCATGGATCATTTTGCACCGCTCCAGTGTCTGTTAATCAATTTAGGCCTGGGCTGTGTAGGATGAGGAGGCAGTAATGATGCTCTCTGGACCTTCCCCTGGGACGGAGCATTATAAAGAAGCTACATTATTTATCAGCAGGGTCCTGGATGGGGCCTCCATTAGCCCCCGCTCAATGGAGTCACAGGCTATAAACAGAGGAGAGCAGGAAGAGAGAGGGTGATAGATAAAAAGAGAGAGAGGAAGAGAGGGGGAATGATGCAGGAAGAGAAAGAGGGGAAGAAAGTGAGGGTGATGGCAAAGCCAGAGATGTAAGACAGGGAGTGTTTTGAAGAGCGAGAGATGGAAAACACAACATATATCTGGTCTCTTCACGGAGCACTTCTCGATTAAGTGCCTTCAAGGGTCATTACTGAGTAAAGAGTAACACTACAAAGACGCAATATACATGCTTCCTCACAAATACAAATCATAGCAAAGCAGCACTGATGTATGAAACAATCTCCAGAGCAGCAGCTGTCACAAAGTAAGGTTTGACATTTCAGTATTGATATGATTATGAAAAATATCAAAGCAATGTTTGTTTTGTTTACACAAAACAAACCAATGTCTGGTATTAAATAATGCATCCAACAAAATACTGGCAGATTAACAATGAAAAATTCATTCTTTCAGTATTTTTCTACAAACCCTTTTATTCATTTAACAAAAGAAGTTCTCAAATGCTAAAAGGTTTCAAAACAAAAGCAGCTGCACAATAATTTTGCCAAAATAACATGGTCGACGATTGGTAAAAGAGAACATTTAGCATTTTAGACATTTTTGATGAGATTGATTTGAGATTCAATTGCCAGCCCAAGTAGCCAGCAAATGCAGACATTTATGAAACTGAGGGTGCTCAGATTGATCTGCCACCGATCATTATTTGCAGATATTTGTTCTTAATAGTGGAGATAAGAGGTCTTTATAAAGGCTGATCAGAAAAGCAAATCAGATAAGCACCCAAGTTTCTCTTCTCGCTGCCAAACCGCCATATCGTGCTGCAAGGCTCAAGACGAAAATGACAAACTGAACTGACTTCTGCTGACTACGCTGACTAAAATGGAGTGCGTTTTCTCATGCTGTTACTGTTATCTCTGTGTCGGCGGTACAGTCACTGTCTGGATACTTAGCGCAAGACCAAATATGACTATTCTGAAATGTTCGTGGCTTCTGCCATCTATCCCTCAGTCAAAAACAGCTTGCTGGCAAGACCTTGCAAATATATTGCACTGGATCCGTATCAAAATCTGTTAGCTGTAACCTGCCGGTGAGCAACAGAGTCCTGCAGTGTGTTTGGCTAACGGAGCTAACAGCTAATGGAGCTAATATCTGACATATCCTGACAGTAAAAATACTTAAATACTTTAGCTGAGTACAGTTTGGAGTTAAAGTACTTTGAGTTTGGCGTTACAGAAACTTGTAACCAGTGAGATTTGCAGATAACTTTTTCATATCAATCACATAAATGTAATCATTTATTAATATTCCCTCAACATTTTAGTTGTTTTTGTTATGCCACTGAAAACTACTAACTATAGCTGTTAATAAAGTAAAGAAACCGTTTGATTGGTGATCAGTGATGGGCTTTGGCTGATACTGCTTCCTGCAATTATGATCAGTGATGGGCCCCAAAAATCCTGATCAGAGCACCTTTAAATGAAAGAGTCGAAGAGCAAAGTGTGAAATAACCAGTCAGACATGAGGTTCTGCACAAGGCATCGACCTGGGAGGCTCTTTTAACTTGCTTGGGTCACTTTTTTTTAACAACCACCAACACATACACAGCTCCGACCTGGTAAGGATAACACACAAGCGAGCAAAATCTGACAGTCACATTACTTCCCACTTGACATGGAAAAACACTAGGGAAAAAAAACCCTCTGTCACCAAAACTGTGGTGAGTATTGTCCTGACTTTGAAGGGCTGAACTGGGATCAGATTCTTTGTGTCCCAGACACACCAGTCCACACACCACTGCAGACATAACTAGCAAACACATGGGGTTTCAAGCAGCTATCTCAACCATGCCTGGCACTCAGTGTTGGGTTAGTGTTGTGTTAGGGCGGACACCTCACCCCCGACACATGGCAGGCTATGTTGACCGGGCCGTGCAGACACACAGGAGGGTTTTGACGTTGTTCACTACTGTTGTGACTGACTCTGTAGATACAGGAATGCTGTTAACCTATATTTACACTTCGTAGTTGCGAGGGTTTTTTTTTGTCTTTACTATAATCCTAGATGGATAGATGGATGTTTGTCTAGGGTACATCGAGGCAAATAAAATGTTTATGCAATGTTTTGTGAGTAAATCTGCATTGCCGTTTATTTAAAATGTAAAACTAACCCTGCCATTTGAATCCTATAAAACCACCATTTGTTCAATTTTCAAACAGAATTTAAAGCTGCATGCCGGGAGAACGCAGGACGATAAAACAATTGGAAGTAAATCACGGACAAGGACAAATTCCTGTCCTATGGGTAATCTGATATGTCATCTTCAATAATGTCAGGGGATCTAGCCTTAGCTGCTGTAGGTCTCTCTCTCTCTCTCTCACTCACTCATTCACTCTCTTTCTTTCTCCCTCTCTCGCATGCACACTCAAGACAGACACAAATTCATAAACACATTGACTAAAACCACACATGGGACACATGTCCTGTGAAGCACACTGGTGCACCGGCTGGAGTAGGCCTCGGCGAGTGTGCACCAGTCAAAATGACTGAATTTTAAATTGCAGGATGTAAAAGGATGTAACCAGCGTGGTGTAATACGCATGTAACCTTCTTTATTCATGATACACGGCTTAAATGACATCAAGTATGGTGAGTTATCAAGTGTATGATAGAGGAAGACCACTATTGAGTACAAATCTTAGAAGATCAGTCGAATAACCGATAAGCTGATCATCAGAAACTTGATCAGGAAACACTTCTGATGACTGTTTCATTGTTTAAGTCATTCATTAAAGAAAAAACGCCTCTGAAAATGTGAAGAATTGCTACTTATCTCTGATTCATATCAAAGTAAAATGAACATTTCTTTGTTTTGTAGCATTTTGAAGACTTCTCAGTTGAGGAGGAGCATTTTCACTGACACATCTCCTTCCCATGTGTTGAATAACTGCAGTTCAGTCTTCATTCCCTCCTGAATATTCACTGCACACAGCAGCATGTCAGTGCATTCACCAGTATCTCAACTGATACGAGAGGTTTAAGCTCAATATATGGTGTTTTCAGTGTCCAAAAGTGTCCACTCCCACAATATTCCTATCAAACTTGCTGTTTTCTGTAACATACAGTAATCTTTCTCACTTTATTACAAGATTACTATAACTCTCTTTCAAAACCCTGCAGCTTTTCAACACAGTTAGCTCACACGTTCACGAAAATGTGGCTACATGTTCACCTCCAGTCTGATACTGTGAGTAAAAAGGAAGAAGAAGAAAAAAAAAGTTTGACACACTGTTGCCTTGATTACTGTTGGGATCTACTTCCTTACAAACGAGAGCCACGCACACCTTAGAAACTGAAGAGACCGACACAGAAACTTTTCATTTAGCATGTTAAAGAAAAAAGGAAAAAAAAAAAAAAGAGGAAGATAAAAGTTTACAGTACCTTTTCTCTCCCTGCTGCTCTGCCTCCTCTCTCTCTCTGCCCTCCTGTGTGCTCTCTCTGCCTGTCTTGGGTCTGCTCGGCCTGGCGTCAGCGAGTCGCGGAGCCGCCTCACCCTCCGCTGAGCACCAGTATCACGCCGCGGGATGCATCGCCGACAATAACAAGACCTACTTTTCACACATCCAAACATCTTCATTCACTGTGTGGAAACGGATTATGTAACTGCGAGACAATGCCGGGGTTTTCTCGCTAAATCCAAAGCTTTCTCACCAGCGGAGAGAGAGAGAGAGAGGGTTTCTTTTCAAACGTCTGAGTTGGCTGCCTGTGTAAAGGTGGTGAAATGTTGGGTTGTTTTGATGCGGTTTAAAGAGAAAGAGGAGAGAAATGGGGTCTCTTTCACCTCAGAAGCTCCCAGGATTGTTAATTTTTGTACTCCTCTGCATGTGCACGGGGGAATTTAAGGACTCAGAAACCCCATTAACCTCGATTCATATTCATTCAAAAAGACAGGAAATGCCTGAAACTAAGCTTCAATATAAAACTTGTCCAAAGTTGGCCTGTTATGTCTTGCAGTAGTTTTAACTGACAGACAGTCAAGTCTGTGGTTTATCTGTAGTGAACTCCTGAACTGCACCGTGTTAAGCCTGCCTCTAAGTTCCCCCTCTTGCTTTGATTGTGATATGATAAGCACTATTTATGTTGTCAGGAGAACAAAAGCGTCCAAGTGCAGGGGTAAAGCACAGGAGCATGCTTACACATGCCATCATCTCAACTTCTCACCTCAAGACAATAATGCACACACACACACACACACACACACACACACAACCTGTTCAGCCTCGACTCGCCTGCATGCTGGGTGTGTATAGAGGCTTGATTTTGCAATGTCAAAAGTGAAACTTCCCAACAGTTCTCACATCTCATTAATATTGCATGATAATGCATGAAAATAGCCTCCGGGCGGGCAGCGGCAGAGGACACGAGGTGTCATTTCCCCAGCTGAATCAGTTCATGCATGTACATCAGAAATAATGTGACTCATTTCAGAATAATCGTACAATATCTTATCTGATTCACACAGAGATACAGAGGTGAGTTCCCTCTCAGAGCACGAAAATGGTGCAGAAAGCATGAGGGTTTCCTAGTGGAAAATGCCTCACAAGTATAATATATTATCATAAATAAAAATAAAAAAACCTGATGTGCACACGAGCTTACATGACAGCCATTCAAATGAACACAGGAGTAATTGCAGTGTTAATCAGCCCGGGCGTTATTTTAATCATTCAGGAATAATGTGTCAAATAAAATAAATGTTGCTCTAATAAAAACCTCCACTGATGTTAAAAAAGCCTTTTCGGCGTTTTTCGCGAGCTCGTTAGTCAAGTTCAGGGTCGCCGCGGTGAGGGGGACTAGATTATCTTGAAGACAGGCGGAGGGAAACGTTCCGAGCGGAGGAGGCTCCTGGCGTAGGTGACGTCACGGCGCTGGCGACAGAATGTCTGAGTGAGGCGGGAGCGAGCTGCACGTGAATAAATCTGGGAAAACAGTGCGAGGAGGGGGTGGGGGGGGAGGGGCGTGGATGATGATGATGATGATGATGGTGGTGGTGGTGATGATTGTGTGTAGGAATAGAAAGAAGGCTCCCCAAACTTTTTTAGCTCAAGGATTCCCTCCAATGCAAACACACACACACACACACACACACACACACACACACACACAATCAGCAGCTGCACACTCATTTCTCCAGTCACCTACAGGCCTATTGCTTCAAAGGAAGGGCCTGTCCTGAGTTTATGCAGACTCTATCAGGCTTTATGGCAGTTTATGGTATTAAAACAGCTTAATCAACCAGTAATATCCTCATAAAGATAGATTACTTTGATATTACTTGGTTTTAACGCTGGATTACTGGATAAAAAGTGACATGTAGTCCTACTTAAGCACACTTTCCATTTTAAGCTACTTTATAATCCAGTGTAGTACATTTGAGATGTTTTTGTTTTAATACCCGACTACATTTGTCGTTTTGCAGTATATTTTACATTTGTAACATATATCAGCTCATACAAAATTATGCATTGCAATAATAAGATCACTGAATGTGTCTTTATTTTCACCAGCTGCAACATTAAAGAAAATTCATTTGGGATGGTGGCCGACCCCACCTACAGTCAGGGTCAGTGCCCATGTTTCCATAAAATGTAACACAAAGTTCAAGCGAACCTTTGAAAGTTTGCACAAAAAAAATAAATAATTAATACGTGAATCTGGTGTGTTTCCATAAACTGTTTTTGAGCGAAAGAACTAGGCTACGTAAGGTGTAATTTTGACAGAGGATAACGCGGTGTGGGCTACGTGGCTACATCACGCATGGCTGTGGAAGTAAACAAACCAGGAGACAAAATGGAGAGAGGTCTTCAGGAATAACTTTCGACAGGGCAAGTCGTTATTGTTCTTGCATGTCAGCTAGCATTGGCCATCTTGCATGCTGTCTGGAGACGATGAAGAAATGCAATGATTTGAGCTGAATGTTCGCTATGTCAGAGTTTATTTGGCAAATATGTTTCCATCAAACATTTTGCACATTAACTCTGATTCCCAAAAGACGAAAACCACCTAAAGCAAGCGTACAAAAGTTTTTTCGAATTGTGCCTTTTCGATGAAATTTCTAATGCTATATTCTTCAAAATGCTCACAATAATGCTTAATGGAAACACGGCTAGCGTTTGACGTGTTGGGGATGAGAATCAAAAATTTACTTATTTACAAATTGGACCTTTAAAGGTGCAAAATGAGTAAAAGTTATTTTAGTTCAAAACATTCACAAATTAACTAAAATCATCAACTGAACGAGAACAAATAACAGTTTTGACATCTATGTTTTGTGTTGAAGAGATTTCTACAGAAGCTAGCATGCTAACCAGTTAGCTCCGGGCCTGAAAACCTCTTTCGACCAGTCGTCCATATCTCCTGTGCTAGTGGTGTGAACACTAACACTCCCCTGGTAGTCTGGCAAGCTGCATGGCTAACTGAGCTAACAAGCTAACAGAAGCCACAGTCATGGATGTGTTATGGATGTGGATGTGACTAATTCTTACATATAGCACCTTTAAGTAAAAGCAGCAATATCACAAGGTAAAAATACTTGATTACAAGTCAAATTAATATGATCGTAATGGAATAATTTTATATTGTGGAATTCTGCATAAACATGATTCAAGGTCTCTGAAACCTTTTCATTTTAATACTGATTCCTCTATATGACTGACATAAAGAAGCAAAATCAGCAGCGAGTACATTGGCTATTTCTGAATTACTGCACAAAAACAAAGTTAAATATATATTTTGTTGAATTTTGTTTAACATACCATTTCAAAGCCATTTGTAAACCACCAAGGATAAAGCTGTTATTCCTTTTTGGCCTATACATTGAGTCTAATAAATGGCCTACTGGAATCTGCCCATAAAATATCAAACAAGATTTGTTGGCAAATTGAATTACTTGGCTGAAGCGTGTCGTCCGTCCTCTCTGTATGCTGCATAAAGAGGCCACAATGCAAATATCTGCATTTTCTGAGTGGCTTACAGGAAGCAAATTGTATTTTACATCACTAAATTCACTAATGCAGTTGCAGGGATCGGGAGTATGTGACCACTAGAAATGTAAAAACAATTGTCTCAGTGGCGAGGAAGCTACCAAAACTTTTTTAAAAATGAGATTTTCTCCCTGGTAGCACTAATGGCTATGACAGCTGATGCGATAATGGCTGTATCTCAGTTTGATTATTCACACTGCAGACTAGGTAAACAAATAATGTGTTTCATGCATACTCTGAACAGACAAAGAGAGGCTGTTGTTATTTCCCATGGCCGTGCACTGCAGTAGTAAGAACTGAATGTGGATGCAATTAGATGACAGTCCCCATTGTTGAGCCATCACACAGCGGGACACCAGCCACTGATGGGGAGGAGAAAAGGCCAACAGAGGGGACAGCTCTTTCCCATCTCTCTGCTGTCTGAGACACTCGCTTGGAGTACATGTCACTTAGTAAGCTAACCTTAGGTCACCTGTACTGCGGCTGACAGACATACAGTAAGCACCCTGTAAATCTGAAGCCATGACATGACATGGGGAGGTATAATGACTCAGCCAGTAATATAAGTTCATCACAACCACCTTTTTTCTAAATTAAACTGCAAACAGATCAACCTGTCAGCAAATGAATCACTAACTCACTGTAAGCTCACATGAAGCTCTGCCCACTAAAATATGGCAAACCAACCGGGCTGCCACTGGCCTAACAGGACCCTCCAACATCCATTAATGGTCACTGTACTATAACAATAAAACTGCAACACATTTTGTGAATTCACGTTGAACAAAGGGTTAAACTGTGAAGAAAACAAGGTAAAATTCAAATATCAGTGGCTCACTTTCACACCTGCTCACTTGTTCTTGAACATGGGAAAATAATTTCATGTTGCCTCTTAACTTTGGACTGGTTTGTGTTCGCACTGGCTACAGTTACGTTTACAGCTCCTGGTACATTTGTTAAAAGCCAGTGAGAACCAGAACTGGAGCAGAACTAAAAAGGCAACAATTTTTAATTCCTCGGTCTAGAACGAATGAACCAAACTGCAAGTCTGGAAGCACAACCAGAGTTTAAACCACCAATCCAGTCAAGTTGGTCAACATCAAGTATGACTGGAATAATATTAATCGAACATTGTTATTACCACGGTTTAAACTTCCACCAATTACCTTTTGATCATTACCCTGATGCAAAAATTCTTCCCTTTTACTTATAAAGGCCAAAATCACAAATTACACATTTGTCTCAGAGTGCTGCACAATCTGTAGAACACCCTGTTGTCACAGACCGGGCCCATTCAACTATGATTTTAGAAGGGCCAGATGTGAAATCAGTCGAAAAACATTAAGTGCCACAGGGCCGAATTTAAATGTGTTAAAACAATGTACTTGTAATCTTATTTTTTCTATTAATAGAAAAAGAGACATACATACAAAAGTACAGGGAAAAAAAACAATGCACCTTTAAAAACTTGATTTTTGAAAAATTCTCTCTGCTTCAACAGCCTGGGTTAAAACTTTTTAATGAAATAAGAGATTTTTTTTTTGTATAGCAACAGACATAGCTAATAATAGACTCATTAGCTGACTAATAAAATTATCAAAGGGCTAGAATGAGGTTTTTAAAGTGGCCCTAGTTGAGTAGGTCTGCCATAGACTCAGATTGAGACGACTACAATATGTAATGGATGGATAAATACTTAATCTTTTCTGACTAACAATAATTAGTGTCATGTGTCAGGGACCAACCCACCTGTCCTTTTCCGAATCTTTTTAATGTTATACATTAGCTAGCTCGTTAGCTATTGATTTTCTAACACTGGCTGACGTAAGATGTGGCTAGAAACAATGCAATGTGTCTGTGAAGATTGTGATGTCAATATAATGTGGCTTTACATGGTAATGTTACCTTTAAACAAATGTAGGTGTTTTTGGTGACGGTGTGTTGGTGTTCAGCTGATGGTGAGGTCTACTGCACAGTCTAATCCACCCTTTACATTGAACATAATCTGTCTTTGGTTTTGGGAACGGAATAAACCACATGGACTTGATACACGGTCTTCACATGGACCGTGTATCAAGTGTTGCTTTTACAGGTCCCCCAGCAACGTCCCGACCATCTTGTTAACTTGTTTTTCATTTAAATATAGACAAACTATGCACATATAAGTTTAACAGGAAACAGGAAAGTTGACCCAGGTTCATCCAGGTACCAAGCTTGCTCAACTGTTATTGGAGTACAGAGGAAGGGTCAATTATGAATATGATAGTCTATTTCTGCTAATAGATTCTCCTCAATCCCTGCACATTTGACCTTTATATGTGATCATTTAGAGTGTTTGCCAAGTTTAAATTTTGAAGCACATATTCTAACAGCAAGCAGTCACATCTAAAACATTTCATTTCTTTTTTCATTTTGCTTTCAAGGTCCAAAAAGCTAGTAAGTGAACCTTTGGGTTTAGATTATTTTGTTACACACACTGTTCCCAAAGCTCAGGAATAAAAAGCATTGCACTAATTTCATTTCTCATCCTGTCACCTCAGTATTTCTTTGGCAGTAAGTCCTGCTCCACTGTCCAGTGCAGAAATAATCATACTGACTGTGTTTAATCAAAAAGAAAAGCTCCGGCTTCTCTGTCCCCTCGACCAAAAACAGGATAAGAACTACGGGGCCAACATGTTGCACCTAAAAGGTGTAGATGGGACATTAACATTTAAACCACTTAGTAGTATGCTCTATTAGGTAAGGGTTCATGAAGATCGGGAGCCATTTAGAAACTTTGGAGCACTGCCTGTCTCTAACCAGACGGAGGAAGAGTGGACTCATGGGTTAGGATTGATTACAACATTAACTCCATAGACTTCCATGAATTAGCACGGGGTGGAAATGCTTTACGATGACCGACACTCGTGTTTAGATGACACTCCTTCACACATGCAATCCATTTTGCCATGCAGGGGCTCTTGGCAACCCCGTCAGATTTTTTGCTGCAATGCGAAGCACGGCAGCAGTGCATCAGGCCAGCTCGCATTTCAAACGGGTGGCTCATTTGGCGCGGCTTTTTGCAAGTCCTTCTAGAAATAATGTCTGGGGTGGTAATATTTGAATGCTGTCTCCAGGGGCTCTCGGCTTTCCTCTTCTACCTTCATCGCACAGAGACAGAGGATGCACCAATCAGAGGGTGGCACTGCTACAAGCCACCTTTAAGGTCAAGATATGTCCATTAAAATGCTGCGAGGCTCACTGATAAGTTGTGTGCATGACAGGCGGACACACACCTTATCTAACTTTATTACACTGCCTCTCAATCACACTTGATTGATTGTTCTCTCAGGTCTTTTAAAGGTTTGATCACCGCTCCTCTCGCTAGACAATGCTGTGTTTCTAATCTAAACCCTCTGTGTAAAATGAGACTCCCTTGAGGACTGTGTCTGCAACCCCCCTCCCCAACGTCACACATGCACGCACACAATTCTGTTCACCCCCAGCAAAGAGATTCCCCGGCCTGAGTGTGGAGGGTGGTCTGCCCTGGTTTTTATTGAGTCGAAGTGTTCGAGTCTTGGGGAGGGGAAGTGTCTAACAGCAGCTGTCACGGTCACTTGTTCGATGGGACAGTTAACCCTAGATCGCACCAGTTGTCAGTCAAAGCAGTCGTGGCACATTTTGCACAAGTGGGTGGTGACACGATGAACTTCAACCAACTGCCGACGCTTGTTCCAGGCTGACACATAGCAGTGCACCTGTATCTGGGCCAGCTGTCCCTCACTATACAGGTGCACTCTCAGAAGCCTTTCTTCACTGAGGAAGTGCTATTTTGTCCTAGTCATACACACTGAATTTAAAGGTGTTTTACATTTTCTTTTCATTTTGCAAAGACATCTAAGTCAAGTGAATTTTGAGACTCTAAATTGCCCCGGGGTTTTCTGCTTTAGACCTGCAAAGCCTCCAGACGTCCAGTCCAGGGCGTTTCCCTTTGATTCATGAATTTGTGCTTGACATGTTTTACCTTTGAAGATCCTTCTGAGCTCAGCTGCTCAGCAAAGGCTTGCAGGTTGACACAAGACAACTTTTTGTCAGTTTTGTTTTCATGAGACAGTAAAATAGATGGAACAGACTTCAGAATGATTTAGCTTACATGCATTGGCAGCACAGTAGCTCAGAACGGGCAAACCAAATACTGGCCCTTTGCATACATCTTGAAAAAAATTGCTTATTTGCTTCACTCATAGCTGTACTTTAAATACAAGGCTAAAACCAGCAGCTTGTTAGCTCAGCTTAGCATAAAGAGTGGAAACAGGGAGAAACACGTAAGCCTGCCTGTGTTTAAAGCAACCACAGTAACTTTACCCAGGAAGCTTTGGAGGAACTAAGTGTGTTTCCACTGCAGGTATCAGAGTCTAAATTAGGTGCCGGGTGCATTATTTTACTGACCAAAAAGTATTACGTTTCAATAGTGCAGAAACTTTGGGGTGGTGCTTGCTGAACATTTCTGATTGGTTGAGTGCTTGCAGTGAAGAGGAGTACATGCAAGACAGTCATGAAAGAAAGGTCAACCTTTTTTAAATAAATCTATCATTGCAGAGGTGAAAAGTGTGCGCAGGAATTTACTCTTTTTCACTGGAATTGGGGGGTTTTTTGGGCTTAAGAGATAAAGCAAGTGGTGTGCGTACTGTTTTCGACCAGTCGGGCACTTGGAGTAGTTCAGTCAGAAAAAGACTTCTTTTTTGAATTAATAAATATTTATTGCAATGTGCACATCACATGAGAAATATCTCTGGTGATTAGGCCCCTTTGTCACATCCATTATATTTTAAGAAAGAAGGTGAAGCCTTGAGGAGTATAGGAAACCCCATGATGGAGCTTAGATGCTGTTGGTGATGGAGATGAAGATGACGGCTGAACATCTGGATGAGATGGGGTGGACCCTGGTGAGCTCAACCTGGGCACTGGATACAATAAACTGGAGGTGAATGGGTTGGAGGAGAGTCACAGTGAAACAACAGCTGACAGCAGCAAAGAAGACAACAGAATTAAAGTTTGCCAGCAATTACAGAACTGGTTGGTTGATTTAGTTGGGGCAAAATCTGGTTGGTTTAACTGAAAGACTAAACACCCATAGTGTTCACCCATTTTGTCAAATCACAAGGTCAAGAATAAAGTCTCGAGCAATAGGCAGCGTTTTGCTGGATCCTCTTGCCAATGGTATTTCCATGTTGACTGGAATTAAAGTATTTCCAAGGTAAATAGTCCCTAAAATGTCTCATCAATCAATGCAAATTAATTAGTACACTTCAGTACAAGGACGAGACACATGAACCTTCGTCTTCTTGTTTCTGACCTATTTTAAGACTCCAGTCATAGCAATAGTAGATGAAGACTGATCAAAAATATTTTCCACTGCATCACGCAAGGAAGCTCTCTCCAGTGTAATGTCTTGCATCAGATCGAGCCTGCATCCTGCTAACCAGATCATCAAGCAGATGTTCCCTCTGTACTCCCAGGCTGAGGTCATACCTCAGGAGAGAAGGGGGTCTGTACATCTGCAGCTGGCTGGAGCATTGTAAGTGATAGCCATCATGACATCACCTCTTCCTGGTTTGGCCTCCAAAGGCAGATCTGCAGGGCAAAAATAGAGCTCCTCAAACAAAGCTGATGACTGATTGTTTGCAGCAAAAATGATTACAGCAGTGGATAAACCACAAAGACATCAGAGGTCAAATGCCACAGAGTAAAGGGAAGGGCTGTAAATGGATGAGATTCTATAAAACTCTGTTACATTGATTGAATGCCAATATCCCAGATAGATGGCAAATATAATCATCTGTTGTATCTGGGACTGATCGGTTGTCGAATAGACATTTGGATATTTTGCATTATCTCCGGTAAGGTTATGTGAAAAATGATTTTCTTCTGTTTATTGCAAACAAAAACCAAAAATTCCACTAGCCACAATTTATAAATAAAAAAATGTGGGTTTTTTTGATGATTTATTTTATTTATTATCTCTTTTACTTTTTCTTATATATTCTTGTGGGACAGCAGTTTCAGTCTGTTCACCAACTTCGTCCAGACTGAAGTATTTCAACAACCATTAGATGGATGATCATGACACTCTGTACAGGCATTTGTGGTTCCCATAGAATGAATTTCAATAAATCTGAAAAAAAAAAAATCAATTTGTTCAATACTTCGCCAAATATCTTTAAAACTACTGACAATCCCATCAGCCTCAGCTTTACTTTGTGTTTAATCCTATTGAGCCAATGTAGGGTCGGTAAACTAAAATGATAAACTACAGTGTGATCATGATAAACATTATACCTACTAAACATTAGCATTTTAGCATTGTAAGTGGTAGCATGTTGCCATACTGATATTAGCATTTAGCTAGCTTGGTACAGCCTCAAAAAGCTGCTTTCAGGGCGGAAGTCTCTTACTTATTTTGATGTATCTGAGATTTATTTATCTTATCATTTTTACAACACTGTTGTATAAGTTTTTATTTCTTCTATTTTCTACTCAACCCTAACCCTAAAACATGAAATATATAGATGGATAAAAAGAACAGTAAGTCACAAAACTAGTCTGGTGTTACGACAGTAGATACTTCTGTATCGCTTGCCAGACGAAAGCCAGACAAAAGCATTCTTTAGGCTCTGTGCAGACACCTCACCTCACCGATATCACTGATGCCAATGCATGTTTTTCAGAGATTACTATGTTTGCTGAATAATTCTGAAGTCTTTGCTCTGCAGTTGAGCTCAGATGGAGCTTCAAACGTAAAAATGTCAAACACAAATTCATAAATCAAAAGGAAATGCCTTGGTCCAGTGGTAGGTCAGCGGATACTTCTGTATCTCTTGCCAGACGACAGCATCCTTTAGCTTCCTTTGTGCTCTGTGCAGACACCTCACCTCACTGATATCATTGATGCTCATTAAAGATGGTTGTCAGTGATGTTCTGGGCGGTTTTCTTCAGCCGCAGCAGGAAGTTTACTATCTTAAGTTTCCTCAGCAATAAAGCCATTTCTGAGCTTTCTTTACCGCCGTGCGATGATCATGATAGATTCTTTGTGATGTTTATTCCCAGGAACCTAAAACTGTTCACCTGCTCCACCTCAGCTCCACTCATGTAGACAGGGGTGTGTATCTTTGCCTCAATCAGCTCCATGGTTTCGTTGACACTGAGCAGTAGGTTGTTCTCTGTACACCACTCTACAAAATTGTTGATTGCTGTTTGCCTTGTCAGAAACAAGAGTGATGTTGACTGCGCCTCGGTTTGAGCGCTCTTGTTTGCACCGTCTGATTTGTTTGCCAACTCATTTCAACATGTACTCGTCTAAATATGTCGAGGATTTGGGTTTCTTTACTGGTCTTCCACAGAAAAGAAACTGTTTTGGAATACGGCGCTCATAAATACAAAACAATAAGACACCATGTTTGTCTAACTCAATGGGTGGTGCGCTGGCATTTGCTCTACTGCGGTATTATGACACCATATGAAATGAATGCTGCCACCACATTGCAAATGTGACTGCAAATCTCTTGCTAAAATTGTAACATGCAAAACACATTTCCAACAATTTTCTGAGCCAATGCTTACTTGAACCCATAACAACAGCAACAGCAGTAACACATGGTCAACCTGGGAATTCCCTCCTCACATGGGGTCAGAAACTGAACCCAGACATTGTGATGATGTCACCAATCTATAATTGATCCCTGAGGTTACAGCTGTCATATGAACAGGACAGATGTGTATGTGTGTGTGCACAGGGACAGGAGGTTCATATGTTTTATAGGGACTTGAACAGGATCGGACATGAACAGAAAACTTAACTGCCCAACCTTATTAGATTATCCTCCGTCTCAACTCCCATTCAATTCATTCCTGAGTGAACTGAACGAGGCTTTGCTCATGTGTGAGCGTGGTGTCATGTGTTGCCTTCAGCCAGTTAAGTGTACCACCCGTCTCCTCCACCTACCCCCCTCCACCTTCAGTTTAAAGACTCGGCCCTTGGCTGGAGGGGGTCATCGATCGTGACCATTTACAACAGTCCTTCCTCTCAGGACACCAGAGAAACACTCCCACTCTGCCCAGTTATGGTCCACCTTCCCTTGACCTGATCTATATGAGTTCTGAGGATTTGTTTTTTTTCCTTTTGTCGATAAATAATAAACATTGTCTTTCGGTAGCAGAAGAAACCTTGTCAAGTCCACTAAACATCAGTTACACCAAGTCCCCCAACGTAAACAAATATGATGTGCTGTTTTGAAAGAAGCACAAAGCCATCATGTACCTCAGTGAGAACAGGAAACTGATATTCCTGAACCCCATTAATATTTCACATATGAAATTCCAAGCATGATTAAATGCACAGAACAAGCCTGAATTAAGGTAACAAAGCTAAAACATTTCCTCAGTTATTTCGAAATCTTGATCAAGCATCAGAGAGAACAGGAAGTGAATCTCCAGCCAATTGAAAAGCACTCCTGATATTCTGGAAAATGAGAGGTGATATCTTTTTGTGTGGATTCATGTAGAAGGCATCCATAAATTATTGTCTTGCCATTAAAACATATATATTTTTTGTATTATTAACACTCATACCTTTAAGGGTTCATGTTTATGTATGTCTGATATCAATGTTTGTTTGCAAAAACCCAACACTTCATAACCATTAAAAAGTCCAACAGTTAAACATAAAAACAATCAATAATAAAGCTTTTGTTTGAATCTTAGATTAAACTACTTTATCAGCATTTTGTATAAATGAATAAAGAAGAATGTGAACAGGCAGAACTGCCCACTGGTACAGAGGAGCAGCAAATCTTAAAGTAGATTATGAGCGCCATCTAATGGTGAAAGATGGTCAGTGAACGATTTTGCATATTGGGCTGCAAGCGTATAGCTGGATGTAATGACACATACTATTTCCAGTGCTGTAAATGAATAAAAAAATGTCCTCAAATATCTATTCATATAAAGTGCAAAAATAATCATCAAAAGCATAAAGAGACAACTAAAGAGACCCATTACTTATTTATAAAGTGGTAAGCTCCACATTTTGGATAACATCCACATGACCCTCATGAAAAAAGACTTTTTATTCATGTCATATGCTCTTAAAAAACACAGTACTGTGTTTGTGTGTGAGTGCTTGGGATTCATAAACAAGGTCTTTACTCAAGTGTTTCCTGGCCTGTTTCTCAGTGATTTCACAGATTTATTGTGTTGTTTCTGCACTAGCTCACCCGATTACATCAGCGTTACAATAATTAGTCAGGATGGATTGTGCATGCCGCAGGGACGTTTTTACTCCACAGTATGTATGTCCACTCACCTACTCACCCAAAGATTTTTTTCTGTTTCTTTGTGATAAAATGTCAGCCATCAGGATGCAGACAACAGCACAAAGCACTGCAGCTCCCCTCTTCTGAGTGATCTTCTATAGTCCATCCTCTGACACGAGTCAGATCTGAGAGAAAACGACTATAATGAGAAACAGAAGGGAAACTCTAGAAGTTCCAGCTTCTACCAAACTAAACAGCTTCTGCATGAATGGATGTCTGCATATCAATCATAAATATAAGACTGCATGTGCAAGAAGCGTCAACTGTGCTCCTATTATGTTCCTTCACCCAGCGCGTGGTCAAGTAAAAGAGGTTTTCAGTGCCAATTATGAGGATTTAACATCTGCTGGTTCCATTATTGTTCCATCTTCTATTGCTCAGGAATGGCTGATTACAAAATGTATTGCTGTTGCACAAATAAACAAAATAAAATACAAAAGAATGAGCCATTAGGAATTTTGCGATGAAGTGCATACTCGAATGAAATTGCTGTATAGTATGAAATATTTATAAATATGGTGATTAATGTCTCATGTTTGAAGGCTGACAAGTTTATTTGGTGAACGCGTGATTGGTGGACGTCTCTACAAGCACGGACAATATTTGTTTACCACTGCTGGAAAAAACATGAGAAGTTAACAATAATAGTGATTCATGTAAATTATTGTTTTTATTATGACAAAGGTGCATTTGATCTCCTTGAAGTGTGCTTTTGTTGGTCGAGGCAATGTTTTCTGTACTAAACTGTGTTTGAGTCCAAAGAGTAATTTGTGATCAAATGGATGGATTATCATAGACCAGACTAGACTAGGATACTCACTTTTTAAACACACTCGGATGCATTTTACATTTATTTTAACCCTTTTAAAAAAAAATGTACATCATGGATCCAAATATAGTACCGATAACTAGAAAATGTATCATTTAAATCACTAGAAACATGCACATTGCAACATTTCTGATCATTCTGTTTTCTTTGCACATCTTCCTGTTTTCCATAAGATGTCAGTGTTGCACTGCACACAGTTGCCGTCCCCCAAGAAGCCGTGTCAAAGGAGCCTTTGATAGGCTCTTGGCAGCACCTGACTCACAGCTAAACACTGGTACATTTGGATGGAAAATCAGACTCTCACTCACGCCTCAAGAAACATTCCACGTCAAATTATTTAAACTTTTCCGTCAAAATAGACTAAATTTTCTCGAGAACCTTTTTAAACTGAACCGGTTTGCCAGTAATTCATGGAGCTAACATGGAGGCCAGTGTTGATTTCTACGGTGCCAAAATAGACAGAGTAAAGCCTAAAGTAAAACAATATCTCAACCAATGGTTCATAACATCTCAGCGATGAAATGGACTGCCAGCAGCGGTTGAACTGCGGTCAGGTTGAGGTGAGGTTTTGGGGTTGTTGGTTCCTCCTCAAGTTTAGCTTAAGTGGAAATTGAGGTTCGGTTTGGCCCGTCTTGTGAGGGTTTAGAAATGGAGCGGGAAATGGGGACGCTTCTCGAGCAACACGCTGTTTTGTTGCATTGTCAACAGAAAGAAACTACAATTAACATGGCAGAACATCAAAATATGTTTGTGTCCAAACAGTGTAAACGGAGAAAACATCTTTTACGTTGCCTCTGTTCTCCTCTGTCTGCACTGAACATGCAATTTGAGCACTACGGTAATAAAACGATTTCCACCCATTGAAGTTTTCAGCGGAACACACTGTTTTCATTTCTCAGTTCCACTCTGAAAATTTAGAGTGTGTCCCCACGGGCAGGGTGGGGTGGCAGAGTGAATGGGAAGGTATTACACAGCATGACTACAGTCCGTCTCTGTGTCTACGTCTATGTTCCCCGACGACTGCCCTTGTGAGCTCACCGGCCACTGACAGGGAATTGGCTGCAGTCTACTCTCACTGAGTGATTCCCTAGCGGGACAACCTGCCAAGCGGCGAGCCTGCCAGCAACCCTCTCATACATTCCTCAACAGAGCGGACGCTGCCAGCTCGGCCAGTCTGGGTGGGTGCCACCCAGTGCTTCCTTAGCTGCCCCAGACACCTGAACTAGCACAGGAGTGGAGGAGAAAGAGAGAGAAACAGGGATAGCTGGAAGGGTGCATGGTGGGAGTGAGAGCGATGTTAAATAGACAGCAAACAGCCACTGCAGCTGTTGTGGACTTTTTCACAACGATCCCACTGTTCCTGCTTCCAGTACAGCACTAATTAAAACTGTGCCCATCCCTCTTCTTGCCAGAACTTTCCTTACATACATATATGCACACGTGCATTTAGACACATGCTCTCTCAGATATATGCACATTACAGCCCTGTAACCCCGGCCCATGTCTCTAAAAGTACCAACATGTATAATTAAGTTTCGAAAACCATTTGATTAATCTCTTTTGTCCTTTTCTGTCCCTGATTTAAAGCTGCTATAACAGTTTTTTGGCCACTTGGGGGCAACAGAACAAGCTGGGAACACTTTATGGAGTTGTTATAATGAATATGTTAGAAAACAATCTGCAATTTATACGTACAAAGTCATTTTTCTAGTCCAATAGTCAAATCTCTTTTTAGCTCTGTTTTTGGCCTCCACCATCTCCTGAGGGAAATATCTTCCTCTTTAACTACTGAAAGCTCCACTATGTTCAGTAACAGCTATAGTTGGTTTGTCAGTGTGGTGATGGTGATGGGTGGGTTACATCCAGTAACTTTATCAGAGCGTTTTCACTAAAAAACATGTGGGCTGCATTTAGAAATGAAATGTCATGGTGAGGCAAAATGGACCCAAACCCAAATGCTTGACCAAAACAGGCCAACCCCTCCAGCAACCACACAAACTGGACCAACATGGCGGCTCGTTTGCAAACTTTCTCTTATATAACAAAAACAGCTTTTTTGGCAAGAAGTAAGCCACGCAGTTGCAGAGCATGTCTTCATTTTAGCTCGGCAATGTTTAGTTTTATAGTATTTCACAAGTGTCCAGAGACGTCACGTAAGATGACACTGATTTGCATAAAATAGCCAGAATTCAATTTACAGCAGGCAACGGGACGCCCCATCTCTCGTCACGCGAGGCGCCGCTTCCAGAATGCATTGCACAACTTTCCACATAGACAGTGAATGGGAGGAAATCAACAGATCGTGTGGACACATATATGGCAGGCAGGAAGACAGGCTTTATTAACCCAAAGCTGAGTCCGCAAAACAAAAGGCAGGCAATAAAATGCAGGCAACAAAAGCAAGAATCCATACCAGGATAAGACGAGGACACAGGCAGCAAACGCAGGTCAAACAGCATATTAACAGTAATAATAATAATAATAATAACAGTTCATCGACTGTCAAAATTGCTGACAAATCGACCAGTCATGACTACTCACGTTTGCGCAAACAGAAACTCTTCTCTCCATACTTTGGAGAAAAGAACAGAAATATATTGCTTTTCTCCGTGGTTGGGCCCTAATTGCAGCACAAAAGAATAATGAAGTGTGTTGGCTTCCAAGAAAAACCTTTGGTCCCAGCCACTTCCCTTCACCTTCTCCAGAGTGGGCATTCCTATATAGATTAGCTGGAAATCTTTCCTGTTCTATCGAGGATAATCCCTCGAACAAGGCCGCCCGGCTCTCATATTAAGAATGATTTAGGCACAGTGAATTCCGGTCAGGTCAAGTCTCCTGCTTTCATGTTATGATGTGGCTGTTCCAGTTGTTATACGTACCTTGTGCAGAGAATAGGAGCAGACAGAAGAAAGGGGAAGGAAAAGAAGGCAGCTTTTTTTTTTTTTTTTTTTTTTTACTGTTCAGAGTTCAAAGTCATCATGTGGATTTGAAACATGAATTAAGGTCACGGATACACACAGACAGCTCAGTCCGTTTGAAAGAAAGCGCGCGCACGTGTGTGTGTGTGTGTGTGTGAGCTTGAACAAGGGTGTCTGGGAGTTAACTTTTTAAGATGTTTGAGGTCTTACAGATATTTCCACATCAGGTTTTCCTTCAGCCACACACACACACGCACACTCACTACCCACCGCATAGCAGAACATTCATCAGGAGTGTATTAGTATGAATGAGAATTACAAGTGGTGCACATGAGCTTTTTTTCCTCCTGGGGTCACACAGAAGAGAGTGACTCACACGTATTTACTCCACATAATGTGATTTAAAAGTGACTGAGAGGACATTGCTGCAGAAGCTTTAATTATCTCCGTGGCAAAATTGGGAATAGAGGTTTGGTTAAGCTGCTGTGATGTGATTCTATTTTCATTTCTAAAACTGAAACAAATGAGCCCGGTTCGTTTTCTTTTTGTCCTTTTTTTTTTGGCACAGATTCATGAATACGTGGAATGATTTGGCGACCGAACCAGTAAGCTCAGCTTTATTTAGTTCAGCTCATTTTGGTCAAATTCAATAGTGCATAAAAGAAATCTGGAGAAGATTGCTGCAGGCAGCGAGCTGTCACACTCTGCGGCGTTGTAGGCAAAGGCGAGCAAGAGAAAATGGCTCCCTAACAAGATTTATAATTTTACGCCAAGGGTTCAAGCTCTGGCTCATTCCCCCTGAGTGGGATTGGTCAGCATCTATAATTTTAATTCATTCATGGAAACACTGCACTGTGTTCCTCCTTATAGTGGCTGTGTGTCAGAGGAGATGTGGGTCCAATAGGAACATAATACCAGAATTAGCCGTGGAAAAGCCTCCACTGATGGAGCACGGGGAGAAAAGACTGGCTTATTTCAAGCTAAAGTGAAAAGGACAGTATGGGCAAGACAGGGGTTTTAGTGGTTTTACAGTTCAGTGGTGGTGTTTGAAAGCATGGTCTTTCAGCAACGTGGGTGGCACGGTTGTTCCTAGCATCTCTGCTATTGTATTGTCATTGGCTCTATGCACTTGTCAGCATCATTGCTCACTTTCTCAGGATAAATGTTGATTTTGCTTTACAGAAGGAAAGCCGAGGCAGCAGCGCTTTGATTCGTGAAATTGCCATGGCCTCGGTGTGAGAGCTTGTGTCACTGCAGATGTCCAAATTCCTCTGACATGTTTATTGTTGTCTTTTATTTTGCGGAGGCCATTCTTGCACAGCTCAAGCCCAAGCCACTGTTTCTGTCGCTGCTCCTCCATGCGAAATCTTGTGTGTCGTGTAAACAGAGAACCAGAAAATAACAAGCACAAGAAAAGGGAAAATTTCCACCCCAGCGTCGTCCGCCTTTTTCTCCCGAGCCCTCTCCAGTGTACCCACCACTTGTTGTCCTTTATTTGTGGCCTAAGTGCTTTGGCATTAAATCTTATTATTTTTTGGTAAATAAACCAGTTTCTGGTTGGAATTACACACAACTTGGTGTGAGGTCCTTTTCAGAAAGGGGCCTGGATCCTTTTATCTAAAATGTTTTCTATTTCTGCTTTTGTAAGACACTTTTGACTGCTTTGAAAGAGAGAAACAAGGTTTTTCTTGCGTTTCTGGGGGTGAGGTCGGGGATTTTTCTCAGCATTGTGGTGAGATTTATTCGAAGAGGCTGCATTTTTTCCTGATTTCCCTCTTTGTTCTCTGTAAGTAGTTCCAGGTCCCCCCTCACACACACACACACACACACACGCTCATCTGTGTGTGTAAACGTGCACGAGGCTCTGTGATTTTGCACATGGGTGTTTGTGTGTGTGTGTGTGTGTGTGTGTGTGTGTGTGTGTGTGTGTGTGTGTGTGTGTGTGAGGAGCACATGTGTGAATGTGTGTGCGTGAGGGTGAGGCGGGGACTTGATGTGACACCTGCTGTTGGGATGAATAGGGTCAGTGGCAGGGCCCTTCAGCAGGCAGCAGCTGCTTGTTCTCACTGCAAGCCCGACTCTCTCAGCACTCCAAAGCTTCGACTGAGGCCCTCACACAACACATAGTGCCCCCTACCACCATCTACCATCATTACAGTTATTATCTTCAAGTATTCTCCCTCTCCCGGGGTCACGATCTTAATCGTTGGGAAGGAAACGTAAAATTGACCCGAGGAAAACATCAAAAACGAACTTCAATTTCCATCCTTGCGCTCTGTGGACGCAGGAAGAGGTTTCCAGACAGCTGCTGACAGACAAAGATTCTTGGTATTTGGTTGGTCTGACCTGTCTATGCTCTCTTGCTGTGTGGTAGTCTGCCCTGCGTGTGACTTAGTAGGTCTGAAAACATTCCCTGTGGCATAACAGAGGAAGATAAACAGCGAGGTATGAAAACATCAGTCTGTGTTTTCAAATGCCTCTGGACCGACTCTTCAACGTGTCATTTTTTATCGATTTTTTAATTTGAAATAGACCTTTCACAGACATATCATATGGTAGACTAACAAATTACAGCAAGTATCCTTTGACAGCACAACATTCTTCAGAGTTTATTGCAAAGGCAGCAGAGATACAGTATCTTCCCTTATCTATCCACCAGAGGTCAGCCTTTTATTAACAAATTCTGATTGAGTCTCACAAAACTGCTCTTTTTCATGATGAAAACTCACACTTAATGGCATATTTGATAAATTACCAGCGATTCATAAGTGATATTTGCACTTTGGTGCGGCATTTTGTAGGACAAAGCCGACCCCACGTGCAATAACAGGGGTGGCGTTTCTGTGACAGCGGTGATGCCAGCGCAAGGAAAACCCTCCTGTCATCACAGTCCATTTGGGCTGAAGCACACAAGCAAAGTACAGAGTGTGGTCCTGTCGCAGCGCATTTGTTAAATGAAGGGTTCCTTCAACAGACATCAAACGGCAACTAATGGTGCTGGTGGTATTCCAGGTTTTTTTTTGCTTTGCTGGCTGGGAAGAGAAATGACAGCCTTTAAGAGAAAAAGGTGTCCAGTTGTGTTGAAAATGATTATTACTCAACAACTTGACATTATGTTCTGAGAGTTCCTGTTAACCGTTTTGTTAACCTGAACACCTCCTATGTTACCCTGTAGTGTTGCGCGTCTCTTTTCATTCGACTCTAAGATGAAGGTTTCACAGGCTTGGTCCTTTTGGAGAGTTTGTAGTTGAAGTACATGACAGCCTTGGACTGTGGGGCTCTCCTGGGCCAGCAGGTGCGTCCGTTGCCGAAGTAGTCCTCCAAACACTGACAGGTGTAGGAACCATCTGTGTTGACACACTGAGCACGGCGGCTGCACCGGTGAGCCCCGGTTAAACATTCATCCTTATCTGTGGAGAAAAGAAGAGAAATGTTTACGAAGGCTTGTCAGATATAAGATATAAGTCTTATTAGCTCAGCACGGCGAGAGCAAAGGGTTTTGGAAAAGGGTCTGTTTAAAACCTGCTCGAGAGATAATTTTGCAATGCTCATCACACAGATGAAAACAAAAACAGGTCGTGGGTGAGCCCACAGCTGAGTGGGTGAGCTATGAGTGTTCATCAAATAAACATGGTCTGTGGATCCTCTGCTGCCAAAGCACATCTTCACATGATCCCTCTCGCTGCCAATTAACACAGATGAGGAGAACATGTGGAGCTGTGCTGTGATCCATTTAGTCATTTACGGGATTGGACATGGAATATATCTGAATGTGGCATAAAGAAATGTCATACATGGGCGTCCCTGTGGCCCGGTGGTCTAAGACGCATAACACGTTAAGTTCTTGTAGGGGGGCTTCTGTCGCATGAGATCCCCTTTTCCCTTCGTAGGGTAGGGAAGGCAACTGAGTAAAAAGACGAGATGATTTTGTCCTAGGTTGTCAAATACTGATGCCTTGAATCCGACCCAAAGCGTCAGTATTTGATCATCTAGGATCAACAATCAACTATCTTTCTCCCCAATTGTCTTCCCTACCTTTAACATTCAAGCACATAAATGCACTTCCTGAAATATCAGCCCAGTTGCCAGAATGAAATGTTGTTATTGCACATTTCTGCAAACCACAGATACATAAAATGTCTTAGCTTTATACGTATCATATCAACGTTTCTACGATATGTGTTGTTTGCAAGCTATTTCAAAATGTGTAAGCCTGACACTGCTGGATGTTTTTAACAATACATGGGGACATTTTTCAGCCATGTTAGTGACAACAAAACAGATTTTTTTTAACGAGAAGTCTGTTTAACAACTACTGGATATTGAGTTGCTCCAAAAAGAACATTAAATCATTAACTTTATTTAAAAACAAAGACCACACCTCGACATTGCACCGAGCCCTGCAGCGTCCCCATCACAAACCCATCTTGGCACACGCAGACGAAGCTGCCGAAAGTGTTCTTGCAGGTCTGCCGCAGTGGACACACATCAGTATCGCGCTGACACTCATCGACATCTGCAAAACAACATAAACATGTGTCAAACACCAGCAACACATTAGGGTAATTTCATTGCACAACAGTCTGAATTTTTGGCCTTCTCGTCCACACAACCCAGCCTCACCTTTTTTAAAACAAACACACGCACGCACACACACACACACACACACACACACACACACACACACACTGTATCTCTCAAGGACAAGTTGCTCAAATGTTCCTTGTCTTTGCTCAAAACAATAATTACCTTCAAAAACACGACAGGCACAAACAAGTGCCTTTACCTTGCAACCACGTCTTTGTACTGAAGCTTTGAAAGATCTTCAAAAACAAGCAATGACCCAAATACACAAATGTTTCACATCAGGTGTGCAGAATGAAGTCATTTATGGCATCCTCTGGGATTCATTAACTTCTAATGACAAACAAATAAAAGGTTCTCTACATTTGCACACATCTATCTATTTCTTCCCCCTATTTAAACTTTATATTACCAGAAAAGTCTCTTTTACCTCTTTTCCACTGGTCAAAAATCCCACTTAAACCCGCTAAGATCTGGCTTTTTTGTGCAATGGGAATGTGTAATTTCTGCATTTAAACCTCGGCTCGGCACGTCTATCGTTGTTACCCCATTCCCACTTTGTTAGGAAGTGGGAATGGGGTCAATACAGGATTTTTAGCGGGTTAACCTGCGTTTAAAAAACCTGTGTAGACCCATGAATTTTGGTGGAAAACCGGCATTAGGATATCGTATTTGTATGAGCATCCTTTTCAAAAAATGGAGTCAGGTCATGTAAGAACATACCAAGGTATACCAACATGTAAAACACCTAAACTGGCAACTAGGTGTGTCCTTACTTCTTTACTATCTTAACCTTCTTTTTAAAGTTTGTCTATGAAGGTAAGAACCCATAAAAATACAAATTTTAGTGCTCCATGTACAGTACCTTATATACTTGTCAAACCACTACCATAAGCACAGATGTTAATCAGTGATGTGAAGGCTTCGACTTCTCCCTGTCTTGGATGTTGAATTGTTCCCACCAAAAGCTCTCCCACAGTGTGAAAACATCTTAACAGCCGTGAGAGAGGCTGTTGAAGGCTCGCTTCATTACAGGACAGGAGGTGTCTGCTGCTGAGCCATCGAGGGGGGACTGCAGTCATAAAGTGGTTGGTCACTGAGGAGCGAGTCCAGGGTATGTTTTTCTTCACACAAGGTAATTAAAGGCTTTTCACCATTGGGTGGACAGACCCAGTGGAGAGGTGCCACTGGTAAGTTTGCCGCATGTAGTTAACATAATGTGCATTGGAAGCTGTGTGCATCACCTGTTCTACAAATAATGCCAAATATAGAAGATCTGGAAAGGCCACAACAACAGTGATTCACTATATCACTGTTTCACCAGGAACTTTCCCAGGGGACCAGGAACTCAGAAACGTAACCTGCATATTGATGAATCAGGGACAAAATGCACAGTAGTTCTTGCACCATAGTTCCTCCACCCTGGGAAGTCCCTGCTCTGGTGGTAGCACTTGGCTGAGGCAGTATCAATGTGGGGTTTGCAGTGCTGAATCACGCTCATTGGTCAATTACATTATGGTCATACGCCTCTTTCACACTGGACAAAAAAAACATTAACACCCACTAACAGCTTTTGTCTTTAATGGGAAAGGGTACAATCAGCATTAATTCCCTGGTCATTGGTGTTTATCAGCTCCAGCTCCGATTGGCTGAAATGGAAACATGACACCGGGTGAACATGCTAGTTTTCGCCTCTTTTCTAGCCCGACGCTGTGACGTGTACTGACGTTTTGGACATTGGCAGCAAATAGTCTCTACAAACACCATTATATTGTCACTAGCCTCCATGCTGCTTGTTATCATTCCCTGTCTCCCGGCTCGTTTGTGACGTGGAACGTGACACACAAGAAGAAGAACAGGGAGGCAAATGTATCAATCTGCCAGTAGGAGAGCAGTCAATCGCCTATTTTAGCGGGTTTAAAAACCTGCCTATACGTGCTAATATTGGTGTAAAAATGACAATTTACAACGACACCAAACACAGAATAAACAATGAAGCTTTGTTTATCCTGCTTTAACTGATATCAGCCAATTGAAACAGCTGTAAACACAATATTGACATATTATCACTTTCTAAGTTTAAATGGTGAACTTGTCAGCAAATACTCAGCTATTTATTCCTCCAGCAGATATTTAGCATTATTAGCATTTATTTGGAGTCGTTCTTCTTGCCACCTGATTAATGTAAGTCTAATATTTAGCTCCACGTTCATCTTAGCCAACTCTGAAGAACATGATCTACCTGCTGAATGCTCCACTATGTTCAGAAACATGGTAGATAGTGCACAGTGGGCTTTTAGACCAAACGTGGAGTTATAGAACACAAGACCAAAACAATGTGCTGAAAGAAGCTAAATGCCCCTTGAGCTGAGGGGAGTTAATTCCCTGCAGGTTCATCAGTACAAGCTGAAAATGCAGATACACCCCTCTCTAATGAGTAGTGAGGACTAAATAACGACCTCTCCTAAACATGAAGGTTATGTCAGACATGAATAATGAAGGGAACAGAAATCGCAATCAAGCTAAGAAGCACTAAATCTAAACAAGTGATACACCATAGCTATAAGCCAAGGGGTGTTTCTAAAGAAGCATTACCTTCACAGGTCTTGTTGTCAGCGGCCAGGTGGAGGCCGGGGGGACACAGACAGCGCACCGCTCCCCCTCTCTCCATCTGGCAACCAAACTGGCAGCGCAGGGAGAAACATGCGGCTTCTCCTGGAAGACAGACAGGGAAACACTGGCTGAGGATCGGTCAGAGAAATGGGCCACTGGATCACCGCTGAGACAACACACACACTGTCATACCACCACACACACAGCACACGACTACAGTCTCTGCAAAACTGGGGCTGTTAAACACAAATGGTGACCAAACGGTATCTTAAAAACAAAAATCACCTCTAAACTTTTCATGGTATCACTCATTATAATATAGCCTAAAAAGGTGTATATACTGAGTATCGATTTCTCAGATACTTCAACCTCAAAGATGGCAGGTGGCTTTTTGTGAAGAGCTGCTCCAACATCAGAAATATCATCTGTCAGTTTACAGATTTTCTTCATTTGATTTTCAGATAGTGGTCTGTAAGTTTTAAATGCTTTGTTTAAACAGGAAATTGCTCACTGGTGCAGGTGGATCCATCTGCGTTGAGTGTGTATCCAGGTTCACAGTAACAGCGATAGCTACCGTGTGTATTCATGCAGCGCTGGGAACACGGTCTCTCCAGGAAACCGCACTCATTCACATCTGGAGTCAATATGAAACATTATTCAGGCAGCAGATAGAGATCCTTGCGGTAAATGAGGAGAACACAGGTAATGGGCAAGAAATTAGAAACATAAGACTGACAATGATTTTGTGTATTATACTCCACCTTCATCACACTGTGGTCCTTTATACCCCGTGGAGCATAAACACTTGTCTGGTCGTACGCATTTTCCATTCACACATGACGTCCTGCACACCGCTGTGGAGGATGATAGAAACACTGAAAACCAAATCAGGCCAACTTCTGCACACTGGTATATGAGGGCCATCTTTATAGCTAAATTATACGACGTAAAAGTTCAAATTAAAGCATAATTAATTAATTTGTGTCTACCTGACGGCAACAGAAAAGCTGTAAATCCACATATCATGTCATAAAGTGTTGCCTATTTACACATTGCACAGATACAAAGCAACAGTAGCCTAAATACGCAGTTGTCTAAGTCAAACATTAACTCTCCTTTTACCTCTGTTTTGGTCTCCACCAGCTCCTGGAGGAGATATTTGATCCTTTAGCTTTTAGTGTCCAGCTTTATGCTAACTTTGTGTGCTGTTTGGTGCTGGGAGGGTTGTGTAAAGCTTGTTTGTATTGGATTTTTTTTCTCTTTTGCGTTGTGTCTCTGGCCATGTAAGTACGATTTTCACTCACTGTTTCACCCTGTTTTGGTCTCCACCAACTCCTGAGAAAAAAGTAGCCGCTTATTGCTCCCCTGTGTTTACCAGCTAGTTGCCTACTTTGTCTGTCATTTGCTGCTGAGCAGGTAATAATATACAGTGGTACAACAGAGCTTTTTCACTAAAAACAGCTGCGTGTTGTGAAAGTTTTGGGCTGTTAAACCAAAACAATGAGCTTAAAAGCGCTAAACTGAGGGGAGCTGTAGAGTTGGATGATGATTCTCCGCTAGGTTTTTAATCTAGCAACACCTTTTGCACTACTTGCTCATATATTTGATTTAATCAGTTGCACCACTTTACACACTGTCATGTAGTGTTTTCTCTATCAATACATTGTATTGGTAGCCTATATTTATAAGCTTATCATATGTTCACATCACACTTAGTTTAACATTTTAATCAATGAAGTAACCAGTAACTAAAGCTGTCATATACATGTAGAAGGGTAAATAATACATCATCTCTTTCTGACATGTAGTGGAGTAAAAGAGTAAAGTAGCATAAAATGGAAGTACAAGTACCTCAAAACTTGATTTGTTAGTAGAAAAGAAAAGACCGTCATATATGAAGAAAAACTAAAATAAAAGAACCAGAAATGCAAGAATCAAAACTTCCTCACATTTATTTCCTAATATTTGTTGTTTTTCTGAGATGCCCATCTGATAACCTGTGAACTGAGGGTAATGTGTCATTGTACTCATGCTGTCACTGAAACAGACTTACGCTGACAAATGCCGTTAACATTCCTCCATCCCAAACAACAGGAAGTAGCTTGACCGTAGCTACAGAGTCCTGGCTGCGTACGACCCTGAGTGTGCTCCAACGCATCCTCCAGTGACCTGTGGAGGCTGGGACAAAAGGTTATCAGACCATTAAGCATCGTCAAGCCTTCAGGGCTTCAATTTCAGCACAAGACCCACACAGACTGATGCCCTGAAGGAAGGTGAAAGGCTAAGAATGGTTGAGGGCAGCAGCCTTTGAAGATCAGTTTATGATGGCAAATGCCATCATAGAGAGCACATATCATGAAAATTGAGAGACCCTAAACAACAGTCAGTCCAATGGTATTCAAAGAATGAATAGGTGCAGCAACAAGGAAACTGTATTCACAAATAAATTACTTATTTTGTCCCTCATGTCAGGAAGAAACAAAGTATCACAGGTGAAAGATCAACATTATCAATCACCACCTCCTACGTAACAACTACTTAATAGTTTACTCTATGACAAACAGTAAATTGGGATTTCAAACACTAGCGTGATGACTGACAGGTTCTTATACCACATCCACAATCACACAACGGTAATTTTAACATCTATGTATTTTTTACAACATAACACATTGCATTGTTGGACTGTAAGCTTAAATGCACTGTGTGTAATTTCTGCTGCTAGGGGTCGCTATCAAAACAAAACAACTGCCGAATGTTGCTTCTGCTCAGAGCCAGCTAGCTCTGGAGGAGAGAGTCGGTGCAGAGCCAGACCTTCTGGAAGAATAAACACCCAAAAGAAACAGAAAAGAAGGAGAAAAAAATTCAAATGTGTCTTCTTAAAAAAACAAAACAAAACTCTGTAACATGACGATAATGTCAGGAGACGTATGTAACATAGATGCTCAACTATTAATTCTTATATCAACAAATGCAAAATTACTTTGGATATGAATATAATAATGATAACAAGTAAATAAAAAGTAACTTAAAAAATTAAAAAAGTAGGGATTCAAACAAACAACAAAAGAACGACCGCAAGTTAATTTTGATGCAGTCAAGAATAAATCTAGGATCCCTTATTCAGATAAATATCTCACACATTTTGTATCTTACCGGATCTTTTGAGCGCACTAGAGCCCATTTGCTGCCGCTGTACACTGTAACTACTCATGAAACACCTCCCTCATTCCCATGCATTCGCCAGAAACGTCCTTAAATTCTATGCAGCAATAATTTCTCCCTCATTAAAATCTGCTGTGATAAACAAAAGTGCAATAAACTACATGGCCTACAGAACCACTGAACAAGCTTCCTCCATGGCTGTTGTTAAATCTCCTCACTGCAAAAGGAGGCTATTAAATGATTAGACACAGGCCAAGTAGGTTCATTTCACATGCTCACACTGTACTGGCCCCAACAGTCTATGTGAGAAAGATTCACATCCCTTTTCTTCTCCTTTTGTTGCACAGATTCTTGTGTTTCTCATAGTTGGGCAGCACTTTATTGCTTCTAAGAAAAATGACAGATTACACCTCATAAATACTGAAGTGATAAAGTTAACTTTTATAGATAAAGTTTTTCTTTTACATTAATTCTTTCTTACCTGTCCTGATGATGAGCCCCGGAGAGCGTAAAGAAATGCACCATCACCACAAAGACCTTTCGGCTTATTTCAGTCATTTTCTTCCACCACAGTTTCTATTACGATCCTTTAAGTTCATATTAGCTACCTCTATCCTCCGAAAGCTTCTCTCGTTTCGTGATGTGTGTGTGTGTTAAAAGGCAATTGTAGAGGTGTCCTCCGCGCCAAAGGGCATTTACCTGTGTGTTTGTTTGAGGAGTGGAGGTGGAAGGGGGGGTCACATGGTGTAATTGCAGGGTGCTGAATGTAAGAGGTGTGACAGCTCACCTGTGTGGAAACACAAAGAGGCTGGGGGAAAAACAAGGAGAGGGACAGAAGAAGAGTCGAATTACGAGAATGCAAAGAAGTAAGAAAATATCCCAAAATATCCGCTCAGTGTCCACTCACTTATTTGCTCTCGACTGTTCCCTAGCCTTAATAATCGGATGCTCAATATCCTCAGTTGAGTACTTTTAGGATTTCTTGTTTAATGTCAGCTTGACAGTTCATTCTTGACCTGAGTTGTCCCCTTATTAACTTGATAACTTCATGATCTGCATCAGGAGGACAAATTAAGTGAAATTTAAGTTGAACTTATTTCGTGAACTGCCTTTTCCGGCAACGGCAAGGCTCCATATTAGTGAGAGTGGCTTCGAAAAACGCTCCTTTTTATAATCTATAATTTATTAATCTGTCTTGAGTCTTCCCAGTTTCCCTTTTTGAATGAAGTATACAGGCTACCGCCACCTGGTGGTATGGAGAGTTATTTCTTCTCACGCAGGCACAGAATGTGCTAGCTAGTTGGCCGTCGAGTGTAGTCTTTGTGGTGTGTTCAAGTGCAGTGTTTTGGCCAAGACACGGGCAACGCGAGGTGACACAACAATCGGCCTTTGTGATTTGATGTGGGTTTTGTGTGTCTGGGCTCTTAGATGAGAAGATCAATACCATTCTCATGTCTGTAGGAAAAATATGAAGCTAGAATGAGCAGGCTTAGCTTAGCATCTTTTTTTTTAATCATCTTTGTCTTTTTGGTTGAAAGGGAGTTATTTGCTTGTTATTTCAGATTTGTGTAAAGATTGAACAAAACAGATGTTAACTTTAGATAGAGACAAGCTAGCTGTTTCCTTCTGCCTCCAGTCTTAATGCTGAGCTAGGCTAACAACCCTCTGCCCCCATCAGTCTCTCATCCTAAAAAACAACTTTTTGAACTGTCCCTTTAAACCAACATATTACAGTTAAAAACTACTGAGTGGAGATGTTAAACTCCTGTGTCTAAGGTAAATAATAAACTGTCAAACTCAAATGACATCACTGTTTCCTGTTCTAGAATATATTATATTATTGTATTTTTGTTATTTTGATGACTGACTGTTTGTTTGATTGTGGAACCTTATTAATCTTAATATCCTGCCCCACATCTGTGTTTTTAACTAAGTCATTACTTTTTTCTTTTTTGTATCGTTTGATTTTTACTCAAACTGAAACTGAAAAGGAAAAAAAATTAAATGATAAATTATTATTCATAAAAGTGAACGACAGACACAGATGAGGACTAAGTATTTTCCGAAGGCTGGGAGGGACTGGATCTCAGGGTCGGAAATAACTGCTGGCAGCCTGAGAGGTAGAGCCTTTGAAGCCTTAACTATTACCAGCACTGATCAGAGTGCAATCAGTTGTATTAAGCTCAAAGGCGGAGTCCATGTCTGGACGCCTGGTGGTCCGCTCACTATGCAAAATCACAAGTGCGCGCACACACACACGCGCACACACACGCACACACACACACTGCATCTGTCTGATGAATGAACATCAGCTGTTAAAAAAGTCTTTTAAAGGTTGATGTCATGTGTTAACCTCCCTACAGCTTCACTGAGGGCCCAGATCAAACTGATTTTACTCGTCCCCACTAAGGCCAACATTATTCTGCTTGTTTAGTCAGCTCACAGCAAACCAGACTTTTCTGTTCTCAAGCGACACCTCAATTTGTCTGACCCCAAAACAACAAATGGCGCATATTTGGCACTGTTCCTCCAGTCCCATTCAGCTAATTATGAGATTACTGTGGGTAGGTGGCCACCGGGGTGCCACCACTGCAGAACAGACCAGAGCGTAAAAAGTGCTCAAACTGCAAACCACACGGTTTTAGATTCAACCAATCATTCTTGTCGAAGAATGGGATTGTACGAGGTGCTGGATGGCATGGAAGAAGGTGCGGTTAAGGGTTGCTGAAAATTGAAAATTGGTCTGTGTAAAAGTTTTGTCTCAGTTCATTCTCAGCTGTGTCTTGTCTCAGTAGACATACACGCAGCTGCCCCCCCTCCCAACCCTCCATCTTGGATGGTTTTTGTCAAATGTGTCACCACCACACATCAGCAAGTGAGGTGGAAAGAAACCATAAAATGCCTGTGCACGGTCTGCCTTGAATTAGTGCCAAACCTCACTTCGTATCTGTCATAAACGATACAATTAAACTTAATCCTGCCTGCCAAAGAGGAAAGGAGTGAGGGGAATGGGGAAAAAAAGAAAGTGGCCGTCAACAGTAAAAGAGAATGATAAACGTTGTCGGTGCGAGCGCAGTGTGTGGCAAGTGCAGGAGTTGATCAGAGAGTTCGCCTCCATCTGCCCGCATGGACTTGGTGGGAGCGGATCAAGATTTCAAGTGTGTGTCTGCGCCAAAAATCTGCAGATCCTCCTCCTCCTTCTCTTTTGACCACATGAGAGGTGTAACACATTGGTGGTCTTTGATTTCCCGACTTGAAAAGGGATGCCCCACAAAGAGATCAGATGTCATTTACTTAAAGCCTCTTCCCCACCCCCACCTGCTCAAAAAATATAACATATCCGTCATAAATGATGGGGTTGGAGTGAATGCCCCGATGTGAAAATAAGATTCCTGGAACAGTGTTGGTGGTCAGTAACATAGACCGTTAAGACAGCCCTTCTGCTCTTATTAAATCATACTTTTTCATATGTAAAAGTGACATGCGGGTGTACTGCGTGACAATTCAAATTTTCTTGAAGGCTATTTTGCTTTTCAGAACTTGCCCACAGAGATAAAAAAGACCACCAGTGCACTGAGAAGTCAAATTAAACTTAATTTTATAGTTGCTGATTATCATTTTGGAGTTAAACACTGCCACAGAGGGCTAAATTTGGACTGAACTGTCAAAGGTCTGCTTCCAAAATTAACACTTTAACAAGCTTTGCTGCTTATGGCGTTTTTTTTTCTTTTTTTTCTGTTAAATCTGCAACAAGAAACTTTCATGGGTTTTTTTTGTTGATTCTGGCAGCCCCGAGTAGGAAGAAAGACCTACTCTACTATGAGACGACAGGCTGTGAGCCCCCAAAAACTCATCCTCAGCGCTCCACCGTGAAGAATAGTTTTAATTTTATGAATTCTTCGACCCGGAGAAGTTTGATTCCAACCTGTTGACAGGCATCAAGGAAAATTGCAACTACATCCATTACATCTGATGATCTACTGTAGTTATCATATGTAGGTCACATACTGTAGAGCTCCAGTATAAGGATGATTTTTCTGAAATCTGACATGGACTGAAGGAACAAGAACAGGATAGACAACAAAGGTGATAAATACAATATTTAACGTAACTTCTATGGACTATTGTAAAGCCGAACAGAATCAGAGAAGAAGTCATGAAAATCACATGAGAGGTTTTTCTTTCAAGCACAACCCCACTTTTAAAAACTGAATATATTTTTAGACTTTTTTTGATTCCTGTCTGCCTGGCAATGTTTTTTAATCAATCCATCTGGTTGTTACTGCACACTAAGCTGCTGAATTCAAGATGAAGGCTTGTTTTGAGTCCCAAATAGAGAGCTAAAACTTGCAGTCAAATTTGCTCATGATTCACTTTGAAAATTCCACCAGGATGCTTCATTTTTCTACAAACAAAAATAAGATGTGATCAAAGTAATTTGAAAGATGCTACAATCACATGCTGCTTATCATGTTTTAAGTTAATACCAGTGCACACCATGACTTCCAAGAGATTACTTTAGTTATTAAGCAACCCAGTCTCCGGGATAAAATGTTGGCAGCACGTCTTCAAACAACGTTCACATTACATGTTTATGACCTGACTTTCAAATCAGGAGGTGGAGGGGACGGTGGTGGAGTTACAGTCAAGAAGACTGCCAAGCCAGTAACCGTAGTTTGAGACTGTGTTTCAAAATTTGTAAGCGTGAAACCGCTGCATAGTTCTGACGAGGGACCTCAAAGTTTCGACATTTGTAAGCATGACACAAGTGGAATCTTTTAAAGGACACCCTGGGACAATTTCCAGTCGTGTTCGTGGTGACAAAAACCCAGAAAGTTTTTAATCAGTCATTCTGGACGTCTTCAGCTGTGTTTGTGGTGACCTAAACAGATATTTTGAGCCAAAACATGATGTTTTCTGAACACTAACAAAGTTGGTTTTGTGTCTCAAGAGCATTAAGACAACCTTTGTTGCAGATTATTAAGGACATTGCTAAGATAGGTATCAAAATAATGTATTTGAAGTGCATTAAGCAACATGCATCATACACTGCTACTAACACTCTGCAACACAACCCAGCTTTCTGTCACTTTTACTTGTGCACTGTGTGTGTACTAACACACTTAAACAATGCCACATATATAAAACTGTGGGCAACCGCTCCCTGCAAGCAGTGTGCAGAATAAACAAGAGACTGGTGTACATGTTTTCTGCTTTTCGTCACTTATCTCTCATGGCATTCATGATAAACACACTATTCTGTATTCATGCGTTTATACAAATAGCTTCAAGTGCACATGAAAAAGTGTAAAAGTACATCTGGTTCTAATAAGCTTACAGCATGAATGTATGCATGAGTGCATATCTAAAGCAGATATGCATGTGTATCTGTGCATGTTTTTTTTTCTCTATTTCTTGGCGAAATGCAAGAATCTGATTTTATTCAACACTTTTTAACCTGCTCTTTAAGACCCCAGTTGTTGGTATATTGTATAGGTTTTAAACAACTTGGACGTAGGGGTGTATCATCATTGTTTTGAGGGTGTCTCTGATTTATGAGCGTGGAGAGCTACTACAGTTTTTTGGTTAATGCTTTTACCAGGTGACCCCCAGGATGATGGAGAGTCTGTGGTCAGAGATCGGAGAGGGTATGCAAAGGAGTCGCCCAGGTGTGAGGGGTTAAAGACTAGAGGTCAGGGATGAGGTCAGCAGGCGGGACACCTGCGAGGGCCTGATGAGGACAGCAGGGACGGCTGTGGCAGAAAGACAATGTAACAGATCTGAGGGGGGAGAAGAGGAGGAAGTCTCACTCCATCTATCACCATGATGTTGATTAACAATTTTTGAGATCTGTCTTCCAACAAGAAAACGCTCTGAAGAGATAAAAACCACTGTGTCTCTCTCTCTCTCTTAACCCAAATGGACAGGGCGAATGGCCGGCCACCCAGAGTAAAATAATTATCTTGTAAAAGAATATTTGTGGTGATAGATTAAATAAATAAGCAAGTGTTGTTTGTGGAGTCAACATTTGCTCCAGCTTAAAAAACATAGGGATTTTCTCTGGTTTATATCATTATAAACTTGATTTGTTTAGACAAAACAAGCAATATGAAGAATTCATCTTGAGCTACTGAAAACTTTAAGGGCCATTTTTCACAATTTTCTGAATCTTTTAAAGGACCAATGTGTAGGATTTAGTGCCATCTCCTGGCATTAAAGCTAGAAAAGAGAAATAGGCAAAAAGAAAAATAGAAAATACAGGGTTACAAATACAGTACAATTACAACTGTACAACAGGTAAAAATACAATACAGTACTATATTATACATTACACATCCACAGCCCGTGAACCCTAACAAGTACAGTCAAGTCAACAGCCCCCTCTGCACCCTAAATGAAGTAGTGTTTTTCAGCTGCTGGTTGTCCGTGTTTATACAGCTTCCATGACACAACACATTAAGAATATACAGAGTGAACTAAGATGCAGATTCAGTAATCCATCCTCAAAACAATCACTATGATATGATTAAATAGCTTATTGTGGTTTCTCTTGGCACAGTAGTTGTCTCTTCCTTCGTACTTATGAACTCTCCTTCACATCTTTCCTTGACCTCATGATGTTTTTCCATTGAGGTCAAGGAAAAGTGGTTGGGAAAGGACATAGGAAGTGACTATTCGACTGCACCCTGGACGTTGAAGGCTTAATGATTGATGATTGATGTCTAAGTAGACAGAATAATTGGCAGAGAAAATACATGTGTAGCCGCGCCGTCACAATTCAAAACACAAAACTGCAGCCTGCTATTACTACAGAAGTGATTGACAGGTCTTGTATGAGGCAGATTTGCATTACTTAGTGTTTTCTGACGCTGTGACAGGTTTGTTTACATCAGTAATGTTTGTCAACACAAGTAAAACAGACATGATTTAAACTGTTACAAAATTGGGCCTCCTTGCGTCCTTCCTTCCTTTCTTCCTTCCTAGTCCGCTTGTGTAACAACCTCCTCCTGTCACCACTTTGCCATGTGTGTTAGTCTACAGCTAAACTGGAGGTACACAGTGTACAGAGAGGCATTGCAGCCATTAGACACAGAGCTTTGGAGAGATTAGGATGCACACAGTACACCAACACCACCACAGGCAGTCTCTGTACCAAAACGAGGATTAGGACTTTGGCAATGGCAAGGCAGCGCCACCGAAGAACACTTAACCATGCAAAAAGACACCAGAGCATCGCCAAATGAAAATCATGCACCATATGTGTCTTTTACCTTATGTGGCAGTGATGAGAATGAATGGGCAATATTTTCTGAGAAGGAATGTGCAATATTTCTTTTTCAGTTCAATATTTCACTGAGGGGAACGGCATGTTTACTCTGTAATCCTCCATTTCTGGAATAACACTGACTCGATTTATTTATGATTCATTTTGTAGAGTGCGCTCTGAAGCTGGACTTGGAGTTATGGGGATGCATTTGTATGATTGTGTGTGGCTTTGACGGACTGTTGCAATTTGTTGTTATACCAGAGCCATAAACAATCAGGTTTTTTTTGTTTACAAAGCGTGGCTTTGCCTTTTTTGTTGCTGATTCATTAGACAAGTTAAGAGGGGGGTTTTTTATTCTTGTTTTGACTGTTGACTCATTAAAAAGCTTTAATTAATCAAGCTTCAAATCTTGAAGGACTGGTTCTACATTTTGAGAAATGAAGTATTTGCTTTCTTGCAGAGAGTTTGTTTCTTGGCAGTTTCTCATGCTTGAAGGCTACATTAAAAATGCAGGTGGTTAACTTATATTAGCATAACGACTGGAAGTGGAGCGAGCCTGGCTTTGTTAAATGTATCTCCACCAACAGTGTTTACAGGTCTTGGGGAGTACTACTACATATCTGAAAAAAGTAGTATAAAGGCTTTTATGGCTCCAGATGAAGCTCCATGAAATCTGATAAATCTTTTTCGTTCATGGAGACATTACAGAGAAAAGAGGGGGGAGAAGAGATAGAACTGGAGTCTCTGGTGAGTGCCAAATAGTGAGAGTTTACCTGAATTTAAACATACACACACTCAGTGTGTGCTGTAGCTGGCCAAAGTTAGCTGACAGCTAAAAAAATAGAGAGAAGTTAAAAATGTAGAGAAGTTAAAGTGGTTGATTTGCATATACAGTGGGATGATTGTCCTGGAAGATCTGAACGAGAGGTGTGTGTTCGTCTCCAAGTGTCAGATTTACAAAAATAGGGCCAAAATGCAGAAGCAGGCAGATTCACCACAAAAAGTGAAAGCTGAAAACCAGTCTAAATAATCCAAGATCCAAAAGGAGATAAGCAAAAGGCAGGTAAAAAAAAAAAGCTGGCAAATGAAAAGAATCCAGACAACAGTAAAACAAAAACGGAGAACAACCATAAATCCAAGGGGAAAACACAGGAATTCAGGATAAAGGAAAGATGAGAACAGGAGTGACGTGAGGACAAGAACTAGACTGACAGACGAACAAAGAGTGAGGAAACAACACAGACTTATATACAAACTAGACTGAGGAGGGAATGAGGTGCAGGTGGAGTGAGGCGGAGGAACACAGTTGAGGGAAATAAACGGAAAAACACTAGAAACAGGGAAAAGGGGATGATAGGCTTCAAAAAGCTGGAAAAACACTGGACGAAGGGAAGGGCTAATGGGGAAGATGCAGTGCAGGTGTGGAGGGAGAGCAGACTGGGAAGAACTCAGGTAACAGGGCGGGGCTAATTAAACAGATACAAGCCAAGTGTGGAGGGAAAATAAGGCTGGTGAGGAGCACAAGAAAACTGAGCACTGGAAAAAAGGGCAAAAGACACCACAAAACTCAGAAATGATTTAAAACACACATACCATGAAACTGAAATGACAGGACCATGAAATCCATGCATGTGTGTTCAAACACGATCCACTCTCAAAGTGTGCGTGTCTGTGTGTCTGCTATCACTTGTGCAAGACCCCAACCTCTTTGCTAGTGGTGTGTGATAAACTGTTTGGCCCACACAGCGCAGCAGAACGGGCCGTGCCTGTACAGATAACAAGGCGGCAGGCATCTGGCAGAATTCACTGGCCTGGACACACAGACACACGGACAGAGGGCTGATGCAAGCTATGGCCCCACTTCAGTCAGAGGAAACCACATCTTTGCAAGCACAGAAAACCAACTGTACTTTACTTTCTTTTCCTTTCGCTGTTCTTTTTTCTCTTTCTCGCAGGGCAGGAAAGTTCTGGAGGGTGGTCAGTGTTTGAAGAGCAAATATGTCCGAGGACATGGTCGTCAGACACAGAGGTTATAATAGTTTTCTATGCTGCCGTAGTCAGGTGCCTGTGAACATCAGTGGACACTTAAAGTCAACTTTCTAGACCTTTTTTGGCTGTGCTTGGTCTCTTTGGTTGACACACACTCTGGCAGGGACACACACAAACACACACACACTGTTTGACCCCGGTGTTAGCCCGAGTGTTAGCAGTAAGGCTGCGGCGGATGTCCCACTGTTGACTCTGAATGATGTAAGCTCGAGATGAGCCCAGCAGATTAAGAGTGAAGGCAAACAAAAGACCCTGCCAAGATGAGCCACAGTGTATACAGATTAATATAACAATACAGCCACACGAGCGCTGCCGTAAACCATTTGCATAACTCTTTTTAATGTGTTTCGGAAAATTTCCTTGCTTTGCTTTGAGGGGATACCCCCACATGGAAACTTATACCTAGGTGGTCCATTCCAGCCGACATCAGTTGTTTACCTAGCCCGGCCGAGGATCACAGAGAGGGGAAGCAGACAAAGAGCGATGTGTTGTCTTTGACAGCCGCATGAACATTCATTATAGATCACACACACACACACACACACACACACAGTGATATATGCAAAGTTGCACATGCACTCTAAGGACCTTCATGCTACTGTACATACACTCACAGTAGCACATTTCACTCATACTCATATCCTCATATTTTTGTTTTGTTTTTGCTTTTACCCTCAATCAGGATACTTTGTTTCGGTGGCTGTCAACACTCTGAAGAGGCAGCTGTAAGCTGAACAAATCAGATTCACGATAATTTGGTCACAATAAACAAATGTGATTGCTTTCCGGCTATTACCACTATAAAGATTCAGGTTGACAAAATGTATTCAGAAGGCAAAATATGCATGTTAAGTACAAGATGAACACATAAGAAAAAGAAGTGACGCTCAGAGAGACGGAGCACAATTAAGTCCCACCCAGAAGACAAGGACAAAGAAGACAAATGTGGAAACCGTGAATAGGCATCAGCAGGAAGAACACCTGCTACAATGCATTTTGTATATTTTAGGTCGCACTTTACTCTAGGGTACACTAATAAAATGTAACAAGCCGAACTTTACAGAACAGTTTTTTTTTTGTTGTAATCTGTTGCAAATTAACCGTCTTTACTTCCTACCTGTCAGACTCTTATTAGTCTTTGCATTACAACAAAACTGTACCACAAAATAAAATGAAAAACATCTTTATTTAATACCTGTTAGACACCCTACTTTGGGTACAGCCGTGTTTGTTTATTGTCTAATAAAGAACATATTATTTCTCGTTTTTGTCTAATTTGTCGGCTTATTACATCTTACTAGTGTGCTAATATAATATTAATGTGCTGCGTCTCTTGAGCAAACTCATCAAGCAGATCCAAAATATGAAGACGCCTGTCTTCCTCTTGAGTTCACTGTTAATATTGGGGCAGAGCCTTGTATCTTTTTAGTCTGTAACAGTTCAGACAGCTTGGTCAAGGTTGAGCAATTGACAATTACACAACACTAATGGACTGATTAAAAACATGAATCAAAAGAAACATCCAGTACATAAGATACTGTTATCTAATACTTGTTTTATTGCTGGTGTCAGTTCCTCACACACACATAAACACACATACCTCAGGTTTTCTTTCCTAATCCTCTCCCGTCAGTGTTGTGTGGTTACATTTTGCTTCTTCTGCGGTTACAAGACATCACACTCCCCTCATTTTTATACCACCACTACCCCTCACCCCCGTCAGTCTTACCTGTCGCCCAACACTCAGTGCTGCTCTCAGCCCTCTGTGGGGGTTTAGCATGTGTTAACATGACAGATTGAGCCCCAGTGGGATCCTTAATTGCATCATTTCATGGATGCGAGTCAGTGCTGTGGTCCGGGAGAGTAAACAAGCTCTGAATCCAGGAGCAAAGAGAGAGGAAGGAGAGGGGGAGTGATGGAATGAAGAGTGAATGGAGAGATGGAATACAGGAAGAAAAGAGGAAGTGCTTCAGGATGGGATATTGGTGTAAATAACTGAGGTATTGAGATGAAATGAACAAGTGTGAAATATGAGATAGTGGAGGTGTGAGGACGGCAAAAAAAAGTCTCTTACAAAGCTGACAAAAATCAACAGCCTCGCATAAAACCACCCAAACTCCTCTAAGGTGGTCGGCGAGGGAGGTTTGTTTTGTTATGTGATAAGCTGAGAGTTAACTGAGGCACAGGGAGAAGGCAGCAGCAGCAGCAGCAGCAGCAGCAGGAGGCTGGTTGGAAAGTGTGTCTTCATTAGTAAGTGATTGGGGCCAGGGAATATGAGATTTCAGCTGCCTCGGCCGTGCGTTTCAGTAGTGCTCACTGAGTCAGCCTGGAGTAAACACATGAGGTCACAGAATACACTAAGCAATTAGGGGTGTGACAAAACCAGATAAACAACTGTGGTATTGACATGCACACAGGAAAAAAACACAGGTACAGACTCGCTGAAACAGCCACCACACATGTTTACACAGTCTAGATCCAATATTCTCACATAAATCAATATGTTGGGTCCTGAGGGGGCACATTTTATATTCAAGAGACTGTTTCCAATGTGGAAAAAGGCCAATGTTAATGCGAAACATGAATCAGTGTTACTCCCCAGCTAGGATCCTTCCCTGACAAGACATCATGACTTCATCCCACTCAGCCAAATGTACAACATACTGTACATTCAACAGTGATGTCCACAGTTTTGTGGTATGGTGGTGAAGTGGTAATGTACGGTTAGATCACAGTGGAAACAGTTATTCATGATGCATGGAGTGTCAAACAAGACTTCAAGGGATATCACAGTCACAGTGAATATCAGCAGATGTTTCCAGAAAAGTGTCATGGATGGACATGGGTGGTTTGAGAAAAAATGAGAGTTGACAGTTAGAATAATGAATTGTATTGTGGGTTTGATGAAGGAGCAGTGCCAAAAAAAACAGGCCAATTGAGAAAAAAGTAGCCTGTCCTCATCAGAAAAACAACCATATAGGCTGACTATGAAAGCAGCTTATTACAACCTATATTTATGTTTTTTGTTAGGCGGTGTCCTCTAGTGGCTGTAAAGGAGGAAGTGAGGGGAAGTCGTATAAAGAGCAAAAAGTCCATATAGAGAAGAGGTTGGGGATGGACAATCAGGTCAGGACTTTGATTCAGGAGACTGCTGTTTGTGTCCAGAAGTCAACGGTGAGTTATTTTAGCTGAAGTAGTGAAGGTCATGTATAAAATGTACTGTAGGTATGTTTGTCCTGAAGTAACAGACGTGACATAATTATTTGAACCCAAACCACAATGTTTTCCTGAACCTAACCAAGTTTTTTTCTGCCTAAACCTAACCTAGTAGGTTTTTTTGCCCAAACCTAACCAAACTGCGAGCGTGCAGCAATGTTTTCCTAAACCTAACCAAGAAGCTTTAGTGCCTAAACCTAACCAAACTGGGAGTGTACAACAATGTTTTCTTAAACCTAACCAAGAAGCTTTAGTGCCTAAACCTAACCAAACTGGGAGTGTACAACAATGTTTTCTTAAACCTAGCCAAGAGGCTTTAGTGCCTAAAGCTAACCAAACTGTAAGCATATGACAAACACCTGAAACGCCTGTCACGGTAAACTGCTACGATCATGTTGTTTGGGGAACGGTGATATATGTAATTTTTGGAGACACTGGCAACTGACCTATTCTGTCATTTTGGTATAATGATGTGTTGGAAAAACGACTTATTTGTATGTGTAGTTAGAGAAAGCAGTTGACAACATGATGGTCTGCATTTTAACGTCACTTTGTTCTATCAGCTTTATTAAAGGGACCAGTCCTTTTAGTGCAAATGGAAATTTGTTTATATGCAAACCTTGAAAATGCTAATAAGCAATTAGATCATTAAAGCACATTTCTCACAGCAACTCCAGACCTTTCAAGTTTCCATGTACGGCTGGTTAGAATAATATATGTTTTTTCCACTGCATAAGTCGTCATACTGTACCTGCACTGGCACTGTGTTATGTTTTGCCTCCACGTGCACACTGTAGTTTGTACTTATAAAACTCACAGTCACGAGGGAACCTAAATATTCACTTAATGCTTATTTTTAGAGAATGCTGGTGAGTTTACAGTCCTCTCCTACACACAGTGCTGAACCCGGACAGGACTGCCATGAAAAAAAAAGGGTGCGGATACTGGTGGCTACAACATCAAGTCAGCAAAATGTAGTGAAAATGTAAAACACCTCATGATAGCCACGTTTAAAGTAAAAGGAGTCCTTAAAGAAAATCTGTGTTTCATAACTTGGGTCTGATTTTTATGATTTTATGATCCTAATTGTAATGACTGTTTGCACTAACAACTTAATTACTGAGAAAATATGTTTGTTTGTTTTTATTTAAAGAAAGAGAGTAGTACAAACCTGCGTGCGTAGATGAGAAGTTAGCTATGACTCCCATGATGGATTTAGGTAAATGTAGAAAACTGAAGTATCTGTCACTTACAGTATTCTGTGCAGATATTTGACTTCACCGACATCACTGATACTCTGTAGATGGGTACCAATGATGTTTTGGACAGTTTTAGTCACTCGCTGCAGATGTTTCCTGTCCTGGGCCAAGTTTCTATTGCAACAGAATTTAGCTTTATTAAGTTTCGTCAGGAAGTAGAGCCTTTTCTGTGTTTGTTTTTTTAATTTAATTATAAAAAAATAATGTGATGTGAGATGACGATAATAGGTTGTCTGTGCTGCTGATTCCCAGGAGCTTAAAATGTTTATGCGACTGACGATGATGTTGTCATCCACATACTTCACAATAGAGCTCTCTTAATGTCAGGGAGTGCAGTCATGAGTGTACAGTGTGAACAGGAGGGGGCTGAGCACACAGCCCTGGGGGGCTTAGTTTTGCACTAAAGTAGAGGAGGTGTGACTGCCAATCCCAGCAGTCTGGGGTCTGTTTGTGAGTAGGTCCAATATCCAATTGCAGAGTGTTGTACTCAAGCCCAGAGAGTGAAGTTTCCCAATCAGCTTCATGGATTATATTGTATTGAATGCTGAGCTGAAGTCAACAAACAGCCCCTGATGTAGCTGTTTTTATCGTCAAGGTGTGTGAAGACTGAGCGGGGGGCAGTGGATATGGCATCCTCTGTGGATCTGTTGGTTCTGAATGCATACTGGTGAGGCAAGGGTCCAGGCTGCCAAGTATGTTATCTTTGACGTGTTGGAGAACCAGTTTCTCAGGATAGAGTTGAGTGCCACGGGGCGATAGTCGTTAAGACAAGACATGGCAGAGACTTCTTACGTACATGGAAGGATGGTGTCTGTCTTGAAGCTGGTTTAAACAGTCTCCTGTGAGAGTGAGATGTTAAAAATGTCAGTAATAACGTCACTTGTAAAAAATGTTCGCATGTAGAAATGTGAAATTTTGATTCCACATTTCACAAAGGCACATTTTCGTAAGGGTCAGTCATTGTATAAACCCTCCAATCACGTATGTCACAACCTATATCTTACAATAAGCCATCAACATAAACAGTTGGCACTGCAGTCAATAATTAAAACATTGATGTGAGCATCAGACATCATTTCTAAAGCACGAGGCGGTGATAGCCCCACAGGACATAATAAATTACCACAGAATAGAAACACAAGTAAATGCAGCATAATGAATTGTTCACTTTCTTCTGGATGAGGAGAAAAGGAATGACGTATTTCTTAATCACGGGGCTATTGTTTCTTCCTGTTTTGTCCTGTCTCCTCCTGTTACCCTATAAGTATTGCTTGTGCTGACTCTTTCACTCATGTATACAATATTATAGCATGCACTTCCAGCCATCTCAGTCCTACAAATATTTGGTATACAGGCTCCTCATGTTTATTCAAAGTACTGGGTTACACTGTTTGGGAAAGATAGCCAGACAAGGGCCCTTTGGGAAGGAAAAAGAAAACTATTCCAAATGAAAAGTAATGATTCATGCCACAGATAGTGTATAAACTCAAATATACGCTGGACCTCGCAGCACTATTGGACAGTTCCACTTTATGCAATTTTGATTGGATCCGAGCAGTGCATAGACAACTTAGTATTGCATTACTCTAAATATGGCAGTGTGTGCACTTGTGTGTATGTGTGAGTGAGACCAGAGTGAGGTGGGTGGTCTCCACTCACTATCATTATACAACACAAAGCTTCATTGGTATTTTGAGAAGGAAATTAATATTGCCATCAGCAGTGGCTCTTGCGTGTGTGCCTCCATGCATGGACGTGTTTGTGTACTTCCGAAAAACAGAGTGGAGAATTTCCACTTCAAATGAGGAATTTTCAGGCTGAACTTTGGCATTGCTCAAAGTGACGCTGCGTGACGACATAGCAGCCATCTCCGCTCTCTCCTCACCGTCAACTCTGCGGGCAGCTTTTCCATTCGAGCAGGAGTGAAGGGAAAACCCTGGGCCTCTAGCCACATTGGCCCAAGTTTAACTTAAACATTTTCTCAACATCCTTCTCTTTACTCTTTTTACCTGGCCAGAGGTCAAACCATCGGTGGAAATGTTGCAGCTGACTTACCAGAAATGAGACAATTCCCAGCATGGGGCCCTTACCAGAGACAAGGTTCTAATACATTTAATTGCCATTGGATTAAAAAAATAATAATGTTGTTACTAAAATCTTGTAGTAGAGAAATGTAAGTATCTTTTCTGTCTTTTTGCAATTTCTATACTGTCATTCTAATAGTGAGAATATGCAGTAGGAACAGACAAAACACATGTAGAGAAAGAGATGTGTCCAACAACTGAACCTGGCTGGAAAAATTTAACATTTAGATTTTATTGGAGGCGTCTCAAAAGAGTAGTTTGACATTTTGGGAAATATACTTCAACGGCTTTCTTGCAGAGACTTAGAGGAGGGGACCAACACCACTCTCACATCTGTATGACAAGTATGAAGCTACAGATAGAAGCCAGTTCACAAATTAATAGGTTATATTACATAGTGTACTATTATTTGTAAAATAAAAAGGGTGTTTATGAGCCAGAAGAGCATCCCCCATTTAGTCTTCATGCTAAACTAACTGTCTGCTGGCTGAACAGTAGCCTCATGTTTAACAGAAGCATAGAGGAATGGTATCAATCTCTGCGAGAAATAGTGAAGTATTCCTTTATGGACTTATTTTTATTGTTGACTTTAAAGTCGAGTTCATTCTTCACCTTGAAAACAGCAACTGAGAAAACGATCTCACCATTTGCTGTTCTGGTGTTTAGATCATATCGTGTGATCTTCCTCAGTAGACGTACCTCCTCCAGCCAACGATCGCCAACATGAACAGGTGCATTTCCACGACAACTGGGAAACCTGATACGCTAACAGAAATTTCTCTTTCCAATAATAACAATTAATCCGGTACTTATAGTACACTGAAAACCTCCAAACTTCATTAGGTGATCTAAAGTGTTTTCATATATTACTGACTACCAAAAACAAAAGGGAAACAAATAGTTCAGACATGCTATAAATTTTAATAGACATATTGATATTTCTGTAGAGAAACAAAGTTATCCCTAGTTTTATTTACAATACAGGAATAAAAAAAAATTGTCACATACAGTACAATGGTAAAAACAACATAGAGAACTTAAATAATTATTTTATTTGTGTAACTACTTAAATAATGAAAATGGTTATTCTATTCACACCACGCCGTCTCAGCAGCTACAATGCAACTTTCACATTAAGTGCTAAAAAAAAATTATAATTTTCCATTTTACAGCATGAATTCCATTTTGACCAGGTAGAGTTGATTTATTTCAGCAAACACAAGCGAGGCGGGAGATGAACAACAACTACATCTTTACGGACACTGGACTTCAATCAACCATGATACGTGGAGACGTGTTTTTTCAAAATAAAAGTTGGGGAGAGAGCAAAACTGCAACCGTTTGCTTTTGAAACTGTTCAGCACAATGACTGATGGTTCTGTCAAGACTCAATTTATTTGAGGAAAATTTAAATGGGAAAAGATGTAATGAGGAATTCTCAAGAAGGTATTAGTTTCAGAGAATATGGTCATGCTTGTATGTGAGCTGCATCTGTCTGTCTGGCATCTGAAAAGACAAAATACATTAATGCGACTCCAGACATTCCCGGTCTGTGTTTGGCTGTTTTCCGACTACATGTAGGAGTCAGATGCTTATTAGAGTGTAACACTCAATCTTATCTCCATTAGACAGATCTTTAGGTTAATCTTAAGTCTGCTCTCCACAGATAAGATCTGCCTCTGACTGTGAACTGCTTCCACAGTGACTTGGTGGCCTGACGGGGATCTTTGATCATCTCACAACAGAGACACATTTCTGACAGTCGTAATGAAACCACATGTCAGGGGGGAAAAGAATTAGAAGGACTGCTCCGAATTACTCTATGCAGGCACAGGCATGCATTACTTTTATGCACCTCGCGTCTTTCTTAACAGAGGAAAAAGCTGCATATATATAAGTACAAGAACATGAAATGACATGAACTGACAAGCTTAGTGTAAAACTGCTTTCTATAAACACCATTCTCTCCCATATATTATTACGCTTAAAAAAATAAACCCTCCTCTATGATAACAATAGTATGCTATAGTTTTTTTTGTTTTTTGCAATGCTAAGTAGTACTTAGGTAAGCTCTATTGGAAATATACATCACCGCTTCGCAATCTCTTCCCTTTGTAGTTTTTGAGTTCAGGTTCAGTGTGTGACGCAATGAAAGGAGTTTGTTAGACCATACCTGTGGTAGCGTGGTATGTACTGTATGTGTGAGTGTGAAACTACTCTCATTGCGATTTTTTTAAAGACAAATTCATTTTGAATAATAAAGTGAATGAAACAAAAAATGAATACAGTGCATGGGAGCCGATAACTCCGTTCAGATTGTATGAAAAACTGGCTTTGAATGTTCTCACTCGGTCGTTCTGTTGTCGATCCATTCTGTACATTGGTAGCAAGTGAGTGTTGCAAAACAAAGTATACATACCGTATACTGTTATAGTTTTTTTATGACAATGTGCCCACAAACTAAATACAACATCATAAGTGAGACGACATCTCTCTTGTATTAGTGCCTTTAGAATAGAATAGCACAAAGCACTGCAGGCTCTATGTGACTCTCATTGACTTCTCAGCTTTTGATAACCGAGGCAGAGGTGCAGAGTGTTCCTTCAAAGTCTGTGTGTAGACAATTATTTAGCTGGATCTTGAGCCACTCCACTCTTTACAATTTTGAATCCTTAAAGAACCCCTGTACGATCAATTGTCTCCGCTGAGATGCCTCAAACTCCATTTTTGAGGGGTCTTGAGTAAGGCGACAGATGGCCCCTGAAAAGATCCAAAGTCTTGAGTTAATATGGTCTGTTCCTGTGGAGTTCCTGTTCCTGCGGAGTGTGCGAGTCTTTTTTCTGAACTTCAGAGAAAATGTCTTAGTGGAACTTCCATAACTTGGCCATGCTTGTCAATCATCTCGCTGCTGTCTGCAGGTCAGTGAACACGGCTTGGATGCCAGGCCTGGTGCTCAAGAGCAAGTAGCTTATAGGCGAAAGAGGAAGAGTTTGTTGATGAGGATGATAAGCAGTCTGACGGGATCCTGTGTGTGTATTGTACGTGTGTGTGTATGTATGTACATGCCTGCGTGGGTGTGAGGGAGATTAAGAGGCCATATTAAGGACACCTCGTTAGAGTCTGCTGGTGGTGGTAGGTAGATTTGTGTCAACTTGAGGATGACAGCGGGGAGCAGCCCCCCTCTGCGCACCCCTATACGATATAGCTGGTCAGGTCCAGGAGGTACGAGGTCATGTCAATGATGTGGTCCAGTATGCCGTCTTTCTCCTGGTCGTTGGGCATACCCCCCTCGCTCTTCTCACACTGGGCCCCAGAGTAGCCGTTCTTACACAGGCACTTGTTGGGCTCCATACACACTCCTCCGTTGCGGCAGGCTGGTTCACATTTGGCTGCAGAGGAGAGGAGAGAGAAAAAAAATGATGTCAAAAGTAGTAACAAGAAAAGACAGGACACAGGAGATCAAATACGTTTTTGATGACATTTCTGGAAAGGAAAAACACATTTTGTCCAGGTGATAATACTGAAAATCTTCTAAACGTCACTCACCAACTCGGCAGAGGGGTCCCTCCCAGCCGGGGCTGCAGCAGCACTTGCCAGTAGGAGTGCAGTGTCCGTTCTTACAGTGTCTGGAACAAGCTGTCATCAGCAGCTCCGGAGGCTCCACCTGACGCTGGCACTCCTTAGGGGCATGAGGCCTGCAACAGATGTCAGAAAGAGGGAAAGTCAATATGTGGGGGACACAAGCATCACATGGCATGCTAGCAAATAACAGAAAGTCAGGCTAAGCATTTACTTATGTGAATGTTCGCCTCGTGTCATCCAAAGTCACACCCCAAGTTCGGAAAAACATTTTGAAAATATCAGTTTTAGAACTTTGTTTGACAGTTTCATTGACATGATTTTAAATACTGGCAGTAACACACAAAATAGTTGGGATATAATTAATGTAAATAAATCTGGAGGTGGTTATCTGTTGTAAAATATGTCTATGGTCATAGGGTTAAAGGTGTAATATGTAGAACAAGGTCAGACTTTGAAGGTAGTACCAAAAACATAGGGGGCAGCATATCTTCAGAGCACCTGACAACTGCTGCTCTTCACTAGCTATGCCGGGCTGTAGCTAGCTATCGTTAGCTAATTATGGCACAGTTAGCCATGGAGCCAGTGGCCCTAGAGTTTGGACGGGGACCTCAGATCACAGGGGGAGTCACCATGGGGGACGGGGCCCAGCTCAACTGGATTTGGCCGCCTGATGTGAGAGTGATCATCACGGCTGGACACCGGATTGGACCGAACACAGCCCCTGAGGCCGTTGAGGGTCAGTTTGAAAACAGGCTATATCTATATCTTACAAATTGCTCCTTTAAGTCGTGCCCTCGTTGTTTTAAATTGTGTTACATATTGAGCTAACATCCAATAATAATGACAGAGTAATACAAGTTGGACCCTGTGTCATGCCACTCCTTGCTGTTTTGAATCTTAAAGAACAATCACCTCTCTCTTTTATGAGCAACCGATGATAATAACAACTGTACGGAAATAGTTATAGATGTAAACAAGGTCGCATTGGTTATGTAAAGGTGTGTAGTTATACTGCAAATCAATGTTTGGATGATTTCATGCCACGAGACTAGATTTGTTTAACTTCTACCTACTTTCCAGAGTTTTGGCGTGTTACACTGCACAGCTAATCAGCTCTGTATTTGTTCTGTGTCTCAGCTGCTGTGCCAAGTGGAGAAATTAGCAGGGTTGGTCCGCAGGTTGTTTGATTGGAAAAGAAATGGATGTGTTCCTTCATCTGTCTGTGTTTAGGCACACTACGTTAAATGTTTAGAAGTTGGAGCCCTTTGAGTGAGAAGTCACACCCACCAACACACATCAGCTGCTGCGTGCCAGATCAAAGTTTCCACTAGGTTTCGTGCAAAAATCCATTCATAACTTTTAAAAAATATCGTGCTCACAGGCAAACAGAAAGAAAGGACAGGGCAAAAACAAAACACTTGTCCAACTCTTATTGGCCAAGGTACACGGTAATACTATACTATGATTTGTGGATGTACTGTATGACACAAACACTTCATTTTGATTTACCATGATAGCTGAAGCCATTTGTTTAGTGGAAAACAAGAAGTATCAACAAATCTGCCCTCAGATGTTGTGTCTATGATGTCGACCGGTGATTTTTCTTTGGCATTTTTCTGTATATTGTCGATTCAAAGCGGGTCCACTTTGAATCTACTCTCTAAGATGGATTTTACTGCATGGCAGAGACAATTACTGCGTCAAGTGTGGCGCCTTTATTGTTTTGATTTATGTTTTTCCTTAAATTCTCCACACTTGAAGAGCAAAACAACATTAAGGGTTAACACGGGGCTCCCGCAGATACAAACACGATTTGGAAAAATGCAGACACACACAAACACAAACATCTCCACACCATATGCGTGAAGTCTGAACACCACAGAAACATATTGTGAGCGTTCCATATTAAGACAAACATCCAGACACGCACATCAGCAAATGGGCTGAAACAGAATTATTTCATATCACGCTCAACAAATCTGGAAATAATACAGCGAGTGCGTAATCAAGTTCAAATGTGAAGCGTCTGTTAGCGTCTGTTGCCCACTGGCCCACACACACACTAATACACATTTGTCTGTGTGTGCTTTTGTGAAAGAGAGAGAGAGAGAAAGGGAGAAATGTAGATGTGTAAACAGAGAGGTAAAAAGCTACTGAGACAACACTATTTGCTGGACACTGAAGGCCACGCACACGCACACTTTAACACGCAGGCACGTTAAGTGGACCCCTGTGGACTGACGCTGGTATGAGCGCTGAGAGGATCGAGTAGTGAGGTCAGAGTGTGTGTATGTTCTGCTCGGTCCATGAGAGAACAGGCCTCATCAATCATGACTGGAGAGCAAATGGTCAAACAGCAGTACAAACCAAAACTAGATGGAGTTCAGGACCTTTAAAGCCCCCCCTCCAGTCAGTGTTTCTTCCTGTCTAATGGTCGACCGTCCTCCTCGAACAGAGAATGGGGGCGTGGTTAACAGCCATACGTAGTTATTACCATCGCAACCACACTGACGTTCTAGCAAGATCGATATCACTGACGATAGCATTGACATTAGCGTCGCTGTCAACAGAAGTTCTTCTTGTGTATTGAGGAGCTACAGAGTTTATTCATGGTCAAACTGTAACTGTACATTTACAACCACTAGTCACCTTCTCTGCCAAACACCGATCTGCTCTCAACACAGTCACATAGCTATCTCTTCTTCTCTTGCTCGACCACTCACACACTACGCACTGCCCTGTTTCTTAAAGGAGCCACGCTGCTTTTATAGCCCCTATCGAAGGAGGACGTATGACTCCCAGATTCTACTGTAGTTATATAACATTATTCCCTATGAGCAACAGCTGGAATAAGTTATTATTTGTTAGTGTGGCACATCAACATTGCCAGGAAAAATATGAAATATGAAATATAAAAAGGTTGCTACCCTCAGGGGTCGGATTTACTAATCGATTAAACGTTTTTATTATAACTTTATTCATTTAAACATTATGTATTGACATAATTTGCATTGAAATGTCACGCCAAATGTTACTTTATAAAAGACAAGCGACCGTTACTAACAGGCTAACTGTCTAGTCTAAGATGTAATATACGCAATATTTTGCAATTATTCTGCAAAATTTGGATTGATTTTGATTGTTATCTGAGTGTTTTCTTACTTTTAGATTAGTCGATGAATCTCAAATTAAACTTCGGTTTAACTGACAGGGAAATGACTCTTTAGGAAGATCACTGCTGTGCATTTCCTCGTACAACTGTTGCTATGAGGAAACGTTGAGTCTCACCTGTTCCGACCTTCACTTGTCAGGTAGCTATTACATTTTGTTGACTGTACAGGACTGAGTGTGTGGGAAGATACGCGAGTAAAAATCTGCCAGTTAGTGGATAAATGACTGCAACTACAATGTTGTGTGAAGATAATTGTATTTATTTGACTGTGCGAGTGTTTACTCAGCAGTGTGAAAAATGTGTTGCAAATGTTCTGACAGACACACTGACTGATGGCAGTGTGCAGTGACAATACTGTGACTGTGTGTGTGTGCGCGCGCGTTAAAGTTGCTTTAAATTTGGAGGATGGAGGGCAGGGGGGGTTGATTCCCATGCTCCCATCAGCACCCAACTCCAGACTCCATCCGCACTGGCTTTTGTTGTCGCAGGCTGCATGTAGTTAAAAAAGAGCGAAGGAGGGAAGCAAACAGAAAGAGAGGGAGAGAGAGAAAGAGTAAGAGTCCCTGGAGGATTGGGGGGGGGTCTGTAGCTAACACTGTTAATAGCAGGCAGGGGTCAGCAGCGCTACTAAACAGTCTGTACGACTGCCAGGGTGGCTGTGAAAACAGCACCTGCTGGTAGCGCCACTTGACAAAGGCAGCTGGGTCAACAGCCACTGTGGGAATTTATCAACTTTGGGAGGGGTGGTGTATGTGTGAGAGCGAGTGAGCGAGTGGGAGAAGGGCGACAGTGCTCACACATGAGGTGGTTACATGGAGAGAGAGAGAGAGATGATGATGATGATGATGATGACAACGAAAATCAGAACGCATAAAACACAGATCGGGTCATAAATAAAATGAAAATGGAGTGGAAAGAGAGCAAGATGTGCTCGCTGCTGCAAAGATAATGCAGAGAAGAAGCCAGATGAATGCAGGTTAAGACTGTGGTTTTGTGTCCTTACACCAGGGGAAGCTGAACATTAACATATCTTAACACTGACATCCATTCAGGTCTGCGCCATCAGAGCCGTGTGGATGCTCTGCCTCAGATTTGTTCCTGATCTGTTTGATTATTATGTTTGCCAGTGTGTGTGTGTGTGTGTGTGTGTGTGTGTGTGTGTGTGTGTGTGTTTAGCTTGTTGGCTCGCAGGGCCTGTTTGATTGACACGAGGTATATGTGAGAAAAGGGCTGTGGAGTGGTGTACATTGTGCGCCCTAACAATGGCTTAATCAAACGGCCCAGTGTGGTCTCTTTTGCTGTTTTGTCATCCGACTCCATTGTTTGGGGGCTTCTTTTGTAGCTTCATTCCTTGTTTTAATTGTGCAAGAAATTTACTGTGTATTGTAGGAGCCAGGGCTATTCAGTGCGACTGGCAAGCAGCTTTGTCAAGGGGAGGACCATAGCAGAGATGTAGGAAGATTTAGGAGGGATAGGAAAATAAAGAAAAGGCTTCTTTTTGCAGCGTGCTGGGAGCTAGCGTACACCACACGCTCACACAGGCTCACAGATGTGCATGTTCGCGTGTACCCACCACCCACACAGTTTATATCTGTACATACAAAACACAGAGAGGCACACATAAGGATAAATATATCCACAAACGAGCACCCGCAGTCTCCCTCCCCTGTACATGCAGTGATTTGTGACTTCCATGGCTAATGCAGTTCATAAAGGAGGTCCCAGGACCCTATTTGAAGTTCACTGTGTCTTTTTAAGGTCTCTGCTCGCTGTAATTCAATCAGTCCAGCCTGCAGCTGACAAAACCTGAACGTGTGAAAAGTCCTCCGGAGTATTGCTTTCCCTTCTCCTCTGTGCAGGAACGGAGGCAAATTGCATTTTACACCAGAAATCAGCAGGAGGTCTGGCTCTATATGTTTCAATTAAGCTGTTGCCAGTGGCAAACTTTAAGAGCGAGGTCGATTCTGTCCAAGTTCATGGTTGGAGCACAACATGTCCCTATTGAATTATGATATAATAAACATGTAAATTTACAGTACAACTCCCATGGCGTATTGTATATACACAGAGGGGCTGAAACAAATCCCTGTCTTGTGCTGTATCGTAATATCTTTGTTTGTTAGTATGTTTCATTTCTCAAAAAGAAAAGGGGTCTGTCTAGTATTATTTGTTCCTGGCACAAATATAATGCTCTCTCTGTGTAAATAATTATGTTATCAAATGCAGACTCAGTGGGACTGAGAAGTAGCCAAACTTGCCCATGAATACCTGCCTACAGTATATATGTGCATAGTAAAGCCCAGCAAAATGAAATTTCACTCAGTGAAAGGGCTGCAGCTTTGATTTGATTGTTGTCGAGCAAAATAAAACACAAAAACTTCATTATTATAGTTTGCCTCGATCAGATGTGACATTATGTACATTTTTAATCATTTAAAATCATATTTATATAAGATGTAATAAAAAAAGTCGATTTTTTAAAATAATTCCTAAATCAATTCTTTGATTCCTGAATCAGTAACAATTGCTTAGTCCCTTAGCTCATTGCTAACATATAATCAGAATTACCATTAACATGCTAAGAAAATTAGCATAGCGTTCGTAATTATTATATCCTAACAAGTGATCCATTTTACTTGACATGCTGAACATGAAACGTCATGTGTGCTCATGCTTGCAGGCTTATACAGTATTTCACACTGACCAACTACAGCAACCTCAAAAGGGTTAAAACTCATATTCAAAAATCTCAATGGATTTAAAAATACAGCTACTAGTAGGTAAGTAGGAAGAGACATTGCATGCCACGAGAGGGCGGCACAAATACAGTTTATATATTCGCATATTCTATGTTATTTATTATTCTTAAAGCACTAGCTTAATGAGAAGAAATGTAAATGTAGCAGTTCACTTCATCTTCATCAGTTCACTTTTATATGCAGTATAGCAATGATGCTGCTGCAATAAAAGACTGACTGATGTGTGACTTGTTTTTGGAAATATGACTCAAGATATACAGTCTGTAGAAGTATGTGATTAAACTTTTTCCTATGGCCTAGTGTCAAAATAAACAAACACAAATCACAATAAGTCCTAAAATTGATTTGCAATACTTAAGAATCAGCACCCATGTTTCACGATATCATATCATCCTGGCCCTAATTTATATGCGTCTAGTTTCTTTTTTAGCTTGTTTCAAAAAGGACCCAAGTTTATTTAGTGGCATCTATCGGTGAGATCACAGATTGCAACCTGTGCTTGGTTTGTCCGTTCTGGGCTACTGTAGAAACATGGCGGGCTCAAGAGGACCTGCTCCCCCTACAAACATAAAATGCTCATTTTAAGGTAACAAAAACACAAAAATGCTTAGTTTCAGGTAATTATAATCTAGAATGTCAACATAATCATTAATATTATATTCCATTTCTGCCAATAGATCCCCCCAAATCCTACACACTGCACCTTTAACACCTTTTTTTAAGTCTTACGTAAGGTAGTTTGAATTACGAGACAAATAAACTTGTCTTTTCTTGCTTTTGTTAAAATCTAAGTGCATTGATGCCCATTCTTATGATGTACAGTTCTCCACTTAAAGGATTTCAACTGGAGACAGATAGTGTATATGATTGAAAGTATTTCTATCTGGCTGCTATACCACAAACAAGCCATGCCGTTCCCTATGTCTGTCCGTCTCTCTCACTCACATACACCCTCACACCACACACATTCAGCATGTTTCAAAATGCATGGTGGCCTATTTATTATTGGAGGGGTACTCCAACTGACAAACAAATACCTAGAAATGAAGTCATCTGGCCAGGACATGTTTACACAAACACTGCTGAGGGATTTTATGGCTGATGTTTCCCTGTAAGCCTTCACCGCTCTCCCTAACAGTTCCTCTTTTCCCCCCTCTATGTTCCCAAACACACAGTTGATCAAAACACAGCAAGTAGATGCTATACTGGACCACAGAAACCACCATACTCTAAAACAAACCTCTAAATGTGAGGGCTTTAGGGTCCAGATGTCTTTGCAGTATGGAAAAGAAAAAAAGGGGGGGGGCGGGGGACCACCGGACTTGATAACGCGTTGAGGTCAGACACGTTAGCTACCCCATTTACTCCCCCCGTCACCCCCTCTCCATCCTCCCTGAAACAAGATCATAATAACGAAGGCAGAGTGTATTAGGAGTCTGGACTCCAACACCACAGGGTCCACGCAGACTAAACAAGTCCACTTGACGGTGGAAAGAATTGTTCTTTGGGAGAAATGCATCCAGCGGCCACGCCAGAAAACATAAATAAGGAGCAAGCCACCAGGGCCCCTTTGAAACATCTGTGTTGTAATTAATTGCACTAATGCCTGGGTGGCACTGTCGTCACCCAGGAATAATCAGCTGCGGATATGTTTCTATTGCGATTCTGAGGCATGCAAATTCTCTCTGTCTGCCTCTCTTACTTTATCTGCCTCTCTTAATCAAATCTGACTTTGCCTAAAGAAATATTATTCGTTTGGGACTTTTCCTGTGCGTTCAGTTCGTTTACGGTTGGACACGATACACTTACGGACCTGAGCAGATGGGCCTAACCCTGCAGGATCTCAGTCTCTCGACTTCCTGCACAAGTCCTGATAAGACGATAGGTAAAAACACGGTGCGGTTCAGCTTGAGACTCAATATGCAATTGGTTTGAATTACAAAGTCTGCTTATGTTTGCAGTTATTTCCTAACTGCCAGCGTGATACATCAGACGCAAATGCTTACACATCTGTATCATCCGTATCATGAGGGATGCTTTCATGCCCTGTCTGCATATTTTCTCGTCTCGAGTGACAAATGTTTATCGCATGTACTCGGCTTTGCGGGAACAGTTTATAGATCCGTCCTGATCGGAACAATTTCTGATACTGTGTTGCATATGGTAGGGATTAAGAGACAGTGACACGCACACACATTTGAATTATGAAGTCGTACTCACGCGCATGTTCCCAACACATTCCAGTTGTTTAACATCAACTAATTAAGCATCAGACTGCACGGAAATGGACTGGACGGAACCGCTCACAGTGAAGTTCATGTGAATGATGAATAAAATGTGCGCGGGGTTGTATGCACAAACACGTGTGCTTAAAAAAGTATGTAGAGGTTTCTGAGCATGACAACAGGTGCCTTTGTGTTTTCCTTGCTCTCAGCAGAATAATCCCTGCTGTCAAATGCTCTGAGAATAACCAGCAGGCAACAACACAGCCAGCTAGTCAGTGCCGCTGTTAGCAATACTTTACACTAACATTTTGAAATGCAGTGATTATTCTCCAGTTACTGCTCTGCATTTGTTTTGGCCAAGGCAGGCGGTCATGATGTGACATGATGTGAAGTTCTATTCGCTGTGATAATTGTTAATTGTGTGTGTAGGGGACGTGTATGAGTGTCGAAGATTTGAGGAGGAAAATGAGCGAGAAAAGACGTCACTGCAGTGAAATGTGGTTAACTATAGATCCGTGGTTTCATGAGTCGGTTGCTGGATCTTGTTTGATATACTCTATGTGGAAAAACAAAAACCAGCATGCAATTAGGGATTGTGGGCTTGTTTGTCCCGTTAGATGGCATGTAAAAGTACAGAGGGATCACTTGCTTATTGAACCGAGACCTGACTGTATGCCACCCAAGTCTACAAACATATGACGGCTAAAAAGAGGCTCAGTGAAAAAGAAATGTGCTTCATATTTGTACCTTTTGGGGTCTACCAGCTTGTAGAGTTTTCCACTGTGTGACTGCGCCATGCTTTTACTGCTTGCCAGGATGTAGACCTCACCTGCAAAAGAGGAACAGTCAGATGAAATTGGCCATCTACACTATTTGCATGACATACTTTATATATGCAGCAAAAGTCCCAATGCTTCGCAAAAATAAGAAGAGGAGACAAGCAGACAAGAGAGGATGAGAGGAGAAGACACGAGGAGATGAAGACAATGAGTGTAGCTAAAGCTTCTGCATTGCCGCACTTGCCAAAGGACTTTAAGAAAGAGTTTAACGGGACAATTGGATACTCATGACTGGGAACCAGGCGGATAATTTAATGAGGAACAAGCCCGCAAGAAAATTCCATAAGGGGACAAATTGTAAACATGTGTCTGTGGGGCCCATAGTTTGGGACACAAGCCCACCCCCCTCTATGATTCTTGCACCACTTGCAAATCATGATCAAATGCAGGAATCTTTAAATACCTCGTCAAATAATAACTCCAAGACCTGGCAAGAGCCGTGATCAAACATTTCTGATGCGATCGCGTCCTCGTTTTAATCAGAAACACCAGAGCTGACAGCTAATAATTCCGAGAGTCTGGTGGGGGTCCAACTGGTAAAAATGTTCTGTATCATATTAGTCTGCTCACCTCAGCTCACCCTCCCCTTATCTTTACGCTGCAGTCCCCCAGGTAAACAGTAACACATCTCCCCACTCATGCAAAACATCGCCTAGTAGGTGGCCCAATACATAGCTCATAAGTGGGTCTTTGGAGTATCATTGCTATCTTATGGAAATGACAATTAATCCAGGAGGAAGCACGCACTATTTAATATCCTGTTGGGAGTGAGCCATGGAGGTAGAGTAAGTGGGGTATTACTTGCCCTGTAGTTTAGAGTTTTACTTCTTGTTGGCTGGGTGTTGCAATATTCCCAGATTTTCAGTCGTGTTTTTATTCATTACCATGTGTGCACGCAAAAAATTAAGTTTTCCATAGTTTTGACATCCGTCATTTGAAATCAACAAGCATTTATGCGTTCATGTAAAACCCTAAAGTGATTTCAGAAAGATATGAAGACGTGTGAAACATAGCTGTCATTCATGCGGATATAGAGAGGAAGAACAAAACAAAGGGAGGGAGAAAAGAAAGCTAGATTGAATGGCAGCAGAACAGTGTTGGTTTCTTATCATTCATTGCTCTACTAACCCAGTTCATCCTCTCCAAAACCCAAGATGTGCCCCACAAGCATAGAGCCACAGGAGCCAGCTGAGCCAAGACACAGAGCTTTCTCCTGCCACTGTTCACCACTTCCTGATGTTGACAATGTAGATTTCTGGAGGATCCGCAGGTTGCTGAGACAAACATAGCACACAGAGTAGGTCAGTTACTACAGTCATGTAGACTTTTACGATACTGCGCATAATAAAAAACAATGCAACTCATTTGCAGCCGTTGAGATCTGGAAACAGCTTTTACTCCTAGTAATATAGTTCAATGACCCATCTTCCTTTTCCACCCAGCGTCTCACATGGTGTCATTTAAGACCTCGGCTTTTAGTTTCAAAACAAACATCATGCCGGAGCCTTCACTTAGCCACAACAGTGTGCCCTCAAATTGTAATGAGGCACAGAATTAACCGACCACACATTGTTTTAAACACAGTGCCAACTCCTGATAGTGTACTCCCCCCCCGCTATTTACTTCCTTTGTTTACTCAAGCGTCAGTGTTTGACATCAGCAAAGTGGGATAAATTACAAACCAAAGAAAAGTGTGTGTGAACAGTACAGGGCAGGATGTCTAATCTCAGTTTACACTGAATGGGCCGTGCTGTAGTGGTGACAGTAACATGAAACTTGTTTTCCCCCATGTGGAAGGAACTTTGTGTTTACTTTGGCACATAACGCAAGGTGCATCATGTGCCAATGCAAGGGACAGATTGTCAGTGTGAGAATAGACAAAGAGTTATGTTGATCCACATCAGACTGAAGATGTTTCTGCCAGCTCATCCATCAACAGGGTAAAGCCACTACATAGTCCTTCAAATAAGAATGTCTGTCATCGAGTCTGCAGGGAGTCGATCGAGATCTCAACATGTGGCAGCTTCATTTTTCAGTTTGATTGAGATCAGAAGTCTTCAAGTCCTTTGTCATGCTTACCCATTTTTATCTCCAAACACATAACTGCCATAAAGTCTTCTAGACTGGCAGCCTCTGTAGATGAAGCCCCCCACGGGTGGTGCTCCTCCACTGGTCTGCAGGTCATACACAGAGGGCTCATTTTCTATGGAGGAGAGAGGAGGCAAAGGTCTGATTTAGGCACCGCTGCCTGCATGCATCACCGGTAAACAATCAGTCAGCATTCACAAATTCAATCTGCATCCTTCAGTGGTTATAATCTATTGAGTTATTCAATGAATTGTTACAATTCATGCTTGGAATAAGTGCTATTTTGTTTGGGCTGAAAGACGAACCATGCTTGCTTAATTCTGTCTGTTAGATATAATAGTAATGTGGTTCCTTCTAGGGAAACCCGCTTCCATGAGAAAAAAGAGCAAAGGGTGAATCCTGATTTAAGTTGGACAGCAATATATTGGAATTTCCTTCGGCAGCCACTTCAGACTTTAATGTGTCTTTATCAAAACTGGAAGAGAATGTATTAATCTTTTATTCATAAGTGTGGTGTTGAGGCAACATGGCATGTTTTCTGGATTACAGTTGTCTTGGCAAAGGGAAATATGAATGGAGGTTTGCTGCCTTTAAAAATTTATGATCCGAGACCTGGTGTGCTCATTTCCAAGCTGCAATCACTTTAGAGGTTGGCTGAAGTGGCTAAATCAGGCACCTAGCCAGGTGAGAGCTGGTCTGTGACAAGAACTGGCACTTTGAATTGGAGTGAGAGATACAAGGTTGAAGGATTAATTTGTGCTGCCAAAGCATCACCAGTCCAATGCAGTTTGGAACAATTCAGTCATTTGTTTTGTTGTGAACAGAAGAAAGCTGAGCATTGTCAAGGTGCTGCTGTTATTGATTATTTTCTCGATGTGAGAAGAACTAGGCTCCTCTCTGCTTGTTTTCAGCTATGTCGAACCATCATCTCGACGGTTATTGTTGGTGACAGCTTTAAATCTTACTTGTGGAAACAACTTCACATTCACTTGGCAAATCTACACTCCACAAGGGATGAATCTTTGTAGACCACATCATTTTTACATTTAACCTTCACTGTCTCTCCACTCACCCTAGTGTGTTTTCTGAACTCGTTGCCAAAACACCGTGCTCTTACAAAATGAAAGACATTCGTAAAAACAGATGTAATTTTCAGCAGAATAAATATGAAAGGTTATCCAAGAGGTTAAGGTATTTTCATGTCTTTCTCCAGACGTAATGCCATCTAACAAAACTCGGGCAAAGGTTGCGCTTAGTTGTTTTTATCGAGGGCTCTATTAACATTGCAAAATGATGAACTCCAAAGTTCAAAAAGGTAAATATCCTGAACATCTTTGGAAATTCTCATGGAAATTGTAGCTCACCGTAATCTTTCCCCTTCGTAATCTCCAGTATTCTTCCTGCTGATGCATTTTTGCCACTGGCATCTGTACAGAGGATCAGGAAACTCCCATTGTCCATCTGAAGCCGATCCACTGCACACCTAAAGTTAGAAAAACCAGATGAGTTCAGGAGAAACAGAAATAATGTCTTGACCCAAACCAACTACAAGGTGGTAAACTGGTATAAGAACAGTAAGAATTTCTTAAACTCTTAAACAGCAGTAATAAAACAGCACATGTGAAAAATTGCATCATTTCTTGACTGAACAAAAAAACTTTGAATCAGCCGAGTTTTGAGCAGGGGACCTCTCTTGCCAGGAACATCTCTTAAGTTCTTCAGTATGATTCTCATCTAGTGTTTCACTCACCTGCCTGGGTCATGTAATCCATGGGCAAAGATTTCAGGTGGCTGGTTGGTGCTGTTGAAGTAAGGGTTGTTCCGCGGTATGGAATAAGGTGATGTGCAGCAGTCCGTGTCCACATCTACCCTCAGGACAGACCCTGTGAAATCACTGCATTCAAACACACAAACAAAATACACCTTCACGATGGTAGGAGCTAGGAAAGGATTCAATCTTGGGACACACATGCCAGCACTCGATCATTTGTACTATTCTAGGACCTCGGATCTCACCTTAGTCCATCCATCTCCTCCATATCATCCAGGGTGATCATGCCGTCCCCCAGGATGATGTGCAACAGACCGTCGGGGCTAAAGAGAAGCTGACCGCCAAGGTGCTTCCTGTGCAGCTCTGCCACTTCCATCAGGACCCTCACAGTCCGGGTGTCCACCTGGTTTGGGTTTTTTCTAAAGAGAAACATAACATTTTTATACCTACATGCTTCCCTGGAGTCTCATATATATATATTTAAAACTCCACATTGTATTAGGGTCTTGGTGGTGGTGGTGATTTATTTTGAAACATGCTGCGTAAGACATGATTTTGTAAATGAGTGCGCACTCTGATTGTGTCCAATTACTTGGGAGAATAATTGCGTTGGTGGCCGAAATGATACAAAGACATGGATAAGAGACGCTGAAAGTTGACAAGCCAAACAAAATTCAACATTGAATGACCTTAAATTGTTTGCTGTCTGGAGACATTTAGTCAAAATCTAATGCATTGTCTCATTCAGGCGAAGACAGTGGGTGGAGATGAAACACAGACTTCAAAATGTTGCACAATTTCTAGTGCAAAGTGAAGATTTGGCTTCACAGTATCAGCAACAAATATTTCATGATGTGCTATTTTGGGTAGTCCTGCAATTTTTAAAAAGCAGCTTGCCAGAGAAAAAAAAAAATGACTCTCTTACACAACCATCAAATACTTTAACCGTCATTTCTCTATTGGACCCTCAAATTAAGGACTATACGCCGCAGTCACCAAGACTGCACGCCAAGACTATAATTAAGATTAGATCATTAAGTCAAACATACAACTGTGATTATGCAAATTAAAATGTAACACTTAAACGCAGTCGTGAGAGAAGATCGTTGTCTTAATCACAGGTGTGTGATTAAGAATGTTGCAAATGAACGCCCAATCATATATTCAGCAAAACACAGCAGGCATTAGGTGGGACGTTTGACCTACTTTCTAAATCCCCATGAGACAGAAATACTTAATTTTTTAATTGCACCTTTAGAAAAATTACCCTGTGCGCCCTTGAAGCTTTCGTACTTACCGTGGTTGCAATGGTGTCTGACAAAAATGTGTCGAATCAGTATTGTTAGCCACTTTTATCCTCCAGTGTTTGGTGATCAGGACTCTTTCATAACATTCATAACAACATAATAGGTTTCAATTTTGTGCTTTTCTAACACTTACTAGCTTACCATTTTTACAAATCTTCATCATCGTGAAATAAACTGAGAGCGTGTACTGACAAGCAGATTGTGGGAATATTCATCAACTGTTGTATATCACCTTTTTCAGTCTTCATGCCTTGAAATATTTAAGGTTAAATAGGCCGATGGAAAATGCATGTTCAGGTTATATTGATCCTCATTTGGTGACGGATGAGTCGGTTTAATATTGTGTGTAGACTGTGAGGCAGCTCAGGTTTTCGGTTTCCTTTCAGACACTGAATGACCCATATTTAAGGTAGATTTGGCACACACTTCTCCCATTACCTCGAAACGGTGTATTCAACCACACGGAGAATGTGGTCGTGTGGTCCGATGGCCCAGCGCTCTTGGTTGGTGGTGTAGGAGACGTAGAGCTTGCCATTCTTCTTGTAATTGGGGTGGAATGCCAGGCTTAGCAGGCCCCTTTCATCTCCACCCTGCAGTCAGATGAGAAACACAAAAGATCCAGGAGTTAATTATGTCCCTCCTTGGCTTCTGCTCGGCTGTGTGGGGTTGGAATCACCCCCCTCGGCCATCTTCATCATCACCAAGACCACGACATGCAACCCCTGCAACCCATCACTCCCCCCCCAGCTCCTTTAATTCTTCAACCTCTCTAATCCCCTTTTTTATTTATCCATCACATTCCCTTTCACACCCCTGCTATTCTCCCATTCTCTCTTTTTCTACCCTCGCCTGTTTCACTTCACACCTTCACCAACCTCCTTGAATATACCATTACCAACCATTATAAAGCATTTGACTCTGGGTAGAGCTGCACCTCCTCTACAACCCCCCGCCTTCGCCCAGTCTTCTCTGCAGCCTGGTTATGTGCGCTCGTCCACAGGGTCGGGGGGCCCCTGTGACGCCCAGGCCCTCCCGGTGGCCTCCATTGTGCAGTGATTTGTGTGTGTAATCTATGGGGGATATCCGTGAATGCTACGCTGAGTGGCTGAAAGAATTTATTAGCTCACTCACAGTTCATAGAGAGCACAAAAGTGCAGAGTGCTTCAGTCCTTGCTTTTTGCTCCCCGTCCTCCCGCTCCTTCCCGGTTTACAAAGTCCATGCAAAATTCGAGGCTTGGGGGGGGATGGGGTGGGGGGGGGGCAGAGAGCTGCCAACTCCCACTGTCTTGGCAACATGTTTAGAAAACATCCAAATTGCTTGTGTAATATGTAAACCTTTGTCTCACCCCGGAGGCAGCTACATCAGTTGTCACTACCCTGGTGGTCCTCCCATCATAGTTAGCTGTAATAATCAGCTACAGTGTTTCATTCCCCAGGCAAGGCAAGCCAGGTCGGCCTTTTTTTTTTTTTTTATGTTGTACTCTCCCTCACTATTTCTCCTTGACAAAAGAATGAACAGAATGCTAGGCTTAGGTGTGAAGAATGTTTATAAAGTGGTCCCTGTGTGATTGTATCCCTCTGAAACAGCTTGATTCTTTTGTCTTTCACTGAGAAATAAAAAAACAAAAAATGGCAAAAGTGAGCATCATGCAGAGACGTTGTCCTACTCATGGCAAACAAGCAAGTATTTTGTCTACAGTTAACACAGCTGTCTCATTCTTAAGATATTGCTACACAAAATAGTACAAGAAAATAGGAATTCAGGAGGAAATATATGTCTTGGTTTGGACATAAGTGGCAGGCTCTGGATAGGTGTAATCTTTGTCAGGGCCAAGGAACACACATCATAAATTGGTGTACTGGATCCCGTAGTTCTGTTTGGACGGCATTAGACCCGGCCCAGTCAAACACAGCAGTGACACAGGCCACATGCGAATGCAAAAGAGATGACTCTTTGCAAAGGAATGTACTTGGAGTACCACTGAGCAACAACAGAGACCCACATGATAAGCCACAAGGGTTCAATCAATCTGAATATAAAGTGAAATGTTGTGAAAGTTGACAAATAAATCTCCACCCAAAAAGGCAGAGTTCCTCCGCAAAAAAATTTATGAGCACTACTAAATGTCAGATCATTGAAGTCAAATAAAAAAGGAGTTATGTGGGAGTGGATGCAGCACACTGTACAGCTGGATGTTAGTCGGACCAGAGGTGAATGCACTTTTGCCAAAGAATGTCAAAAAGTTGCATCTTGGGGAAGGAAATTCTTGACCTCACCTTGAAAAAGCTGGATCCATATGTTGGACCCAGGGATGCGTTGAACCGCATCCCGAAAATAAACTCACCATAGGGAGCGGGTCAAAGACCACAAATCCAAAGAGGTCTAGATCCGGAGCCAAAGGGGGACCACCAAGATACACAGTGGTTAAATGGGCTGAAATATTAGCTCCCTTGCTAATGACTAGCTCCTTCAGCAGCAGGCGAACAGCAGTGCTGGCACCAGAGCCATAAGAAACAAACACTGCATTAGAAAGCCTTTCACTGCAGAGCCAATCCAAGGAGACAACTTGATTAAAAGAAGACAGAGTGCCAACCTGTGGCTCCTGGGCATTGATCACGGTAAAACTGCTGCCAGAGCTGCAGTAGGTAAGATACTCTTGGCACGGCTCAAAAACTAATATACTGTACAAACAAGCTCATTTAGAGGACGTACAAACTGTGGGTTTCACATATTGTCAGCTGCAAAGGGAATTTTCAGGTGGTTTGGGTTTTTACATCGTGGGTTTAAAAGCTATACTTAGACTGAGGAATTTTGCTCTGCCTTGTGTCATAGTAGTGTTGTACTGTAGTACTCGAGATCGGCATTCGACAGAATTTTTACTCTCAGACACAGAGGACTCTTTTATTTCAAGACGAGTCGAGACCACAAATGTGGGGACGTTACTAGACACCAACTCCAAGACAGTGAACACAGGAGACAGGAGAAGAAGCTGTGGCTGTCTGGGAGGAGATGTCAGCCAAATCTTCTGTTATGAAATTTGGCTACCTAAACCACGAGGATGTTCATCTGCAAAACAGCGTTGAAAAAAGAAAACGCACAGCGGCATTTGAATTCTTCAACGTAACGCTTACTGAGATGACTGGGACGACATCGAACTATAACGGGACCTTGCAAAGGAAGCATAAAGAAAGGTAAGCTTAAGTGAAGCTAGCTAGGTCTTGCCTCGGTCTCGACACCCTGTGGTCTTGGTCGCAAACTCTTAACTTCACATAAATAGTAATTAATAGTAATTTACTGTCGTAACTTCTTAACACCGGATGTTACTGCTGCTGATTACAAAGCCTGCCATCGCCAAGCCCCTTTCAAATTATTCAAATGACTCTGCAGTGTCAACTTGAAACACATTCCCTCCATTTTTCCCTTGAACATCTTTGTGCTTTTTATGACTGCCATCATTCTTCCACAGCCAGGCAGGGGGTTCTGATTGAATCTCTCATGAGGAATTATCTCTTCATTTTTCACAAACACCTGCCTCTGCATTCCTCTTTTCCCTCCAATTCTCCTCTCTGGGGGCTCCGGCTTTGGCACTGTCAGAGTGTTGGCGTCATTCCACAGAAAGCTGGGAAAGTGAGGTGCAGGGATGAGGAGCGGTTGTTATCTCACATCTCACGGTGCATTACATGGAATGCTGGTCCTGTCTGAGCGGCGGAGGCAGCGACACACACAACGCTACGATTCCCAATTCTGCAGGGGCAGCTGTCTTTGAGTACGAGTGACGCACGTGTTGGCTCATGCATTGTTACCCCGGACCTTTTGATCCTTCCTCGCCGGCTCGTGGGCATTCCTCCACCGAAAGACATTCCACATGAGTTGATTGGAGCAAAACAATGTCTACGCCCTTCACTCAAAGACTACCTGATGCATCTACACTCCCTCCTCCCTCCGTCCCTCCCTCACACAGACACTTCCTGGTAGTATTCTCTGCTTTTCTCTTGTGCAGCGAGAATCTAATCTCCTCTGCAACTCCTCCACCTGTTGATACATAAATCCTGACAAGCGCACAGAAATCCCATGATACATTAATCCTCCCACCAACCAAGAATAAGATATCATCCATCATGTGGGCCATAAAGCTCATAGAATAGAGCATTTTTTTTGTCTGACTGCTCTACTTGTTAACATACATCTTTCACTAGAAGGCATCCCACTGTTTGAGGATAATTGTGAGATCAGTATGAGTTTGACCCTGCCTTTGCTTCTAGTCAGAGTAAATAGTGAAGATGAGGCCACTTATTCTAGTCTGTATGAGAGCAGCCCCGAGCCTCCAATGGCCGCTGAGAATAGAGCAGCTGTCAGCGGAGCAGGGACAGAAAGAATAACATGCTGTGACTTATTTGTTTTAACAGTGAAATATTTTATTGCAGCCCCCCTCGCCCCTGTTACACAGGCTAATGCATGTCAGTGGACTGTCAAGCTCTGGGTTGCTGCTCACAGATGTCTTCATTTATAAAACTCACTGTCACTAACACACACACACACACACACACACACACACACACACACACACTCTCAATTGCCCTTTCTGAAGCTTTGCTCAATTGTAGTTGTTCTTATGTTAAATTGTATCATCATTTTTTCATTTATGTCATTCTTGAAAGCTCAAGTCACAAAAAATAATATTGTGATTATGTTGACATATGATTCACGATTAGTGGGAATGATCATGATTTTGATAGATACTTGGGGTCAATGAAACATTTTGATTATTTTTCGATTAGCTGTGCAGAATGAAAATGGTGGTGCTACCGTGTCCTCAAACATTTTGGGTGGCTCAAATTATCCTTAAATTGGCTATTTACACAGGAACTCCTGGGCCGGAGTGACCGGGCAGGCTACAGAAACTAGGAGTACGGCGGAGATGATTGCGTCATAAGCACGTTGACAGTGTTTGTGTAATTTCTCTCGCCGCCTGAAGGGGAAGACAAACGTTGCAAACTGCAGGTTTAAATCTCAAGTGTCCGAGTCAAAAAACAGCTACATGCACCAATTCCGTACCACATCCTGTAACAGGGCCCTGTCCAATCAGGAGGTTTGTCCACAATTCACTATAATGCTAGAGGTGTGTGAATGTGAGCTAATTGTGGAGAGACCACTGCGACGATGACATGTGTAGTGTGTGGGTGAATGTGTGTGTGTGTGGTAGGTGGGTGATTGGGGGGCTGCTGGAGTATAGAGATTGAATTTCAGGAGAAGAACACCCACGGCGCAGCTAGGAGCCCACACCACCACAGCACAGCATTGTTTCTGTGCAGTTCAGCTTAATTGGCACCGGGGGGATCCATGGAAGGAGGGGGATAGAAGACCAGAAGGAAGCACAGAACATTACAATCAAAGCATGTGCGTGGAGCTGATGATAAACCCGTTATCTGCCGTGTCTCCTGGGGGCCTGGGTTCCTCTCTCTGTATAAAGGCACCTTCATCCTGTTGATGCTGCCAGTAAACACCTTAGCCCTCCCCTGGTTCTGTTCACCCTGTGTGGCTGGGAGCCCGTTCTGGCAGCTAACATCACAGAATAGGACTCCTGGGGTCTGCGGGGGATCGAGCCACGTCTAATTGTCATAATGATCACTTTATCCACAACCAGTTTGGATTGAATGATGATAAGGAGGCACAGCAGAGCGGTGACAGTATCCCGTAGGGGGCAGTTGCATATTCAATTGCTATGCTCTGTTTGACTCCTTATAAGCAAAGGGTCTTGTCAGTGGAGGAGCGGGAGGCATGCATGATAGATAAACTTCCTGTCTGGGAGTGTGCCCCCACAAACATCCCAGCATCCCCATCTCGTGCGATCGAAACAATTCCTGAACAATTCTCAAATTCAAAATCTGAGATGCAGTGAGGATTACGGATAAAAAAAACAAATATCAGGACACGAGAGACATTACTCTGAAGATAAGTGTCTTTGCAAATGAGATGGAGAAATTTTAAAACTACAGTATAGATCGTCTTGCAAACAATTTATGTCTAAGTCTTGCAATACTTCCAATGCAACACAGCACCATACCACAACACACAAATTGTTGAAGTCTGCAAAAGTTTTATTCATGTGCACCTTAATTTATTTTTTCCCGACTTGCCTGCGTTTACTTTCCTCAGACAAGGCGCAAAGCCAAACAGAAGTAGAACACATGTTAACTTGCCCCGTGACACCCCGATATCCTATCATGTCCCCTCTTGGCAGCAAGCAACAAGATATCACAGACATCTGATAAAGACGAAGTTGATAAAGAATGCTGACAAGGCTACAAGAGTTGTTTAACCAATCGCCATATACAGTATTGGGTAAATCACCATGTGGGATATTACAACCCTTATAGAAACAATATGGGAGAGATTATGAAAGCCATTAACTCATCTTGTGAGAATTGGCAGAAAATTAGCAGTGAGCACAATGTGTGCTGTATGTACAGTTAATTAGCAGATAATAGTGTAATGATTAGCCCCGATCACATTTGATGAATGACTGCTTGTTTGGTGTAATTATATAATTAAATACTAATAGTGAGCAGGCAGCGCTTTCAAGGGATTTATCTTGGCCGGAGACGTTCCTCACACGTTTACATAGGTGCAAACAGTTGTGTTGGAAAGAACTGTGTTAAAGCTCTACCACATTACTCCCATACTCTGGAACTGTAGCAGGCAATATTTCATACTCCATTAGCCAAGTTCCTTCTCATTTTCTCTGTCCCGTTTGCATCTGTGTTACCTCTGTAATCCTTCCAACACTGTTAGCACTATGAAGGCAGGCTCACTCATACCTTCAGGCCACTCTGCACCAGCTTGTGGATGTCCAGGAAAGGCTCCTTGATTAACTCGAGGTCATGGTTGAGTATCCTGACAATCCCCTCCCTTTCCAGGACAAAGAGCCGCTGGGATCCATCCCCGCAGTGCACCACGGCCACCGGCTGCCTGAGACCACTCAACACCTCCTGGGCGCAGTAGCAGTTGTGTTTGTGTTTCCTGGGTAACAGGGGAGATACAAAAGGTCAGAGGCTGATGGTGGCGGTGAATAATCCAGTTAGAGGGTAGAGGGGGCATGATAGACTTTAAAGTATTTGGAAGGCATGACAATAGTTTCACCTAGAATGATTTTTATGACATTCACAATTATTTGGTGGAGAATTTTGTATGTTTTGTGAATGCTTTACTTGTTATTTTACTTTCATTATACATTTTTAAGCAAGAGACACAATACAATGTGCAGCAAAAATCCAGTTTTATCACTGTGTGTAACAACTACTGTGCGGTATGAAGACTTCCTGTTGTATGACTCCTTCTACAGCCATCTGAGGCAGCAGGTACACAGTGATTTCAATCTGCAGTCTCTGATTTGAGTAACAAAGTCAGACTTCATACCCCGCATCCACCAGTTCTCTTGATCAAAGCTTACGCAAAGTGATGGTTTATGACATGAACGTCATCATCAGGGTTGCAAATTATGATATTTTAAAGATGCGGTGGACACATATCTGATTCAAAGCCATAACATATGGGAGCTAATACTTCTTTCTCCCTTCTACATCACTGAACTCCCTCACAACCATCTTTCCCCACCAATCCTCTCTCTTGGTTTTTACTTCTTAAGTCAAAAACACCACTAACTAACACACTAACACGCCAACTCTCCCACACACCCACTGGTAATGTATAATGATGGATTATTTATTGTTCTATCCTGTTTTCTATGTGCTCCAATGGTGAGCTGCATGCCACTGGCCATGAAAATACCACAGAGTGTACCAGCACTCCCTAAGCATTGCATGAGGAACAGAGGAGCATTTGAGCTCCACAGCTTGACTCCCCAGACAAAGGCAATAATGTTAGCCAACAACTGTAACATTTTGGCCCATTCTCCCGGCCTCTAACGTAAGAGAGTCCTGCTCACTGTCATTTATCTGATAACTATCAGAGGATAAGGAGCAGGAGCGACAAATGAGACCCCGAAGTTATTTGACTGAATGTTGGTTGCTGTAATTCAGGTGCACATGCTGCTTGGCCTTCTTGCCTCAGGGAAAACAGAGATGAAAGGCATCCCCCCATGGACAAAAGGGCAAAGCCCTCTGTGATGTACAGACCTTTGCAGTGAGGGAGGCAACCAGAATGACGCAGGATAAGCATTTTCATTATGTGAGCAAAGCTGAGCAAATGCAGTCTGGACAAACTTTAGGATTAGAGGAGAGATGGCATAGCATTTCTGTCTGAGAGTATGGTCCATGTCAAAATGGACTAGTGAACCCAGAACATGTGACCGAGGCTACGCCTGTTTCAATTACGACATAAAAATCACAGCTGAATGTCATGAATCTGAAGTTCTAATGAAGCCTGAAAAGAAAAGTTCACTTGGCTGAAACACATTAAGAAGAAGCCAAAGCTTATTCAAAACAATACGTACATCTTCCATAATGTCATTCAAATGGATGAAAAACCATGGTAAAAGTCAAGCTACAAACCTAGTGCTGATATCTTCAATTTTTTCATCTCCCAAGTAGTTGGAATCTTGCCCTTGTGGTTGCCTTCGTTGAAAATCTGGAAAGCACAGACTGGCATCTCTCCTCCCATAGTATTGGCAGAACTCATCCACATCGGCTTGGAACAGTTCTAGCAAACACGACAGATACAGAGAAAGGGTCAAGCACTTACTGTAGTTACTTCACGACTTCATTCCCTGGGCTCATGTAGACGTCTAAACCGAGAAAATCCAAAGAACTTTCTCCTAACATTGCGTTTCACTTTTTAAGTTTTGTGTGTGCGCACATGTCTGTAATGTATGTGGCTTTACCATATGTGTATACATGCATGAGTATGTGCAGGACAAGACAAAACAGTAAGAGAGAAAGAGAGAAAGGATGTGATGTGCTCGTGTGCTGGGGAGGGTTGGAGTTATGCTTGATGAGCCAAACCAAATCCTGGCTAGACTGGGCTGAAATGAACAAGTGAAGAGAAACTGGGCCAAACCAAATGGATCACAGATTAGACAGAGTTCTGCAGTGAACTATACCTCCTCCACAGAGCAAAAAGACTGCATTCTCAATTTAAGTTTACACTGTCATTTTCTTTTATTTGAGGAATTATGTTTTGTGCAAAAGCCTTAATGGATTCCTATAGAAAAGGGCTGAGTGTTGTTTAAGTATGATCAGTAGCACAGTAATCAATGACAATAAAGAATTTGGAATACACCCAATACAAGATCAGGTGTCATCAGGGCAGTAATATTCTCTCTATGGCACAAAGATATCTTCCATCAGCTTGCTCGTTGGTGATTTAGGGTTGGCTAGGGTTGTTTAGTGGCATCCCCAAAGAAGTGCTCTTGAGAAAGATGCTATACCAAAAAAAAAATTACACATATGTTACCCTAGAATATAAGCTCAACAGTCAGTTTCAACAGAGATGTTAGATACAAAGCAATGGGTGTCTTCTGTACTATTACTCAAAGTATTGAACTCAATATCTTGTTCAAAATCTTGTCAAACCTTAGTGTTCGGTAAAGAAATGTATTGCCAGGCAGTCTTTTTAAAATTCTGATTAACAACGTATGCAAAGAAAAAACTTGCCACATAGCAAACTTAGCATAGCATACAATAATTTAAAAAGTAACAGACCCCCCTGTCGCAGCATCACAAAAATCACAGACACTGACCTCTAAAATAAAGTTATATTCAGCTCATCCAGCTGTTCCAGAAGCTCTGCACACACAACCTTAACAAACCCAGACACAATCCCAACCAAACTATCAACAAAAACACTACATTGCTTATCAGAAAAAAGGAAACAATTGGTCAAACACTGAAGCAGAAAGACAAAACTGTGAATATTAATTTAAAAGAACAGGTCACAAAAGAACCAAGTCTCTGCAGTAGACGATACACAATATCAGAACTCAGCATGTGGAAAGATTTGTCCCCGTACAAAACTATGTTCATCTAATGAATTGCCGCTATTGTAAGTCCTGCAATTCTTGGGGATCTTCTTTAATGACCTGAGCACTTGTTTTTCCTTTCAAACAGGTGTGATTGGTTTGTATTAGTGGGCAACACATGGGCACAGCATGAGAAATGAAACAAATATGGCATGCAATACCAGATAAACAAAAATGTTTTCAGGTAGAGAGATATTCTTGGCTTGCATTTCAAAACAAAGACAGGATGTTCACGACATGCTTACCGAGTTGTGTGATGGCAACTTTCGGCCACAAATCTGACCAAAACCTTTCAATTTGTTTTCAGATTCCATCTCAACGCTTCTATTACTAGATATCGGTGCGGATTTGGTCACTGTATTCTAATAGAGAAGCTGGGAGATCAATTTGCCGTCTCCGGCCTGGCTCTCGAATGGTTTAAGTCTGATTAAAATTATGGAGTACCTCAGGGCTCTGTTTGTGACCTTCTGCATTTCTCTTAAAGTTCACCTCTTGGCAAAAACATAGGCAGTAATGGAATGGTTTTTCCACTGTTACGCTGATGATACTCAGCTGTGTGTGCCTGTAAAAGATGATCGCACCCGATTTATTAACACAGTTCTGAACTCGAAGCCTGCTTGTCAGCTGTGAATAACTGGATGTCACTTCATTTCCAGCTCCTAAATACTGATAACACTAGCATGCTGGGCACTGGTCCCGCTGGACATAGACAACACTGACTCTTACTCGAGACGATCAGACAGTCTGACTCTGTTGAGGCCTTTAAATCTGAACCCACAAATCTTGCCGTTTTAACTTCCAGTTAGTTGCAGTTTTTTTTATTACTCAGCCCCAATGAATCTATTAAGCCGAGTACTAAACGTCCATGTCCCTCTGTTGTTTGTTGTCCCCTATCATTTGTTGTAAGTAAAATTGAGTTGACTTTGCTCGACTTACTGATTGTATTCTTCTAATCTAGTTTATGGATTAAAAGGTTAATCTATCATATTCCTTATTTCCCTGGCCTGCTGGTTTACCTAAAAGGTTTCAGTGCCAGAGCAAAAAGTGATCTGCATGAAGTAACACACATCTACGCTTCCAGCCTGAGCAGTCACAACATTATTCCCAGCAAAAAGCAAAGTGTGCAGTCGGTCTCAGAGGCCCTTCGCGACCTAAAAACAATCTTGCCAATATTGTTTCCTTTAGGCAATCCCTCCGAGGACGGAGGAGAACAAATACACCAGTGATAAAAACACAAACAGGACTCTCCCTGTCCCTGCTTTCATCTCCCTCTCCTGCCACACACCGACCACAAGCGCTGACCGCACCAAATACTGGAGGTGATAGGATATCCCCTGAAACATCTAAACACAACATGAAGATCAAACACGTAGAAACACACTCACACACACACAGTTCTGGCAATACCACCCACCCACTTGTGTCTGCAGTTATCTTAACCATGCTGGTTGCGGACCTCGGCTGCAGGGTGGGGGGATGAGTGAAGAGGGGAGGAAGTTAGAAGAGAAGAGGAGTACGGGGAAGGTGGGAGGCATCCAGGCAGAAGTGAGAGTCGAGGCAGTAAATGTCTTTATGGAAAAATGGGGGCTAAGTACACAGCCTAATCAAGGGGCGGCAGGAAATTTCATGGGAGAGAGATGACAGTTATGGATGCTGTAAAGGCTACCGTTTCATTTTAATACCTTAGCAAAACTTAAGGGCATATCATATTGTCCGGTCATGTTTGTGGTTATATTCACTGTTACTGCCTCGCATAATACAATTCAGAGCCACAATACTCAAAAATATTATAAAATACCAACAAAGTGTTTGTCAAAGCAATGCAGTTAACTTTCTGGAAGCAATAGCATTCAATCTAATTCATCTTTTTTTTCGTAGTAGGTTGTGAATTTTTATTGTAAGACATTTCCAAATCTGGAAATGATTGAAAAAAAGAATGAACTAAGTAAAAGAGAAGAGGAAGCGCATATGAGAGAAATAAGACAAGAGAGAAAGAGAGAGAGAGGGGGAGAGAGAAAAGGGGGATAAAGATAGAGGGAGAGAAAGAGAGAGAGAAAGCAAGAGACAGAACTCTGTCCATATTCCCGGCTCCCCAGCGCTAAAGTTATACTTCCATCTGGTTATCTTCCAAGGCAACCTGGGTGGCCCACCCCAAGTACTTGACATCTTGATGCACTTCAGCAGTTTTACATACACACAACCTTTGTAGAAAAATAAATGTGTCATTCGTCACCACATATGCTGATCTGTGGAGGGCTGGGGGGGGGAGGCAAGCGGGGAGGAGTGCAACGGTGGACGCAGGGAGGGGGGATTCTTGTCTGGATTCCTCTCTCGTGCTTTTTTGGTTTGACTCTCTGAGCCCATATGTCTGTCAGCTCGTGTGCAGGTGATATACCTCCAGACAAGTCCTCTTCTTCGCTCCTGGCTCTATGCTCTGTGGAGCCCCACTCGCCAACCTCAATCGTAGTTCAAGTGTTGTACAAGATACGCCAGCAGGCCATTAGATGCAGACGAGGATGGACCCAGATGGAATGTATGTGTTTGATATTTGACTTGAGCTGCAGCGTATCATGTGGGTGGGTTGCAGACAAGTGTGTTTGAAACTGTTCTCTGTTTGCAAATCTCAGCAGATCTAATCAGTTTGTGGCGACAGAGATTGGAAGAAGACTTGGCTGGAGGAGTAAAGACAGTCAAAAAGTGTTTGATCATGTTTGGTATGCACTCTGAAGGCACAGGTACCTGTGATCTTGCATCCCTTCAAAGGAAATTCTTCTGAAGACCAAATGCTTTCAGGGGGCAGAAGGGTTCCTATCATTTAGCATTACCGTATCCACGAGGAAAACTGTTGTATCAATGAGTTTTTTCCCTGTCCTGTGGTTTTGGCCATCTTGTAGTAGAGCTCATGGACAGAACTGACAGAGGCCGGTAAAGACACACTTGAACTATGTTTAGATTTATGTGATGTGAACTTACTACTCAAATGAAAACATCCTGGTGGCAGAGCATGACACAGAGGATTATAAGTGGCAGTTTATGTCTGAGGAAGGCAAGGTGCCGGGCAGTCATGTCTAGACCACAGCTAGGGTGCTTATGCATCCCGAATACAGAATCAACCCCGGGAGTCGAGTCTGGTAAGCAGAATCCAGGAACGGGTCATAAAATAGTTCATTTTGTTCCAGCCCTGTTTTCTGGTACACTGGTCAGGCTGAACTTGCTTTTGTCAGTCCATGTGAGATATTTGTTTTCACACCCACCTTTGCGAATCAAATATTTTCCATTCACATGTCAGGAAATGCCTTCAAATCTGTGTATTGTTACTACGCTCGAGATCTTCAAAAAGTCATTTTTTTGTAAACGTAAAATAAACATGCATGATCGATATGAACCAAACACAGACAAGAGAACAAAACATTACGCAGCAATGTTATAATATTGTCATATATTAATATAATATTGCTCTGCTCTTTGTAAGACCAAATGTGCAAGATCAGTCTGCAGACTAATCAGCAAACTGCTGTATATATTGTGCGTGGCAAGTAATTTTACTGATGCATTAAAGTGCAACAGTAAAGAAAGGAGGGAGGCAGCGAGCGAGCAAACGGGTGAGACAAGCTCAGCAACAAATGGAGGTGAGGTCAGATGAGGTAAGAGCTGGATAAATAAATATTCACAGACCAGACTACTGACGCACCACTTCTTGCATAAGTCCAAAAATCTGCCAGTTCTACATGTGCAGCCCGAGTCTCAATGAGAAATGAGGCCTGCTGTGAATTTTAATTCATCACAATCACACGTGTCCGTTTGCTTTCAAATGTACGGGAGACTGAACTGAGCAAGCAAAACACATGCGTACATCACTTACTCTGTTCATGTGTTTGCTTGGGTATCACCAGGTAACCACACACACGGGCTGTAATTCAAGTCACACTCATGGTCATTATTATCTGCGTAAATTACCTGGTATGTGCCCCCTGCAGGTGTAGTAGAACTCGCGGCAGAAGTCCTGGCAGAGCCGTGGCAGGTCTGGCTCCCTGTGTGGCATCTTATCCATGTCCAAGGAGTGGAACAACACCTGGGCATTGGGGGAGCAGCGAGCACACTTGATCTCCTCCAGGAGACGTCCACATTCTGTGTTGTTGGTGGAGAAAATCTGGAGACCACACGCAACAAGAGCCAATGATTAAAAATGGTGGGCTGTAAACTTTTACTTCTTTCTTCACTTTGCACTGGCGAGCCACCTTGTAGCTTAGGATAAGCTGGACGTTTGGTGATATAACATCATAAACACTACGCTACGGAGCAGGGAAAGTTTAGATTGCAGGGTGCATTTTTAAATCTTCGTTATCGTAAATTCTTGACAACTTAAGACGCTGTCTGAAATTATCAACAACTAACTATACGAGATGATTTGTTGGCAAATGATCTCGTGAGTCCAGATTGCCTTTTTAAGGCAAATACTAGCCTGTTAAAGTTTTTAACAAACTTTTGTTTCCTTACTTTGTTAGACGTACATACATCACCCCATGTAACGTGTGAAATTGAGAAAATGAAAAGTGGTTTTGATTAAATGTTTAAATCATTCCTATAATAAAACACAGACATGTCTAAGCACTTTCCAGCCCTCAACAGACCTTCCCATTAAACAACCCTAAATTAGATAATCTTACCCCAGTTACCACACGCAAAGTCAGTGATCTCTACTTCACACAAATGCTCTAAAGCTACAACTTACTTACAAGTTATAACTGTATGTTAACATCTTCCTCCCATATGACACAGCGGGATACTCTGTCAACAGCATGAAGCAATACAAGATGTCATAAATCCATTACCTCACATGCCACATCATGCGTTAAATGTCATTGTCATCATGGAGTCTGTTTATATTCTACATGATGTGCAGATCTGACATGTGGTTAGTTTGGATAGTTATGGTTCGGGCTGGTATCATGCTGACAAAGCTTGCACACACAGTAATTTAATTTTTTTCAAAGCATCATCTGTAGAATGAAGAATGAGGAGGGAGACAGACGGTCACTTGCATAGTGTGAAAGTCTGCAGCATCTCTACCACGATCTGCATGAACGTTCACACCATTCACGCTGCAAAGACACTCCAAATTCTCACTGGTACCGGTGGTATAGCCTCTTTCCTCGTCTTCCCACTGAAACGTTTCTTTTTGTTTACAATCTCATGTACTCAAACTGAATTGGGAATCCTAAAGCTGCATTACACTGGTGTTTTCACATTTCTATCCTATCCTCGCAACATTTTCTGTGACATCCACTTCTGTAGCCTTCGAGAACAATTTGTTAAACATTGAGGTTGGAACACCCTGTCTGTTTGGAGAAATAAACAGAGAAATCATCTCATTCACTGCCTACTTACCCAAGTTCATAAACAGTTAAAGTCAAATTACAATTCCCATGTCTGACAGATCTCGGGGGCATGAAATGAATGAAGTCAAATAAGAGCCTCAAAGCCTGACTTTAGGGTCATTACGCAAAAGTACACAAAGAGTTAATCCAAAAGAAATTAGCAGGATTATTTACATAACAAATTAGCTGTAATAAAACACAATGTAATCTGTTTTAGGTCAAGAGCCGTGCTGCTTGGGCAGTCAGGCAGGCAGGCAGGCAGGCAGGCAGGCTGGTAGTGCTTTGCTCTGTGTGAGGTCCATGTGTAAACACCAATTTAGAGATAGACAGGCACATCATTCCCACTCTGGTATCAACAAATTAGCAGTCTGTCGAAGTCAATTAGAGCAGCAGACCCAAGGCCAACATATGGATGCCTTACACTTCGCTCGGACTGCAGAACAAACTGCAACGGAGGGAAAGATTTTCTATTCAGTTATTCAGAGCTGTGTTTGCACAACAGGTGGCAAAACCTTGACGGTCTACCTGAAAAATGTTCGGCGAATCTCTCACGGCAAAGGGCAGTACAGACGAACTGAGGAGGGAAAATAAATCCTAGCCTGTTGGAGGGTCCATAGAAGAACTCTGATCTGAATCCCCCTTTTGTTCTATATATTATCTAATTTCCTAATTGACGTTTTCCCCAAAAAGGGAGCTCCAGGCTGGCTATGACCCTGTATGTGTGGTGTGTTCCTCTGTCTCCGTGCCCTGTTCACTCATGCCATGTAGTATTGTGGGCATGCCTGCCCTCCTGCTCTAAATTGCCCATTGATTCTGTGTGCCATGGGCTGGCACGAGGTCCACGGAGAGTAGCATTTGTGTGCTCTCAGCCATGCCCTGTGTCCATATGTTGCTGGGACGGGCTCCAAAGTTGCCATCATCCAAACCAGAACAAGTGGACCTTTGTTTGTTGTCTTTTGCTGAATCTCAGCGAGTACGTTCCTCAAAAGCAGGGAGAAAATGGCAATGAGGCTCAGCTGTTGCACTTTTGCTGAGGACACGCTAAAGCAGGTCAAGAACAGAGCCATAATAAGCAAACACGGCGCTATAATAGCTAAGAAAATAAAATTGTCATTAATGCATCCCCTGGCTATTTCAGACGTTCACATTTCATTTTGTGAAGTTGGCATCCCACCAAGCTGCGATGCACTGCTTCATATGGGAGAACAGCTGTTACAGGATTACTTCTTTCAACGATAGGCATCAGCATAATGGCCTTTGCCAATGAAATTGCCGGAACAAACATGTTAATATACAATGCCACACTTGGAAAGGGGGAAAAAAAAAATCACTCGTCTTCAGTGACACTCTGCAAACCTCATATGGTTGGAGACACCGAGAGAGCACTGATGTAGGCAACACTAAGCTTAAAGAAAACACTCGTCCCACTGGGAATAGGTGTAAGTTGGTTGGCAGGGGGGTATGGTGAAGGACACACACCCTCTCAAAGGCATTAACACTTGGACTGGGCCGACGATTGGGGGGGGAGAGTGATGTTCTCCAGCTTCTCCCATTAGCGAAACCAACAAACACAATGGTGTTGTTGTTATTCTTTTGCCATAATCAGAAAGGGCTCCGTGTGTGGGCAGTGTAGTGGGGAGGAGGAGAAGTCGAGTTCGTCCTATTCACTCCCCCCCCCCCCCCCCCCCCCCCACACCCCTCTTATTTGCATGACTTGAGCAAATTAAATGATGCAATATGGCTTTTTGTCGCAACACAAAGTGAGATACCACCCAGCCACTGAATGATTCGAGGAGTGGTTTACATGAGAATGGCCCGGTGTGGATCCAACGGAATCCGCTACAAGTTTGGCGCATACAGTCGCCTTTTTTTCCCCTTTCTCCTGCCATTCCCCCACGGAAACCGAGCGGAGGTTTAAAAGCACGTCTTTACACGACATTACGACACGTTTCTTTTCTTTTCTTTCTTTTTTTTTTTTAACACCACTTCGGTCGATACCATAACGGACAGGAGTGCGTTATGGTATCGCGTAAAAAACGAGAGCCCGGCACATTTATGGAACTTTTCCCCAAAACGTCAGGCGAACACATTCCTGTGCGTAAACGCTGCGAACAAATGGCTGTTAAACAAGCTCCTACCTTGTCGGATAGCAAACAGCTGAACGGTTTATCTAGTAAACCCCCTTTTTCTGCTGACAGTTGCGGCGAGAAGTAACGTAAAACGGCGAGTGATTACCATGGTAACGCCGAAGCGCAATGGACGGCGGAATTTGCACCAGATTGCGTAAAGCAGGAAAACCCGGTAAACAAATGGAAACGTCACCTCGAAAACCGTGAAAATTCACTCCAATTCAGACAGATGCGCGTAAAATAAACACACACACCCATACAGGAAAGCCTTTAGGAGCTGCTTATAGAATGATATAAACACAAACCATCATAAAATAACAGTAAGATGGCTCAACGTGTAACGTTATAGGACACACATCGGGATTTTTCAAGCCCAACCTGATAGGTAACATAAAAAAACACAATGTATGGTGAGCCCTCCTACTATTAAGTATCATAAACGCATTAAATGCCTCTGTAGGAATGTTAAAATAAGACCTCACCCAGGGCAATTCCCCCCCACATTTCAGCAGCAGAATGACAATACACACGGGCTGTAAACGCATCTCCTGAGGGCGTTTTAGCAGTAAAAACCCTCAGTCCCTTAATTTGCAGAAAACGCAACGTGGTGGCTGTACATTAACCTACCCTGGCATCCCTGCGGTGCAGGATCTGATAGGCGGCTCTCCTGGTGGGACAGCAGGACACACGGGGGTACAACCTGTGGCAAACTTCTCCGCTGCTGCTGCCGTCAAGCAACACTTTTCGCTCCCTTTTCTTCAGCCGCTTGGGCAAGCTTCCGTCGTAACATCTTCTCCGCCTGGGGCTGAGTTCTCCCCTCTCGCCGAATTTTGCGTCTCCACATTCCCACACGTTGACCGCGATGGCCAGGACGAGCACGAATTGCAAATGCTTCATAGTTAAAAAAATCATAAAAATCAACAAAAAAATGTGTTTTTAAAAAAAATATATATATATAAAAATAAGATATTCCCACTTTTTTTTTTTTTTTTCTTTCTTTCAAAAGAGTGGGGTTAACCTGCAATGTAATATATACGCATATAGTTTTATTTTGGCCGTATTTCTCCAAGCAGAAGCCAGTTCACTACAAAAACAAAAAAAAATCACAAATATGCAGTGTGTCAGAGCAGGTGTCCTACATTTGACTCACTGCTCTGAAGAAAGGTGTTTACAATAAATTAATAGTTGCTTCTGCTTATATAGCACAACTCAGACATAGCAAGAAAATAATAATAAAATAAAAGCAAAAACAATAACACAATTTATCCTGATGAACACAAAAAGTCAAAACCTTGCCCCCCCACCACAAAAAAAGAAAAACACCGTGAACTGCAAAAAGAGCCGTGTCGTTCCTTTAAGATGTAATTCCTTTTTTAGCACTGCACGGCGGTTTGTGCATGCACGGGGTCACAAAAAAAAACACATAAGACATAAAAGTTGTCTCTCACTAAAGTCCTCAGACCGCTCACATGTTTTCCCGTGCTCTTTCCTCCTTCTTTTTAACCAGCGCGCGAGAAGAGGAGCGAGCACGGTGACGTATGACTTCGCGGGGGCGCGCATGTGGCCACAGTCGCGTCCACATCGAGGTAAACAGTTACCTGGTAAGAGCGGAGGACGGAGGGTGGAGGGAGAGGGAGGCTCACTGTCGGGCTCGATCGACCGAAGAAGTGAGGAAAATCACGACTCAAGTCTCCTCCGGGCTCGAACGTGCGATGTAAACAAAAAATAAGCACTTTTAATTTGATTGGTGAATGATAATAGTCCTGAAAATGACTCATTATTTCCCTGCCCGATCCATGTAGTGTATGAGCAGCCTATAGCTCGTTCTCCTCTGTGCTGCTGCAGGCGCATAACCTCCATTTCCAAACCATCTAAACCTCATTCTCTGCTTTTAATTTCTTTTTGGCAACTTCAGATGTCTTTCATGTTCAGTAGTGGATCATAACTAAGTACAGATACCCCCAAACAGTAGATTTTTTGAAGATAAAATATGATGCCTTGTTATGAATTAACAGTATATAAAGTAGTATGTTTAAATTGGTTTCCTCTTGTTTATGCCCAACAGACATAAAATATATAATAACATTACACATTGAGTACTTTTATGTTTGATGTGAACATTTTTCTCATAACATATGTGTACCTTTCCTCATAATAGATTTTGAATGCATGATTTTTATGTTATATTGCCACTTTTACACCTCACTTGACCCATGTACATGACCATTAAAGGAAAAGTCCGCCCAAAAATAATGTTTTGTAGTCTACAAAACATTTCTGTTGCAGTGTTCTCCTAAACAACGGAAGTAGACAGGGACTTGTTTTTTGAAATGTTCAAAAACAACCGAAAGAACAAACAAACAAACAAACAAAAAGGTTCCGTACAGCTCATCCAGTGTATTCCGATTCTACGGAAGCCCCAAGGTGCCAAATTGGATTATGCTGGACAAGCTGTTGTTATTTATTTATTTATTTCAGTTGTTCCTTTAAAAACAAGTCTCCATCTATTTCAGTCGTCCAATCGGCCATGAGGGTGTGTAGACAAACACTGAATTTTCATTGTTTGGTGAACTTGTCCTTTAATGACCATGCACATGAGCCAAGTCTTAAAAATATTTGACCAGTCATTCCAAACTTTTTTTTTTTTTTCTGCTCTCGAATAACTGAGAGAGGCATGCACATGTCTGCAAGACACTGACATTATGAAAATGGAGAATATGTTACATCACAAACTGTGTCATGGGTGTTTGACTTTGTTTCTAAATGTGGTCTAAAAGGTTTATTCTGGTAGCCGCAGGATGAAGAATTACATGTGTTAGGTAGTGGAAAATCGGCCGCAACGTGAATCAATCACTGTGACCTGGTGCCCGACAATTTGTTGCCGTACAGTGGTAAATACTGTAACTGTAAGGCATCTTAATTTGGCCCCTGATAATACCGGACCAAATGTGGGACAAATCCTCTTTCATTCCCCTCTTCAGAAACGTCTCATGATAGCGATCCGAAAGGGAATGTCCAACCATGGCAATTACTGGCGAAACAACACCCACCCCCCCTTTTTTTGGATACACAGAGAATCTGAAATCAGTTACATTAGCGGCACCTGTTCTTACTTGGGGGTCTCCGGCACTCACCAGAGCCCCAGCTCAGCTTATCTACAGGAATCTGGAGCGGGAGGAATCCAGGAGGGGTTGGTTTGATTGTGGGCAATTATGGAAATGACTGTGTGTGCTATGAAGCCGTGGCAGACCATGCCAGATATGACCCCCCACCCTCTGCATTCTTTACGTTACCCAACTGGAGACATTTCAGGACCAAGTATAGCCAAAGCGCTACTGCAGTATTCGGGATGTAAAGGAGGGATGGAACGTGGAGCGTATGAAGGGAAGGAATCTGCCACCACCACCACCACCACTAGCACCACCAACACTAGAGCTCCTTGCAGAGAAAAAGAATATAACTGCATTGTCGAGCAGCGTGAAAACATGTGGGATGCAGCTGTGGAGCAGAGAAGAGTACATCTGTTGGGAGAGATAGACCATTAGAGAGAATCACAGTTCGACAGACCGCAGTTCTAAGCTGACGGAGTCCTCGTGAAGCACAGGCTCAGAGCACACACACACACACACACACACACACACACACACGTGCATACACATGAAGAATAAGCAAACAGCCATATAAAGTGTCCTCTATTGCAACATTTGCTCTCCACATTTTTCAAAAGTCATTTGGTTTTATTACAGTTATTGCATCACATGTCAGGTGCAGAGGCGGAGCTCGCTTTGCTATAATTGGCTCATTAAGATCATGCTCGAAATGCAATATCTCAATAAATAAATATTAACACAACAATTCCCTGAAAAGATATCACCTGCTTGGCCCTTTTTTATTTCTGCAGGGTCAGTCGGGGAATTCTCATACACTCAGCGTCTGACCCTGAGAGAGGATATCCCAGAGGATGATGGTTAGGTTTGCGTGTGACCACATAAGGATCAACAACATGAGTCTGGAGCTCTGCAAGCTCTCATTGCCGCCTCCACTGTTTCCCCCGACCGAGGTGATGTTGAAAGTTTACTCTGTTCTCTCTGTCCGTTCTGTTCCTGCATTGTTTGCTTCATAAGTCAGCGTCGTAATCACGAGCATACACAACAGGACTGATGACAGAACTCCATTTGTGCTTTTTCAATTTTTCCATTCCAAGCTGGCGAAACCACTAGCTCACACCTCATAGTTCATAAGTCCACCTCAAGTTGTCTCCGCATGTTGTTAGAGGTGGCCAACACTTAGCTGCGAGTCCAGCGTAATTCATCTGTGGAGCCACATGGAAGGAAGGGCTTTAAGCCATTATTTGACACAGTAATAATCTATAACCACGAACACAACTGAGCATCTTTTCCAAATAACTGTACACATTTGAATCATACTATTGTAAACTCTTGTTTACGATTTTTGCATGTTTAAAGCAGAAATTAGGCCTCTGTCTTGACAATTCTGTTTTGTTTTGTTTTGGTTTGGTTTGTATCAACTACAGATGGTACTCATCCTCAGGTGCAAACTTTTAATGTGTTATACTTAATACATACTGTCCATTGTTGCAGCACCTATATTGTCTGAAGACCCTGTTAAGTGCCCGTCTCTTTAAGCCCCCCCTCCTGAAAAGCCTGGTTTGCTCTGATTGATCAGTTCTCACAAGTCTGAGCAGGCACCAACCACCTTGTTTCCGCATCAGCTCCACCGGTGTTTTTGCAGCCACAGCCATGCTGGGGGCCTGGCTGAGAGCGGGAACTGTATAGTTGCGACATCACAACCTTACAGAATTTCTGATGGCTCATATGAAGGCATAATGACTTTGGTCATCTCCAGTTCCTTCCTCTGGCATGACGTTCACATTTGTGAGTGAAATGTCTCAACAACCATTGGATGGATTGCCATGAACACGCATTTATATTCCCTCTGACTAACTTTTTACTTTCTTCAGTTTGTCGGAAATATCACTTAATTACCAATTACCTTAAAAAACGAATGGCATTATCATTAGCCTCAGCTGTACTTTGCGTTTAATCCTAATTAGCAAATATTAGCATGCTAACATGCCAAACTAAAATGGTGAACATGGGTAAACAGTACACACACAACAGTAAACAGTTAAAGGATAAGTTCACCCAAAACAGAAAATTCAGTTGTTATCCAATCAGCCTAAAGCTGGAAAGTCAGGTGAAGTTTCGTAGTCCACAAAACATTTCTGGAGCTTCAAAGCAAAACATTGTTTTTGCATTCTCCTAAACAAGATGGCCATGAGATTCCAAAATTAATTTGAAAAGACAATATTTACACCCATGATGCGCAGTCGATGCTCCCACTTCAGTGCGCTTTTAGCTCAGCAGCTACAATGAAGATTTCGGTTATCCTAAAGAACGTCTTTTCAAATCAATTTGGGATCTCTGGGGCTTCCAAAGACCTGGATTACACCGGGCCATTTTATGTTTTGGGGTTTTTTTTGTTTTTGTTTTTGTTTTTTTGTTTATTTTATACATTTTAAAACAAGACCCCATCTTCTTCAGTTGTTAAGGAGAATGCTGTGACGCTGTTTTGACGTGCAGCTCCATAAATGATTTGTGGACTACGAAACTTCACCCGACTTTCCATCAGCATGGGCGTGAGTAGATTATGACTGAATTTTCATTTTTCATTGAACTTACCCTTTATCCTTGTCATTGTGAGCATCCTGATGTTAGCATTTAGTTAAAAGCACCGCTACGCATGGCTGTAGACTCCTGTTTGGAGTTTGACACTTAAAAGCAACATTATGTAAAAATCTGTATTTTGTGTGATTTGTGGCCCCCCACCAGAAAACATCTTCTCAGTTTCACGTATTGTGATCCTACCCTCTCGCTGAAGTTACATAGTGCTGAAACAAGAGATAAAAGGGACCCTATTACAAGACCAGTACCATCAAAATGATGTTGAAGCTGTTATTTTAGGATAAAATTGTTACATAATGTTACTTTAGACCTTTTTAAACCTGCATTATGTATCCCCCTCTACCATATAATTTGAGCACTGTACACGCAAGTAGCATTGTAGGGTCAAAGTATCCAAATTCTTCTAACAGCCCAGTTTTACGGTGCAGAAAATCACATTACATTATGGCATTTTTCTCGACTCTACAACTAACATGAAATCATTAACGTCAGCCCACTGCAAGCAGCCATTCAACTATGTGTGTACTTTTCTTCCATGGCCTCCATCCCTCACCTTGCAGCACACAGCAGCATTGTGTTACTCTCACACCTTCTTTAATGGCCCAGCTTTGGCAATCGCAAGCCCTAAGGCATACAGAGCTCGGAAAGTGTTCACAATGTCATTAATAGTCCTGACAACAGCTTAATGAGCCTCTGCCATCTGTTTATGAAAGCTTCAGGGAAAAGCGAGCGAGAAACAAGAAAATCAGATCCAGTAGCGATTTCCAGCTGTGCGCGCGCGTCTGATTTCCACTTGAACATTTCTAAACACATGAGGACATTTTAAGTGTAGTGACTTATGCAGCGTCATCTACTGTGAGTCAGTGACTGAGCCTGGGCTGTCTGCCCGGTATCAACAGCCTCTAAATCACTGGCTTCAACCATCGGACCACACTACCTCGCCTTTAGCTTCCTCGCCCCTCCTTCCTCTGTACCACCCTGGAGTGTCCTTAGGCCTTGTTTGGCTAAAGTATACACATGGCATGAGTAACTGAAGCCACCCAGGGCTCCCTGGCGCGATGGCACGAGGCACATACCGGGTTGCACAAGTCGAGAAGATGAAGTGTCCCGTCACTGTTTACGCGGTACTCAATGCCTGACGCGTACAAATACACACAAATACAATGACATAGCCCGAGGGAGGTAAATAGAGCGGCGTTGAATTGCATTGCTCCGTACAGGAAACTGATCAGTCATTTGCTTCAAATAGATGCATTTCCAGATGTGTAGGCACGGCGGCTCCGGTTGCTTAAAAGTGGTCAGGGGTCTCAAATCTCTCACTTCACTTTGATCATGTCTTTTCTAATTTTAAAGCAAACGGAAGGGAAGGATTGAAGTGACCATTGCTCGCTCCTTTTCAGTACTTGGCTAATTTCCTCTGTAGTCTGCTTTGAAAGGGACTATTTCCATTTCCTCCTTGTTGCAGTTTCTTTGGTCCTCTCTGAACCCTATAATAGAGAATGGCGCAATCCCTGAAGGCAAATAAGAGGTTAATGTGCAGATTGATGACTCTTTGTGGCCACTTGTTTGTAAATGTTTCCATCAGGGGTTAAAAGATCCCAAAGCGGTACCATGTCAGGCACCGTACATATGTGTGCAAGTTGCAGATTCATTACAGCCGAGAAAATGAATTTGGTTGGATGGGATGGTGGCGGGCGGGCAGGCGGGCGAGTGGTGGTAAGTGTAGTCTGGTGTGGGCAGCAATGATGGTGGTCCCTGACTGTCGATGCTCTCTCCCTTGTTTCCCTCCCTTTACTCCCTCATTCCCAGTACCCCGCCGTCCTCAGCCCATCTGTTCCTGCTTGGCCTCTCAGGCTCTCCATCAGGTAGGCCTGAGCTATTGAGTGCTCCTCTCATCTCATGGCGTCCGACTAAGCCAGGCAGAGGAGTGTGTGTGCATATGGACACCTGCAAGACTGTTTTTTTTTTTTTAATAAATGTACTGTCTAAGACGTTTGATTAATGAGGGCCCACCAATGTCATTAGCTGGCTATCAGCTTGCCTTTGGGCCGATCAGCTCTAGTGGAAATATTTGGCGTTAAGTAGAACAGTGAGTCCTCGCTGTACTCGTGTTATTGTTTCAAATACAGACAGGTAAGAAGAACAGGTGATATTGAGCGGCATGACAGTCTAATGCCAAATCTTTTGTAGATTTGCTCGTTAAGAGATTATTTTGACACTGTTTCAAATCTAAGCAGTATCACGCCTTTTCTAAGCAATTCTGCCTTTATTAGGAATCATACCAGTAAGTTTATGCACCAAATTCACGCTTGCTTAGTGGATATGGAAGGCATCAATTCTCACTCTAAACCTGAACATTTCATCCGAGGAGACTTGCCTGCAGTGTTTCTTTACTGCCACATTCTGTATATTGAACTTTTATCATTCAAACAAAACGTCTAGCAGAGGCATACAGGCCAAATTAATCAATTCCACCCTTATTTAGATTAAGCAAAAGGAAAGTATTTTATCCATTCCTTCCATTATTTGGAAAAGTAGCTCTCAGGGTGGTCCCCAGCATGAGCTTGGAGGGATGATTGGTGCGATAGTGCAAGGCTGCACAAGTTCCCTCAAAAGTGGACATTATATGGTTTTCTCAGGGCTTGTGGTCAATTGTGAAATCCCGGTTTACACAGTTTTTTTTGCGTCTGGATCGTTTTACAACAGAAGGAAAAGAGGCGAATGGAACAAGCGCTCCCAAGAAGTCGGCAAGGTGTGGTGTGGAATCCAGTTTTGAGACTTTTTCCTTTCATCCCCCCACACAAAGGTCATTGTTTGGGAACCCACTGTGTCTTATTGTCCCGGGGTATTGTTTTGAGGTCTCTTTTCAGAGTAATATTTCCATATCTGGCCCTTGTTCTTTTATATCAAAAAGCTAAAGTGAAAACTTCCCCTTTGTCTGGGGTCTGATTACCAAGCGTGAGTCATTTTTATAACGTGCCAGCTTCTCCTGTCAGGATGTTTTTGTTCTAATCCCTTTCAGTAAGTCCAAGGTGCGTCTGCTAGCAAACACTGCCCAGTTATTACAGTATACATTTTCATATTGCCACCCTAAACGTAACTCAAGCTGTGGTCTCCTTTGTGTTATTGGTTCATACCAGCCATGGAAGGTATTTGATGGTAGCTTTGAGGCAACAGCTTGAAAACTGTAATGTGCCAGATTTGCTACTGCTTTTGTTAGCCTCACTTGCTCTAAACTCAGTGTGACATCAACATGTTTCATTATTTATGTCCAGGTGGATTTCCTCCTCACCCCTGCTATTACTCTTTATGTATCACCTAACATTTTAATAGCTACAAAGTCTGAGAATTGTTCATGCACAACTGCATGTTAGTCAGATGTGTTTTTGCCTCCTCAAGGCCTTAAGGTTCTCATTAGCAGAGTGAGCGTTGTGTCAGAAGGTGGTCTCCATGTTGGCCCCAGTGATGGCAGGTTTGAGTCAGACTCTACGTCTTTCACGGCACAAGAAAACAGGTTGCTGGAAAAAAGTTTCAAAAAATTAGGAAATAACAGAATAAGCTGTACATGCACTGCAATAACCTGATTAATGTAAAACTGTTTGCTGCATGCAGGAATGAGGTTTCTACCCAAGATATATATGATAGATATTAAGAAGATATTAATGTAGGAATTTTGCATTAAAATGTCTAAAAATGCTTTTGTCATATATTTTCTTGAGTTGGAAACTTACATTATCCCAAATTTTTACAACATTGTTCAAACCCAGAGAAATCCACTCATTTACTCAGAGTAACGGGGCACTTCATTTGGTCGCCCGTCACTACTTGCAGGACAGGGAAGTCGGTGAACGAGGCCAAATGTAACGTGAATAAAACTGTATAACATTCCCTCGTCCCTGAACATTTATGCTTGAGTCACGTGGGATGGATTTTCATCAATAGTGGTTGCTAAATGGTGTGTTCACCACTGGCGAAGCAAGTTAGATCGCAGGAACATTTGTGTTTATTTGCCTTACTCCCACCAGATTACTTTACTGTATATTAGCCCTAAGATAACATTAGCGAGCAACCGCACGCACAGAGGATGTGTGTTTTGAAAATCGGGTCAACCTGTCACTAAACTCAGGACTCACCAGAGTCTCCGGTTCTGTCTCTTTTTTTCCCCTCTTGTCTCTGTGACATTACGTTCATGGAGTAAAGTACATTTCCCCTTCCAGCTCCAGTCGCCAGTGCACATTAAAACACCCAATGTCAGGTTGATAAACGGGAGTGAAGATAAATCCACTTTTTAATCCCAAACGTTAAAAACTGATAGAGAACATCCCAAATGAGGAGAACAGGCTCTTAAGTGAAAGCACAAAGTTTTTACTCCCTGCAAATCAGCAGTAGATTACTAATTTACTGATTTATTGAGACTCATCTGTTTTAGTGTTTATTTTGGTTTTAATTATGTCGGACACAAGGCTGAACAGCTACTAGTAACAGTTTCTTTTCACTGCTGCAATCCTGTAAGAACAATACTAGAAGTCGTTTGTCATGTTAAAGGGTACATTCACTCTAAATAAGTGTAAAAAATAACCAAGAAATTGTGTTTCTTAAGCAGGAGTCTAGCTGTTTTACCAGGCTGTCTCTGATATCTCATTTACGCAGCTTAAAAAAAATAATTGAATGCAGAAATCTGACATCAACCCTATTCTGAAAGTGCATGTGAACGCACTCTGTGTGATTGAGCAGTTGCGTCCTCGGCCTTGGACCTTTCTCAGCAGGGTTCATCTGAGACTGATGGGGTCACTGCCCTGTCTGCCACTGTATGTCCCCCTCCCATTCCTCAAACCCTCCGTCACACTGACACTTGAACAGACAAGCTGTCTCTCATATGGTCTAAAAAACCTGCAGATGTCCACCATACATGTGCGCAAACCCCCATCCACGCAAGAGCTCGCAACACGCAAACAGTTGCAGGCCTATTACCATTAAACACTCAAAAACATAAACACTGCCTCATTATCATCATACTCCCCTCATAGCCATTTAAAGCAGACAACAAATTAACGAAAGTCAGTGACCATAAACACAGGCTACATGTTTGTACTTTCTTGTGGGAAAGATCGCTTTGTAAATAATTTGAGAAACAAAGGATAAATCAAGGCAATTTAAAAACCCAAGTTTATCTTCAGCTAATTGCAAAGATAGAGAACAGAACTTTCCTGGTGCAGTCCCCACTGCGCTGCATTCCACATGCTGATAGCAGTATTGGACCACCAAGGACTTTAAGTATACTTACATGACTCGGGATGTACTAAGTCTCTGATAAAATGTTTCCCTCCGCAGCTTATCCATCCTCGCCCTGTCAGAGAGGCCGTGTTTTCTATGTAAGGCAGCGTTTTTTATTTTACGAGTCAATAAGCAGAAGTGGCCTGAAAGAGGTGAACTCTGTAGCCAAATTTAAAAAACGGACAATCTCCTGAGTAAGGTCAAAGTGTGCCAGACCGCCTCAAAGCAGGTTGTGGTGATGTTAGATGGGCTTCACAAGGATGAATGGTAGCCTCCTTTTCCGCTTCCTCTTTTAGATTAATTTCATCATCCCATCTCCGTTTCTTTACCAGTAAGCTGTAGATGCCAAACAAAATTGTAGCAACCACCTGAAAATCCATGATATTAAGTAGCTGGCAACCAACAACCATTTCACAGTGCAATACTAAACATCCCCAAAGACGGTGATCATTTTAACTGTGCTGTATGTAACAGGAACGAACAGTAGCCAATCAGAGACTAAACTAACTAAAACTGAGCTGAAATTCTTACATATACCTCCACACTTTAAACGTCTTCAGCTAAAGACACACCTTCAAGCGGGTTGCCATGTTGCAGCCTTGCTGACGTTTGAGTCAAATCCAGGCTAATCCATGCACAATTGCATGGAAAACTGCTGGCATTGCAGTTGACTCTTAGTCTGGTTTTAATAACTGTAGTGAACACCACCAATGAAATCTCATTCAGCTACTTTGTATTTAGATGGTGATTGTTGTACTGATGTCTCAAAAAACAAAAGTATCTGCATGGCGAGATACAAAAATGGGGGTAAAAAAGTAGATGAAATATTTTTTTGTGTAAATTCAGTGAACCATTCCTTCAATTTAGGGATCTGTTTCAAACCCACCTGGTACAAGTAGTGTACATAATTGTGAACAGCAGTACTGTTAGTCAGGTGGTGGCCTGCATGAACAGGTGTTTGACGTTGATGCTCACAGATGTGCCGTTTGTGCTAATTTTCTGTAAAAGGCTGACTTTTTCATTGAGCCTTTGGCGGAGGAATATAAAGAAGGAAATGGAGGGTCTTGCCAACTTTAGACCACAACTGAGAATCAGTATTCCTTCGACACAATGTCTTTGATTAGTTGGTGTTGTTATGATTTTAGAGGCCAAGACATAGAAGCCATATGGCATGTTTTTTATTAAGATGCTAAATGAACTGAGCCTTTATGTTCTCGTGGTGCACTCAGCCCACCAAAAGAGCTCTGTGTGTTCTGATATCCAGGGGATGCTGGTGAGATAAACCAGAAAGCATATTAGAGGATAGATTGATCATAAATCATTTGTGCACCGCTGTGCAACATTCAGATGCATTTCAACACTTGTCCTTCCTTGGGAAAGTGGATTTTTTCCTACCAGTCTTTCACAACCTGTGGCTCGCCTGCTGTTTCAAGGAGAAGGAGACTGCCAAGTATCACTGCGTACTCCAAATATTTGTGTGGTCAACTGGACAGTGCTGTTGCGGTTGGATCCCATCAGTGATGTTCAAACACTCTTGTACTTGCTTCATGTTTTATACAGTGCTGTTCAAGTGTTGTGCATTTATTTTGTTATTCAACAGATAAAATGTGGCCGTTTTTCAAGGGACGAGATGTCTTCGGGGAGTTTCTGTTGATTCCTGTTGTCTTGTTCCAACTGAGCAGCAACAGCATTTGGTACACATTACAACACTTAAAATGAGGAATACATTTGGGTTTTATTGCCTCATAAATCGAAATAACAACAGTGCTGAACATCTATAGATATTAGATCAGTTTGTGGATTGATACCAGTGACTGATTACTTTTGGGACGTGCTGAGATCTTAAGCTTTTAGAAGTCACTTTTGAATCTGTGATAATGTATTGTGTTTGTGGCGAAAACACTCTGCACATTATGATTTGTGGAAGCCTTTTCTCCATCAACCCATTCATGAATCTTTCTTAGTTTGCATCACAAACTACTTAACTTTCACTTGTAACTTGTAACAATCTAATTAAGTTGTGCCAATTACTGTATAACCGTACAGGTTGAAAGGGAGGCCGGGGTTGCAGATTGACGTTGCAGTAGACTTCCACAAATGTGTTTGTAGTAGCCTCTGACAGAGGTTAGAAAAGTCGATGGCAGTTTTGCCTTTAGGGCAGGGATGCCCAAACTTTTTTCCCTTGGAGGGCAAAAAATGTATTGGTGGGATGCAAAATGGCACAAGGATCCCAAGTTACCTTCATTGACTGACTTCTTCTTCTTTGCAAAGTGTTACACCACCCTTCATGGTCAGATTATGAAAAATAATTAATCATTTGTAGGGATCTATCTTTTAGGAGTGTGTGCTAAATCACAAGATACAGACACATTGGGATTCACTCTAAATATCCAGTGGTGCTAAAAATTCCCCCTGTCTTATGTATCGGTTCTACAGTTGTATTGTCTATTTAGCTGACGTTGGGTGGCTACCACAAACATTATCTGGTGTTCAAAATAGTATCTGGCATTATGGCTATCCACAGTCACAGTATACAAACTTCTATCATTGTTGTAACACAGCTCAGTTACTGTAAGCTCCGTGTTGATTCAACACTGCTGTGGACCTCCGGTGTAGACGGAAACGTAACTCGAGAGCGTAACACAAACTTGAACACATAAAAAATCGAGGAAAAAATCATCACATTTATTGGACACGGCGAGGTCTCCAAGATCAACTGCAATATGCTGGACATCCTTAAATCACTGCGCCTGCAGCCTCATTAGCAACCAGCAGAGGAGAGGAAGCCATATTTTAGCAAATGTTTGCATATCCAAGTGTGACAACTTCACCAGTGGCCAAACAGAGAGGTGTCATGTGTTTGTACCTGTCTTTGTTGAATGCTTAGCAACCAGCGGTTTAGTCATTTATGACTCTTGTAGATCCACACGACTAAATAATTTTCCATCATAACATACAGTCGAAAGGATCTCCTTCACACTTTGCACTGCTAATGGACTGCAAAACATTAGTTTACTGTTACTGTGCAACATTAACATAAGAAATATGTCTGACTTTATGGTGCCATTTGTGTTTTAAATCATGCATTTAGAGAGAATGTATTGTGCTCCAGCCGTGAAGGGTTGTTTGTAAAATTGCACAAAATACTGTCACTGTTGGGGTCCTTCTCAGCCGACAACTTTGGAGCTGCTAGACGGACACTATTTTGGGGGTTTACTGTGCTTGCAGTCACCTTGTCGATCTTTCTAGTCACTTTATATCCTTAGACTGGCCTTTTCACGTCTAATTTGTGAAAGAATTTGAAGAATTGTTTTGTTTGCGGTGCTTTTCTGCTCATGAGAGCAGAGCCCCTTGGCATCATTTAAAGCATGACTTTACAGCTCGAAATGTGTATTTTCTTTTTCTGTGGTGTCAGAATGATAGTCAGTTTGCAGTCAGTACAATTTGACATTTCAAGTCAACAAAATATCACACAGCATTTTAAAGACAAATACTGTATTGACACATGGATACATAAAGGAGGCAGTGCGGTATACAGATTATGCCAATGATAATTGTTTAGCAGGTTGTTTGGACTGGCTGTGTGTCACAGTGTAGAGTCCTGGCTAAATATTTACTGGGTGCTGGGGGGGTTAGAAGGCATATTTGGCCGAGCTCGAGTCTCTGGTTCAGGAGCAAGGAGACAGAGGAGGGGGGGCGAGATGCTGAAGTCACCGCCACCGACTGATGTCGTTAGCGAGCCAGTGACGTTCACTCCTGACCCTTTTACCATTTAGGGTGCCCTGGACTGATATGAGTGTTATTGACCCAGAGGCCATGCGTGGCATGTTTGGGGTCTGCAGAATATATCCCAAGCTTTAACCTATACAACGCAGCCAATTATAGCTGCGAAAGGCCAAACAATACAATCCATCAGTCAGGTTTCTCGGGTAAACAGGAATGGGCGGCCCAAGTCGGGGTGTAAACTCCAAATCCCTGAGAAGCTAAGGGTCAGTGGAGCTGTTTGATTGTCTAATTGGGGGTTGGACTCTGCGTGAGTGTGTGTGTCTGAGAAAACGAGAGAATGAGAGATAAAAAAAAAAAAAAAAGGAGAGTAAGGGAAACTGTGCATGTGTTTGTGTGTACTTGTGTGTGGGTGTGTGCATCACTGCGCAAACACTATGGGTCTGGAGGCACCGAGACACCTAATGAATGTGTGTTTGTCCTTCAGACCCCACACACCTCTGTTTATTTGAACATGGGATAGTGTTCCTGAGCTGTTTTATCCTCCCTGTGTTTGCCACTTAACACGTGCACCGCAGGGTTGGCCTGTGCAGCAGTGTGCACCACATTTTTTAAAAAAAGAGTAAAATATCAGTCGGCCTGACAATAATGATAGACAAACAAACTTTATCTTGTAGTTTGTGGATACAGTGTTCTCTTCATTATTGTTCAGTCTTCATTATGAAGCAGGGTGATAATCCAAACAGCTCCAGCGCAGACGGTGCCAAAGGCAATGGGCCAACGGAAGATTGGCGGTCGGTTTAGTGTCAATGATGTGGTGATGTGGGTCAGGGATAGCAGCAGCAGCGATCATTGCACAGTGGCTAAGAGCCCAGCCAGACCACCGGGGAGGAGGCCTTCACCTCTTTCCTCAGCCATCAATCACTCACGTACGTATAAGCAAAGATAGATACAAGCAAACACAACCAGACACTCATCCTTACAGCACACCATTATGTTTAATTTACACCTACTTTCAGCCAGAATTACCCTCAATGTAAAGATGTTGTAATTTACACTATGCTGTTTATTATTCATGCCAGATCTTTGGTTTCCCAAGCTTTGATTGATGCAGCATATGCACAATGTGTATTTTTGTTAATGTTCTCTTTATTTTTTAAAGAGGACAGTCTTTTTTTGCTCAGTCCCTTAAAATTGTCACGGAGGGAACCCTCAAGGCTTTGGTGTGCTCGAAAATGACTAGCGTAGCCGGTGTAGAGAGGAGCAAGCAGCAATAACCAGACAAATTGGGCTTTCAAAAAGTGACATGAGTAGTTTTGTTAAATCCTGGCTACTTTCTCACTTCTACACACCTGCCAAATGCTACATGAAGTGTGGCTGATGTCAGATAGACATCAGCTATCAGCCATATTTTAAGAAATTTAAAAAAACAAGACCAGGCCCAAAAACATACCCTGCTTTATCATCTATTTTAAACTAAATGAACATCATGCTGTATTGAACGGACTTGAAACTTGCAACTGAGACCATGAATTAATTCAATGTTTACTGAGATTATAAATCAAGTAAAAAGTATGGCCATTTTCTCATAAGCTTACATACAATCAAACATCTTTTTGAAACCAGTGGAGTTGCCCCCTAATGGCCATTAGAAGGAATGCAGTTTGGTGGCACTTCCACACTGGCTTCACTTTTCAGACCCGAACGCTACATCCACATTTAGACAGCCGATGAGGAGGAGGTGATTTTAGATTTTAGATGCTTTTTGACAAGGGCTTTGGTTGAGGCATAACGATGTCTTAAATCCCCAGGGTCAAACAAGGACTCAATAAACACTGACCTCCAGCTTTATGCTCAAAGATAAGGATGTTTATGTCTCTTACTTCAGGCCTGAATCTCTTTAATGTTCTGTGCCATATCTAGCCTACTTAGGAAAGTGGCAAACTAAAAAAACGATCGGTGGATTGGAAGAAAACCTTTCAAAGTGACCAGTTTTAACCCTGAATTGTGTGTTCAAGATCACAAGAAGAAGCTGGTCAGCACAGACAGTATATCAGAATAAATACTCACAACAAATCTCTGTTTTTTGGTCTTGGTTTAAAAAATACATTTCAGACTTATTTGTATCTTTGTTCCTGGTGTTCCATATTTCCATGAGGATTCCCTCTGCACCGAACCTGCTCAGCATTATGTCAGTAATGGTGAAGTGTGTCTTGACCTACGAGACCTCAGAGTGTCCTCCGTGGAGGCCTGCGGCTCATCTGGTGTTAGCTGTTTCATGCCGGTATCATAACTGACAGTTATTAATGTTTATGGTTATCCGCATGAAATTCACCCTGAAAGTGGTGTTGAAAGGGAAGAGAAGAGTGTCTGGAGGTGTTAAAGAATTTGTGAAAGTTTGATATTTATAGCATGTTGCTCTCCGATTCCTAGGAATGAAATCAACAAAGGGTTTGTAAATCCTAATATGTCACCTAGACAGAGAAATAAAGTTCTGAGTTTTTCTTATCCTTAAATTCACACACTTACACCACACACATATAGATATGTATGTACCACTACACACACTCACTCTCTCTCTCTCTCTCACACACACACACACACACACACACACACACACACACAGAGGCTGCCCTGATGTAGCACCTCTTTAATTCACACCACCACTTGCTATTCTTCGCTGGTGGTGTGATAGTATTCGCTGAGAGTCGTTCCTCCTGAGTCTTTCAGTTGTCCCAAACACTCTACTTCAGCGCAGGGCCTTATTGCCCACCCAAAGAGGTTATAGGGATTCTCGACTGCCCTCTCTCTCCCTAAGTGGGTGGTCCTCTGGGGTATGGCTGAGGCACAGGTGGAGCATTGTAGGGGTGCTCACAAAAATAACCCCCCTCGCGCCTCACCAACAACCCCCCTCCCCACCCGTTTTATGCCACGCCTGCTCTACGGAAAGGTGGACTAAATTTTGCAGAACCCTCCATTAGACCGGTAAGACACTAAACACTGACAGTGAAATGTTGACACACACAACTTGTGTGTTAGCCATTCTGGGAAAAAGCTGAGTAAATTAAACACTCATGTACAATACAGCATTTTCTAGTCCTTTGATTTTAAACCAAGTGTCGCTTTCAGAAAAAGTAAAATATAATTCCTGATGAACTTTTTTATCACATAGGCCGCGGGCAACAAACTTGAGTTCTGTCAAAAAAAAAAAAAAAAGAAATTAAATCCCCCCCTCCCCTACTAAAAATATTCCCATGCTCTGGTTTTGTAAATAATTACAGTTCTGCAGAATGTGTTTTATAAAGTTTACATGGTAGGTTCAGTGCACCCTATCTGTTGTTTGGAACCCTGCAAACCACCAGCAAGATGTTGACATATGGCAGCTCTGGTGTAGTGCACAAGGCATGGATTACTTGGGACCATAATAAACAGGAGCATAAAGAGGGATCTGTGCAGAGGGGGTGCCCTGAGAGGGGTGACTCTCTTCGGACCTCCTTGTCCTAATATCACTGTGTCTGTCTCCAGCCTTCTGAAAAGCCCTCCGGGGCGGCAGGGATGCTGGACGTAATCACTCCCATCCTGTACAATCGGACCGTGTGACTAGGTCGGTAGGAGGCTGCCAGACACCTGCTCATATGCGTTAACAGAGTGATTTATTGTGAAAGGATGATGAAGTTAGACACAGAACATGTGTGTTGATAACCATACAAGCCTTGAAATGACAGAACATCAACAATGTAAAAGGGAAATAATGAAAAATGGGCTTTTTAACCCTGTCATGCAGCTGACACATAAACTCATAATAGAGACATATTTGTGTAAGAATACAGCAGGTGCTCCTCATAGTGAAATTGCAATGCAGTGCGCACAAAGACTTGGCTGTGTTCTTCATCCACCTGCACTTAGGTAAAGAGATGCCAGAATTTCTGATTCAATGAACCATTTATACAAGGTCGAGTAACATAGTAGTCTGCACACTCTCCACCTGTACACCACTGCGACATGAAAAGCTCGTTCACGTTTTGTGGAGCTTCTCACTGCAGAAAAGCAGAGTTAAGACGAGGTTGCCAAACACGCGGCGACAGGTACTTCAGACAATGACGGGATCGCAGAGGAATCAGCCAACTTCATGTGAGGCTAAGTAGCCATTATCAGAGTTCCTATCCTCTTACGTCTCTCATAACTTCCTGCTCAGATCTTTGCGAGCGCCAGATGGTTACATTGGCCACTGGGGATAGCAAGAAGCCCAGAAAGACAGTTTTACAATGTGCAATTACGGGACAGATAAACTAAGCGCTCAACAAAGCAAGGCATTCCCAGATCCCTGGCTTCTTGACTTTGATAAGGAACAAGCTGCATTCCTTGGCCAATTTACTGTCTTCAGAATTAAAATACCAGCGCTAATGAACAGCTTGAATGCAAGATCTGTGTCTCAGAGCACTGTAGATATACTGTAAAGCATGCCTCCGCGATCCAAGTGTGGAGCCATCAATGTGTGCTTAAAAATCTTCGCAAAGCACTCAAAGCTGCCTGATTTGTTTTGGGTTTGGTCGCATGCCAATTGATGCTAAAGGGGATAGAGTTTCTTAACCAATGAGCAGGGCTCCACATATTGCTACACTCAAGAGTTCAGCCTGTTTTGTTCCACATTAACATTTCACAGAGAGATCAGGCGCCTGCCCTCTGTGCTTTACCCCAGGGAGCAAGAATCCCCCACAAACTGACACTGATACAATCTCCAGGTAATGGCTGCCTGCCTGCCTGCAAGCCAGAGGGTGTCTGAGGATATACTGTGTGTGTGTGTGTGTGTGTGTGTGTGTGTGTGTGTATGACTCCAGGAGGTACCCAGCACCACTGGTGTGGTCACAGGGCCAAAGTTCACTCAGAAATGTGTGGCCTGAGGTCGAGAGGTGCTATGGCCTCCGTTAACGGCGAGGGTAGAGTTTCAACCTCCACCCTCACCCTCTCCTCTTTCTCCAGGCTGCTCTGCCACTTACATTTCTCACCATGACACGCGTGACGACCCCCACCTTTTAGTCAGGTGACGGAGGTGAAGAAATGGCAGACAACAGAGCAGGACAGCGGGGTGTTAAAAAACAGAATTAGACAACAGCGGTTTGGCAGGTTAGATCTGTTGATGTCATCAGGACAAAAGGATTGTTAGATTGTTGGAAAGGTTTTCCGATCGACTTTTATGTGGGAGCGAAGTGTTGATGGTGCAATGGTGTAAATACAAGGTTCACATATGTAATGACTGGTCTCTGCACTTAGAGTGAAGCACTGGTGATAGGGGGGCGGAGTGGCTGAGATAGAGACAACACTCACTCTATTACAAGACACTGTACCATAATTTTGAAGCTGTTATTTTAAGGTTAAAAAGTTACATAATGTTGCTTTAGATTGACATTGACATTCTAGTTTACTACTTTTCTTAAATGTGCACTGTGGAGTTTTTCTTATATTCAGCATTCCTCACCAAAATGCACTATGTGTATCTTGCAAACCTATAATTGCAGTTGCGTACGTAACATAGGTACGTTTGTAACTGAAGTTACTGTATATTAATAACGCGGTTATTTTAACCCAAACCATGATGTTTTTCTAAACCTAACCAAGTAGTTCTCTTGCCTAAGCGACAAAGGTTCGGTATGCCTGTGCTGTTAATAGTGGTCAAAATCTCCACAGGGTACCTTTACACCTGCAATAACTGATTTTGGCCACTTGAGGAGCACAACATTCTGAGCACAGGCCATCGAAACCTTACAAAATTGTTATCTCGATCGTGATAGCAGACAGTTACCGATTTAGACACCTAGCAGTCACTCTCCTTTAAGCTCAGTTTTGATCTCCACCAAATCCTGAGAGAAATAATCACTCTTTATCTGCTCAGTTCTCCACTATGTTCACCAGCTAGTTGCTGACATTTTTGCCCGTTGTTTGGTGCTCAGAAGCTAGCCTGCAGTAGGCTGGCCTGAGCTTGTTTTTGCTAAAACAATCAAAACAATTAACGAAATGATGCTGAAAAGCTCCATAGTGCTTAAGGGTTTTAAAAATTAAAATCAGAATAGAGTCGGGCAATGACTATCTTTGCGTCCGTCAGTACAAGCAACCCCTTTTGAATTAAAATTAGCTTTTAAGTCAAGGATGTGAACACTTCCTCTTCCACCTCTGGGGTAAAGACATTCAGCTTTTGTTTCCCTGATGGACAAATTAACATAGAAGGGTGACTCTGAAGTGTCCACAAACAGGAGCTTTGCCCCGTCTAAAATCACAGAGACAGTTTTAGTAGTGCTCTGCTCGAGTAATTTATGGTATTAAGTGGTGCATCTTGCAAATACGGGGACACACACACACACGCACATTCTCAGCCGGCCCTGTTTAAGTGTTCCCCAGACAGTATGTGATCCTCAGACAGGACAGTGCTTCCTCCTCTCGTACTCAGGTCTTGTCTGAAGGATCAGTCTGGCGAGGTCATCCAGACAGAGACAGAGAGGGAGAGAGGATCTCTCTCCTTTATGATGCTCCTGAGCCCGGTCACAAAAATGCCGTGTTTTTTCAGTTCCGTCTGAACTGATGTTACTAGCAAATGTTGTTGACATCTTTTTCAGATTCTCCAGCGTGTTTTTGGGCTTTAGCTTCAGTTTCCCCCTCACTCTGTCTGTTTATCTCCACCTAGCTGTACATGTACCTGTTCCTTCTCTGTGTCTCTGTTAATTCTATACATTTTATCGTCTCTTCGACGTTGTGTCCTATGCAACGTTCTCCCTCTTGTTTTTTATGCCTTTGAAGTTTTGCCTCCTCGCCTCCCTCTGTCTCGCTTCCTCTGTCTCTGTCTCACTGCTGGTGTTTTTCTGAAAAATAACAAGGTCTGGGGCTGTGCGTGTGCATGTGTTTTGCGCTGGCTGCATAGACTGGATGGGCTGGCTGCACTGGGCTGGCTTCTTGTGTGGTCCCCCGGCAAACTTTATGATTTATTCAGCTAAAGGCAGAGGAGCACGACCCCCAGTGACCACAGAGAGAGAGCTGCACGTGGGTTTAATGATTTCACCACAAAAATGTCTGCTATGGCTGGGCCTGCATGGAGCTCAGAGCCCCCCCACTGGCTGAATGGTGGGGAGGAGGGGGGCTTGAAAAGAGAGCTCGGCTGACCGGCCTGAGTCAATACAAACGCTTACCACTACACATCTACTTGGAGGGATTACAAGGGAAGAAGAGGACGGACAGAAAGCTACATCCGATTGGCATGTTCCAAATGTTTTAAACTCCCGTCTTTCAACAAATGCTCAGTGATTCCTGTATGCGTGTTGTTATTCTTTATCACGCATTCTGCTATTTTTCTTTCTCCATCCCGGCACCCCCTGCCCCCCCTCTGATTCTTGTAGCCAGTGGGAGATTTCAGAGGCATTATTGAAATGTGGACACTGAGGATGATGTAACCAAGCTTTCAAGAACAGGGAGAGGGGCAGAAATAATAGGGGGGGGAGACAAGGTTGGGGTGGGGTGGTGGTTGAGGGGGGAGGTATTTGGCATATTTTTCTCTGCTGGTGTCCAGGTCTGCTGGCTCAAGAGAGTGACTGCTGAGGGCTTGGATCTGGATGCTACGCTTGGTGCTGCTTCTCTCTCTGTCTGTTTGGCTACAACTCCCCCAGAACAAGATGATGTCATTCAAAGGGATTTGTGAGCATTCTTGATAAAGAGACAAAATCACGGGGGTAAGCCTAATTATGCTGCCAGAGTGTGAACAGGTCAGGGAGCTACACCACTCCTCGTTTTTGAAACACGTCGGCCCGCTTCAGCTCGCTTCTTCTCCCTCGTGTTTAAAAAAAAAAAATACCCACAAAATGTGTTTATTTATTTCATTTATTTTGACACGCGAAAGTCACCTTAGAAGAAGCTGTGAATAATCAAATTAATGATGGCTGCATTCCATTGAGCTACTTCAGTGTCAGTGGTATTCTGCATGCTGGCTCACAGCTCACTGAGACACTCGAACAGAACAGAAACATCGTTAATGTTATTAGTAACACCTGCGCTTTCACTGCAGCGAAAAGGATGCAGTCGATTGAAGTGTTTTGCCTGTTTTGATACAGAGCTGAGCCTAAATGTCAGGTCACGCAACCACCTATCTGCAATGCTGCATCATAGCTGTGCTGTCGATTGCACTTTCAGTCGCCACTGAGGGGATCTCTCTGTCAAAGTCTCTTTTATCGTGCGTTGGTATATAATTTATTCCATGCAATGTTCTTTTTTTTGGACCCTGAGTCTGTAAGAAAGTTTAATTTTGAATTAAATTGATTTTTTGGTCACTCGGGGGCAAAGGAACAATGTAAAAACACAACATCTGACCTATTATCCCCCTGAAAAATTGTTTTTGTGAAAGTATGAGCAAGCAATTACCTATTTATTTATTTTACATAGAGCAAACACAGAGCAACATTAGCTTATCATATTTTGGACTCATGTTTCTGGCCATCCGATGAATGTTAAGTCCAATATTCATTCTCCTTTCAGCTCTGTTTTGGTCTCCTCCAACTCCAGAGAAAATTGGTCCTCCCCCAGAAAAATTTGAGTTTGTTTGTAAGTTGATCGTAGCTCTATGCAGCACTATTGCCCAAGCAAAATGTTCCTTTGGACCAATAAAGTGCATCTTGTCTTTTTCTGCATTTGGTGACTTTTAAAGAATGAACATTTTAAGTACACAGCAAAAGCAGTTTTATTTTAAATCATTTTCATTGAACTTGAGCCTTTGTGAATCTCTGGCTTTAATTAATATCCATCACTTTTCATTGATTCATTAGTATTTTAGACCTCTAGACTCTTGATGGTGACTGACATCAGTGCGAATCGATAGAATCGACAGAAGCGGCAGATTTTACAGGATGCATGGCCCTTTCCTTTTAAACTGTCGGAAAACAGGAACTGTTGGAAACAGGAATGCCCTCCCTCACCGAGGAGGACAAGGTGCAACGGTACAGCAGAATACACTCTGTACAGTGCCAGAAACATGTTGTGAAAACTAAAACGGGTGAATGTGTTAAAATTCCCCCTTAGTGGGAGAAATAGGAGAACTGTGACCCTGGGAGGAAACCGGGATAGGGCAATGAAAAACGAGTCTCCCAGGAAAACTATGGTACTAGATGTTTGATGTATTTTACTAGCTACATTTTCTAACTTTGCCTGACTGCTATTTGGTGCTGGGCGGGAAGCATAGGCTACATTTGGTTTATCATTGCTCTAGCAGAGTCACGGGCTGTAAAACCCAGACAATGAGCTACAGGGAGTAGTGATTGGAATTGCAGCTCTTTGGAGGGAGCCAGATCTTATGGTTCAGTTACTTTCATCATTTTGTTTTCTTCTTTGTCAGTTGGGGGGGAGTTACTAGGCTAATTTGCAAAATACTCGTTTTGCTCGTGTGGACTAGGTTTAGCGGCACTAAATGACCCGTATTACCAAAGCTAAAGTCAATGTTCTGCATTGTAAACACAAGATGACACCAGATCCCACCTCTTTACTTTGTATAAGTAATACTTTGAATACTACTGAATTTACCCTCTGTATAAAATGTGTTGGCATGCCTTGAATGTAATTCACGTGACACTTAAAGCAACAAAATGTAACTTTCTGGAGAAAGATAGTTGATTGTTGAGTCTCTTCCCCAGGTTGTCGAATACTGACACTTTGGGTTGGGGTCCAACCCGAGCTGCCAATCCAAAGTGTATGTGACGATCACTTATCGTTCTCCAGGAAGTTGCATTTTGTTGCTTTAATATTCTCGCTGTTCACGTAAAGTGGAGTTGATTGAGGGTAGGCAGTGAAAATTGGGGCACAATGATAAAAAAAGAACGGATCTCACCAAATACGACTTGGTTGCCTTTGAAAAGAATCGGATTGTTTGTGAACGTGATATCACTAAAAAGGAGCTTTAAAGACCTCAAAGATCACACAGTTAATAAACGAAATAGCTTCCTCCATTTTTTACTCTCTGTTCTCTCAAAGTCAGCGGTGTCATGGCAGCTTGCTGTTCATTGATGGCTCAAATTTGCAAGTCTAAGTTAAATGAACTTCGTCCCTGCTTTCCATTGGAATTGATTGAATTTGACACAACATTTCACCATTTAAAGCACTTTAAAGATTTGTTTATGCATGGAAAACTCTACTAAGTGCTTCCCGCTACGGACAGAAGCTCTCGCAGGGTCGTATCACTTACATCACAGCAGGTTTCGGTCTGTGTTTGCATGGATGCCTCCCGAGCGTCTCTGCATGCGTGTCAGAGGGTGAAGCGGTATCAAAACCAGTCATCATTACAAGCTCATTCCACAACCCCAGGAGGGATTACACAACGGTCAGTGCGTAGTGGGTGTGACACAGGCTTCTCCGTCAACCCCCGGCTCAGGGCTCACAGTGAGTAATGAGTCCACCCAGCAGAACCTCAGCACACGCCCAGGGCCCAAGGAAATGTATGTGCTCACCATGTCTGGTATGACAACCCCCCTCCTCGACTAGCCAGGAACAGAAACTCATATCTGCTGCTCTGTCTTTGATCCCTGACAATCCCTCCCACAAAACATATTATGTGGTTTTTATATGGCGAGCTATGTACGGTTTAATGGCTTATTTCCAGTAGCATCTCATAGGTCTACGGTAAACTCACAATGTACACATAGACACACACATACTGTACGTACCTTGTCTTTGTCTGTCCTCTTCTCACTGTTTTTCTATCACACACACACACACACACGCACACACACACACACGCTACCGCTACCAGCTCCAGACATAAATCAATATGACTCAAAATGCAAAGAAAACATTGACCCAAAACATACAGAGATGATGAAGGCATTTATTTGCTCTGCGGGGTCTGCGATGATATGTGAATGGACCATTTTGTTTGCTTAGAAAATGGAGGTGAATTAATTGATGTGCAAGCAGTGTAATTTAATGTCCAGAAGCCTGTTGAGCCCATTATAGTCAACTGGGGATTTCTCCTGGTATAGCTCCTGGGTTAGCCGCTGAACAGACCTCCATAGGAGAAAATGCAGCAAACGTAGGGAGAGAAGTTGGGAGTTACACTTTTCAACTCGTTGCAGTTGTAAGTGGAAAATCCTTGGGGGAAAAAAAAAGAATCCGCGCGATGAGACAGCTCTTGTTCGTCTCCACTTTGTCTCACCTCTCTTGTCGTTGTGGTTTCCTCCTCCCGCCTCCTCGCTTCCTCCTGCTTCCTTGGAAGGATTTGGTAATACCAAGCGGTTCCAAGTGTGACATATCCCCACGCTCCAACTCTCCGACTCTTCCCCCTCCGCTGCCACCCTGTCCCTCTTTAAGGAGCGTTTGTTTTGGGCCTTGTCACCGCCGTGCACTGTGTGGTTCCAGCCACGATGGTGGCGAACCGTCACTTGCTAATTACCACACTCCAGATGAGTCACAGAGGGAGAGGGACCGAGAAAGAGGCGTTCTCCGCTATTTTTGGCCCCTGACATCGGCCCCATAAGAGACTTTCCCCTCCGTGCCTACCCCTCTACGTCCCTCTGATCTCTGGACCTCCTCAACAGATGAAACGAGCCCTTCAAGGAGGGCCTCAGTCACTGGACCCGCTCCTCTCTCTGCTGGCCTGGTGTGAACAGCTGCCTGTTTTGGTTTGTGTCATACACACAAACATTCATACACACAGTGTTTGGGTTTGAAGGCCTCTCTCGGCAGGTCCTCGGTGTCCTATGAGTTATGGCAAATGTTATTATGCTCCCTTTCACATTGCTTTAGCACATGCTGCCAGAGTAGATCGCCGTGTTTTCCAAGAGCGTGGGTCATTTGGCCGCCATCCAGTGTTTGAACAGCTGTAATGAGCACTCAATGTTAATAACTTCACTATGGAGAGAGAGAGAGAGAGAGATTGGCTTAAGATGGAGTCTTCATTAATGAAAGAAGAATTTAGATGGCAACATTTGCTCAGTGTCAGTGATTTTTAGTGCAATTTATTCCACAGCAAATGCTTCTTCCTGGAGGATATGTTAAATGCTTTGCTGAGTTTTATTGTCATGTCTACATTAAACTAATGGTCAGAGGATTCATTTGTTGTTATGAAAATATCCACAGCCACCAGGAATCATCTGACTGGTGGGAGTTCTCCATCTCTTAATGTTTATTGGTTGGAGAATAGAAAAACATCCTAGGGGGGAGAGTGCTTGCCATCACAAATTTCCATTTGTCACTGATGGAAACAAGCACAGTTGTTTCGTTTTCACAAAGACACATGAGGAGCAGTAAAAACTGTACTCACACTGCTTTTAGGCCACCACAGCATGACCCAAATTAGACTTCATGTGCCACTTTGTAATGACTAGCTACGGCCCCAATTTTACCCTTGACAAGATTTAAATAAGGGCACATTTGCTCTGGCATCAGTGGTGTAGGTAGCAGAGCAGCAGGCCGGCTGGCTGGACATGTGCTCCCAGCCAGAGCAATCTATCATTACCAGCGTAATAAGGGGAACTGACTTTTTTTCCTGTCTTACAATTGAGAGCAAAATGAATGCTTCCACACAATAATCACGAGGACTTGCCAGGAGAGAGGTTGCCAGAAATCCACTACTGCTTTCTTTTTCTGCTTTTTATCCCAGTGGGTTAGGAGGGCTCATCGTTGGCTGAACGCTGTCTAATTTAGTGCCGACCTCGACAACTGCTGAGTCCTCCAAGGTCAAATAGCTGCTACTATATTTGGCGTTTTTAATGAGCATGTTAGCATACAGTGTGCTTCTGTTGTTTCCTAGTGGCACCACTGATTTCTCCCCCTAAAATAATGTCACAACCAAGTGAAAACCAAATTAATGTTCAACCCATGATGATGACGGCAATCTGTCAGTTGGTCGATCGCTTTTCCACTTTCAGAGTGAAATATCTCAACGGCCGCTGGATGGATTGCTTTAAAATCAGGTACAGACATCCGTGGTGCCCCGATGATGACTCAAAACAACCCTGACTTTGCATGTAGTGCTGATCTTGACATTCATGGTTTTGAGTGAATTGTCTCTACAACTATTAGATGGATTGCCATGACATCTGGAACATACGGTCGTGTTCCCCACAGGATGAACTGGCCGATCCAAAGTCCCTCCCCCCCTTTAGTTACTGTTGCTGTCGGGCAAGCTTGACATTAATGAACCTGGTGACAACGGTCCCATTTAGTTGGGTGTTTATTAGATTAGATTAATAGACAGCAAGGTCTACTGCACGTGATTGAAGGATGTAGTCACAATGTTTAGTTTTATAACCATGGCAAAACAACGTGGTGCTAGCCCTTGAGTAGAGAGAGTGGCGTCCGTTTACTCAAGTGGACCATTTTTTAAAGCAAAGGTGGATCGTAGAGCCTCTCAATAGTTAGCTGTCAATATGAGCAGCCCAGTACTGTGAATCAATCAGTCAATAAATCATGTATTAACTATCAAAAACTGTACTTCTATCTCGCTGTATTCATGCATTTCAATTGCCCGCTTAGAACTTCCTGGAACAATCTGAAGTCTCTGTGAATCACGTGACAATCAGCATTTTCGACTCTACTCTAAGAGCTCTGGTCACTTGTAATGACTTCACTGATCCCCTGACTTTCCATTTAGCGCCATCGTCAAGTCAAATCTATTACCCTTTTTTTCTCCCTCAGCTCGACTTTTTCTCCTACCTTGGTGTTTGATATCCGTCCAAGAGAAAGAAAGATTTTACACTGTATGGCATTGAATATTGTTCTCTTCGGGGGGATAATTCCAGTAGGTTTTCAAACTTGGTTTGGGTCAGCGGCTGTGTTGGATATCACTCATTGTTGTGTGGTCTCTCTTCCATTTTCCATTGTGTGGTCAAGAGAATTGAGAACGCCTCGTACAGTGCTCCATCCTGCCCAGTCAACAGAACAGGGGGGCCTCTCACAGCAACCAACAGTCGTTTGAAGATGAGGTTTGTGGCTAGTTTCCACCCACAACGCCAAGCTGTCTCTGATTAGACCTGGGATCTAATTTGAGAAGGGGGCTAAGAGTGGGTTCGGGGTGTGGGGGTCTGTGTGGCGCAGCCATCCTCTCCCAGAGGGCCCTCAGCTCAAGGGCTCGTGTGCTTGACTTTCTCTCGAGAAATGCATCCTGATGGTACGAATAAGAGTACAAGAGGAACATGCAGAAATGGAGATGAATGGGAGCACCCCTACATCCTCTCTCTGCTTTCTTTTCCCTTCAAACTACTGAGGAAGCGCCTGTCGTACACTCCCAGCCCTGATGTTGAGGGCTATACCCCCCACTCTACACACACACAAATACACACGCACACATATTTACGCAGGCCCTCCTGGTCCAAGTAATCATGATGCTGGTCGACCCTCTGACCCAAGTGATGTATTTCTGTGCAGTGTGTCAGCTCCCTAAGTGTGCGTTCTGGCTCCAGTCTGGGTCATGCATTGTCGGGAATGTTGATGAAAAATGACAGGCCATTATTACATGCCACGGCTGTCCCCTCCTCTCCCCCCGCCTCACCACTGATAGGGGAATACTTTAAAGAAAATGCATCGAAAACCACAGTTGCTACTTAAAAGAAACCCCGCAATGTCTAACCGAGGGCTATTACGATCCATTTTTCAAGAATTTTACGGAATATAAACCTGACAAAATTTTGCATCCTATTCTTTGCTCAGTTACCCTGCCTCCTTCATCCTACTCCATTAGGTTTTTATGGACTCGGGTTTCTCTGTGGAGGTCATTGTAGTGCTAATGTTCTGCAGGGTGGGGAACAAAGCGCAGAGCATGTAAAAGAAGCCCTGGTTCCTGAGGGAGGAGATCAGGCAGCTGCAGGCAGGGGGTGGGAAGGTTTAGGTTACCTGCTCACTAGCTGAACGCACCGACTCTTCTCCTCGCGGCTCGGGACCACCTGGGTAGCCGGCGCTGCTCCTCGAGGAATCAGACAGTGTGAATACAAGCAGAGAGAAACGTAAAGAAAACAAAAAAAAAGACTAAGTCACATACTGAGGTGATGAACCCACACATCTCCAGCCTCCGCTGACCCATATCTGCTGAGCACAACTCCTGGGGCTTTTGGGTGGATGTCAAGAGGTGTGGTGGCTGTCAGTGACGGTTGACCCTGCACCAGTTCTCTGATATCTCCTGTCACACATCACTGCCCAGGAAGCACTTTCTTTTCTCTTCTAGTCTCTACACACTTCATCATGCTGTCTCACTACAACAAGGCTCAAACCACAGATCGCTGACCCGTGTGTGTGCATGTTCGTGTGTGTGTGTGTGTGTGTGTGTGTGTGTTGAGCAGCATGTAGATCATACATAAGCTCTGAGTTTTATCATAATTCAGCAAACGTTTGCTTATACGTTTGACATCAGCTTAACTGATGTCAAACGGATGGAGAAACAAGGATGAAGAAACTATTTTTGATTAAAAAAAAAAACTGAAAATATACCAATATACTGTGTGTAACACTGAAAATGAGTAATGTTAACAACTAACATTGAGGTTCAAAGTTCGCTCTTGACCTCAGAGAAGATAAACTCCATCTGCTGATAAAGATCATGTCATATGATCAAAAGCTCCAGAACGGCTACTAAACAGACCTTGAGGTGTGTAACAATGTCTACCTCATGTTTTGGCTCATTCTTCTTCTCCATCCCTCCCTTCGGTCACCTCTCTCTTCTTTCATTCTCATGCATTTTCTTGCCATCATTGCCGTTCTTCTCTCATCCACCAGATGCCCACAGACTTTTCCACCTTTGTTTTTCCATAAAACTTTGGATACAAGACGATGGACCACGCTTCACATGATGCTTCAGAGATGAGAAAGTCTTATCACTCTTAAAACACGTTTTTTTGTTTCCCCTCACTTTACATGGTTTTTCCATGCATCTCTATGTGGGAGGGACTAAGATGCAAGGAAAAGACACAACAGGGATGCCATTTCCTTGGGACTTGGGATTAACTCCGGGTCACCTGACCTTCCCAACCCACCTCCTCACCTGTTCCCACTTTCTGTTTCGTTCATGTGTTGTCAGAATCACCGGAAAAAGGTTTTTCCGACTGGATAAAATCACGTGAATGCCCTCTCGTCGGGTTCGAACTCCAACTTAATGCGAATGTTACTCTCCTCAGTAAGTCAACTGTTCGCTAACAATATCGGTCACAATATCAACTTGAAAGATGATGATATGTCGATTTTGTGTTTCTGTTGCCCCCAAGTGGCCAAAAAGATCAGTTGTTGCAGGATTAAAGGTAGGTCCACAGTGGGCGTGCAACATCTCCCAGCTTTGCACGATTGACCAAAACATGGTACACTCTCCGTCAACCAGGCATACACTCACTAGCTGCACCCGATTGGATGGACGGCGCTTGTGGGCTGCTGCCCCATGACTTCAAACTAAACCAAAATGGCGGCTTGTTTTGAAAATTTCTCCTACAGTACAAAAACATCTCAGCAAAATGTGTTTCTTTGAAGACATTTTAGGCGAGAAAAAAAGCCATGCAGTTGCTGAATTAGTCTTCATTTTCACAAGTTTTTCGAGAGTTTCCAGAGGCCGGACGCCCCTGATTTGCATAAACTGAAGATCAGAATTCAACTTAATGCAAATGAGGAGCGGGCAATGCGACGACCCATCTCTCAATACACACCTTGCCGTTACCAGGATACATTGCACGGCTTCCTACACTGACAATGAAAGGGAAGCATGAAAACAGCAGATCCTGTGGACACTTTTTTTTTCACTCTACTTTTTCGATGCATTATGTGTAATTATTTATCAAGTGGGGACGTCACTTCCCTCCAACCAAATCATAATATTTAAACTGTTTCTACAATGACTAATGTTTCATTTAATGAGCAGCTGTGGCCACAATTGGTGGTAATTAAGAGGGGTATAGTAAATAAGTGGAGTGGAACGCCACAGAGATGGTATCTGTCCATATTGTAGTCCATATATAGCACATGTGCACATATGAATTACTTTATTTCTGTCAGCCATAATTTCCACTCATTTAAAAGAAGGAGTGGATTTTAAAAAAGTCACAGCAAGCTGAGAATAGTTCTTGTCTTAATATCTGGAAGCATTTAGATGTTGTTGTTTTTGCTCAGCAAACACTTTAAAGTGGAAAGAGAGCTGTGGTTGACCACAGGGGAATAAATATGGTTTCTGATCAGCTCGCTAATTACCTTCCACAGAGTAAATACGAGTAAAAAAAAAAATATTGTGAGCCACCCGGGTGTAAATGCTCGCTGTTACACACAAATGTGGTCTTCAGATGCTTTATAATCTAAGAGTGGTGTGTGTTAGAGCACTTTATGTGGGTTACTACACTCTAGTGTTCGTGATGCTGCAGCTACATAACCCAGCAGTATCATCGCAGCTCAGTCCTCCGCTCCTTGTTGACTAATGCCTTGTTTAACACAGTGAAGTTGATGCAGCCTTTTTTGGTGCTTTAAAGTGTATCTACATCAAGGATCACGACAGCTTCTGTATGTGTGGAGATTTCTCACCGGCCGGGGAAACATGTGTCACTCTTTCCTTCTTTAGTCTTATGTTCCAGAAGATTTTTACGTCTTGTTCGCTGCTACAAAGCTTAACTCTGTGCTTCATGACGTGCAAATGCAGCGTTACATAAAAGAGGAGTGAGGAGTATGACACTCGCGCACACACTGTCCGTACTTCTCAATCACAATCTTGAAGTTTCCTGCCAAACCCCTGCTAATGTTGTTCTTGACCGCAGTCCAGTTTGGAACATGTGGACTGCGGCTTGACATCCACTTGCGCAGAGGTCAGGATCACGGGTCAGGATGATGATGTGCCTCTCGAGCACCTTCCTCTCTCTGTAATGTAATGTAAACAACTTCAAGTGTATTACACTGGGGCTGCTTCCTGCTGCTATGTGTGTGGCATGCTGCGTACGTCAGCTGATGAGACATAAAGTGAGTCTGTTTGCGCAGTTATAAATACATGGACTGTGAATGGAAGCAGCCAAATTACCAAGGACTGTTTTGATTAAACTGTCGGACTGTGCCGTGGAAAATCTTGCAGAAATTGATTATGACATGAAGCTGACAATGACATGAAAATCATTTTTGGATAAGTTATTTTTTCTTTGAGCGAGGACACCAGGATTGAATGCATACTGCAACATGGTTTTCCTGTAGATTGATTAAATCAACAAAGCGCAAAAGTTCTGACGTGAAGAAAATGGTGTTTGTCAGATACAAATGGTCTTCACGCTTCAGTGGATTTCATCCGTGCCTGTTTCCTCGTTATGTCTGAAGCATGAAAGGTTAAGCCAACTAAAAATGGTGGTGTTTGACACACTTTGTTACATGCCACACAGCAAAGTCAGCCAAGGAAACTCAACGAGAAGCATTATCTGCAGTTTCCTTAAGTTATCAAACAAGCAAGCCAGCCCTTTCTCCACAGCTCTATGTCAGCACCCATTATCATTCTGGTATAGGGGGAAAAAACACTCTGGCTCATTTGTATTACTTTAAACCAATCACAAATGTCTTGGGTGGCACTAAGCCCAGGATGCAGGGTCGGTCAGGGGGGACCCTGCATCCTGCATAGACCCTGCATACTTTGTTTAGGTGCATACCATTGGGGACCAGGTTAGTGTTAGACAAACTTGTGATTTTCAGTGTGAAGGTTGCTGAGGAATTGTTGTTATTTCCAGGCAGGAAAGATATTATATATATCTAATAATGCCATATTTGCCGTCCTGCGCAACATTTTTCACAATATTGAATATCAAACGCTGTTATGGCATCTTCGGGCTTTTATTTTGAAAAATAAAATGCATGTGGCGCTGTCGTGGCAGCGGAGGCAACATGCACCATTATCTGAAAGGTTACTACAGGTCAATTGCGTGATGTAGGACACACACACACACAGACATGGTGGACTTGGTTTCTAAGAAGAACACCAGTTCACCAGTTTGGCAGTATTTTGAGTTGAAAGCAGGAGAAAATGACGAGCTAAGGGATTTGAATTAGGCTACACATTGCCTTTGCCGTAAGCAGTTGTTGACTGAAAAGGGCAACACCAACTATTTTCAGTCTCACTTCAGCACCATCACCCAGTGCCGATAATATAACCTATCATGCTATTTGGGCAGGACAATATGCCGACATAACATTATGACTTTTGCCTAAGCCAAACTACTAAACAAGACAATATGTGTTTTTGACCTGGAACACTAAAACTACCATTATAAATTAAAAAACAAATTGCCCTGTCTTAATAGGGTGTCGGGTCTCTACAGCCAGACCACCATCAGTCAGAGCATTGTCTCGACTGCTCCACATTAAGTCCAAGTTTATGTGCAAGATATTTACATTAAGGTAAATCCTTGTACGCGTCTTCAACACCAAAGGCGTAGAATGAAAGGACGAGCTGACAACATGGAAGCTGTCGCCTGACTTTGGCATCATTTCTAAGTCCAATCTATTTTGTGAATTATCTGAGTTATAGCCGCAGATTCAAGGCTCAGGTGTCCCTCATGAAATGTCTGCTTTTGATGAAAAAATTAACCATCTTCTGCTTATTACTCCTGGCTACAGATCTTGACATTGTCGTTGATGGCTGATGTAAACAAAGACTTGAATTGCTCTCATCGCTCTAAAAATCAATCTTTTTTCATCACTTAACCGAGAGGTGATCCAAGGAATAAAATGCTACGTTGTTAAGCTTCTCCTTTTAACCAGAACTAAAAAATCGGCGCCACGATCAATAGCATTTCTGATTTGGAGTCAGCAAAGCCTAAAAACTCACTGAAGTGTATCTGTGGCGAGACAAAGGCAAAGCAAAGAGCGAAAGTGGCAGAGAGCACGGTGCCATGACCTGGAGGTCATTGGCAGTAGATAATCTGGTATGAGAACAACTGATAGCCTGTCAGTAATGATGGGGCCTAATGCTGGAGAAGAAAAAGGAGGGGAGCCGTAGAAGAAAGAAAGAAACCAACTGAGAACTCCCCTATGTTTTTTGTCATCTGTGTGCCAAATTAGGGTGAGAGGGGAGAGGAAGGGAGGGGGGGTGAGGCGAGCGAAAGAGAGAGTGCAGATGGACCACACCGACTGACTGGTTGGACTAATGTGGACATTTTCTCTCCGGGGTCAGATATTTACTCCTAATTAGCTGGAGGAATGCGACGCATGAGAGCGGAACAGATACGTTACCGTTTTGGCCGGAATTTCCTCTCCTTCCGTGGCATGCGCTGCTTTAACCTGATTAGGTATGGCACTTATCAGAGGAGATGAAAGCACTTGGGGGATCGGTGACGTATTGCTGGACACCCCTGCTCTGCTCCCACTTCACCCCCATTTCCATCACGACCCTCCTCATGGTCATTACCGTTTGTGCCATGTGTCATGGTACTGGGAAAACTGGGTTGGTGATTTACTGTAAGACTGACACGGTGCCCTCAGCGTGGCACTTGTTGCGGGATCAGATCAAAAGGGTTTGTTGTTGGGAATAAACAAGCAGGGAGACTTTCTATTAAAAAGATTTTTATTGAAGGAACTTAAAATGAGATAAACAAGTTTTACGAGGTGGATAGAGGGGCATGCTGTTGTCAGGAAGTGAGACCATTTCCAGTGTATGTGTATGCATGTGTTTCAGTGCAGATATCAAACCTGGTGGCAGCAAGTCAAAGCCGATTTCGTGGTTGCACTCCAGTGCAGAGGAAAGTTTGCAGCAGCAGCAGGCCTAATTTCTTGTTAATTGTGGATTAGAGGCTTTAAATTGGAGATGAAGCCAGTTGCTATTGGCAGGCTCGGTGTGGTAGAGCTTTAATATGCTACATTTGTGGTTCTCTTGAGAAAATGGGCAATTCCAACTTTGGCACATGGTAGGAATATTGTTGTCCACATTCGTCTTGTGTGAACGCCATTTGGTTTGAATTCACTCAGATGTTTAGAGGGAGGAACACGAGCAACAATGATTCCAAAAAAACATATTTTCACTTACCTTCCCATGAAGATAGATTTGAGACTTGTACCACATGAAAAAAGTGTTTTTTAAAACTGGGATAAAATGTTGGCAGTTAACATTTCTACAAACCACTGATGCAATCACACTTGTACGTGTCTTTATCACATTTCTGCAAAAACATTTTATATCACGTTCACATTACATGCTTATGACCTGACTTTCATGTCCGGGAGTGGAGGGGATGGTGGTGGAGTTAGAGGCGAGAGGGCTGCCAAGCCAGTGACCACAGTTCAAGACTTGGTTTCAACATGTGTAAGTGTGACACCAATTGATATTTTTAAGGAGACATTGGGACAATTTCCAGCCATGTTTGTGGGATACTTAAAGCCATACCATGATCTTTTCCTTACCCTTACCAAGTGGATTTTTTCTTTTTGCCTAAACCTAACAAGACCATAAGCACAGTTTTCACTCCATAAAATTAAAAAAATGTATGTAAAGAAACGTAAAGTTGCAACATAATGACGGTCAAGTTTCAGAAAAAATAAGAAAGGTACAATAGCAACATTTCTGCTGGGTTAGGGTTAGGGTTGCTAATAAGTTTTTAGTTTTGATTGCTCTCTACCAAAAAACTACGAAACCAAAGAAATCCATTGACAATATTTTAAATGTAATCTTTCAAGTCCATTATCACCACAAACACAATTAGATTCACCTCCGTTGTCCTCAGGTGGTAGCAGAAATTCAGAGGCAGATATATCCAAACCTAAACATATCTTAAAAAACTACATTTGTACAGAAAGATACCACAAGAGGTGAGAACAATTCAGAATATTTTTCTGTTATTTGGGTGAACTAGTCCTTTAAAATGCAGTCGCGCTTGCATGCAGAACAGACATAAAAGCTCTTGATATGTGCGTGTGGAGGACAGAAATGTGTTAACCCTCATGTTGAGGAAGGAGCTGGTGGTCTTCCTACTGATGTGGTTCTGAATTCAAGCTAAACATATATTTTTCACAACACAAACAAAATCAATCACCAGCTGTCACACAAACCACCAGTGAAGTGGAACTCCATGATTACACACTTTACTTATCAGTGTCCATACATAACCCCACTTTTTAAAGAAAGATCATGAATATTCCTTTTACACTGAAGAGCATTGCAATCTGTCTTCCCTCTCGAGTCGTACATTTCAGGATGGAAATGATGTCAGATTTCACTATTACAGCCATGTGCCATATGAGAACTATCACTTCTGAATGCAAGACCTACCTCTGCTCGTAGCCAGCGGCACATCTGTGCACCTTCTGTGGTGGGCTCTGCCTGTGGTGGGCTTTGCTTTGTGTGGATGAAGCAAGCAGACACACATGATACATACACACACACACACACACACACACACACACACACACACACACACACAAGCTCACAGACAGCCACAGGTGGGCCCCTAATGTGATAGCAACAACTTTTCTACTCTTTAATGAACAAACTCCATCCAGAGCATTATTCCCAACTGCTGATCACATGTGCTATACCTCCTGTGCGTGATGTCCGAGCATCCCCAGAGCATTATGGGCGCCTCAGAGCTGATGGCTGCACTAATGACCTGGATGGATAATGTGTAATGTGTGTTACAGTAAATGAAACTGAGGTCGTACCCTGTAATTTTCATTTTGTACCCCACACAGAGCTTGTTCGGAGCTCCCACTTCTACGACTCTCTTTCCCTCTCTTTAACTTGCTCTCTCTCTCTCGCTCACACACACACACACACACACACACACACACAAACAGAAACACACACACTTGCTCGCTGCTGATCTGTATTTGCTCAAGAGTTACTGGAACAGGCCACACTGAAATCTGGAAGGAGGACATCCAGCCTCCAGCTCTCACGGTTCCACTGATTGACCTGATGAAGACCAAAGGCTCCAATCACTGAGTCAATGTGCATGTATGTGTGTGCGTGTGTGTGTGTGTGTGCGTGTATGTGTGTGTGCGTGCGTGCTCATACAGTATGTGTGGGAACATGCTTGCATGTGTGTCAACACCTGACCACACACACTGTTCGGATGAGCCGTTATCGTTTTCACATTAGACTTTGGAAAATACTCCAGAGATTCTGGGGGCCAGAAACCGTCTTGTCCTTCCTTTTCTCCTGCTGTCTTCTGTCTTTAATCCCACACAAGAAGACCCACATCAGTGGTCTGTCAAGTGTGTGTGTGTGTGTGTGTGTGTGTATGAGTGTGTGTGAAGATAGATACCAGTTGGTTTTATCTGCTGCCTAGGTGGCACAGTAGAGATGATGGGATGCTGAAAGCGCTGGAGTCCTGCCAGTGTGCCTGAATTTAAATACAGCTGGTTGGTAAATGCACACTGACAGAAGGAGACTACAGTGTCTGTTTTGTATCCACATGTCCCGCTCACAAGTGTCCCATCACTGACTTTGGGGCTGTAAATAAGGATTATTTTCATTATCGATTAATCTGCCTATTTTTACAATGAACTGATTCATTGTTTAGTCTATAAAATGTCAGAAAGTAGTAAAAAGAAAATGCCCATCACAAATGAAAGAGCCCATGGTGATGTCTTCAGATTTGCTGTTTTGTCTGACCAACTGTAACTTGTAAACATTCGCCCCCTCATTCATCTAAATGAGGTCAGTCAGTTGACACATTGGCTGTGCCAGCACAGATAACTGCACAGCAAAGATTTGAAAGTCACCCAAAAAGTTGACAACTTTCTAAAGAAGTAAAATCCTTCCTCATAAAGAGAACTATTCTCTTTATTTTCTTCTTTATGCTTTGACTTCCTACTTAGTTTGCTTGGTTGGTGTACACTACAGTTTTTCAAACTTTCCAATATTCTGGGCACTCTTCAGACTTCTTGTCCATGTTGGCTTGAAACTTAAACACGATTTATATCTAGCACTGAAACAATCAGCTGATTAATCCAATTAGTTGATCAGCAGAAAATGAATCAACAATTTTGACATCTATTAATCAAGCTGATATCAAGTGAAAAGTTAAACATGCTGGTTTTAGCTTCTCAAATGTGAGCAGCTAATTCTTTTCTCAGTTGTAAATCGAAGTAAACTGAATATTGTTGGATTTTGGAGGAGTTTTGATAAATCTTCTTCATCTATGCCTCTGGGTTATTAGGTTGTACATTTTCCGCTATTTTCTCTTTTCTGTGAGATTTTTTAGACAAAATAATCACGAGATTAAGCAAAAAAATAATCAAAAGATTAAGCGGTAGTAAAAACAATCATTAGTTGCAGCGATCCCTGTATCCTCTGGCTGACACCACTGTTTACCTCCTATCTGTATCCCACCGCTCTGCTGACTAACTGGAAGCCCATTTTAGACCTGTCTTTACCACACACAAACATTTCCTCCTCAGCTCTTAATTTTTTTTTTTTACAATATTACACCAGCACTTTCCTTGGCATTTGCATTGTGATTGTTGCCTGCAGGCAACACCTTTCCTCTTTTATTCCCATGGCTAATACGTATTTATATAGGAGTTTCTGATGTTTCACTTCCCCATCAAACAAGGTAACGATGCCAGTACTGTAAGCCTCTTTCATTCATCAAGCAACACTGGCATCAGCTGAGTGATAAATCCACTCAATAGCGTGTGGGTGGTATGGGCTGCGTTCTCTGGGTGGTCATATTTGGGAAATGTGAAGTCCAATAAAGGTGTATAATTTAAAGGGCATTTTCACCAAGCGTACACCAGATGTACACAAAATGTCCTGAGGTAAGCAGCGGGCTCAACACTACATGTTATATTTACAGTCTTCATATTCCCTTTGGCAGGTCGGTTAAAATTTAATGAATTTCCTTGGGAACCATTTGCAAATAAAGTTCAGTTCTTCCAGAAAATTACCAGTTGGCAGAAGATTCACTGGTGTTACTCGAGCCGGGAAGAAAGACAACGCACTCATTGTTTTGCTGTAAGATTTCCTCCGGACATAAGCGTTGTTTTCACTGTACGTAACCAGCTTATGGATCGGAGAGGAGTCCCACTGAGAGCAGTGAGTGACAGAGGGCAGCGGGGAAGAAAGAAAGGAGTGAATGAGTGTTCTGGCTTCTTGACCTCTTAGCATAAGAAGTCTTCTGAGTTCAAACTCCAGTGATTACAAGCTGAGCTGGTATTTAAAGTGGCCCTACCCCACCCCTCCCTCGCCTCCCCTCCTCTTCTCCTCCACCCCCCATTCACTTCAGACTCGTGTGAGCTGTGTGTGCATGTGTGACAATGTCTACGACTTGAATATAAGAGTACATGCTATATGAACCTGTGTGTGTGTGTGTGTGTGTGTGTGTGTGTGTGTGTGTGTGTGTGTGTGTGTGTGTAGGGGTTTAGTAGAGTAGGTGGGCAGGGTCAGGGGTTGCTTGGTGGGGTTCTGGAGCCGGTGGGCCTTCTCCATTGTTCAGGCTGAAGGAGCCAAAGGGGGGCAACGAGTATTGATGCCGAAGGTATTGCCTGCTTACGGTAGGGGGTTAGCAATAAGTGTGTGTGTGTGTGTGTGTGTGTGTGTGTGTGTGTGTGTGTGTGTGTGTGTGTGTGTGTCTTTATATGTATGTGGACCTTTGCTCTAGGAGGAACCCACTAGGGGCGGGAAAGGGAAAGTAATTACAGATGATATAGGACCAAAGGGAGGAAATTGATTAAAGAAAATGGGTGACCAGGAAATAAGCAGGGATCTTTGTTTCCCCTTCAATTAAACTGAAATGTCTCAGTGGTCTCTCTTTGAGCTGCATATGGTGGAGCAGGACTGTGGGGGGGAAAGAGGGCTGAGAGAGCGGGGGTTCGTACTGGAAGGGGAGTAGGGGGCTTACAGAGGTGATGTTGATAGATGGATGGATCCTCTCTGGAGGCTGACACTCATGATAGCCTCCTTCCCCTGCTGCAGTCATGTGATTAAATGATATTAGTTGTCTGCATTTCACACACTTGAAGAATTAAAGGACAGTTCCACCGCATATCAACTTATTTTCATAGTTTTGGCCGTCAATGAAGCGAGCACTAATTAAAGAATTGGGCGATCAGCTGTGACATACAGTCTTCAAAATCATTAGTTTCTATCATATTCATGCAGGTGAACACAGTGCAGACATTATACTCTGCCACTTGTTACTTGTTGAATCTTTACAATCCCTTATGTTGCAACTTTACACACGTCCAACTTTCAATTGTATGTCGTGACAACACTGTGCTTATGGTCTGGCTAGGCAACACAGCTGAAGATGTCCCACGGTCCCTTTAAAAACACCCGGGTTTGTCCCCACAATCCGGGCTGGAAATTGTCCTGAGGTCTGCTTAGAAATATCCATTGTATGACGCACTTACAAGTGTTGAAGCGCTGTGGTCCCTTGTCAAATTGTCAAAACCCACATCATAAACATACAATGTGAACATGATATGACACTTTTTATAGAAATGTCAATATGGTAAGTAGCCTGTGATACGTACAAATGTGGTTTGCAGAAACATCAACATCCAACATTTTTTTCACGTGGTGCAAATGTTGAAGCCCAATATCTATAAACTTAACAAATAAAGCCAGTACTATCTTCACGGGAAGGTAAGTGAAAATGTGACCCAGTGTCTCCCTTAAAAATATCAAGTGGTCTCGTGCTTACAAATGTTGGTTTCACGACTCGAACAGTGGTCTCTCGCTGGACAGCTGTTACACCGTCACCATTCCCTCCGCCTCTCGACATGAAAACCAGGTCATATACATGTAATGAGCACATGATATGAGACATATTGCAGAATTGTTGATATGATACGGACAAATTTTGCCCTACCTGTGGTTTGCAGAAACGTAAAATGTCAACCATTTATTCTTGAAACTAGGCTGGTGTTTGTTAAGGGGGATTAGTAATCCATCTTTTAGGGCTCCCTCAGCCTTTTCCCCCACATGTAACCCTTTGCTATGAAAGTGTGCTCTGACCAAGTAACTACTGATACATAGTGAATTTCAATCACCAAGTTAATTACTGGTTAATTGCAAAGTTATTTACAGAAAATAATGAAAGACAAATTATGAAATCATCATCCAAACTATTTTTCAGACAGACATCCTCCTTCCTTCTTCAACTGTGACCTCCCATACCCGCTGTACTTTTTTCCTGTGATATACCCACTTCTGATTTTACCTCCAAAAAAAAATGTGATTATATTTACCGTGGATTTGTCACTTCATCCCTGCATGCTTTTCAGTGCCTTCATGCAATATATTAACCTGACATTTGCTCACTGATACTAGTTAGCTAGGTGTTATCGGCTGGATAGGTCAACAAAGGAAAAAACTCATTTACAGGCTGGAATCTGGGCGCCAGTATTACACTGTTAGCTATGGTTTTGATAGGTCTTATTTTACATTTTTGTTTGGAGAGCAGGATATTATACTGATCGGATTATACTGATGAAATAAAGTAAATTGAATTCAACTGAACTGGAAAGAAGTGCAGGTTCATGAGCATGCGGATAAAGTTCACCGTACCCTCATTTAAACTTCCAAGTCATCCCTCTCTCGCTCGCTCATTTACTGTTGCTTCTCTGTTTCTTGCTTGGCAAATGTGAGTATACAGTATGAATAGTTTTACAAGGCCAAGGGAGAAATAACAGTGTTGGGAGGTGGTGGTGGTGGTGGTGGTGGTGTGTGGGGTGGGGTGGTTGTGGGGGTGGTGGGGTAAAGAAAGAGAAAACAGGTTGTCAGTGTGGTTGAACAGCAAAATAGCATTTTCTCCCTCGGGCTCAGCCTCCACAGATGTTTCATTCAGGCCCCATGGCAGGGCCACTCTAAAAGTGCTCCAGTCCCGACACAATTCAGCCCCTTTGTGAGCTGAAGGAGAGAAGCTCAGCCCACTGTTTACTGCTCGTCCACCCCCCCATCCCCCCTTGTCTAACCCCCCTCCTCATGTTAGCAGGCGGAACAATTGGGGAGGGCCTTGCCCAGAGCTGGGGCGGTGTGGCAGGTCAACAGAATGGGCTGTGAATCCTGTGCCTCTGAATCCTCCGGGTGGGTGGTCCGGCTCTCTCCCCTCTCTGTGTCTCTCTCACACACATAGAAACACACTCTCTCCTCTCCTCTCCTCTACTCTCCTCTCTACTCTCAGTGATTAGCTCATCCACCGGGCCAGGCCTGGTGCTGGTGCCTGGGCTCTGTGATGTGGTGATAGGTGGCCCAGAGAGGAAGCCAGGTGGGGGTCCTATATTTTTCTTTTTTCTTTTTCTTTTTTTTAGGATTAGCGGACTCCCAGTCGAACTCGTCACTGCAAGCGGGCCCCGGACAGACCCGGTCAGGCCAGTCGGCAGGAGGGGCCTGCGGTGGCCCACGTGGAGCCTGCCAGTGACTGGGTGGCAGTTAACACTAATCCTGCTGCTGATTACCACTGGCATGGGGAAATAAACAGTAATAAATGAACCTACAAGGCTGAGCACATAGAACCATGCAACAACTCCGCCCACACAAGACAAGTAATGCTGACACACTTGTAAAGCGGCACACACACATTTATAGACAGTCAAAAAACGACAGTATTTCAGCAACTTCAACTTTTTTTAATAGACTTTTAAGAAATACTGTTAAAAACAGTAGAACAAACAGACAGTTGGTCACCTATGTGTTTATACAAGCATGATACTGATGGATATACATGTCAGTTCATATAATAAAGGGTCGGTGATGATTATGTGAGGTCTCGTAAACAATCCATTTTTCCCAGTAATGCAGGAATATATAAATTAAGTTATTCTCTCCATCCCTAGAACAGTAGTAACAATTTCTATCCAGTCTTTGTTGGAGATTCGGCCTGTAACCATTTTTGTGTTACGGCTCTCTTAGCTGGTTTGAGCTATGATTTAATCTTTTGGCCTATAAAATGTCAGAATAGTGAAAAATACTGGTTGTGATTTACCAGAGTGAGAAAGATGTATTGGTCTGTTTTTATCCAACCAGCAGTCCAAAACCCAAAGATATTCATACATGTCAAACATCACATCTTCCCATTTCACAAGCTGCACCCAGTGACAGTTTGGCATTCTTGCTTGATAAATGCCTTAAATTATTAATCAGTTTTTCTGTTTTCTGTTGATTTACAAACCAAATGATTGTTTCATCTCTAATTGTAATCACAATGTCTTCAGCCATCACACCACTAAACACACCATAATGTCCCCTTTCTTGCCTTAACAATAGTATTATTCATCTTCGTAATAATAAAAAAAACACACTGCAGTGCAACTCCAAGTCACGATTCCTATATTTGTTCCACAGTATTAGAGAAAGGGGAATAAATTCAGGTAAAGTTAAAGTTAGTTCTACCTTCAGCAAGACAAGAGGGCAGCTGTCTCATCCCCATGTGGCGTCTTTCCCCTTAGTCACAGCGACATCTAGTGAGCAGAAAGTAGTACTGCCAGCAATTGATAAATTCTCCTATTTTCAACAGTTTCTTAACAACTATGACAAACAATTGTTGATTATAATTTTACAATGTATTGCTTGGAAGAAATTGAAGACATAAAGTGGCAGATTAATACTATAAAAACTAAGAGGTAAATATTAGATAACACTTTTGCTCACACAGATGTTACAGCAATTTTACTAATGTTTTCAATTTAGGTTTACATTAAACCTTCTGTCAGAAACACACACATCTGCTGCCTCTTCTTGTTCTGCAGTGAGAGGAGAGTCTGAAGCAACGTGCCAGCAGAATGTTTCCTCTTACGTACACCGTTTGAGCAACACTTTTCTTTGAGGCATCCTGCTGTGGTCAGAGGCGTTGATCCTCTTTTCTTGGTTCCTTTAGATGCATGCAACGCTCTGAGGCATTCAGGAAGAAAAGCAGCATTTGAAAGCATCATCTTCGGCCAGAGCGCTTTCACAATACTTACTTGTATAGGTAGAGTTTGGTCGTTCTTCCTAACAGCTGCTGCCATCAAACAGACTTGAGATGCCATCGATCGGTCTTTCCTCCTTTATACTGGGTGAGGCTCTCCCTGTATATGTGTGTTATTTACATGCACCTGTTACACTGTAACTAACAAGAGTTCAATTTTGTTGTCAATATAAAAGTATATTTTTCTGTGAAATGTTCTGTCTAGGCCAGGAAAGTAATCGTAGAAGGTAAAAATGCAATAAAAATCTTATATAAATGCTTTATTTCATAACATATCATGTGTATGGGTAAAACACAAGGCAAGCAGGGCCACACCTTAGCATACAGTACTTACACCGCTGGTTCCCTTTCAGGTCTCAGTTACTGTGACTGCTGTGAAGTACTTTACTGTGTGACTTGTAGTTCGAGGATAGAGTGAGCGAGATCGGCAAAGAAATTACTCTACAGTTTGTTTTATGGTGATTAATTTATTGTGTGTACACAGAGACACAGAATTATATGAAAACAAGAAAACATAAAACAAACCCAAGAAAAACATTTTAAAAAAAGTTAGTTGAATCTGATGATAAGAACTAAAAGCTGCCATGTTTTTTTTATGCTAAAACTCATTTCTGGATTGTTCACCCAAGGCTGTGATATTTCCTGCAGGTTTGGTTGTTGCTTCTGTCACAGCAGCTGAGACGACACTCAGTGCTCAGTCAACAGTCAGTGCTCAAGTTCTATCTGACAACCCAGTCCCTGGTAACGACAGTAGTCCCACTGCTGCAATAACCCCCATCAATAGCGATACCAATGGGAACATCAGTCACAGTGTCTCCAATGACACCAGTAATATGAACATCAACAACACCGCAAGCACCATCGCACCCACAACAACGAAGCAGGAAGGTGAGAGCTGTTATCTAAACGCTTTCCCCAAAACAGTTCAGTTTACTGTCTTTTCACCATTCTTTGTTTCATGTTTATCCCTGTCTGTGTAACCATTTGCTTCTCTGACTCAGGTAAAGGAACTTCGACTGCTGACCAGGGCTCCCAGACTCCAATGCCTGGAACGACCACAGCTGCACCTGCACCACCTGGTCCTTCTGAAATTACAACGTCTGCCACCACGACAAAAAGCAACGTAAAACGTGAGTTGAGACTACAGATGAATAAACCATAATCTACAAAGTTGTTGTTCTCTGATTAGCTTGAGTATTTGGGTTATGTAAGATGCCAGATACACACAGATGACTCGCCTGGAATTGGTATAAATGAAACATGAGCATAAGCCACATTTTTACTTAAAGCAATGTTATGTAGAAATTGGCACTTTGTGTGATTTGGCGCCCCCCCCCCCCCCCCCCACAGTTTCTGAGTGCAACGCCACGGTCATGAATACAATTCCCAATTAGTCAAGATGGCTACCACACATGAATATGAACATAACATAGAAAGAAGGAAAATACTTGGTAATGTGAAATCATTCTTCAGCGTCATCATACTCCTCTGTGATTCATCTGCTGAATGGATCTACATTTTTTTTTCTCCCTTTTTTGGTATTTGTTAGCGAGATAAACGTCATAAGAACTTAGTTTTTTTATTTCCTTTGTGGACAAGAAGGACTGAGACTGATATGGACTGGAGGGTTTTTAAAACAAGCGCTGATAAACAAACTATTTACTACAGAGCACTACATGGCCTTGTGGAGCATTTAGCAGCTAAAGAGCCAGTTAGAAAGATATAAACAGCTGAACAGTAACATGACTCAGAATGAATGCTGCTGTTGCTCCTGAAGGTGAAAATGGTTAATTTTTTGCTGGCACGTTAGTTGTTTGAGTTTTGTTACGTTAGCCTGATATGACTGTTGTGTTTTCAGTTCCTTTTGCTGCCCCCGAGTGGCCACAAGGATCTGTAAATGCAGATTTTAACCAGTTGAATGTGACCGTATTATTAAAAAAGGTGACATTTGACAACTGGTTTAACCCTAATCTTAAACCTGGTCTATATTAGCATTTTAACGTCATTGTTTGATGTTAGTTTTTGCTCTTTAAAAATTGGTGATTATCTCTTTTCGCATTCCTTACAGCCACCGATCCTCAGCAAAAGAAAACCTCAGGCGCCAGCACTGGTGAGTAAAATCAAAATATATCAAACCATGATATGTTTTTGAAGTTGTAACTATACTGTCAGTTTACTTGGATTAAACTAGAAACTTAGATTTGTGTCTTTGTATTACCTCCTTCAGGCATTATTGTCCTCATTGTGATGATCCTGGTAGCTTTTGTATTTGGACTTCTCTGCTTTTTCGCAAGGAAGAGAGGAAGGGTAAGTAGAGCAGCCTCTTTGGTTCGGTAGTTGGAGGTGTGTGTGACACAGTGCTGTCAATGGCTGTGTTCTGAGTTCCTACCCGCCTCTACCCAAGTTAAACGGGTCAAACAGGCAATTAGAAAACGGAGTGGCTGAGTGATTTTGAAGCTGTTATTTTTAGGCAACAGTATCATAACGTTGCTTTAATATGTGTTTTTCTGTGTGTGTTCTGAATCCCTTCTTCCTACAGCGCTACTCTGTTGACTTCACTTCCAGACCTGATGAAGCCCACATCCCTCTCAGCACTGTGGATCCTGAGGCGCCTGTTGATGCTGCACCCCAGAACGGTCAGTCCAAAACAACCACTTGCATCCACAACTATGTTACAGAGAAGATTTGACATTAATGAAATAAATGCCCTTAAATATCCGAAACAGATTGTGCTGCTCTGTGGTTGCAGATGTATTATATATATATATATATCTATATATATATAGATATATATATACATATATATATATATATTCCTCATCCACGTACACTTTTCAGGTCTGCAAACCTTTGCAAGTGCAGAAACTGCTGCAGAGGAGCCAAAAGAACCAGAGGAAGCAGCAGAAAAACCTGAAGTAAAGGAGGAGCAGAAAGGTAAGAACAATCCTGTGACTGATCAGCAGTTCTTATAGTGTCGCTGTATCAGTGGAGCTCAGAGAAACAGGACAGGACATTAGTTTAGGTTGTAGCAAATCAAGTTGTGAACTTCAAAAAACATGTTGTGGGTCAATTGTGTACTATTTTCCTTCCGCTTTCTTAAGATCAGTTAACTGAATAAAAGGAAGTACAGTGCGTGACAGCTCACCACACTTTAGATTAGCACAGATAGTGGGGTGATAGATTCCTGCAGGAATAAAGAATATTTAAACCAGAATACAAAATGTTCTTTGCTCTGCTGCAGACATTGATTTTGTTTGTCTGTTTGTCTTTGATTTCATTGACATTATTTTCTCAACTTAATACAACAACAAAAAACAGATTTTAGATGTTTACTATAGTTGAAGCAACGTTGTTAAAGTTGTCACCCCAACACGTGACTGCACATAAAGTGATTCTAAGCATAGTAGGTGTGAATTTTATCAGGAACTGTAAAAAAAAAAAAAAAAAAAAAACCTCAACAGCAGAATGACTCACACAGTGTTTGAAAAACATTCAGATCAGTTAAGCTCTTCCACAGAACATTTTGAAACGTCTGTGATGGAAAGTGTATACACGACTGACGCACATCGCTTCCTTACTTTGAGAGGAGACGAGCTGAAAGTGTGGCCTGCAGTACTCTTGTTCACCACTTGATGGAAATGGAAGCCAAGTTAAACAAATTCAACGCTCGTTCAGTTTGCCATGTGTGTTGCCATTTAACCATTAAATGAGTGTTGTTCTGAATGACTCAAACTCTGATAAAAAAACATACCAAAGTCTTTGTCTTTATATGCCGTAATCCAGAAAATAAGTATAAAAGTTTTATAATCCAGACACTGAGCAACAAAGCCTTAATATTTGTGAATTCAAAAGAATTACTTCCTCTATGATTTCTACTTTTTATACTATATTTTTAACGAGCAATACATTATTCTTTGGTCATTGTTTTGAAATTTTTATTTGTATGAGAATGAGTGAGGTGTTCCTGTCTTACTTTAAGCTGTCTGCAGGCTGAATGAGAAAGGTAAAAGGTAGAGTTCATGTCTGGGCCTGCCTCTCTGTCCTGAGCCACACTTTGTCTAAACGGACGGCGCTGATGGCCACTTTGAAAACCTTTCGAATGGGTCTCTTCCTCTCATGGGGAGGAAATGTCATTCGTCAGCATCAGAGCACGTGGGCAGCCAGATTTCTAATCAAGCACCTGGGAATGCTACCTCGAAGAAATATCTGATTTGTCTGATGATGACTGCTTTTCCAGCACACTTAACTCACTTGTTTTATCTCAAGTTTTTCAATTAGTGAAGTGAATGCTGAAGAAATCAGACAGACATTTTGCAAATTGTGATTACAACACATGGCTTTTTGAGGAACATTTCCTCCAAAGCCATTCTTCTGCACCGCCTTCAACAAATGTCTTTAAGTGAGATAACACTGAAAAAAAAATAACCACGCCTCTGTTTAACACCCCAGCCACAACCTCAAACACCTCACTTCGGGCAACTACCCGTGACCTCATGGAAACACTCACACAGTCTCTCATCATCATCAGCGGCCTTTTGATAAAAGATTTCTTTGCGTTGGTATTGAGTTAATGTGACTGTAGTGTCGTGAGTAGCACTAACGCAAAATATCATCAGCATCACTTGTTGAAGCTGCTTGAATGTTCCTAACTTGTTTCCTTCAGTGACATTTTTAAACCACAGAATGAGATAAGCATGAAAAGGAGTGCTACACCCTCCGCAAAATGATGACTCAATGATTTAAAGTAACACTGGCCAACCAGTATTACGTAAATGGAAAATTTGACTACAAGCTTTCAGAAACAATGAACAACATGGCTGGACTGTGAGAATACAAAAGTTACCAAAAAGAAGCCAAATATATCAATGTTTAGTCAACTTTTTTTTTTATTATCAGAATTGAACCTAAATATCCCTGAGTAGTGATCTTGTCAGCCAAAGTAAGTAAAATCTTCCATATGAATGAATAAACAGAGGCCATTATTACCTCTGCCAAGAATTTCCCATTTGTGTGGATCCAAATAAAAATCTGGATCAAGCGGATTTAAATACAATTGATTAGATATCGGATTGGGCTTGATTGAATTAACGGTGGCTGGAAGTATGGGCTCTACTGAGTGCCGTTCCTTTATTTTCATTTTATTTTATTACTTTCATTTATCCTAGGATGCCCACTAACATCAGGCGAAGGGACTGCCGAAAACTAGCCGTTTAGCTAACTCGGGTGCATCTAATTTTGTTTGAATGTTGATTTAAGGGACTCTTCTTGGAAGCCGGTTGTTAGTTTGTTTTAGCGGTAGGGGTCGACTGATATGGCATTTTCAGTATACCGATACAGATTATTAGAATGAAAGGAGACTGAAAGACGATATTTGGGACCAATATTCATTTAGTAATGTACTGTACTGTTCGTAAGTACAATTTTTAGGTACTTTACTTGAGTATTTCCATTTTCTGCTACTTTAAAGTAGACAGGCAGGTAGCCAAGTTAGCTTTGGGAGCAGCTAGCCTTACATCACAGTTTAAGAAATACACTTACCAACACCTCTAAAACAAATTAACTTGTTGTATTTTGTTTGACTAAAGGTTGAGGAGTACTCAAGTTTGTAGGACGTGTCATTCAACAATGTCTGGAGTCAAAAGTGTTCTTAGCTGTTCTTCATGGCTAAACTTAAAAGCCATGCTAGCTGTAGTGTGTAGGCTATACGTACACAGCAGTGCTTTGAACTAATGCTAACATACTGAAGTAACGATTACATTGTTCACCATCTTGGTTTAGCTTCTTAGCATACTAACATCTACTAATTAGCAATAAGCACGACTAGCCTACAGAATGTTATTTGGCCATATATTGGCCCATTAAAATTTTGAAATGTCAGGGGTTCACCATCGATATCTGTACCACATTTCAAGACAGTCTATCTGATAGTTGTTGAGATATAAACTTTATGCTGCACCTCAGAACAGTGGTAGTCACTGCACCCAGCTGTTGTCTCCCAAGTGTTAATTAGTGAGCTTTAGAGGCGCTGGTAGGCAGATTCTTTTTCTGACTTTGGAGACAGCCAAGCTAGCAGTTTCATCCTGCTTCCAGCCTTTAGGCTACGGTCACTGCCATCTGGCTCTGTCTCAGTATTAATACATACACACAAGAGTGGTATCAGTCTCATCTAACCCTTCAAAGGAGAGCATATAAGGACATTTCCCAAACTATTTTTTCAAGGACCAACTTCAGACAACATTCCCAGTCTCAGTATGCTGAAGGAGAATGCGAAGCTTACAGTCAGGTCAAGAGTCCACCTGTGATAAAGAGTCTAGTCATCCAGCATAAACCAGACAGACATGATGATTCTCTGAAGACTGGAATGATGCCCGAGGAGCCATCTCACTCATGGCAGAATAATGTCTAGAACAACGGTCACCTTCCTCTCCCCTTCATCTCCGCTTTCCCTCCACCTAACCCTGGGTCAGATAATGATGGGGCTGCCCTACTTTCCCACAGCCTCCAACAGCTGCATGGCTGAGGCTCATTAGGAGCTGGTCAGTAATCAGCCGCCTCATTACCAACATGGTGGCCCCTCTCAGATGCCTTTGCCCGAGTGAAATCCCCCCCTGACTGTCAGAGAGGGCAAAAACCACTTCAGGCTATATGGGTGGAAATACTGTTATTATGTGGGTGTTGAATACAGAGCGCAGTCAACGAAATATCAAATATGCAATGTCATAGAAGGTTTAACGATGGCGAAATGTCTCAAGAAACGTTACACAATGAATTTATTGCAACAGTTTAACTTCCTATTAAAATTAAATTACATAAATCATGTTTTTTCCAGTAGCAGATCCATCCCAGGGCTGCAAATAACATTTACATTCGTTGTTGTCAATCAGTTGTTTGATCTATAAAACGTCAGAAAATTGTAAAAAATGTTTCCTAGAGCTCAAGATGACGTCCTCAAATGTCTTGTTTTTTCCTTAAAAGCAAAAGATATTCAGTCAACTGTCACAAAGGAGGAAGGAAACCAGAAAATATCTGCAAATTTGCAAGCTGGAATCTTCTTCTTTTGACTTAAAAAAATACTCAAAACGATTCATCAATCATCACAATAGTTAGTTCATTTAATAGTTTACAACCCATCCACATTGTTTTCACTCCATGTGTCATACTATGATTCAGAGTGGAAAAACAGTATCAATGTTCTGGAAAACCATTGAAAAAAGCATTGTGGTTTGCTTTTGTTGTCCTTCACAGCTGAGGCTGATAAATCTGTTGTTGATCCCAGCGCTGAGTCTGCAGCTCTGATGCCACCACCGCCCCCCGACAGCTCTGACGACAAACCCAAAGAAGACGCCGTTGAGGAGAGCGTTCCTCCTCCTCCCGCTCCTGCACCTGTGGAGCCGACTGTGGAGGAGAAAACTGATGATGAAGGCGCCGTCTCCAACAAGACCTCAGTGGAATCGCTGAAGGAGACAAATGAGAACAACAGCAACAATGCTGACTTGAGTCAGCAGGGAGGTTGGTATCTAAAGTTTGTCCCCTTCAAGTGGTCGTTGACATTCAGAGTCACGCAGAGTATACAACACACATTCATTTACTGATTATATGTCTTCATCCATTTAGGATTGAGAGAAGACAGCAATATCCTTACTGTAAACTCACATGATGACAGAATAGTGACAGCTCCTTTGCCGCACTCATATCTCAGTTTCAAACTTACTGCAACGTGTCATTTCAACACATTTCCCGCTGACAAAAAAGAGAACTTACAGCTATGCGTCATTCACTCTGTTATTTTCCAGGTAAATTGTTTATTCCTTCTATGGTGGCCTCAGAAATGTACTTTTTCTGTGACACATCCATATTGGTGTAACTAGTCGTATCTCCCACGTACTGGCTGTAAAATGATTCCCTGCTAATGGTGCTATACTGTTAGAAATGGCAGTCAAAACCCAGGGTTCTTGATCTGATCTCTGCAGAAATGCACTCTAACGGTCAGCTAAAGCAAATTAGAGGCTTCAGCTGTCTGAACAAGTTGAATGGGTGGATATCTTCCAGAATTAGTCTTTGTAGTACAAAACTACCTCCTGGTGCTTCAACAGACAAGGATTTCTTGCTGAGTCGCAGTGGAGGAATAGATAAGATACTTAAAGATACTTGAATTGGCAAACTACTGAAGTCACATGCTCACTTTACATAAACTGTATAAAACATTTCTGCAAAGAAAGAGGACTGCTTTTTTCCCATATTTTTTTCTTACGTTGAAGTCATACTAGGAAGGGATGCAGACACTTCATAGGAGGAATAATTACAGTTATCAATAACCCTTTCAATGTACATTTGTTCTAACAATCCAACGTAGCCACCGAGTGACATCACTGGAGATAATTAAACAAATTAAACGTAGCTTCCTATGGAGCAAAATAAGGACTTTTTACTACTTTTTTCACGCATGCATCAGTGTTTTTTTTTTCTTATTCTAATGAATTACTGACTCTTCTTTCTAATTGACTGTATAAGAAAGTAATCAAGTCACATTAAGGTGATCAGTTCTTGAACATCATGATTCACAACTCCAAGACACCAAATGTTAACGCCTTGTCCTTTGTCTTTTAAACAGATGCGAAGTCGGACAACATCTTCTGGGATGTTCCTCTCAACAGTCCGCTGTGAGACGTGCTGCCTCTCTGCCCCTGTCCTGTTCTTCAGGAACTCGGTGAGAAAGCATTGGACTCTGCTGCAGCTGCTTCGCTGCTCAGCCAGCTCAGGTGTTAGCAAAGGGAAAACCCCGACCCTGACCTGCAGGTCAACAGTCCCTGCACGACCACTGGGAGTGCTGTGTTACAGCTTCCCGTCCTGAATTCAGATATTAAAAATAGCTGAGTCATAACCCTTAAATCTAAAATTATAAAATGCGCTTGTCCCCAATATTGTAAATCACACTGACAGCCTGACATCCAGTAGTGTATAAATACACACATCTAAAACTGAGCCTCCCTGCTGGTTGAAAAAGTCAGTATCACAACATGCAGTATATCACTCTTTAAAACAGTTTGCTTTTACTTTTCATTGCTCGTTCGATTAATTATTTTTAAAGGATTTCTGTGCATTAAGTAACTATAGGTCTGAATCCATGCTCATTTATAGGCTTTAAAAGCAAAACCACCTCTTTTCTACCAGGCTTTCATTCCTTTTTCCTTCTGGTTCCTCCTGCTCTCTCTTCCACTGATGGATGAGATTCTTCTTACACGAGTGCTAACACGGGTCGTCTCAGTCTAATCATCATGTGCTTCAGGATGTAAGGCCCACGCCTGCACCTGCACTCCCTCTCTCTGACTATCTGCACAGAAACACTCAGGGCCGAAGCCTGGGGCCCGAGGAATTCACGCTGCTCTTAACAGCTGATGATAAGCTCACATCTGAGGAGCAAACCGCTCAGATGCTGCGTGTTAGCGGTCACGGATCATCTACGTTCTCTCAAAAACACCAGCTTCAGAAATCCCAAGCATCCTCTCTTCAGCAGAGGCACTCAGTCAGAGGTCTTTATCTCTAAATACCTGCTAACATAGTGAGGGGGGCGTTTTTACGATAACTAAAGATGAAGGCAATAACTATGAAATCTAATGAGGCGTGTATTTGCATTCTAGTTATACATGTGATATGAAAAATGCATCCAAACACACATTTTTCACAGCAGAAATGTTTTCTTGTCATGGTAGGACATGTACAAGTATTAGTAATACCATTATATATGTTCCATTAAGCTTTCTCAATAAGCCATGACAGCCTGTGCATTCGTGTGTTGGAATAATCAGAAACATGTCAACTAGAAGTAAATGTTTGGTTGATGGTAAGAAATAATATTAATAATAAAATATACAACATATTCGAGTAATAGCTATATATTAGTAATAATATTGAGTATTTCAAATCCTAAACTAAAGTTCTCAAATCAGGATTATTCTTTTAGGACTTGAAGTAAGTGAACACTTTGTGTTTCCTTTGTTAACAGTCAACCAAAACCACAATCTTTACCTACCTCTCACCAAACTGGTTGTCTAGTCTTAACCTCACCACACACTGAAGCAAGTGAACCCACCATCCACCTCAACCCCCATCCCATGTCGTACAAAAGTGCAGCACTTGCCTGAACATAATCCAGGCAGCAACTTGTTTTTCTCAACACAACATTTTTGGAGAAAAAACAACAATACATCAACATAATTTATAGGAGATGGGCTTGCCTCAGGTTACTTTTGTTATTTATGTCTTATGGTGGAACGTTTCATAAAGTTGGGAGAAAACTAAGACATACAATCTTCTAAAGTATTCAAATTTCTTTATCATTACAGCATGGTCATGTTATCCCTCTAAAAGAAAGTCCCTGGAGTTTTCTCGATATGATTTTTATGTCTTCATGTATCAAAAGTGCACCTCCAACTCAATTTGAGTCCACAAAGTGCTCATATTCTTACATTTTCTGAAAATACCAAGATGTTTTACGTTTGCCCGGAGCTGAGTGTTTGAGTGTGTAGGAAACCATTTCTTCATTTGAAAAGATCGATCCAACATCCAACTTCGATTGTATAAAGTGAAATTAATCAAAACATGATCCAAGGTCAAGGAATCAATAACGTCTTAGTCTCAGTGATGTGTGGTTTCTAATAATACCTGTACCTGACAGCATGTAACATAATAGCTGTGTAAAACCTGCTGGTAAGCTGTCGAACATGCCATTCATATGGTTTCAGTTCCCTTTGTCATACAAAACAAATGAAAGTGACACTCTGTGTCACTCTAAGATACAACAACCCTCCTAAAGATAAACGTGTATAAACACATTTATGTTTAAGCCATTGTCTGAGTAACTGATCTTCTGTCCAATTACTTTTACTGGAAGTTCATTGGAAACATTGGAAAGACAAGGAAAAGATGTAAAGCTGTTGTTCAAGAGTAATTTTAGATTGGGTTTTCTTTGTCTGTAGTCTGGAGGTGATAATGAAGCAGTTCACAGACAACTGAATCATGTCTCTAGTAAACTGTGAGAAACTGTGAGAAATTTAACGGCTCGCAATTTGAAATAAAAGAGAAGAGAAAAGGAAAAAGTGAACTCCTCACTCATTCCCACCTGGTCTGGGAAGTGATGAGCAAGCTGGAAACTGGAGTTGAAAGGCTGCTCACCATTCTGCAGTTGTGGATAATGGATATGAGCTGACAGGTCATAAACTTAAAACGGCATAATTAGACCTGAGACTTCACTGTGTTATTTTCCAGTCAGAGCTCAGCTTTCATGTTTGATGGCTAATGTTGGAGGAAACTGTCCGTACCGCCGGGGATGAATATTTCACAGCGAAGAGGAGGCAAGTGAAGGAGAGTGACGGACTGAGACTTAATTGCGGGAGACAAACAAGGCTAGTAGTTAGGTCAAAGCAGCTTGTTTTTATTTGCAGAGGCTCTTTTTGGAAGGGGCAGAGACAGGTCAGGAGACGAAGTTTGCTTTTTTGCTCTTTGTGTGTAGCTTTAGGCTCATAACTGATTCCTTATACTCTATGTTCTTTCAATGTCGTGATAAAGACTTAACTATTTAAAATATGAGTTGACTCATTTTGACATTTGAGCTATTTGCCTCCTTCTCCTGCTTCCCAGTGGGAGCAAAAGTCATAATTTCCTCGGGTGATACTGCAGGCGTAAACACAGATTTATGGCTGGCAGGATGACAACGTGACATGTGTTGAATGCAGGATCTTTATCTCGGTAATAACAGTGACGGGAAGCTTCCTGCTAGCGAGGTTTGATGTGGTTCAGATCGGCAGGTTCGGCCATTACACCTGGGCAGCTTTACAGGAGGGAGGGACTGTCGGAAAACACAGGCTGACACTACAAGAAGAGAACAGCTGGTGGAGGCTGGTTCTGCCTCTTCCTCTCATGACTTCCTACCGCAAAATTTTGGGTCAAGAAATTAAAAACTGGTGAAGATAGCTTTTTAAACCTGCATCATTAAAGGGGTGTGTCCGAGGTATCCGCTGCACATGCAGTTCTGAGGCTGAAGACTGTGCGTCATCACTTTTTTCTGTGAAGATTTTGGGGATTTTCATGTTCTAACAGGAACTTAAGGATTTTAAAACCCTAAATTCAGCTTAGTGTTAATATATATTTTTACTTGCCTTTAAAGTAAAGTACACCCAAGTGTGCAGGACAAGTATGTGCAGTTTAAGGTGAAGACAGGCTCTTTGATGGAAATTCATGTTACATTATTTAAGTGTCTTTAGCCGAATTCCACGGCTGAATTGAAATTACACAACAATATAACTTAGTGACGTTCAGCATTAAGAGATATGGATTTGTCCCAGGACAAAGGATATACTAGTGTAAATACAGGCTTATGACAGCCTATATTCTTTTAAAAAGTGAATAAGACCTAAGATGTTATATCAAGAAGGAATGTTCAGTAATTGGATAATCACTAGTTTCACATAGCAAGAAATAAAAGCGCCGCCACGTTCGTTCTCGTCAGTGTTTTGGGATATACAGTGATACTCAGACACACCCTCATCCTGGTTAAACACACACCAGCAGGCATAAAAGATGCATTTGGTTTGGTTCTTTTATCAGTGTCAACCTACAAAGCTTTGTAAGATGATCCACGGGGCTGAAACATGCCTAAACATTGGAGCAAGGTTAAATCTAGCCCACACGCAGGTCGCTTAAAGGCTTAATTCATTCTGTTAATTTCTATTGTCCACTTTATTCCCAGCCCCCATGATACCTTGCAAAAATTATTGTCCCTACTTCTGGCGGATCTGGCATATCCCATGGTACCAGGATGCATTCTGAGAGCGATTTGTACAGTGTATCATTTATTCATGAAGATCTAGGTTAGTGACTTTATATAGTGAAAACTTCTTACACTGTTATTATTGATTAGCCTACTTAGGTAACACTTCTAAAGTCCCGCCGGTGCATCTGTTAATATGATTTTTTCAGCTGAGCACCCAGAGTACCACCCAAAATCCTTTCACCAGACAATCAGTCCTACAAGCATATGTATATTTAAGCTTTTATTTGTATTTTAAAGAGGGAATTTTCAGAAAATCCTTCTTATTAATGACACCGGTGGCGGCTAAGTGACCTGCAGTCAGCGTGCTAGTTGTAGTCATTGAATCCCTGAAAATCTTTGGCAGGAACAGAGCTGTCGGTAGAGTTGTTGCACATCCTGTGGCACAGGTCAAGTTGAACAGTTCAGTTTCACTTGTTAAAAATCCAAAGTTTAAGTAATAAATGTTTACTAGTCATTCCAGGCATACAAGTGACTGTTATTGATCAATATAAATCTGCCAGAGTTGTCTGGCCTTTGACTTGTGAGGATGCCATTCCCCTTAACGCCCCAGTGTCAACATATTAGAAACTGTTCATCCAACAAAACGGTGCAGGGAGACGATCTGATTGTTGTCTAAACTATTCTGACAAGTTTGTTTTGAAAGTGAGCCCCTTATGAGGTCATGGTGTGCTTTTGTAAAGCTCGCTCAGACAATGACAAATGAGGTCAGCGTGACAGTCTTTAAACTTTAAGCGTGATGTCATTAAACATGTGCACTAGGTTGATACCTTCGTTTGTGTCTGGATAACGAATGTTAGCTTCCTGTGTCGTGGATCTGTATCAAAACCAAAGGGTGTGTCCTGGTCCTGCTTCGGTTCCTTGAACTGCAAGGCTTCTCCAGAGGTCATAGGTCAGACAATCCTAATTAAAGGGTACACAGTGACTGCAGGAGAATAATGTGGCCCCAACGTCAGAGTCAACTGGCTCACATTCTTTGCCTGTCACTGAGCAAGTCTCTGCAGAGCTGGCTTTGCTGCGGCTGCTGTGATGTGTTGGCTAAACCAGGATACATTTCAACAAAGACCGCCGCAGAACCTGAAAAAATGGAAAACAATATTTGCATCGTAGAAGCAACATAGAAGGTTGTTCACCATTGACCCGATTTGTATTATTTTACATTCCAGGATGAAATATTTCATTCTGAATCAAGCTAATGTAATTCAAGTGTTTGGAGGCAAGGTAAAAGTGAGTTGTCCCTAAAATTGTTGCTTTTACTTTCCCTGATGCTCAACCCTACATCTTTTTATTTTAAGAGATGTCAAAGTATATCAGGCCTTAACCTTCCCTATTTACACCGGTTACATTTTACAACAAGAGTGTCACATTTTCTAGATTCCTCCTTTGTACTTCACTTCACACTTTGGCAGGTGGCCCGCAAAACATTTATAGTGCTTAATTTAGTAGCGCGTGTTTCACTTCTCTGCACCATGCTCTCAACAAAAGAAACAGAGGGTGGTGGGGGCTACAGAGTGAAAACAATTTGTAGAGAATACAGAAATAGTGTCAGCGCTCCGGTCACACGATGTGGAGTCGCAGTAGGTTAGTCGTGAACAATCACACCCTTGACATTTTTTGAGCTATTGACTGTATTTCCTCTTCTCTGCCCAGTAACTAATGTCTTTTGTAACTCACCTAAATAGGAAGCAGCTGTCTAGTTTATGTGGAAATGACTAGTTTAGACATTTGTCATAATCACCTGTGTTTAAGCCTTTTAAGCCTTGTTTATGCTGCTGATTCCCTGGAGACAAGATTATCTCCATAGAAAATTGGTTACTACTCAGTTCATTTGTAAAATAAATAGGTTGTAAGCTTAGATGTGCATTAAAAATCCAAAGTAAAATTCAACAGCATTTCTATGTCAAATAATTTTTACGCAGATTAATTCACCCTAGAGCGTAAACTTGCATAAACCTGAAAGTGTAAAGCATAAAGTTGTCTAGTAGTTATCACTTTTTATTCATATTTCATTCTTTGCCCTTGCCCTTTAGCAAGTCTGTGCACACCACAGCTGTTTGTTTGTTAGCCTCTCGATGGGGATTGACGCAGTGCGACCGCCGTGACTGACAGGAAAATCGGATTTTACAGCCCCTTTTCTTTAAAACTTCACGTGAGAAACGGGAATTCTGAAATTTGTTTAAATATTCTTTCTCCACTCCATTTCTGTGTCCATCTCTCACACACTGTACAGCCAAAGAAACAGGTTATGATAATTAAAAGGGGAAAAAGTGTGAAAAATTGTCATACATCGGGAGAAATACAGGAGAATTGTGACCCCAGGAGGAGACCGGGGGAGGGCAATGAAAAATGAGAGTGTCCTGGGAAAATGTTGGCAAGTATAGAGTAAAGTTTTGGTTCAGTTTCCCGTGTTAGCATGCTAACATTTTCTAAATGGCAGTTTGGTCACAAGTTAAAATTTTGACCTGATGATAGCAAAATCAAAGGATGCAAAATCTATTTAGTAGATGTCAAGCTATTTCAAAGAATAAGTAGAAACTATGACCAGGTCACCAGTTCACCCTCAAGGAACCTTCAATATCTGTTCCCAGTGAATGCTGTCCATCCCATAGCTGTCAAGATATTTCTTTATAACCCAAAGTGGTTTGCACAGCATGAAGATGCAACCATTTTCATTTCCACGTGCCCAGATCCCAAGGCAGCTGACTCTTTCAGTGACCTGCGACTCCCCGAGAGTTCAAACCCCATGAGGTCTACAGTTGTAAGGACGGTTTCCTCTCCTGTTGTCCTGGTTCAGAAACATTCCTGGCCTGGCTTTGAGCAGTTGGCAGGGCCGCTGTGATCAGGACGCCTGCTGACAGACGGATGTTCATTCACCTGCCGGTATCGCCTCCGGCATCGGCTGCACATTCCTCAGGCAGTGTCAAGCTGTCAGAGTCACACCGTGGCTTTATTACATCTCAGTCTCTCATCATTCACACACAGTTTAAAGTGAGCTCAGGTGGGATCTCAGATGATGCTCAGTGAAAGTTCCTAAAAATGTTAAACCTGTAGTTTCCTTTCATGTGATGTGGGTTGACACACGGACGTGTTTGATGTTGAAAAATTCATGTGGAAAAAAGGAAAGCTTGTGAAAGATTCTGCATGTTAAGCCTGATGAGCATATTCCACATTCTGCTACACCACCGGGCGTTAATAAGTACAAGGTAACAAGTGGCACTGTACATAGATATTTTTATATGACCAACACAACGCTCCATGATTCAACCAGACTGATGACTGAAAGGCCCGAGAGTGACAGAGATACCTCTGTGCAATGTTTAAATAAGAATATAAGAAATCACCAGTCTTTAGTTAAAGCAACAGTATGTAGAAATTGGCATTTTGTGCGATTTGGCGCCAAATCGAGTACAGAGTGTACAAAAACACCCATAACAAGCTTGTATTAAAGATTGTGTTGCTGTAGCAAAACTATTCTTAAAACTTCCTAAATTAGTCCAAGATCTGAAGATCAGATCAACAGATTATGGACAGAAAAGTCACTTTTATCCTGTTCAATCTAATCACTTTGAAGACTGCAGTGGCACCCGTGTGGTTCGATAATGATCCAGGATCTCTTACTCTCTTCTGGACTGGAAAACAAATAACAAATCAAAGTGTATTTGCTGAGAAAATGGTTACAAAGGTATTCCCCCCTGTCATGCAACACTGTGGATATCAACTAAATGGAAGTTTTAATCATTTAAGTATTCATCTTTTGGGGCCTGAGCTAGTCCAAATACTAAATAATACACTCGGTGTCTGAATTCTGCTGTTTGTAATCAATGTTAAATCAGCCCATATTCAAGGATAAAAGAAAAACTCTTAAACTTTTAAAAAGTAGTGTATCTGAATGGAATTTGTTTGAAATATTTTGAGTAATTAAAACTGAGCCATAAATTTCCATCTGCTGTGAAAACAACATCCTTCTGCATTGTAGTTCAGAAAACTTAACCTTGGAGTTATCAATCCATCAGTTCTGATGCATTTTATCGCTCCAGTTGTTCCGACTTCTGTTTTTTGCACCCCTTGTTGCACCAATAGCCGCAATAAAGACATTCATCACTCCGCAAAATACACGCAAGTTGAGTCCAGCGACACATGATGCAATGCTCAGCTGTGTCCTACTACACTAACAGGGATTTTACAAGTGGAGCTTCAAGCTAAATTTTACTTTCGACACCAAAACTTCTTGTTTGCTTCGGATGCCAAGTCGAAGACAGAACAAAATGACTTACTTAACCTCTAAAACTGTTTTCACAAAGTGTCATTGTTTCACCTGAAAGGCATTTGTGGGTTTTGTATTCGTGGGTGACTGCAAAGGCCGAACATCCTCGCTTGGGATTCAGTTGAGCATTTTCTTCCACACTACTAAATCCTCCGTGGAATGCCCGATCTTTCAGCAGCCAGGTTTCACTATCGAGGCTAACTGGCCTCCACAGATCCCTATCTATCCCTGTGGCTCAACTCAGAATAGCTGTATAGACTAAGATCAATGTGAAGTCTTACCTGCAACCTGAGCCTCAGTGGTCACGTTACTGGTCTAAAACCAAACTTCTTTATATTGGATGAAGTTCAGATGAACTCAGGTCAAATTTAAGATTGCGGGGTTAGTGAGAACAAAAATACCACCTTGAAATATACGATTGGATTTGTGCGACAGACCAGTTGAAAGCGTCAGTAGCTGTGTGTAAGTGAAGGCTGCAAAGAATAAAAAGAGCAGTAATGGAAATAGTTAATTGTATGTTTACTGAGACAAATATTTACGTAAACCTGAGGCGATGAATCCCCATTCTGTTGTCACATCGGCCTCAGGGGCGACACTGTTTTTTGCAGCCGCTTAATGGTTAAGCGTAAATCACATCAATAGATTCGGAGCGGGATTATGTCAGTTATCCTTTCCCTCAAACAGATGTTTCTCCATGGAGGTCAAAGGTCATGGCAGAGGCCACATAAACTTGGTCAAAAGCAGACGTTGCCAATGAAAAAGCAGGTGATTGCAGGACATGTGACTGTGGGACAGGATAGATTGTTTTCATTGTCCTCTTCCCTTCTTTCTCTCTCGCTCTCTTTCAGGTTGAAGAGTGACCGCAGTGGAAAAGGACACTTGTGTTCATCGTGTGTCGCGTCCCCTCGTCGGAAAATACTTGTTGTAACACTGCAGCTTTTTCAACATTTCAAAGCTTCTTAGGTATTTTACTGATGACTGAATTCATGTGCTTAACAAACAATTTAGTGAATTTAAAGACTGAATGTTAATATTTTTGGTTCAACTGTAAAACTTAATTTAAAGCATTTATAAGCAGTAAATAAACACATGATGAATGGTACACATGACAAACTGTAGTGAAGTTGTAAGCCGAAATCAATGTTGATACATTTATTTGTCACCAGCTGTATCTCATACTGGTGTAGAAACTGAAAATTAATAACAATACATAAAAAACAGTTGTAATATTATAAAATATGTCTTCATAGTTAAAGTTAGAATTGCTCACAACTACTATACAACTACTCATAGTCCTTATAGCTGCTTACAACTACTTTGTAGTTTGTTGCAAACCTTTATTAAATGTGCGTATTCTGTTTATAAATGAATAAATAGGGAGACATAAAGTAAAGTGTAACTGATACAGTTCAAAAATGTCTTGTTAATGGTTACTAAAGAATGTAAATATATAAATGCTGTTATAATGCAGTGTAAGTGAAGGGTTCATTTGCAAAAACAAGTATCTCAAGTTTGATTTATTTTCCTAAATAATGTTTTTGTTTGTATTTTTGTATTTTATTTTGGAAAACAAACATCAACTTTGTATATTCACTGCCAACTATGCTGCCCAAGAGAACCTTAGATGTGGGCTCCCTACCTGGTTACCTAAAACGATGATTTACGTTGAACTAAGACAATAGAATAAGATTGAAAGTCCATATGGGATTGATATACATAAAGTCAATGTTTTAGGGGATTTTCTTTTCATTTGTTTGTTTCTTTTTTTGGTTACCTAACAGTATTTTTGGTATTTAACTGTAAAATATAATAAAAATATAAATTAATATTTAAATTAACAACACAATATGGGATTTTAAGATTTGAATCAGTGTTGAAGTGAAGAAATATTATTGTTGTAAATGCTACATTTTGCTTTCTCATGCTATTTAAATTCAGTGGAGTTTAAGTTTCCGTTATGCTGGAAAATTGCAATGATGTGAATGACATTCGATTGTATTAAAAACAAAGTATTGTAGGGATGTTTTTGACATTGAATGTGGTGGATACATAAAGGTGGGGCCACGTTGTGTTTGTTTGTTGTTTGGAGGCCTGATGAAGACCTAATGAAGAGTAAAACATGTTGGTTTTTTTAATAACTGCTCTTTTAATAATTCAGCCACTAAAATAAAGACTTTTTTGAAATTCCCTTAGTTGTTTGGGCAGGTTTGTGTCTTCCTTCTTGTTCTGAGTGCCTGGATTGCCCCTGGTTTTTGATAATTTACCATTAGGAGGCCGAGAAATTCACAAAATGACAATATCTCTGTGAGTGAAACAATCAAATATTTCATACGGTAAGCTACTTTTTGCTTAGAAAACCAAAACAATCTTGTAAACATCCCATAACATCACAAAACATTCAACAATATATACAAAACTTTATCCACAACCTTCATTCACAAACTTCTAAAATATATAAACAGCGTGCACACAGCACCCACTGAAATAAGTGCTCCATCGACTCGAGAAGAAATGATTATTAGCTCAATTAGCATTCGTCAAGTCCGGCATACTGTATCTCAGCTGCTCCCCCGCTGACTTTTACCAACCGTTCCTTTAAATCACCCCCAACTCATTTTACTCTAAGTGCAAACATGAGTTCCAGGTGCAAACACATTTAGTTCAAACTGACAGTGTTAAAAGACAGGAATCCCCTGACACTGTGCTGCCCACATTCATGGGTCGGTAGCCGGTGGCCTTCTGATTTTGGAACCGGTGTTGTCTAATAGTAGATGTGTAGTAAGGTCATTATAGGTGCTAATTAAACCTTCCAAAGAGACATGAATGGAGGTTGAATCATAGTTTTATGATGCTATATGTCAAACATTCAGCTCAGCTCTTTCACTGCTATCTCACACACAATAAAGCACAATTAACTGCTGTGTGGGGTTTGAGCTCATCACTGAAGGACTTGCCTATATATATATATGGATCTAGATTCCTGTTTAATTTCATGAGCCATATAATATTTTTATAATTTCCATCTACAGCGATGTGTTGCCCAGTGTTTGGTTCTGATCCAGCTACTATATCCAGCCTGTTTCCATGGGCTTCCGCTCTCCTTTAAAGACAAGTGATAGCACCGGCCTATATCAATCTGCCCGCAGGATGCTTTAATCCTCCATTAAGCGGATGAAATGTTGCACTGAGCCTGCGGTGCAGCAGTGACGGCAGGAGCGGAGCTAAAATTTGTGCGCTCGCCCCTCAAACCTGACCGCAGTCATGGAGACCCTGCACCAAATCATCCAGTGCAGCGGAACACAAACCTCTTCCTCCTCGGAACTGGATCCAAATGTCTCAGGTCTCAGTATCCTCTATTTATACGCTGTGTATATTTACAACAGGCCGGATGATTAGGATGCTAGCGCGTAGTGAGGAGAATGTAGGGGGCAATCTTCTTCGGCTATTCTAAGGAGACAAGGAGTTGATCAGGGGTGAGACATCTCCCTGATGTCAGAGCTTGTTTTCAAATAATCTGTCAGAGCTACTTTCGTGAGCTACTTCACACATTCTGCACTTGATCCTTTAAAATATTTTCCTTTATAGCCTTAATATGATGAGGTGAGTGATATCAGTGAGATTGAGATCTCTATTGAAGAGGAGCCAGTGAGCGGAAACATATAGAGAGGAGACAAGCAGCAAACATATGTCACACATACAGTCGATGCATCACATCAATAACAGACTGTATCCGTCTGTAGTTAAAGATTTAGAGGTTCAAGATTCAATATTTATTATATTTCATTAAATCTCTTTGATGCAAAGTAGTGGGAAGGTTTTAAAATTCAGTAGAAGTCACATCGGGGTAGAAAACTGGCTGTTGATTTGCATTGCGAGGATATGTGAAATTAGCTAACTTGGTCATTTCTGTTGTCACCAACCTGACGTTAGTGACAGTGTTGTTATCGATGAAATATCAAAGCATCAAACATTTAGACAAATGAGATGTTTGAAATAACGTCATGTTGAGGACACAGGGGTTCTCTACCTGGACGTTATCCTGAACGAATATTGTACTTGGTTCTATTACACAGTTACCCAAACTACTTTTTCATATAGTTCACAATGAAGAGGATGACATTAATCTCCTGTAATGAAACACAAAGCACAAAGATATACTATTCACTGTGGATCTGCTCTCCACAGAAGTTGATGGGGAAGATTTGGGTATCACCTGCAGACAAAATTGCAGATTTTGTTGAATGCAGTGCACACTATTTGAAAGTGTAAAGACGTGGTTTTTGCATGAAGATTGATGAGACAGGTTTGCATCTGATTTGTGCTTTACAACATTGTGTTATCTTCACACTTGAATTCATAAAGGCACTTCTTGAACTGAATGTAGACACAGTTGTGTGTCTGTCCTGATGCTGCAGACCTTTACCTGTAGTTGACCTTCTGCGCTGACTCTCGGCACACACACACACACACACACACGCTGACAGTGATACATGTCTACCAGTGTCCTGCACAGCTGGATGGAGCGTCGTGGGCTGTATGAATGATTGAGATGTTCTCGAGTGATAAGCGTTATGGACACGCTCAGAATGTGAAGAATGATCACTAGAGCTTCTGCTTTTGTGAAGAAAAAACATCCATTAAAGCTTCTGTCAGTGTGCTGAGACGTGGAATGCTGTAATTATTTAAGTTTATTAATTTATCAAATATTTGAAACAATTACATCAAAGACATATACTAGTGTCATATATTGTTTCCTTTATTAAAATTAGTCATATTTACAACCTATGATCCATGATGATGAGTCAGTTAGAGGCTTTGATTGATGGACATAAACCGCTGATAAACCAAAATATACAAAATACATTTGTTGACCTGGACCTGTGCAAGATAAAGTTTTAATCCTGTAAAGAAGTTGTGAACAACATTGACATACCACCTTGGTAAACTTGTTAGCTAACAGGTGCTATTTACATGTTATGTTGATCTCCACCTGTTGAATGTATGTGCAATATTCACTCCATTTCCTGTATTTATGTTAGACAAGTCACAGTTTTCAAATGAGGTCATATTTAAAACCTGTGATCCATGATAATAAATGATGATGGATGATTGCTGTTTTTTTGGAGCTTTGCTGAAAACATACTTCGATCGAACATTATATTAAAAGTGAGAGTGAACCAAACCTATAAAGTTGCAGCTGAACAATGAGATGATACTTGCCAACGGCTCTGTCAGGCCGAGGGGAGCTGTAGGTCCGAGGGATGTTCTTCACTACACGCAACTGCTTTCAACATTGCCAGATTCATTTGATATAGTGCTATTGTAAAAATATTGCCGCTTTAAGGAAAGTTATCACAAATCATCCCAAGGGGCACATGAATGTCTGTACCAATTTTCATGGCAATCTATCCAGTTGTTTTCAGGTGCAGTATATCAGTCTGGACCAAAGAAGGACTGACAGACTTCTAACCACAGTACTGATGCGTGAAAAATATGACGCCTCACAATGAATGCGTTATCAAACAAAGAAAAAGAGAACTACATTTTTAGAGAAGGACTTTTTTAAATAATAAACAAACAAACTCCTAAAAAGCTCAACAAAAAAGATGAAAATCTGGATCTGAATGAGGCTTCAACTTGACAGACGTAACAACTGCACTGAGAGCAAAGAAAGAAAATCCTGGCCTCTCCCTGAGTGGCTGTTAGGGATCTACTTGGCTTTTGTTTTCCATCTATCATGAGGTCATTACTGCCTGCTGTCATCGTTAGCTGCCCCCTGGATGAAGAGTTTATGCTGGGCAGAAGGGCCTGGCCTCGACCCAGCTTCTCTCTCTGTTTACCTTAGATGCTCATTAAAGTCATGTCATGCTTTTAATATCTAAATCGGACAAAGCCAAAATAATGGCTCAATGAATGCCATTCTCCTGCTCGAGAGAAGACACATTTAGTAGCTGTTTTCCTTTCCTCATCAACCAATCACCTAACGCTGGAAAGATTGTTTATTTTCTTTTAAAGGTTCAGGAATCAAAAGAAGACATTTAAAGTCATGATCCAGATCTGACGTTTAAGTCCACAGGTCTCGATATTTAGCCGTGCACTTTTCCGCCATGGGAGCAATGTGAGCGAAATCCAGGAGTAACAGAGTATAAAAAGCTTGGTGTGTTTGTTTCTATAGTTACACCCCACGGTGTGTGTGTCCCCTTTTTATTCTTGGCCTGTCAAGTGAGGAGGGCAAGATTTATTTAGGGGATGCAATGAAAAGTGTGATACAGAATGCCTGGATGCATATGGCATCTCTGCTATTTGGCCCACACTTAGAGGAGGAAGGTTGCTGAGTGGTTCACAGTGTTGTCCTAAAAGCATTATCGTGTCCAATAAACAGAGGAACTTTTACAGAATCATGATTTCATTTGTAAAAGTTACAGTATCAAATCAGACTTAATTATGAATTGTTTCTTTCAAATGTTTCCCTACAGCTGATTTTAAATCTTGCAATCTTTTGCTTATACAGATGAAGTCATCATAAGCCCTTGTTAACTTGATCAATTTACAGTTGCGTTTATGTATTTGAAAAATGTAACTGGATATGAGATTTGTCCTGCTGCACCGTAACATATCATCGCCGACATCAGTGATAATCAAACTTTCAAAGGTTTCAAAAATGCCAACCATGTGATTGAAAGAACTGTGTGAAAATGTTTGAGCAATGCACACGGATCGCTTCATCATGTGTCAGGCCCGACTCAAAAAGATGATCCATAAAAGGCGACTAGGTATTTTTATCTTAACATGACCTTGTGCACCATACTGAGTACACATTCTCACATTCTCACCGCATCCAGTATGACTGCTTGATTTCTCCACCCTGTGCTTCGTCAGTATCACTGCTGAAACAGCCAATTTCATGTATTTTCTTCACACATTTCTATAAATTAATTGAATTTTGACACTAGAACGATGTTTTATATTTTAAACATTTTCTTGGCATACAAAAGATTGTTTCTGCCCTCATAAAATATATTTAATTAGACCCTGTCAGAATAGAGGAGGAGTTTTCCAAGATTGTATACTGCAAGGTACAGTACTTTACTTCTACTTTGGAGGCAAATATTGAACTTTTTACTCCACCACATATATTTGATAGCTTTAGCTATGAGTAACTTTAGAGATTGCATGCTACATTAGAAACAAAGAAGTGCACTTAATTAACACAATATCTTTAAATTTCCCCAAGTTTGACTTTTGGGTGGTGATTCCCTTCCCAAAACTCATTTGAGAGGATCTGAGTGGTATTTTGAGCCATGTTGTTTTCTCTGCATGTGTGAGACCAAACAGCGTCTATACACCTGTGTTGCCAGCTGATGTCAGGTTATTGTCCCTCAGTGTGGGACAAATGGCCACTTCGGTGCCGAGGTGTCTCACTGGCACAACCTCAGAGGCGCTCTGGAGGATCATTTCACACAGGTCATGTATTGTCTGATTGTGCTCCATTTTTTGTTTGTTGAAGCCTGAGTAAGAACTCAAATCCTTGCAGAATTATTTGTATTTGACCTAGATTAGTTGTACTTTAGAAAAACAGGGAAAAGGCATCTACATTAATTAAACTGCATTGTGCACGTCACCCCCTAACTGAGGGTTTTAAGCGGTTGGGATGTCCACTGCAGAATTATTTCCCTCAACCAGTGCTGGGAAGCCAGATTTGGCCTTGAAATGGAGACTTTGAAGGTCCTGTTATTAGTGATTGCTTACTTCATTCACATAGTTCTCATCCTTAGACCGTTAATCACACAGGTCAGTGATGATACATCAGAGCATGTAGCTGACTTCAAAGTGACATTTAAAGCAATTGCACGAATACTTCATATGGAGCAATGTCTTCATTTTGCACAAAAATGCCTGTTTATTGCTTTATTTAACTTCAGTGCATGGCATTTACCCCTTAGTGCATTGGTGCCATATACTCTGTACAGTTGAATTCTTGTGTGCACAGTAATTACCACTAATTTGATCACACATATTCCACTGAATTAGTTTAAGTTAGCTTTTGCGTTGAACTTTTATCCCCCACTTTTCCTCAGTGAGAGAAGGGGAGAGGGGTGGGTGTTGGTTGAGGGAGCACTCTCACAGTCTTGTCCAATGGTCTATCTTAAATTAGCCATGGGGGCAGGAGGCTCCCTCCCTGCGCTGACAGAAGGCGGGGCCTGCGCCTGTCACTGTCTACTGTTTCATTATTACCTGCACAGCCCTGCAGCATTCACCACACTTGTGTCTCTGTGTGGCCACACAGAAACAGAGAGAGACACAGAGGACACACTCCAAAGCCCAATTCATCAGAGAGACTTTTCTTTTTTTATGCTTTTTCCCCACGTGGGACAGCAATCTGCCTGCTACTGCTGACTTGTGACATAAATTGCAAGGCAACTAGCAGCAGATATGGCTGCTTGTCTGCACAACTCCCCACTTTCACAAAAGTGGGCACTTTTGAGATGCCTGCTTGTGACATTTGCTCTCAGCTTTTCTTTAACCTCAGTAGATGCAGAGCCGTTTGACCCAGCTCACCTTTATCACCACCGATCTGGACCTAATGAAGACAACATCATCATTGCTAACAATGGGATCAGGGTGCCTTTTGGCAGGTCTGTGTTTCTGGACCCTGTGAGTGACTTGGTAACAGACATGCAGCCTGGTGACCGCTGCCACATCACAGTTTTGGACAATGACCCACTGGCCCAGAAACCTGGGATGCTGACCCCGAAAAAGTTCCCCTGTTCATTCGGACCAGATGAAGTGAAATACACTCATTTTGGATCTCGGAGCCCCAGCAAGGATCGTGTTAAGCTGCAGCTTCGTTACGACTCCCAGACAGACACAGTTATCATCCCGTTCATGCTGGAAGTTGAGGTGGTTTTCCAGCAGCTTGAGATCCTCACCAGGAATATGCCTCTTAATGTTGAGAAGCTCAGTGGTGACAGCAACCCTATTGATAAAAAGGCTCTGGAGTTTTCCTTTGAGGACGAAGTCACACAGTGTAAGATCACCACTCTGATCGGCGAAGGAGGTCTTCCCAGGTATGGCACAATTTTGAATAACCCCTCAAATGGCCTAATGGTTGACTGTGCTGAGTTTGTGAAACAGGGCATTCGCTACAAGCACACAGCTAAAACCAATTCACCAAACAGAGACTATATTCCAATGATGGTAGAGCTGCAGGATAACGAAGGCAACACCATAATGCAAGAGTATTTCCAAATGATGGTTAGAATCAGAGAGGGTGCAGAGAACACCGCTCCTAAACCCAGCTTTGTAGCCATGATGATGATGGAGGTTGATCAGTTTGTGATGACAGCTATTACAAGCGACATGCTGGCTGCTGAAGATGTTGAATCTGACCCAGATGATTTAATCTTCAACATTACTTCACCACTGAGCCCTGAGCAGGGCTATATCATCAGCACTGATGATCAGAATCTGCCAATCACCTCTTTCTATCAGCGAGACATCAAAGATCTTAAAATAGCTTATAAGCCACCCTCAGAGGACTCAGAAGTAGAGAGGATTTTCCAGCTAGAGTTTGAAATTGTAGACACCGATGGCGCTGTATCGGATACGTTTGCTTTTATGATTGTGGTAAAGCCTATGAATACCTTGGCTCCTGTGGCGACCAAAAATACAGGGCAGCTATTGTTTGAAGGGCAGTCCCGAGCTCTCTCCAGCTCCCAGAATTTAGAGATTAGTGATGAGGATAACCTGGAAGATGTGAAAATAACTGTTGTTGATGGCTTAAAGCATGGAGACCTGACCGTGCTCGGTGCTCGCAGGAAGTTCTTTACACCTGCCGACCTAGACGCAGGGATTGTGGTGTACCAGCACGATGGCAGCGATACATACAGCGACAACATTATTTTTAGAATGACTGATGGCACTAATGAAGTGGAGTTTTTGTTCCCCATCACTATTGCTCCCACTGATGATGAACCACCTATTATAAATGCCAACACTGGCCTGGTGCTATTCAAGAATGAAGTCATGCAGATATCTCCCTTCATCCTGAGCGCCACAGATATTGATTCAGAAGATTCCACCATTAAGTTTATCTTGGAGCCGCCTTACTCCAATGTAGGGGAGCTCCTGCTAAGGCAAGTGGAGCCTCCGTCTGACCCGTCTCTCTGGAAGTTCAGCGAGACAGATGAGATGTTTGAGCAGGTGGTGACTGAATGGTTTCAGCAGGATATTCTCGATGGAAAGCTGTTCTATCGTCACATCGGACCTCATAGCACCACCACAGTCATTGATCACTTTGTGTTCCGGGTCCAAGATGATAATGACCCCCCTAATCAATCAGGTGAACACATGTTTACCATCAAAATCCATCCTGTCGATGACCTTGCCCCAGATCTTTTTCCGGGCACCACCCTTCACATGACAGTCCAGGAGTATGAGCTGACACACTTCAAGAAGAAGTTCTTGTGTTATAGTGATCTTGATTCAGATGACAGGGACCTTAAGTACACCATCGTTAAGACCCCAACTGACACTGATGAGAACAATCCAGCCCCCTTAGGTGAAATTGTCCTGACTGACAGCCCTGACACTGTAATTACAGAGTTCACACAGGCCCAGGTTAATCACCACAAAGTAGCTTACAAGCCTCCAGACCAGGAGCTGGGCATCACTCCAAAAGTGGCTCAGTTCACATTCATTGTGGAAGACACTGCTGGTAACACAGCAGAAGGACTATTCACCATTTTCCTCCAGCCAGTTGATAACAAACCCCCACTTATCACCAACACAGGGTTCACTGTTATGGAGAGAAGCACATATGTCATCACTAAGAAAGAGCTGCATGCCACAGACACAGATACGGATGATGAAAATATTGTCTTCACCGTGACCCAGATTCCTGTGTATGGGCACCTGCAGTACTTTGGGATTGAAATGTCAAACAGCGAAACATTCTTACTTGAAGACATTGCAAGTGGTCGCCTAACTTACACCCATGGTGGAGAGGAATCCCTCAGTGATGTCATCAAGCTTGATGTCAGTGACGGTTTTCATGAGGTTCCCATCATCATTAAGATCACCATCGAGCCAGTTGATGATGAGTCCCCCACGATTATGCTCCCAGAAGGTCTGCTCGGAGCATCCATCGATGTACTGGAGAGTGGAGCAACAGAGATCACAAGTAATGTAATTCAAGGCCGTGATGAAGACACAGATGACCTCGTGCTCACTTTCATTGTTGAAGAGCCTCCAAGGCTGGGTGAAATCCTGGTTAATGGTGCTCCTGCTGAGAGATTCACCCAGGAAGACATCATTAACGGAGCAGTGGTGTATGTTCACACATCTGGTGAAATCGGACCACTCAAAGAACACGACTCCTTCAACCTTACTCTGTCTGATTTGTCAGAACAGTGGGTTGTTGGCGGCAACAAGGTCCAAGGTGTGACTGTTTACGTCACTATCCTTCCTGTTGACAGCATCCCACCTATTGTCAGTGTTGTAGAGCAGTTTGTTGTAGTGGAAGGAGAGAAGAACGTCATTACTCTGGACCACATCCAAGCCGAGGATATCGACACTGACAATGATGATATCCTGTGCACCATCATCGTCCAACCAACATCTGGTTATGTTGAGAACATCTCACCAGCTGCAGGCTCTGAGAAATCCAGAGCTGGGACGGCCATCACTGCCTTCAGCATTAAAGATATTGCCCTCGGTCATATTTACTACGTCCAAAGTATCCACAAAGGGGTTGAACCTGTGGAAGATCGTTTCACATTCCGCTGCTCAGATGGTATTAACTTCTCTGAACGCCACTTCTTCCCCATAGTCATCATTCCAGCCAATGACGAGAAGCCTGAGATTTTCATCCGTGAGTTCATAGTAATGGAGGGCATGAGTCTGGTCATTGACACGCCAATTCTGAACGGGGCTGATGCTGACATCCCCGGGGATGAGCTGCACTTTGAGATCATCAAAAACCCCAAACATGGTTCGATAGTTCAGCAGCTCAGCACTGGCACCATCGCAGTGGAAACATTCAACTTGGAACAGATCAAAGAGGCGTCCAACATTGTCTATGAACACGATGACTCAGAGACCAAAGAGGACAGCTTTGAAATAAGACTCTCAGATGGTAAACATAAAGTGGAAAAAACAGTTCTTATCATGGTTATTTCTGTTGACGACGAGACACCCAGGATGGCTATAAACGACGGCCTTGATGTTGAGATTGGCGAGACAAAAGTCATCAGTAACAGGGTTTTGAAGGCCACAGATCTTGACTCTGAAGACAAAGAGCTCACATATGTTGTGCGTTACGGCCCAGGCCAAGGATACCTTCAGCGTATCGGCAAGTTTGGTGATGTTGGAGGTAACATTACCCTCGGGATGAACTTCACACAGGACGAAATCGACAAACAGCTCATCCAGTACGTACACACAGGTCAGGAGGGAATCCGTGACCTGCTGAAGTTTGACGTCACAGATGGCATCAATCCCCTTATTGACCGTTACTTTTACATCAACATTGGAAGCATTGACATGGTCTTTCCAGATGTTATCAACAAAGGTGTGACTCTAAAAGAAGGAGGGAAAGTAACTCTTACCACTGACCTCCTCAGCACCACTGACATTAACAGTCCAGATGAATATCTCAGCTTTAGCATCACAAGAGCGCCTAGCAGAGGACACTTAGAGAGCACCGACCACCCAGGTGTTCCCATTTCCACCTTCACCCAACTGCAGCTCGCTGGAAACAAGATCTACTACATCCACACCTCCGACGATGAGATGAAAATGGACAGCTTTGAGTTTGAGGTGACAGACGGTTACAATCCTGTCTTCCGTACCTTCAGAGTGTCCATCACTGATGTAGATAATAAGAAACCTGTCTTGACTATAAGCAAATTGGTTGTGGAGGAGGGAGAAACCAAGCTTATCACCCCATTTGAGTTGACAGCTGAGGATCGAGACACCCCAGACAACCAATTGCGATTCATTGTCACCCAAGTGCCAGTGCACGGGCAGCTGCTTTTCAACAACACCAAACCAATCGCTACCTTTACCAAACAGGACCTAAACGAAAACCTTATCAGCTACAGGCATGATGGCACAGAGACCAACGAGGACAGCTTCTCCTTCACTGTCACAGATGGCACTCATACTGATTTTTATGTCTTTCCTGACACTGTGTATGAGACACGCAAGCCCCAGATGATGACCATCCACATCAACACTGTGGACAACGGTGTGCCCCAGATTGTGGTTAACAAAGCTGCCGCCTCGCTGAAGCTCCTCCAAACAGGCCACCTGGGATTCCTGTTCACCAGCAAGTCCCTTCGTTCAGAGGACCGCGACAGTAACCAAAGAGTCCTGAAATATACGGTGTCTGAGGCTCCCCTGCATGGCTTCATCATCAACACCGCTCTCGGCAACGACAGCATCAAGACCTTCACACAAGGTAAGCTAAAGTCACACCATCTAATCTTTTAACAGAGTTTTGAACATTTAAGCTAACACTATTAACAGTGGATTAAATGACCATGTGTTATATAAAAGAGATCAAATCTAATTTGACTCTGCAGCTATTCTTTCACCCCCTCATTTTAACAAAACATCCGAGCATTATTCACTTGTGCATTGGTTTAATGGCTTGCAAATTTAGTATTTTGGTTCAGTCTTACCTTCTCACCTGATTCCCAGCAGTAGCAGGAAGCTGCTTTCAGCAAAAAAGCTATAATAGAGCCACTGTACTTGGAGATAATAATACTAATATGAAAGCAACTAACAATAATAATCCTAATAATAACCACAGATTATATTTCTGTAATCGATATTTCTGATAAAATAGAAAGTCAATTTACTAGAAATATCTATTACCGAAATATAATTTTACAATAGTATCCTGAATGCTTCAACACACATGTCACCTGTGGTCCATATCACTTTAATTGCAGCCAAAGGGCTGTAACCAAAACCTTGTAAAAGTGGCTTTCGTCGTCACAGTCATTAACATTTTCAGCTAACACTCTATCTCTCTATATTTGTCATACCAACAGCTGATATCGATGACATGAAGATCTGCTACGTGCTGTTGGATAAGAGCAACGCCACGAGTGATATCTTCTACTTCACAATCGAAGACAACGGTAGGAATACTTTTATATGTCATACTCGTGTGCACTGACACCAGACTGGGTCCCATTACTTTGGAGTCATTTGCCCGAAGGCTCCTCTCAGGCATGATCTGTCTTTTAATGGCTTCTTAAAATGAAAACCTCCTGCGCTCTGTCAATCTCCCAAGTGTTTGCATCACAAAGACTTAAGGCAGTTGGCCATGACTGACACCCAGTATAGAGCCACCGTCTCTTTGCACCCGACTGGAAAGGGTACCAGGTTTAAAGGACAGAGGTCAAAGGGGACTCAAGCCAAACACTGACTATGGGTCTGTAAAAGTGAAAGAGGCGGGGCTACCTAATGCTTTAAACTTTATTGTTAGAGAACAATAGGATCCTTTCCCTCAGGGCGTTTTCAAATGCCTCCTTTCATCCTGTCCTTGAAGTGACTGTGAAATGCGTAAAGGTGAAGAGTTTTCAGTTTATACTTTCTTCTTGGAATCAATCTCACAAAAAACATGTTTTTGTTCGGCAATGAAAATGGTTGATAAATGCCTGCAAGTGAGCGAATAGTGTCAAGCATTTGTTTGCAACTCTGTCTATTTCCTGAATATTATATTTCCTACTTGTCCCCTGTCATATGAGTCTTGCTTGTAGATTATTATTAATATCTACATGTATCTGTGAACATGTTCTTCTCCTGTTCATCCTAAAGAATTCTCTTAAATGAACATGCGTGGTACAGACATGACGATATGCTGTATGGGCTCCTCAACCTCTAACACTTAGGTAGGTTACCTTGAACGACGTAGTAAATATAGAAAATGCAAAGCAATAAATGCAACAGGTGGCATTTGCTATTTTAGTATCAGCTATAAAACACAAAACAAGATTTGGAAATGCGATCAATGCAGCAGGGAAAGTTTAGTCTATAATTACGGTGGATTGAGGGCCATGTTGGTGATAATACCACACATCGCCATCAGGGCCATTGAGAAGGCCGGACTGGGAGGATGTGTCTCTTGTCAAATTACTGTCTTTTTGTCAGCAAAGTGAAGTCTCTTATTAGTGTCAACTGGCTCCCAGTAATTAACTTTTTCCCCAGACTGTTAGTGAAGTAGGTGATGATTTACTTGAATGAGCATCAGTAGCTCTGACATTGACTTGTTTAATCTATACTGTTCAGTAGTATTATTATTTCTTTACCTTACCTTACATTTATGACCTATTAATCTGCATGAAGCAACACTGGTTAGCATTTCTGTCTTTAAATGGAGGTGTAACCACAGGAAGAGAGCGCAAGGGCTTCAATTAGCTCAACAGTCACTTTTCATACATTGTTTAAGCTTCCAGCCAAGTCAGCTGAACCAGGTGCAGTGGTGCAGGCTGGGACATAAAACAAAACCCTGTTTCTAGACGAACACGGTTCACATGTAAAGGCTGCAGACGGTGCCGCTTTCAGCTCACACCACAACACACAAGTAATTAACAGCATACACATATATTATTCCACATAATAGATCAACTTGTTTGCATATGCTCACCTGCACACTCACTCACATAGGCACACACACACACACAAACAAATACACAGGCAGATCCGGAAAAAGATCAAATAACAGATAAAAGCCACTTAAGCCAAGCGGGGAATCACTAATGTGAAGTGTTGAGGAGGTGACTCCTGGGGGCAGGCGGTATTATCCTGGACGTGCAGGGACATGCAGGTGGAGAGCATGCGGATGGTCAGCCTATCTGCTTATAAATCTAAGTAGGTGAGCCGTTTGTGTGGGAAGCAAAACTCTGGGTCTTTAGAGATTTGCACTTAAGATAATCCCCTGAAACGGGCCTCTGTCAGCACACTTAATGTGAATTAAATAAATGTTTTATTTTTGTATAAGTCTTTGGAGATATCTCTGTTGTAGTTTACAATGAGAGACCAACAGAAAAGTAAACTAGTACTGGATCCAAACAGTGACTCTCTCTGATCTCATGGACTGTGAATCTCCCTCGGTAATGCTTTTCTTCTTGCCTTGAGTCAGGCTTAATTGTTCTGTCTTCAAACTATTTATCTAAGTGAGTTCTTATGTTAAACATAAGCTTGAGTGTGACCTCGTTTTAGCTGCTTAAGGGTCTCAGCAGCCTGTAAAAGGTACCTGCCACTACATGCACTGCACTGATGCTTCATCACAAGTCAAGAATACAAACAGCCCAAATCATTAAAATCTCAAGAGTATTATAGCAGTTTGGTATATTTTAAAAACACAAATGTTGCATGTAACATGTATATTTTTGGAACTGTGAATATGCATCTGCAGATACATTTAGATCTTAATCAGAGGCTTTTAAGTATGTCTGAAGCAGCACTAGCATGTGTGTGGTCAGTCACAGCTGAAGTGTGTCTTAGAGGTCAGCAGTGGACACATTCAGTTTCACGCCGAGGGTCTCAGTGTGGACCCGCTGGTCAGCAGTTAAATTCCAGACTCAGAGGAGAAAGTCGGTGCAGCTCAATCAAGTCAGGACACATCAGGCAGGCGTTTTGGCTGATGACCTCTTTGCAGAAATGTGTGGAAGTTGCATAAATCATTTACATGACAGAAGCAGAAAAAACAGTGAATATAGCTGAGGTAGCTACACTGCAGAATTGAAATTTGGTCGTAGATTTGTGGGTCATGTGTGACTAAATTAAGTCATATACTGAGAGTATGCACTGGAATATTTGAGTCTATATATGTAGAAAAAATGTACATTTAGGGTTATATTAAAATCCACAGAACATACACACACACATTAAACAGCACAGTTGCCAGAATAAAATGTTGGCATTGTGTGGCTCTGAAAACCACATATATTAATTTGTTTTCAAAGCCACGTTTGTGGCAACAAAACCAGGATCTTTACGCTTAAACATGATCTTTTCTGAACCCTACCCAAGTGGTTTTTGTGCCTAAACCTACCAGACCATAAGCACAGCATTGTCACAACATGAAATTATTCAAATTATTCATTAATCGTGTTTTCATTTAGAATAACTGTTGGATTCTCACAAAACAGTAACTGTCTTGTCGTGGTGTGACGGTGACCTCAAACACAAACTGTAGTTCAGCTCGGGTGATTCCATCTCTCTGTCGGGAATTTCTTGTGAAAGAAAAGCAATAACCTGCATGCAAGTGACCGGGTCAGATACTCCCTAAAGCCATTCAAAGTGTGGGATACTGAGGCAATAAATACTTGTTTTTACAAGTGGATACACAGCTGGCATATATCCTTGTCCATCAGACCTGAGCCCAGTGAGCCACAGGCTAAGAGAAGACACCTTTACATACTGTCAGACATGTTGAGGCGTCTGTAAGTTCCTGTTCATTTCTCAGTCTTCATGTCAGATCTTTAGACTTTGGAGTCTGTTGGTCTTCAAAAACCCTGCCTCGCCTTGCCAATCTTAGGTGCAAGATAGCCTCAGATTTCACAGCAGTACTAATCAAACTCTACTGATTATAGGTTGAGAAGAAAAAGAGAACAGAGCCTCTGCATTCACTGAAGTTGACTCGGCCTCTGTGCTTTTTGCAATAGCAACAATATAGTCTTCCAGCACTGGAGAGGGATCATAGACCCCAGTCGGTTGAGTGTTATGTGATCATTCAGAGCCGGGAGAGGAATGCACTTCCTTGGAGACTCCAGACTCCAGGGCCACAGACAGACCAGGGCCTGGAAGTGAAGTGGTATCCCGAGCAGACAGGTGTGTACGTGAGAGGGAAGGCTCCGAGGGGATCCCCTTTCAAAGCCCCCCGTCACCCCACTCCGAGCTCCCGCAAGAAATCCAAACCAATCACAGATAGCCCGATAACCTGCAGGCTTCCATTGCGAAGGAGCCCGGGGCACTTCCCCAGAGGGTGCAATGATATCAAGAACGGGAAATGAAGGCAAAAGAGATAGAAAGTTTGTATATATTTGTCTGTACAATAGTTCGACTTCTGTGGATTTTCCTCAGCACAGTGGGTGTACTCTGGTGTACAGTAGGGCTGCGTGCTGACTGACATGGCCATGTTACACCCCGACTTCCTAACTGTGTTTTTGGATCTTACATGTCACCCGTGTCAACAGTCACCAGGAGATTTACTGGTTAATGGTGCCACAGTCAGGGCCCCCTGTGACGGAGCTGAGGCCTCTCAGTCCCCCTCCGCCACACCCCACCCTGTTCTCACCCTCCCTCCTTCCTCCCTCTCCTCCAAGACATCATGGTGTGTTCATGTTTTTTACCTCTTCTCCATTTCTTCTCCTTTTCTTTCCTTGCAGGGTTTTTCCCCCATATCGCTTTCAGTGAACCTTGTTTTCACCCAGTTCTCCGTCTTTCTTTCTCTTTTTGTCCTTTATCTTTGGCTTTGATTTATTGTGGTCAGACGGCTGCTGGGGTGGGGAGTTATGATGTATGGCTACAGCAGTTATTCTTATCTGCTCTCATATGGCAAAGCTGTTGCGGCCCCTAGCCGAGCTGTCATTGAGTTACTTGCTTCCCTTGTCCTTTTCTTTTTAGTCAAGCTAGTAGCGTGGCCTCAGGGATGGCAATGTTTTTTGTCAGATTTTATGTCAAATTTACTGAAACATCCCTCCAACTTTTGAAATGATTTTCTATTAGATTTAGTGCAGACATCCATGGTGATCAGAGGGTGATAGCATTACTTTTCCTCTTGTGGATTTGAGTAAAATGCCTTGAGGACTACTGTAATGATTGTCATGGAATCTGCTTTAGATATTCCCGTACCCCTCAGGATGAACTGTAATATCTTTGGTCATCCACTAATTTTCCTTTAGTCGCATCGCCATACTTACCAACTTACCTCAACTTTTAATCTTGAATACTTTGGTTTATTAGCCTGACAACGGCAGACCAATACACAAATGCAAACCTCTCTGGAGCTTGGCTGTTCTTTTCTGATTTCCAAGGGAAATGCTAAGGTAAAATAAGTAAACGTTTACTGACCACTACCGTAATTCATACAAAGGAACCCTGTTACTCATTCTCAAACCCTGTTGGCTCACAGAACGTCGTATCAGACCATAGACTGTATATCAAACTTGCCCTTTAATAGATAAATGGTTGTGATTGGCCCGTCGAAGGGAGGATGGAGTAAAAGTCTCAAAGCTAAACCTCAGCATGCAAGACAAGACTAGCTTCACAGTCAGCACTGGTTAAAGGTCTGGCTTCCCCAATTCATATATTGGTATCAGGGTGGTTATTATATATTGGGTATCTTGCTGGGGGATCTTGTTTTGCACGCTGGTACGCAAGCCCTGGCATTGATATGGCTAAATCCCTGCAAAAGAACAGTTAACAGCTGCTAGCTTATTTAGGTTTGCACCATTAGCAATCAGGTTAGTATTTGAGTAACTTGCCAATTTCAGCACGTAGGTTTGCTAGCATGGAAGTTGTTGCAGTAACATGCAAATAGCAGAAGGAAGAGGACAATACTGCCTCAAATAGGCGCCCAATGGCAGGCTTTATACCAACAGTCCACGTCCAGCACCATAGCTTCGAAGGAGGCTAAACATCTGAGTGTGATGCTGTGATACATAATTGGATAACTTCTAATCTGTAGCTTTTTTTGGTTATGTCTGCCTTTTATGCATCCTTATTTTTCATCCTACACATAGTACTTTGATGAAAGAGAGAGATTCCACATGCCACATTTGTTGTGTTTTGAGATTAATCCAAAGTGTTGCAAGCATCTGTGTCACTATGCCAAATGGTACAAGCGAGGGTCAAAGAGGATGTGGCTGTCAAATTATGATTTACAACATCCTGCAGCAATCGAGCCACTGTGATGTGTCGATTTACAGCACATGCTGCCGCTGTCCGGAAGGAATGATAAGAGTTATTAATATATATAATCATGCAGCATTCCTGACACGAATACTTTGCAGTGCAGAGAGGAAGTTATAGCTTACACTATTTGAAAAATCTCCTTCCATACCTAAGATGTTAAATTGATGTAAATTTTTTTCTTTATACTTTATTGTAAAATATTAATACAAATATTGAACTTCTTACTCCACTTCATTTATTTGATAACTTTAGTTACTAGTGCTTTAAGAACCATATTTTTCAAATAACGTAATTTTGATTTGCAAAGAAAAAAAATGCTGGATATCAGTTATAATAATCGACCAGGCCAAGAAGTGCCCACAGTTTTCATAAATATGTGTATAATTTAATTTTACTTGTACTTTTGAGTTAAAGTACATTTAATATTAAGTACTTAAAGACTTTTACTCAAGTGCTAGTTGGGAGGAGGACTTTTACTTTAACCAAAGAAATATTTTAACACAATGTCTATACTTTTACTCAAGTATGACTTATGGGTACTTTTACAACACTGTTTAATAGACCATACTTAAAAACTGGTATTTAAATACCTTGCATAGCTGACTGGAACCTCCCCAGTATTTATATCGGGATGATTAATGAGGAAATACAATAATGGTGATGCGTGTCACTTGATGAGGATATTCTTAGAAGGTTGCTCTTCCTTGCATCATGCTGGTGAGCGTCAAAGCCTCACATTGACCTTCTTCTCCGATCATATCTCCGACCTGACCCACTATCCCACTGCATCTATGTATGGTGTTTTCGCAGGCAGAGTTTTTAATCAAAATACCTAACGCTTTGTTGCATACCGCTATGTGACTTACTGCACTAAAATAAGCCAAGCAGCTTTTAATGAAGATCTCGAAGGCATCCAGTGGGTCTCACTCAGGTCCTAAATCAGGAAAACATTATCATACTTCTTTGATATTCCCTGCATGCCCTTGTCAGTGAAAAGCATCAATCACGCTGAAGTTAATTTATGAAATGGCTGCTAACAGGGACATTTAGAAAACATGTGTGGCCTATAAAAGTTTTCAACCCAGCAGAAATTATGATGATTGTCAGTTTGAAAAGCTAATGGAAATGTGAGCTGAGCCAGGCAGCAACTGTATGTATTGGATTTGATGGCCAGTCTAATATTGTACGCGTGTCATAAAAATTAGACCGTTAATCATGTTTAAAATCATGTCAGAGCGGCTATTTTGACTTCTGTTTTCTCATAGGTCTTTGAGCTTTCACTTTGAGCAAACTTGCACCATTTTCTCTCTGGAGTACTCTGTGATACCCTGGGAAGTCTGGCATCTTCATTATTTGTTGGTTTGTTGAAACTCAGACTGCCAGCCCCAGCGTCGGTGTCTGACAACATCTACAATGGAAGTCAGAGAAAAGGGAGATTCCTCTCTGTTACACTGATGTGAACAATGTGGAGGCAGGCGGAGAGGCATGCCATGGTGGTAGATCTGGCCCACCCAGACTGTGGCCTGCTGTCCCTCTCAGTTGTCCGTCCCCTCAGCGAACAAAGCCGACACAGGGAGGAAGGGGGGAGGAGGTTCGTGGAGTACAGCTGTCACTCTGCTCCGCATAATCTGGGAGTCTGGCGGGAAGGAAGGTTTCGTGGGACACAGAGAGAGAGACAGACAAAGGCCGAGAGAGATAGACAGGGAGCTTTGATTCGATTCTCTTGAGCTTGTTATTCCTCCATCTGACTTTATGTTACTTTGTCATACGTTAACAGAGAATAAGATACTTAAAAATGTCTACGAAAGGATGAGGAAGGGCGAAGAAGAGAGACATCGAGGGACTTTTTTTAACAGTCCTGACATTAGTCATTCTGGACAAAAGTAACCACCTGTAGTGCTTGTACAGCAAAGAAACAGCACCTGTTGACCACACAGCGTAATAAACCCATTGAGTGGTCCGGAAAATGGCAGATGTTACTTATTCACCGGTCTCCACAGTTCTGTTGGCTTCAGTGTGGTGTGGGCATTCATTAAATACTGAAGGTTAACTATATTTAGTGTGTTAAGGAAAAGCCCCACAGATTTCTTTCTGTTGGATGTGGAAACACAAAACTTGCTGTTGCTGTGGAAACTTTCAAGACGTGGCTGTACATGACAAAATGAAAATCTTTGATGTCACGAGAAAAATTGCACCATAGCCTCAAATTCGGATGGAAAACGGATTTTATGCACTTTATTATACAATTCCACAGTAAATATCTATAGACATCATTCACACAGCAGCCATTTTCCTGTGATGTCACACTTGTGGGTGGCAAGCTTACATGCTTGGGTAGTTGTATGTTGCTGTTTTCTAGGTTGCAAGCCATATAACTGTTGGGAATCAGACAAATTGTTGTCAATCACCACTTCCTGATTGGTCACTAATTGATAGTGAATATACGGAGGGCCATTGGGCCATATTTCAAGATAAAACAGCATATTTGATAACCCACTAGCTAACGTTAGCATTCAACCACTTCCTTTACCATTCGGTTACATCCAAGTCTAAAATGTGTGTTGATATTTTAGAATAAATTTACACTTTTTATGTGACACAATCAAACATTAATGTTAACTAGGAAGTGGTGCTAGCGTAATGCTTACGTTAGTTGTTGTCTAAGTGAACTAATGGTTTTTTATATGTTTCTATATGTTGTTTTATTTTGAAATATAGCCCGATATCCCTCCGGGTTTTCACTATTTTACTATTGGTGGTGAAATTTTCATCAGATTCCACTTGAAACCAGTAACACAGCAGTACAATACTTGAGTACATACAGTTAAACTTCAGGGGAAAGTTGTGATATGATGACCAGTCCTGCATTCCCATTATGTCATTTCACATGTCATGTCATGTTACACCTGTGCCTCTAGTTAACATGCAGGTATCAGGTAGCACTTTTTTCCAATGAGTCATCGCTAAGGTATTCTGTTTTGACCATACGAGTCAATTAACTTTCTAAGTAAATCTGATTAGTGTATATATATATATATATATATATATATATATATATATCCATGATAATATTTTAACTAACTTTATCGTCCCAAGAAGGGAAACTAATTTGCAGATTTGGCAAGATAGCTATATGTCAGAGGCAACAGGTAAATATACATTGTCAATACAAGGAAAACAACAAGCAGCAATACATTAAAAATATTATTGTATATCATTTTGAAAAGAGAACGTTAATATAGTATATAATCGAGTTTGAAATAATATCACAGTGATTTAAAATGACTGCTGTCTGCATTTCGCAGCCTGATCTGGGAGCAGTGGTTTGCAGTGGTGGAAAGAGTACTGAAAGCATGAGTATAGTTACATTACTGAAATATTACTCAATTACGAGTAAAAATACTGGTATTACAATAATACTTAAGTAAGAGTAGAATTACAGACTTGAAAAAATACTCAAAAATGACTAAATTACAGTAATTTGAGTCGTTGTAATTAGTTACTTCCACCTGTGGTTGTTTGTTCTCTTAAGGGAGGCTATATAACACCCACCTGAGGTCATTACAGTGAATTCACAAAAACATTTATTGACACAACATTAGTTACAAGAGTACAGATTATGACTGTGCTCTATAGGTGTCTGTTACTTTGCACAATATAGTCAAACAGTATGTGAAATTTGGAAAGGCTGTATTCTTGTCTCATTTATAAACCCTCCATTGTTTTACTCCTTGTAGCGATGCAGAAACCTAAAGCTGACCGATTGCTCGATGCCAAAACAGAGGCGGCTTTTTGTCTCTGCCGTGTTCATTTGATAATCCGCGATGATAGCCGCTGACTAAGCTTCTCGTCGTATCAGCTCCAAGCGGGGCCGGCTGCCAGGACACACTTTCTCTTTCCAGCAGTGCAACAATCTGATAATTGAAGTTTGTCAAAGACAGGCATCAGGCCTCAACTAGGAGCTGTCGTTAACAGCACACCCATTCATGACATGTGAAGCAGTGCAGACTGAGCAGAAGTCATAGTGGTCAGATGTTTATATACATTTACGGGAAGATATGCTTGTTTCTGCACTGAATACAACTAATTCACACTACATGATTTCTGAATTTGTCAGTCCATGCATGAACTGTAGAAACAACTGAAGAATCTTGGGCGAGCAAAAACAGACATGATACATGTTTCCTGTATTTTTAGCCGTGACTGTTGGAAACTTGAGCATGGTCGAGGGTACCGTAGCGGTGCCCACTAGGCGGGGTCTTCTGCTCCATGTTGCCTGTCTTTAACCAGGCTTCATGTGTCCAACTTGCAATTATTTGACCCTGCTGTCATCTTAGGTCTATTTCGTATGGAGAAATTGGAAACGACTTCTATGTTTACTGTCCAGTCTTCACATTTTTCAGCTAATTAACTGCTGTCATTTTCCCAGAAAATCCACTTGTTGCTATCAGTTCCATCTGAATGTGCGTCTGCGTCTTGGTGGCTTTGGTTTGCCCCTGTTGTGACTCGGCCTGGTTTGGTTCCAGTGTTGACATGTGGGTTTGAGGAAGTGGCCCCCTTCCCGTCCTGAATACCCACACTCAACCCCCCAGTGTTTTCATTCTCCTCAGTCATGCAGCATAAAGACTGCAGCCTCATTCGTCCTCACTGAGGCACAACTGAGCTCAGTGCTGGTTCATTGTGTGGAGAGGCAGATGCTCCTTGCCATTGTTGTCTTTACATTTTTTTTAAAACTACTTTGACAGGTATGATATTCTGCTTGCTGTTGTGAAAGAATAGACCGCCGTCCTACCAAAACCGCTGAATCTTTCCTCTGACCCACTGAAGTTCCCTCGCTCCTCTTAGTTAGGTCAACAGGGCCGCTGTCGGTGTGACCAGCAGTGCACGACTAAAGAGAGAAAGCCCTCTCAAACTTCCCTGATCCAAGAAACCCACTGATCTTGACCCATTTCTCATCCAAAGTCACAGGTCACCAGGCTCGTCTCACTGAAGGATAAGACACTTTTGCCGCTGTTGTTAAAAAAACATCCAGATTATGCGGCAGAACCTATAATCTTAAATATCTCTGAAGCAGTCAGTATCAAGTCAGTGACCAAAACTGAGCTGACAGTTTGAGGGATTACATGAGTCATGAGATAGTATGGATTAAGGACAGGATTGGGTCTAAAGTTGTGGATCAGTGGCAGGTGACTCTGAGTGTTTTGTTCAGACGTGTGTTTTATGAGCACAAACTCTTTCACATATGATATCAAGATCATAAGAACGGGGATGGAGGACAAGTTCACATCCTTTACTTCAGCAAAAGTACTTTGGAAAAGTCCTGTATTGAAAATGCTCCTTAAAGCAACAAAATGTAACTTCCTGGAGAATGTGGAGTTTCATCCCCAGGTCCTTAAATACTAATACGTACTAATGGGTTGGTATCTGCCCCAAGCTGCCAACCCAAAGTGTCAGTGTTTGACAACCTGAGGATCACCTATCTTTTTCCAGGAAGTTACAATCTGTTGCTTTAATTAAAGGTAAACTAATGTAAATATTAAATAAAGTATATAAGTTATTAAAATGGGTCAAAGGAAAAGCAGCATATCTTCACATTTTTGAAGCTGGAAACATGAAATGTCTATACATGAAAAATGACTTCAACGTTTACAAAAATCATAGAGTTAAAGTTAAGTGATTAATCGACAAATCATTTAAGCTGTACTTCCTCATCCTCATTTCCCCCTGCGATGTGGTGGATTAGATAGAAAGTGGCATGAACAAGTACCTCAAATTGTGTAGTACTTGAGTAAATGTACTTTGTTACATTCCTCCACTGGGTAGGAGAGTATCTGTCTTTGTGGTCACCTTTTTAAGTCACTAATAGAACCAAAAGAAGCCTTACTGTCCTGAAAACACTAAAAGCGTCACCTTGTACAAGAGGGAGAGCAGCAGAGCTTGAACGTGACGGGGTGAGGCAGATTAAAAAGAGGTCAGCTCATTAAAAAAATATACTATGACAGAGTTTTTTCCATAAGCAGACCATGTATCTATGATTTTACCCCACTGAGGGTTGAATGAAAGAGCTTTAAGTAGAAGTGGATGAGAATCAGAGGAAATAAGACGCAACTCTTGTTGAGGCCCAGTGAAGTGAGGTTTAGGGAAGCACTGGTATTAAGTTATCACGTTTCCCTTCCAAAATTAAAATGCCCCTTGATTCCTTTTATCCTAGATTGCCGTTTATATGCCTCAGTGGCTCCTAACACGAACTAAATAGATTGTTTCTTCATTGTACTGTTCAGCGGGGGAAGTCTTTCAAATACAGACCTGCTGCAATAAGCTTTTTTTGTTTTTGGGATCTTTTAGGTGGAAACAAACTGAAGCCTCAGCCATTCCGGCTCAACTGGTCCTGGATCTCTCTGGAGAGGGAGTACTATTTAGTGGATGAGGACGCCAAATTCCTGGAGGTGACGCTCAAACGCAGAGGCTACCTGGGGGAAACCTCCTTCGTCAGTAAGTGTCCACAGCCATTTGTTTAACATTTGAATGGATGTATTTCATTTTATTTTAAACTTTATGGATTAACTTTATGGATTATATTTTTTAATTCTTATTTTTTACTTTTGTTTCCTTTTAGAGTCAGTGTCAGACTTTGTAGTGCTCTTGTTCCTTTTAATTGATATGAAGGATGATGACACTAAACAACATGCCCTTATTAAACTGACAAGTTAAAAAAGAGTTATTGCCCCTTTAGCTGTTTCCTCAGCCTGTATGATATTATTTATGTGCAGTTTTAAAGGGCAGCCCTGCTATAAAACATCATCTCATAACCGTCCCATTTAAAATCTACACAGATTCATGTTAAGGTCCTCGCAGGATGTCTTCGTTTAATCCCCGCAGCGAAACTGAAGGAAACTTTAAACCAACACCACACTAATAACAACGTTTGGTCCCTAAAGGTGCAAAATCTTTTGTGCTCTTGTTTGACTGCTGCTCCATTTCCTCCGTTGTCTGAAAGAGGTGTGACTGAGAGCACATATAACCTTTCCTAGGAAAGGTCACGAGGAAATGTCAACATGCTGGTCCTTGTGGCTGCGTCAGACGTTTGCATGCAACAGATTTATCACAACACATGTCATCGCGAACACTCCTGTCTTTGAAGGTGCAAGAGAGGAAACCATTGACAACGCCTATAAATAACATTCATCCCAATCGCCAGAATTAATGTTGCCATTTTATGGAATCTCTTTTATGGTTTGACAACACTGACATTAAGGTCTGCTTAAGTTTAAGACCCTGATTTGGCTTTAAAGACTCACTTTTGCTGCCAGAAACACGGCTACAAACGTTGTCTGGAGATGGTCTCAAATAGTGTTCTGCTCTTTAGCGAGAAAGTCTGAGGGATTTGAATATTGAAAAACTGCAGGAGCAAAGCCAAAAACAACAACTCAAACAACTCTTTTCACATCCCTCTCCTTTAGGTATTGGCACCGTGGATGGGACAGCGGTGAAGGACAAAGACTTCCGTGGCAAAGCCCAGAAGCAGGTCCAGTTCAACCCCGGCCAGACTACAGCAACATGGAAGGTGAAGATCTTCACAGACCAGGAGTTTGAAACCTCGGAGACCTTTGAGATTCAGCTGTCAGATCCAGTCATGGCTGTGCTGGAGTTTCCCGACACTGCAACAGTTGAGATTGTGGATCCTGGAGATGGTAGGAATCCAACAATCAAGTCTTGCCACCATAAACGACTTACTGAATTAAAGACATGAATGGCTTTGAGAATGTTTTTGTTCATGATCACTCATCAGCTGCGGTTCTCTTTCCTCAACAGAATCGACGGTCTTCATTCCTCAAGCAGAGTTCAAGATTGAGGAGGATATCGGAGAGCTGGTAGTGCCGGTGCGGCGCTCAGGAGATGCCAGCCAGGAACTCATGGTTGTCTGTTTCACTCAGCAAGGTGAGATGAAAGTGTTTGTAATTACTGTCTTAGAAAAGAGAGGATCCCAAGATTACATGTAAAGACACTTTTAATTTAGATAAATGTAGGTGACACAATAAATGTGGGAGCACACTAACCTACTATTTTCACTTGCTATTTTTATCTATTATATTACATAACGTTATCTATATGTATGTATTTTATTACCATTTCCCTTTAAGATCTCATGCTACAGGAATATCTGAAGTTTCAAGTGTAATCTCTTGTCCTTTCTCTCTTTCCATAATTCCTCAGCCACGGCCACTGGCACCATACCCAGCACCGTGCTGTCCTACTCTGACTACATCACCCGACCTGAGGACCACACCAGCGTGCTGCGTTTTGACAAGGACGAGCGCGAGAAACTCTGTCGCATCATCATCATCGATGACTCCCTGTACGAGGAGGAAGAGAGCTTCAACGTCAGCCTCAGCATGCCCATGGGCGGGCAGGTGGGCGCCAACTTCCCGACCGCCAAGGTCACCATCCTGGCAGACAGCGATGATGGTGAGTGTAGTGGGCTTTACCTCGTTTTATCAGCCTTAAAAACTTCCTTACCAACAAACATACACATGATTTAGTAAATTTACATGTATAGTTTTAAAGCATACAGCGGGCAATATCGTGAAAAACGGTAGATATTTTTTTTGCCTATCTGCATTTTATTTTTCAGCCTTTGTTATTGTCTCCTGTTCTGTTTGCTTTTGTAGTTTCAGCCCTTGTTCGTTTAACACTTAACAATTTTTTTTATATCTGTTTGTGTTTGGACAAGAAGCCAAAACGTAAAGGAAAGTATGTGTTCTTCAAAACCTTACGTACATGTGTAGAAAAGGCCCGGGGTCATGGTGGCAGTTATGGATGATCCTGGTGCTCTGTGAGCCTTTGATGCTCTACACCATTAAGCCACCAAAGGTGCACAGACGGCACAGTAACACCAGTCTCCAAATCAAAAGCCCTGGACACTGTACTTGCCTTAATGGCTTTAGAGTAAGTTGAGATCCATCACCCCTCCTGTGCCGGGGTCTAACTGCTTTGTTTACATTCTCTGCTTCATTTATCCAACATACTCTGTCTACCTGTGTCTGTCTGTCTGAGTGTTAGAAACAAGAAAACAATAGACAGGTGTTGAGGAGGAGAATGGAGGCCTGTGGATGTTATGCTACACTGTAGGCTGTCTGACAGATAAAAGGACTTTAAACCTCGCTTTGCTCCTCGAGCGACCTCCGTCCTCATTGGCATTCAGGGGAGCTCAGGGGAAACAGAGGGCATCCCTTTGTCTGCAGGGACCAAAAGGCAGGTGGTGGAGAGAGGATGACTATGCAGGGAATCCCAATGACTGGCATGTTTTTACTCTTTGCCCTGTTTGATGGTATTCAGGGCTATGTTGCCTGATGCTGTTACCTCTTCTTACTAGATTTCAACCTGAGACGACAGGTAGCTTTTTAAAGCTGTAACTCACACATCTGACTTAATGCTCAAATTCTTAAAATCCTTTAGGCCCTTCTTGTCTTTATTTTACCACCGGTAACACCCAGACTCATTTTGTCATTTTGTGCTCCTCACAGTCCTCCTCTATGTCTCCGACCTTTCACCGGGCTAATTTCCTGTACTCACTTGTTGTAGTGACAGACCTGCTCGCAGAGCAAGCATCCCTCCCGACCAATTTGGAGCAGGAGTACAATTGAACTTTATGTATAAATAATCAGCGTGCATTCCCAGACATGTGAAGAGACAAGAGAGGACTCCTCAGTGTAAACCTCTATTGTGGCATACTTCTTGGTGGGTCCTGAAGTAACACCCCACCATAAATCTGGTTCAGTGTGTGTGTCTGTGTCTGTGTGTGTGTACTACCATCTGCCTGCCTGAGTAAACTTGTGGTTTGGACTCTTTCCAGCATCGAGCCTCCATTGTTACCGTATTTATCTGGCTCTTCCTCCCACTGATCTTTAAGGTTGCCATGTTGGCACTCATTCCCCTCATACAACCCCTCCTTCTCATCCTCCTTATAGTACTAAATAGCCGGGTTGGAGGCTGAAAGGCATTGAAAGTGTGCCAGGAATCCTCCCTTCAGCATCAGTTGTCTGTCGCAGCATCAGTCAACTTCTATATAAACCCAAGATCTGCCAATTCTGCTCATGAACCAATAATTGAACTTGAAAAAATTAAGTTTATTGTAACAACTGACATGTTTTGGACTGTTGACTTCATCACATCCATCAAACAACACTTCAAAGGAACATTTAAATAGACAAACTGGTAAAGTCACATGACCTTAACCTCAACTCAACTATGGTTTTCTCTACCAACACCAGAGTGTTTTGAATTTTGTGTTGTTGTGTTTTATTGATTATTAATTCAACTTTTTATTTCTAACAATTTTTGGTTGCACTTTATTTTTATTTCTTCCTTCAAAGTTACATATTATCACTATAAATAGAAAATAAAAGTTATTCTCGCTTCCTCAAACAATGCTGGAGTTTTCATCTTCATGATTGCATCCCTGCCACCTTCAGATAAAGTCTTCATAATGGCTTTAGTACTGGTGAATACATCATTTACTTGAAAATGTGTTAAAAGACATTCATTTGGACAAGTTTGGGGTGGCCAAGTCATGATAAATTCCTTGCTTACCCCACACTTGCTTTTCCTTTTTGGTTTTTTAACTCATCAGGATTCATCAGGATGGATCACTGCAAACACCTTTTATTTTATGACCCTGATATTTATTAGTACTAATGTTTAATCCTGCATTATTACTAAAAACAAGATTTTTCCCAACCTGGCAACTCGAATGTTGTTCTTGTTGATGGCTAATAGCTGATCTATAAAGCCTTAATAAATAATTTGCTAATTATTAATAGTTATTTCAACTAATTATGATTTACAAACCCTTTATAGAGAGTGCCCTAAATTTCCCTGTTTCTGCATTTTCTCTTTTGAGTCTTATAGTTCAAAAGCCTTAGGTCTGAATTTGCACCTCTATCACTTGATCTCTAAGACCACTGGCTGGACAGAGTGTGATGAAAACACGCTTTATACAGAAGTGAGGAGAGATGAATTGACAAAGTGATCCAGAGGTCTGAATTCCTGCCCTCTGCCTTTGTGAAGTAGATGGTTGCCGCTGTGTCTCTGCCAAACCCTCACCATACTGCTTATCAGCCGCTCTATCATCAGAAACTAGGAACATCCCTCCACTCGTACACACCCTGGTCTTCAGGTATATCCGCAGTCCTTTGGCGTTGAGTTCAGACGGAGCTGTCTGGATTTAGATAAGTGGGGGAGGGAGGATAAGAGGGATGACAGCTCTCTTCCTGTGCTGAGTCAGAAATGAGGGAGTTTGTTCGGGCTATTCATGCCAATTTGTCCCTGAACCTGATCGCAAAATCTGCAAAATATGTTGTCTGAATGTAAAATTAACCAAAAAATATCCAGCCTGGATTAAAAGCTAATGTTGCTCTGTCCTTCTAACAACGGACGTTTGTTCTCACAACCAGCAAAACTGATGAAAATACAATATCCAGATTATGACTCAATGATAATGATATTATCAGTATTTCCTGTGCTATTTTGGCGTGATTATTTTTCCTTGATTGAATTTCATTTATCCATTGTATTTCCTCTCTCGTAGAGCCCTCACTGTATTTTGGGGAACCTGAGTACATCGTGGATGAGAGTTCGGGCTACGTTGAGGTGAAGGTCTGGAGGACTGGGACTGACCTGTCTAAGACGGCTACTGTCACCGTCCGCTCCAGGAAGAGCGATCCGGTCTCTGCAGAAGGTATAATCAGCAGTCCGACAGAATAGCCAACACTTAGTCACGACTTCGTCACAGTGCTCGTTCATGGTTTTCCTCTCTGTCTGACAGCTGGACTGGACTACGTCGGCATCAGTCGCAACCTGGACTTTGCTCCTGGAGTGACGATGCAGACGTTTAGAGTGACCATCCTGGATGATCTGGGTCAGCCGGAGCTGGAGGGGCCGGAGACCTTTGACCTCGTGTTACGGATGCCCATGAATGCTGTGCTGGGGGAACCAAGCAAGACCACCATCACCATCAATGATACAGTCACTGACTGTGAGTGGCAAACAGACATATTAAACCTAATTATGTAAAGAATGTCCAAACCTACAGTAACATCACACTTTATTCTGTTTGAGTTGATTTGAGTCAATTACTTTATTTTCATGTCCCCGTTTAGTATTTATGAGCAGTACACAAACAAATTAAATGGTAGGCTGTGCAATTCATTATAAGGTACAGACCCAATCAAATGTCACATCAGCATGATTTTAATAGTTTTTTAAAATGTTCTACTTTAAATAACATAAATTTAAAATACTTTGTTTTGCAATATATTGTTAGAGGAAATGAGATTTATTGATTTGTTGATTTCTGTCTTTGCAGTGCCCAAGGTTCAGTTTAAGGAAGGAAGCTACAAGGTGGACGAGTCCGACGGGGAGGTGACAGCCATCGTGTACCGCAGCGGAGACATCAACCTCAGGTCCACGGTGCGCTGCTACACCCGCCAAGGCTCTGCTCAGGTCATGATGGACTTCAGTGAAAGACCCAACACTGACGCATCGATCATCACTTTCCTACCAGGTGAGACCTCCCTCTGCTTCCTAAATGTTCCTTTATATCCTGCAGCACTTAATCTAAACATGGTAACCATTGCTCTCCAGGTGAAACTGAGAAGCCGTGTGTGGTTAGCCTGATGGACGACTCCGTCCATGAAGAGGATGAGGAGTTCCGCCTCCTCCTGGGAACTCCCAAGAGCAAGTCTCAATATGGAGCTTCTATCGGGGAGCAGAAGGAGGCGCTGGTCACGGTCACAGATGTGAAAGACAGTACGTGCTTCACCAACAAATAAAATAATATAATGTGCCAAATAACTAATTTAAACTAATTGATTTTGTGTGTTTCCTGTTCTTGTGAAATACTCAGTTTGTAAGTTTAAGAGACAAACAAATGTCTATATTTTCAGGCTCAAGTCTATTTCCGATTTTCTTTGTTTTCTAGAGCCCATCATCCGTTTCTCTGAGATCAAGTACAGCGTGCGTGAACCTCAGATCAAAGGTGACGTGGCTATTGTGAAGATTCCTATCCTGCGTGTTGGAGACACCTCAAAGGTCTCAGTGGTGAGAGTGCACACCAAGGACGGCTCTGCGACCTCTGGAGAAGACTACAACCCGCTGTCAGAGGGTAAGGACCTGGTTTAGTGGCTGCACATTGCCTCTTGATGTGAACTTGAGTTTTCTTTTATCATTGCTCACTTCACCGTCTCCGTGTCTAAGATGTCGAGTTCAAGGAGGGTGAGAAGGAACACTTTGTGGAGATTGAGATCCTGTACGACGGCCAGAGAGAGATGAGAGAGGCCTTCACCGTACACATGAAGCCAGATGACAACATGGTGGCTGAAATACAGGTGACACAAAGGCCACACAAACAAATATAAACCAGTAGCAAGTCGTATATGTGCACACGTACAGTGCCGCATATCTACACACGTGAGCATGCGCCCTGTCATGTCAGCCTGTGTTAAAATAGCCAGGCAGCAGCTGGCATTGCTGTCAGCACGCCTGAACCACAGAGTCTTATAAAAAGCTTTTCCCTCTGGAATGAGATGCTGATGGGGAATGTCCCAGCAGAGCCAAACAGTAGACACACCTATAAACAGAACTGGGACATTCTACCCATATACTGGACATCAGACGTGTTCGGCTCACATGACCAGTTCAAAGACGTTGGGTACCAAAATTTGAAATTGTTCCACTTTTGCTTGAAAGTAAGGCAAGACACCCTGATGGTTTACCAAGAAGTGCTTGTAAATACATAGAATGCAGTGCAGTTATTTAGTTATGAGTGAAGGTAATAAGGTTTTGAGAAATATGAGTATTTAACGTCGCCTTCCCTCTTCTGTCTAGATGAACAAGGCCATTGTCTACATCGAGGAGATGGACAGTGTGGCAGATGTCACCTTCCCTGCCGTGCCCCAGGTGGTTTCCCTGCTCATGTATGACGACACAGCTAAAACCAAAGACAAGCCCCATCCGCCCAATGGATACCCTGTCGTGTGTGTGACGGTGAGTGCAATTCTTCAGCTGCTTTTGGGAGCCACACACACACACACCTTCAGATTTCTTTAATTTTTCAGCTGCCATCTGTCTCGTCATCTCTTGCAGGCTTGCAACCCGAAGTACCACGACTTTGACAAAACTGGTTCCATCTGCACGGCGGAGAACATCAACAACACTCTCACTCAGTATCGCTGGCTGGTCAGCGCCCCCACCGGGTCAGATGGAGTGACCAGTCCCATGAGGGAGGTGGACACAAATACTTTCTTCACCAACACGAAGTCCATCACTTTGGATTCGATCTACTTTCAGGCGGGCTCGAGGGTTCAGTGTGCAGCAAGGGCCTTCAACGCCAATGGAGATGCCGGCCTGGAGCTTTCCAGCCCCATTGCTGTGATCAGTAAAGAGGAGGGTGAGTGAAGGACTGAAGGGAGAGCCGCAAATTTATGCTTTGTATCGAGATCATTGTTTTAACTGGCTTCTAACTCTCTGCAGGAATGTGTCAGCCTCGTGTCCAAGGCACTGTTGGAGCTGAACCTTTCTCTGCTAAGATCCGCTACACCGGTCCAGATGACCCAGACTTCCCCAACCTCATTAAACTGACCGTCAACATGCCTCACATGGATGGTGAGCGGTATACATTTGTTGCATCACATCAATGTTTAGTAATTTTAAAAAATACACCCAGAGACTTAACAAGCATTTCACTCTTCACAGGCATGTTACCAGTCATCTCCACAAGACCTCTGTCCAACTTTGAGCTCACCCTCAGCCCAGACGGCACACGTGTGGGCAACCACCGCTGCTCCAACTTGCTGGACTTCAATGAGATCCAAACCGGCCATGGCTTCATCACCGATGCAACGAAGAACCCTGAGATCATCGGCGAGACTTCGCCCTACCAGTACAACCCCGTCATGCGCTCAGCCAACTCTCTGCGCTACTACAGGAACCTCAACTTAGAGGCCTGCCTCTGGGAGTTCACCAGCTACTACGACATGTCAGAGCTGCTGAATGACTGTGGAGGCTCCATAGGCACAGATGGACAGGTAGGACGAACATATTGGCAAAATCTACAGAGATTTAAACGTTAAGATCAGTGGATAAACTCTGAGGGTCAAAGTAAATCTGTGCTTATTTTATGTCAACTTCGGCAAAGGTGGTTGACAGTACTTCACGGCATCAAACTACAGCTTCTGTTGTCAGTGTTTTGATAGAGAAACCTTCAGTGTCAGAAATGACATACTGTCTGTTTAAATTAAGTGATGAACAATCCAAAGAAGCAAAATGGAGGAATGAAACGACAGTACAGAGAAAACTGAAAGAATCACTATGAGCTTCTATTGTTGAGCTGTCTTTAATGACAGCACTGGCATGTACCCGGCCGGCTGGCTTATTACAGGTGAGCTGGCCCGCGGCAGCACTGCACATAGTCATCAAGCTTGTAGAACCACATATTTAGCGGAAATGTGCGGGTGAGTTTCGCTGTGCCACTTTTCTGATGTGATCTTTTAACTCACACAGAGATACTTCTGTTTTATCCTCGACAATGTCTGATTTATCTCTTATTTAGGTGCTGAACCTGGTCCAGTCCTACGTCACCCTGCGCGTCCCTCTCTTTGTGTCCTACGTCTTCCACTCTCCGGTGGCTGTGGGAGGCTGGCAGCACTTTGACCTGCAGTCAGAGCTCAAACTCACCTTCGTGTACGATACAGCTATTCTGTGGCAGGATGGCATCGGCAGCCCACCTGAGGCTGAGCTGCAAGGTAAGTTCTCACTCCAGTGCTGCTCCCTGCTGGTGCTGACAGAAGTCTGTGTGTGAAACACTGTCAAACTGTGTTCTCTGCTCTCGTAGGAGCCATGTACCCGACCAGTATGCGTATAAATGAGGAGGGACGTCTGGTGGTCAACTTCAAGACAGAGGCTCGCTTCAGGGGACAGTTTGTTATGTCTCATTCAGGTAAGATCGGCGCCCATGCACTCACATACATCTCCTTAACCTATCCGATGTGGTCATTCTATACAGCGACCTCCTATTGGGTTACCCTGTGGCCCATATCCTCTCCTCATCTATTTCTGGAGCTCCACATTAGGGGTCCTTCCTGTGTGAAAGTACCAGAGGTCATTTCAGCAAATGTCAAAATGACCCTGCAGCGTTTACAGCTAGGAAGCGAGTGACACAAACAATGTAAAAGGTCACTCCATAAATACAAAGGCAGACACCGTTGCTAGCTCTAGTTTGGATAAAATGCAGCTTCAAAGATTTATGACAGTACACATGTTTGTTTTCAGGAACCAGCGTGTCATCCATGGTGATGTGTGCCGACCACCCCGGGCTCACATTCACGCTGTCCCTCGTCAGGACTGAGCCCACTTACAACCAGCCCATGCAGCAGTGGAGTTTTGTCTCAGACTTTGCCGTGAGTCCATATGCAGTCAGAAGTTGCCAGCTGTGGTGAAACAATTATAAACTTCATCATCAACATTGTCTCTCACTCTGTGTGACCTGTAGGTGCGAGACTACTCTGGCACCTACACAGTGAAGATGATCCCCTGCATTGCGTCACCCAATGGCGAGTTCAGCATCCCTCCTGTCTGCCACCCAAGAGAGCCACTGACGTTTGACATGGACATTCGCTTCCAGCAGGTCAGCTCAGATATCCTGACAAAATAATCCGTAGTCATCGTGAGAACACAGATGTTTTCTTTTTAGGATGACACTGCAAAAAGGCCATGTTTATCATTTAGACCGGTCGTTCCTACAACTGCTTCCTGAACAGACACTTTTTCTATCATAGAGTAAACTGATGACCCCCGAGGTGATATATTTTATGGACATTTCATATTATATTCAATGCATAATAATAATAATAAGAGTACAGAACAATTGATAACCTACAATCAACCAGATTAGTGAACGCAATGATGCAGCAAGTGATTTGAATTCATTTTGAGCAGATCATTTCCTGTGAATATTGCATCAGAGTTGACTTTTCCTGATATTTTAGAAGATTACCTGTCTGTATTTTGTATTTTTTCGGATTTTTAACTATCAAACATACTTCATAGGCCTTATTTTCAACCGATTCTGTGTTTTCTTCTCCCTGAAGCTTGGCAATAATAGTTCTATCAACCACCTACTTTGTTTCAACTATCTACTCACGAGGCTTTTCAGCAGAGTGAATGTTGTGCGAATATAGCTTGTGTTCATGTCTTCACCATGCCCTTAACCTGTATGACATTTTCAGCTTAAGTTAGTTGCTGCATTGTCGGGATGCCATGTGTGCATGGCACTGCTGATCTAATAAACATTAGGCTTTAAGTAAGAATAAGGAACAACCCTTTGTTTTCTTGTGATAACAGGTTAATTTATCTCGTTATCTCAGGTTAGCAAAGCTCATTTTTTGTCGCGATAATAAGAGGAATGAATCTGTTCTCATGACAAAAAGCTATTTTTGATCTCAAGATAACAAAACAATTCACCAGTGATCCCAAGATAAGGCAGTTAAAAAATAATAGCACCTACAGTCGTCATGTGCTTGGTAATAATTTAAACTTTAAGAATGACGGTTTTGTTTAGTTTTCATCATAGAAACAAGTAAAATGCTGAGATATACTCCTACTGTATACCTTTTCCTACACCCCTTAAGATCAAGAAGGCCTTGTGACCTTTGTGGCGCGTTGGCGACCCCCAGTGGTAGACTTTAAAATAAGATTAATAAGGTTTATTTGTTTCCAGTGACGGTAGATTCTCAGTGTTAACAAACATGTACTACAGAATAACTATACTAATACTCATAATCTGTTCTGTGACCTTGTTCTGTGCTGCAGGTGAGTGACCCGGTTGCAGCTGAGTTTAGCCTCAACACTCAGATGTTCCTGCTTTCCAAGAAGGAGTTGTGGTTGTCTGATGGCTCCATGGGCTTCGGAGAAGGAACTGATGCTGCATTTTCAGATGGTACTACAACACTGCCACCTAATGGATTTTGGTAAACATCACAGCTGAGGAACATTAACCCTTGAGTCCCACTTACAAATCATCTGACCTTTCCTTTAGGCTCCATGATCTACGGCCGTGTGATGGTGGACCCAGTCCAGAACCTGGGCGACTCCTTCTCCTGCAGCATTGAGAAAGTTTTCCTCTGCACCGGAGCAGATGGATACGTCCCGAAGTACAACCCCACTAACAAGGAGTATGGTTGCCTGGCAGATGCTCCCTCTCTGCTTTACAGATTCAAGATCCTGGTAAGATGCAATGAATCGTCAAGAAAAATATTTCATTGTAGCGTGGAAGTCTAAAGAAGTAGAGGTCATATCTGATTTTTGTGTGTGTGTGTGTGTGTGTGTGTGTGTGTGTGTGTGCGTGTGTGTGTGTGTGTGTGTGTGTGTGTGTGTGTGTGTGTGTGTGTGTGTGTTGTGCAGGACAAGGCCCAGCCGGAGACTCAAGCTTCAGCATTTGGTGATGTTGATTTTAAGGCCACGCTGGCTCAAGACACAGCTGGAGCTCTTCCTCTGGTCAAGCAACCAGGATCAGATGGCTTCACACTCTCCTCATCTCCACTTTTCCAGGTCTGTATGATTCCTAAAATACAGTATATTCATGTAGCGCATTAATAAATAAGTAACGCACTCAAACATGTTTGTCTTGCAGGTGGCTGCTGGTCGAGAATGGTTCATCCACACCATTTACACTGTCCGCTCAAGACAAAATGCCAACCGCAACATTGGCAAGCGCAGCGTGGAGTATCTCCATCACGGCATGTCCTCTGTTGAGCAGCCAGAGACCTCCATCATGGCCACCCACCGCCAGCGGCGTGCCGCACATGATACCTCTGACCTTGCTCTGACTCAGGACATAGGTGTTGAAAACAACCGGGGCACCAACTTACAGCACATCGCTCTGGACCGAGCAGACCGCATGGTGGTCAGTCAGCGCCAGCCCTGGTCCCCTAACCGTGACCCCCTGTTGGAGGGCCCCTTGCTGGAGAGTTCTGGCAGAGAGCCGGCTGACAGCTCCACCCTGCCCATGTTGGTGGGCCTCGCAGGTCTGATCCTCCTCATCTGTCTCATCGCCACCATTGTGATCCTGCTGCTGCGGCGCAAGAAGAGGGAAAAGAAGACCCAGTTCCCTCCTTACACCACCTCGTCCTCTACTGCCTACAACGGCTACAGCCAGGGCTCAGCGAGCATGTGGAGCAGCTCAGACAGCTCTGAGGTCTAGATGTGGACCCTCCCCACCTTAAAACACCTGCCCCCTTATAAAAAGACTATGATAGTCCCAGCCACCATCGTGCCTTCAAAGCCCAACTATTGTAGCACTGAATAGAGCCCAGTACAACCTGTGGACAGCACAATATGTCAGTGTTTAGGGCCTAAATGCAGAGAATGCACCAGAGTTTTCAGAGGCGTACTGATCTCTGATTATGGTTAGGTCTTGCTGAAATGTACTATAGGTTTCTGCCTTTTCTGCAGCCTATTTTTAATCATGGATGTACGCAGAAACCCCTCAAAATGATTCACCTGCTTCATTGGTTGTCAAGTTGTAAAATATCCCGCTTTATCCAATGTTTGAAAATGCATGAATATCCCAGTTTTGCAATTATTACTCATGAGTAAAAAGCAATCTTGTTTAAATTTAATTAAGTAAATCATTTTCTATGTTCCTCCTTTTAAAATAACTACCAAGTATTTTTTTATTATTGTAATTCACTGTGTTCATTATTCTGTTTTGTGGAGAGTAGAACAAAATGGACTGAATGTTAGTTGAAGCTGACCTTAATGAATGATAATGTGATGATTTTTAGTATTGATATTTCACTGTCATGCTTTAAAAAGCCTGCAGTAAACCTGCCCACTGCCGAGTCACAATACCAATATGGTGTCATTGAAAGGGATTGTAAATGTCATTTTAGTTTTGAGAATGCAGAAATTAACTTTTTTTTTTTTTTTTTTTTTACATTTTTTCCAAGTCAATGTGGCTGAAATCAGATGCAAAACTTTCTGTGTACATAACAATGTAGGACTATGAGAATAAGGTATTATTACACCCTGGTGAAACTTGAAAAATTATGAACTATACGTCTTTCTGGTTTGTTGATCAAGTCCTGAGAAAAAACACAAGTGCAGCATAAAAGTTATAATTATTCTTCTACAGGTGACAGTATATTTTAATGTGCCAATTGTTAGCAGACTTTTATGGCTTCTGAATTTTGTGTCAATTTCAAGAGTTTGGATGTATGTACACTTCAACTGCCAAATATTAAATGTCCTTTTTTGAATCAATGTCTTATTTACAAGAATACACACATTTCTTTTTTAAAAAAAGGGAAGTTTATTTGTGACGTTCAAAAAGACATTTTCTACTTCACATAGGAAGATAAAGGAACAAATGTTTTCTTAAAAATAAAAAGGGTACATATTGTTTCGAGCAATGGAATGTGGTACAACCAACAGGCATAAATACATTTATTTCAATTTAGTACTAGTAAAAAAAAAAAAAAAAGAGGACTAGCAAACAACTAAACCAGCACAGCTGCAGTGTTTAGGTAAGTGTAACAAGGCAGGCTTGTAAACGAGCACTTCCTAAAACCTAATACCACGAGATCAGTCCATCAGAGGGTTTTTACACAGTACATTATCACAGCCTGCAGAACAAACACAGACACTAGGACTAACGATACCGGAGCTGGCTGCCGCTCTCCAATTCCCAAACTCAAGTTATGAAGCCGTTCACAACTTTAGCTTTTTCCTGCGTCCACGACCGTCTTGGGTTCCCTCTGACTTCCGTTTCTGGGCCTGGGTGGAGGAGACAATTATTAGTTAGGATTGCTGACATTAAACAAGAATTTTTTTTCTCAGTGTGACAACTTGCTATTTTTAAAACTTTTTTTTTTCCATAATTAAAATAAACAAATGAATTTGGTTCCTAGCTTAGAACATACATATAATGCAGATGTTTACGTCGACTAAGTTTCAACAACCAATTAGTTCAGCAGTAAGGAACATACAGCTCGGCCTTACAAACTTGTTACAGGCGATCATATTGTGGAGAATTGGGTTTCACATTTCTCATTATTGACTTTTCTGCATTGAGACAGTCTTTCAAGAGAGAACTGTGATGCATCTGAGAATCGATTTTTCCCCCCACCTCTACTGGGTATCGATAATATCTAAATATCAAGAAAACTGTTTTGTCTTTTAAATTTCTCAACAGTATCATGAATCCAAAGGCATCAAAAAATGTAATTGCATCAGCACTGATATGAAAACATTTCAAACACTAGACAAATATTACTGTACATTTAAATGACTCAGTTGGCATCTTTTAACAAGTAGCTTTCTTCTTGTGATATAAGATGAATTTGTAACTTACCGATGCACTCTTTGGGCCCCGTTTCTTTTTCTCAGCCTTCTCCCTCTCCTCCAGCTCCATGTTCTCCCTCTCTATCAGTGTGATCAGGGTGTTGCATCGCCTCTGGAGCTCCTACACACACAACACACACAAGCAACCATAATTTAGATTCATGGCCAACATTATTAAAACATCATGCACAAAAACAAAACAGGAGAAATAGTACAGAGACGCTTAAATGTACCATGGCAGTCCTGGATTTGAGGAACCAGTCGAAGCGGAACTGAGGTGAGTTGCGGATGCACTGACGCAGCTCGTCATACACGCTCTCCTTGTCGAAGCCCAGCTTGTGGAGCATACAGATGAGGAAGCGGTCCTCCTCCTCTGTGTAGTTCTTTCCTTTGTTGGTGCCATAGGAGATACGGAGCTGATGGAAAGGAGCCTTGTAGCGTCCGATCTGGGCAAGGAGATGAGAAACATATTGAGGGACTGTTAATTAAATCAGGAAGAGCAGAAAGTGTGAAGAACATAATTAAGGGATCAGGCTGAGATTCAGAGTTAAAGTGATTAACACAAGGCTTGATGAGATAGAGCCAATTAGGTGGTTTAATCAAGAACTTAACGGCCAAATGGTTGACGGTCAGTTACCTTTGAATCCAGTGCTTTCTTTATGCTAATCCTCCTCTGGATCCTGGCCTCTCCTCTTTCTATCTGGGCCATGATCTTCTCGATATCCTGCAGCTCATTACAGCGCTCCCAGAATACAGCTGGGGGAACAAACACACATGAAATCATTGAATATGTAAAAAGAAGTTTGGAGTGGTCTGTGAAATAGAGGATTTAAAAAATGTGTCATTACCAGAATATTCCATGACTTCTTCTGGAGTTTTTCCCTCAACCTCTCTGGCAATGTTCTCGATATCATCTCTTCCCCACTTCTCATTCGCCTTGATGAACTGGTTGAAGTCGCGTTTGTTCCAAATAGTAAATCCCTGAAACAAAGGTAACGTTGATCAAAAATATGAAGATCCACACACATCTAACATTTAATTTTGACTTGCAGCATATAACCCATAAATTAATAGTATTTACCTGTTGCAACAGGTTCTCCTTCTCCTCCAGCTCCTCCTCTGTGAGAGCTTCAGCCTCGTCAATCTTCCCCTGCTCTTCCTTCTGGACCTGGGCAGAATTTGGCATGTCTGGATTACGGGGAACCTGAGGAGAAGATGCCACAGATTGATTTAGAGACCTTCTCCAACCAAATTTGGACAAATAGTCTCGTCTTAAAAAAACATATTTGTACCTTATATCCTATGGTCTTTCTGTAGAACAGAATTTCCTTTTCTAGAAGCTCAAAAAGACGTGGAGGGAAGAACTGGAAGTCCTGGACGTTGGGTTGCTTGGGAGGACGAGGAGCCTGGGGAAGTCAAACATACAAATGTTATGTAATAAGCAACGACTACAAACAATGTGACTACACATTCTGTTGCATTAATGCCTTAAATCCTGAGTAAAAAGCAATCCGTCCATACCTTGGGTGCTTTGGGCTCACTGACTCGCAGAGCTTCTCTGAAGTAGGCATCCACAGCATAATTGGCTTTCCTTTCTCTCTTGGGTGGCTCAATCCAGTTGGTAATGACCTGAGTGAAGAAGCAAATGTAGAAAAAATGTAATGACTCAAAGGTTCATGTTGGCAGAATAAGGCAATTAGAGCTGCAACGATTAGTGGGTCAAAAATGTCAAACACAAGCTGGTTCCAGCTTCTTAAATGTAAGTATTGGCGGCATGTCTGTCAAATAGGATATTAAATGTCATGTCAGATTTTTTTTTTATTGCAAATTGGATAAAAAAAGGAGCAACCTGATGTCAATTTGGGTCTGGGAAATTGTAATGAGCATTTTTCAAAAATGTTTTAATAAACTAAAAGTTTTTCGTGACAATAACCAGAAGATTATAATCAATAATCAATCATCACTAATAAAAATAATCATTTGTTGCAGCTCCAAAGGCAATTAAATACCAACTTAATACCAACTTAATGTTTTTTTTACCTTTTTCTTCTCTCTATAATCTTCCCCTTCAAATGTGTACACACTGCTGTTCTCTGTGTCCATGGTGAAGTTTCTCAGAGAGCTCTCGCCCAGTGAAGACAGTTTCTCCTTCATCTCCATAGTCTGGAATATTACAAGATCAGAGTGATAAATTCATGGCAAATTTAAAAACTTGATAAACAAAAAGACACTGTCCATAGATTTTCTTTGATCTACCCAGACTCACCTTCCTTTCACCTCTTTCCAGGATTGCATCTATGTCATCATCTGTGATCTCACTCTCTTTGGAAGCGAACACATGAGTGGCACCATGACGGATGATGGAAAGCATCTCATCCTTGCCCAGCTTGTTAGCGCTAGGATCCACAAGTCTCCCTGTTGAGCAAAAACAAGACGACTTAGCAGTTTACTTAAATCCACTATGTACAAACATTTGACTTAAGGCTACTAATGAGACAGGAGAGATGAGTTACCTTGCTGGATGACGATGGAGTCCAGGCGAAGTTTCATCTCGGCCCTCTCCACAATCCTCTCCTCCACTGTGTTTTCAGTGATGAAACGGAAGACGCGTACCTGCTTCTGCTGACCAATTCTGTGAGCTCGGTCCTGAAATAAAGGAAATGTAACAGTTGAAGTCCGCTCAACGGGATACAGCACTCACTCTTATTTTAAAGACAAGGAAAATCTGATTCTGTAACTCCTCACTCCTGCATAAGCAATACTAACCATGGCCTGAAGGTCGACTTGGGGGTTCCAGTCTGAGTCGTACAGGATGACGACATCTGCTGTAGCCAAGTTGATACCCAGTCCTCCAGCTCTGGTGCTCAACATGAAGATGAACTTGGGGCTGTTGGGCTCATTGTACGCGTTGATAGAGATCTGAAAACAATATGAAGATAAACTTGCATTTTACAAAACTAATTTTATGGTTTCCTGAGAAAAAACAGATGGTAATCAGATGACACCTTTTTATTCAAGAAAACAGCACTGCACCTGTCTCTCCTCGTGTGGTGTCTGTCCATCCAGGCGACAGTAGCCGTAGTTCCTCCACATGCAGTAGTCCTCCAAGATGTCCAGCACCCTGGTCATCTGACTGAAGATGAGCACACGAGAACCTGGAAAGAATGAAACATGTTAGTGGTTTCACACAGTTCTTAGTCTCTCTGAAACAATCTATTATATGAATGTATAGCATGGACCACAGATGGTTTTCAATCAATTCTATCTGATCGAAGCAACCATGTAAAAGATTACAAAACACTCCATCTTAATACTAAAAGGCACATACTCTCCTTTTTTATTGGGCTTGAAAATACAACACATTGTTAAAGATGAAACCAGTGGTTAATAAAAAAATAATACAGATCTGTGTAGCTCAACATCTTCTTTCCAACCTCATTTAACATCTCATGATCCCTTGGAAGGGGCCGACCTTCACTTCACTGTCTAACTGTATATAAAGTAGTTAAAAGAATAATGTATCTCCTGTAATAACATCGTAGCCATCTACATACCCTGCTGCTTCATCTTGGGTAGCAGCTTGTCCAACACCACCATCTTGCCGCTGTTCACCACCAGGTGGAGGTCAGTTGTGTAGGGGGGACCAGGCTCGGCCCCATCAAACAGGTACGGGTGGTTGCAGCATTTCCTCAGCTGCATAAGGACGTTCAGCAGACGCATCTTGTCCATCTTACCCGCAGAGTTCAGAATGTCAATGTCCTTCATCAGAATCTTAGTATACCTGATGGATTGTGACACGAGTTAATATTACATACAAATGTACAAGTAGCATCCAGGTTAATTCAGGCTGTGTAGAATAATGAAGATGGGAGGCAATTTGACTGAGTATGCTTACCACTCTCGCTGCATCTTACTCAGGCCCACATACATCTTGATCTCTTTTTTCGGAAGCAGAGTCTTCTCTACGTCGGCTTTGATACGACGAAGCAAGAAAGGACGCAGTACCTACAGATAAAAAAGGCAGATGAAGTAAACCTTAGTAAGAGTGACGCTCTTGGCTTAAAATTTACAGATTAGTTGGAAGATGACATGAGGAGCATTTAATACATACAGTGTGGAGACGTTCGACCAACTTCTGATCACCCAAGCAGTTGTTTGTGTCAAACCAGGAGTCAAAGTCCTTTGGGGAAAAAATTTAATTAGTGCCAGAATACCGAACACTTTTCTTTAAAACGAAAGACTATAATCACGTCATTACAATGATGAACTTCTGCATGAAAGTGGTTTTTCCTTGTAGTGAACTTCTTTGTTGATGTTGTGCTTTCCAGTGTGATTTTTACCTCTGCTGAGTTGAAGACGTCAGGTAGCAGGAAGTTGAGCAGAGCCCACAGCTCGTGGAGGTTGTTTTGCAGGGGTGTTCCAGTCAGCAACAAGCGATTGGTGGTCTTAAATTCTCGCACAATTTCTGAGAGCTACAGAGAAAAAAGTCATTTTTGCTTCATTAGCCAACCTTGTAAAACACTAAGTGGTTCTGACAGATGTAAAGATCCGTTTGACTTCAGAAGCTTTCCTGACCTTTGATTTTTCATTCTTGATCCTGTGGGCTTCGTCAATGACCAGGTATCTCCAGTTGAACTTTTTGAATACTGCCTTTTCAATGATGAGCATCTCGTAGGATGTGACACACACGTCCCATTCTCCAGGCAGCAGCACATCTCTGATCAGGGCAGTCTGAAATCGAAGCAAAACCATTTTTGTTTTGTTATTTCAACCAGCTTTATTGTACACAGCTTAATATTGGTCTGAAGTATTGACAAAAAGAGTATCACACAGCAAATTTGTATATTAGTGCCAGTGAGAATTTGAATAGACAGTTGCATGTGGCTTTTCAGACAATCACAATATTTTGACACAGCCTACCCTCTGTTCTCTGTCTCCTATCAGGCAGACTGCACGGAGCGAAGGCACCCATCTCTTGAACTCATTCATCCAGTTGTAGAGGGTGGACTTGGGCACCAACACCATGTGGGGACCAGGAATGCTTCTGTAGTGCTTCATGTAACCCAGCAGAGCAATAGTCTGCAGAGTCTTTCCCAAACCCTGTGAGTGTGAGATGGAGCAGTACATGCAAAAACAATATTGTGAGATAAAAAAATCATTGTTTCTCACCTTGAAAATCTAGAGGTAACAGTTTTGACTCTGACAAAGTACTGACCATTTCATCGGCGAGGATGCCGTTGATGCCGTTCTCATACAAAGAGATGAGCCAGTTCAGACCACGGACCTGATAGTCCCTCATTTTTCCTGTTTTGACGTCTAAAATAAGAGACAAAAAACCCATAATAATCACCTCCGCTGATCATATATATTTGCCTTCCGCTCAAGCTTAAATAAAAACAGATGAATGCTTACAGGAGGGAGAATCATCGAAGCGAGTGCAGACATTAGTTGTCTTGGTGCTCTCGTTCAGAAGCTCTTCATCCTCTTCTTGCTCTGTGCGGCGATGGCGATTGCTGTCAAACACAAAAACAAACAATACATCATATTCACAATGGGAGTGAACGCCCTGAAATTCAATAAATCTGTGTTCTGTGGACGTTTACTCACTCTCCAGCTGACAGCAGGTTCTGTTTCTCATCTTTCTTGATGCGAGGGCGTCCAGGCTTCATCTTCAGGGGGGAGGTGGGGGTCTTCTGCGCGGCTGGTTGGATGAAATGAGCAAACAGCTCTGTTTGCTTCAACAGGTACTCAAATCTGTTGGTCCGGTCTGTTTGCTACATACGCAGGAAGACAGTCTGGTTAATTTATTTATCCAAGAACAGAGCGGTGAGCCAAGAAACTTCTGTTGTAAAAAAAAAAAAAAAAAAAAGGGCATCCTTACCACTTTCTCCTCATAAGCCGGCATCAATTCTTTATTTTTGGATGAGGAGGATGCATCTTGACCATCAGGCCCAGCATCTGACGATGACTCTTTCCCAGCATCTGAAGAATCTGACTTATCCTGAGCAGAAAACAGAAAACAATCTTGTTTAGTGGCTATCCTCTAATTAGTCCAACAACAACAGACAAGAACAGACTAAACAAACCATCAGGGATGCTCTGTGGACCCTAGAGGGGAAGTCGGAGGGAGACGCATGAAGAAAAAACTCCTGGCTATCATGGATGACATCTTCCAGGAGCACTATCTCAAGTCTTTTGTCCCTACTGCTATCACCATTGCTCTTAGTGGGCCAAAACAACTGGAGCGCAAGTCAATCACTCCACTCAGTCTTCTGCTCTACTGTCTCTGCATTATTAGACAAACACTTCACACTGATTTTTTTGTTGCATTAGATGCTGCTAACACTGCTATTTGCTAAGTCAAGACAGCCAAAAAAGCAGGTTGATAATAACATTTCCTTTGGAAAGAGTGACATATATACAGAAAAGTGAAACAAGATATGTTTGAAAAGGTCTGGGGACCATTTCCTGTTTTTCTGAAATGCATGGGAGAGGAGGAATGAGATTTTGTGATGTTTGTTCATCTGTGCCTCGGTGTGGTCTTTGGTTAAGGAGGCACAGAACTGTCTCTTTGTGGTTGTATAAATGTATGTATAGGGGAGAATCGATGAAACAAATTGTTTTAAGCAACTGGATTGATTCCCTCAAGTGCAATTTTTGTATTAACTGTTTTCTTTGGTCTCTGTTTATGGTCTGCTAGGTGGCCATGCTGTTGTATTTAAGCTCTTTAAAGGTTAGTTATATTTACTACCGCATCTGTTCCTGTATGTTGATGAAGGTTCTCGGTCATGCAGGTCATGGTAACTCTTAAGTGCTGTATCGTAGGCAACAAGTCCAGTTGCCTACGATACAGCACTTAAAAACTGTTCTTGTACTTTTACTAAGGTTTCTCTGTATGGACTCAAAACAGTTTGTTTCGTCCTATCTGACTTGAACCGGTAAGCTGCAATCCCTTACACTTTTGTAGGATCTGAATGAAAACTTAACACAAACTGTAGCGGAAGCAGCATCCCTCCTCGGTTACAAAAGCCATAGCTGCACTCACTGTCCCACTGAAAACAAAGACGCGGACGGGACAGCTGAGCGGGCTGCTGCTCTATAACCAACATGTTTTCACGAGGTTTTTTCTAAAGGATTATTCCCATCACAAGCAACTCGCTGGGTGAATCTGGCCCGGGGGGGTAAACAAAAGGCACGCTGGGACTTTCAATGGGACAGTCGATGTGGGGCTAGCGGCGCTAAGCTAGTAGCCTGAGCGCTTGTGAAACAGGCTGGCCTGTGTGCTGTAACGTTAGCTTCAGTTCAGAGTGGCTGGGACCGAGCTGCCGTTGTCATGAGCTAACGATAGCACCGCCGCGGCTAGCTAACTAGCTCAAACAGCCCGTGTTAACATCGGTAACTGAAAGTTTAACGTAGCGGTATTTGTGAAGGAAGTATAGTTAGGTATCACACAGGGGGGTTCGGGGGTTACGACTTGTGTGACAGGTCTGTGGAAGGTGTACGCGGTGCTGAGAGGAGACAATGCCCGGTTTAAACCATCTTACCTCCGCTCCTCCGGCTTCTTCAAGTTCAGTCTGTTCTTCTTCCCGCTGTTCCACGCAGCTTAGAAGTTCGGACATTTTAGTCGAATTCACACTTCACCTCAGATAAATCGTCCGTTATTTGGTGCCTTATGTGATCCCGTATAAGAGTCGCTGAAGATTTTCTCCCGAAAAACGACAACTATCTTGTTGTTTATAATGAAAGACACACCGGTTGGTCACACAGGCAGCACGTTCGCGCTAGGAAGCTTGTTGTCGGGTACCCGCGTTCACAGCGCTCTATCGCGAGACTTGGTTATGCTGCCTTCAGGGACTGTTGGGAAATTTGACATGATTTTTGACCCAGTGGATTTCTTGATTAAGATGTGTTTAAATTTCCTTAAAGTCCTGGATGGAAGGAAGTAAAATGCAGCAATAACAGAAATCTTCAACTATATCAAATTTAATTCTGCTATCATTGGTAGAGTCCTTGCTAGACCCCACAAAACAATTTTGTTTGGTTAAACTAGACCACAGTGTCAGCCTGACAGTTAATAAAATGAGTCAGTGCATACATTGTAAAATATATTATATCTATATAATATATAGACTTTCCTTGTTTACAGTGGAAATAATTTAACTGCATGCAACAAGTGAATGCAAGTTCTCCAAATTGTGCAATATAAACAGAATCTATTGTGCACTATAAACAAAATATAATGCTTTTACATACATTTGCCAAGAAGATCATTATTTTCACTAGTAGTTTAAAGTCTGAATCTGGGCTTGATTAAAAAAGTAACATTGTTAATATCTAATAAGGCCATTGTAGTGCACTTTAGATCATTTGAAAATGTACTATAGCAATATCCTGTTGATCAGTCAACTAAGCACATGTGTTTTGTATACTTTTTATACACATTTTAAATGTGTTTCAATGTATATCTTAAATTAATTTGCAGTAATATATGAACTCCCTATTTGTTTTCTAGTTACTATGACACTCACCAATAGGCCTATGTTTTTTAGTTATTTGTGGAGTTTTGAGGAAATAAGATTTTATATTTGTTATATATCGTTTTCCCATTACACATTCTTATATTTATTTTGCATACACAGCTGTATCACTTCAATGTGGCATTCCAGAAAAAACTGCACTGTTGGTTTTGAAATTGAAAAAGAAAAACGTATACCCAAGCAGGTAATGTCTTGACGTTCAAGATAGTTTCATGCTTTCACAAGGGACACCAAAAGAAATACTGGAAAATGTATTTGATAGGTGATTCACTTTCGACCAAAAGCCAACTTCAAGGGAGACCTCCTTAGTTGAGACGAACGACGAGGGGTACGTGAATGCAGCACGTCGATTGTACAGAAACCACTCAGAAATGACCCAATACCTTCGTGAGAATTTGACTTCATTTTAATTTTGTCGTTCAAAATGTTTAAAAGGATCATTTAAGGAGAACTACTGACTTTATTACCGAAAATTCAACAACTGCGCAACAGGCATTGTTAAGACGAAAATTGCTTCACCTAAGGGTCCTACCAACATATCTGTCTACAGGAATGACGTCGGTGGTAGGTTAATCAGCTGATTTTGAGCGATCGAATGAACCAAAATAACACGGTTTTATATGTCAAAAGTGGTTTAACGTCTGCCCACAATTGACGATATTCTGATCGGACACGGTTGACATGCGTTATTTGGGTAAGTACAGACCGTAAAGCTTCTGAATCGAGCGTAAACATGGCTGTATTTATGCTAAGTCAGAGGGACCTATCGTTACACAGCTAACGTTTGGCCTGTTTTGGTTCTTTTGTTCATTTTTGTCGTTGTTGAGGGATTGTTCGTAACAATTGTCGCTATGGATCGCGAAAACTGGCTCCGATGATTTAGTTGTATTTTAGTATTTAGGAGATGTTTCATCTACCGGACCTTTAGAGAAATCCGCTACAGTTAGCGTTAGCATGCTAGCCGCCTAGCACAGATAGCGGTTGGTTGATGTTATTGGCGAGATAATGGGGGGGTCAGGAGCACAGAAGCGTTTTAAACGTGTAGTTGATGTAATAATACTTACTTTGAGTGGGTTTGCTAATGTTAGACATTAATAAATAAAATTTTAAAAAACACATTATAGTTAACCGTCACACACCTTTAGTTTAGAAAATAACGCCAATGGCCAAAACTGAGATAAAAATCCTGTAACAGCTGCACTGGAAACACCTGAACTGTCACTCTATTTTCAACCTGTTCACATATTAGGAAAACAATTTATTTGGAAATATACATGTTGTATTATTTAGTTATTGTGGTTATTCGGGTTCAATGTGACTCAGTATATAAAACAGTCATTACTGTGTAAGGGAAGCTTATTTTGCTTCATGGTTTTTACATTCATAAATTAAATTTGATAGCCCATTCAAAAGATTAGCTAGTCAGTTAGATGACTAATCAATGGAAAATGAACCTAGAAGAATTCAGAAAATATATTATCCGTCCGAAGTAAATTTTCAATCAAAAGTGTTCAACTTTAAGAAGCACTTTCTACTATTTTCTGACATCTTTTAGTCATATTGATTAAAGGTTTATCATTTTAAAAAAAGCTTGATAATGATCAGTTCATCTCCAATTAGTCACTAATTCAAATTAATTTGTTGACGTTACACAGCTGTACACAAAAAAACTGTTATTACATTATATGTTTGTGGAATACATAGAGGCCCAGTCATCAAATGGTGTGAAGCAACTTTCTCGCCTCAATAGTCCCATCACAGTAAAGCCTGTGAGCTCTACATTCCAGTTGCAGCACGTTGAAGCTGAGTGGTCTACCTGTGAATGCCTGTGCTTTCAGTGAATGCACACAGTGAATGCACACAGTGTGTGGACTCTGATGTTTGGAGCAGAAAGGAATCTATGGAACAATAGAGTTTTTTTCACAAGAGGCACTATTTTGACTTGTATTAGTAGAAAAAGTGCAAGTGTAACTAATAACAATATAAATATGGCCCGTGACAGATTTATTTTACTGTTTTCAAGTATGAGTGCAGAAGTTATGTGACCTTTTATAACAAGTGTACTTATTTCCTATAGATTTCCATCATGGACAAGATTTTGGAGGGCCTTGTGAGCTCCAACCACTCTGTTCCAGTGAAGAAAGCCATTGTGAAGAAGGTAGTGGAAGCAGCAGAGAAAGAGGTGACTGAGGAGCAGTGTCAGTCCCTGTTCACACTCACCACCCGCCTCATCTTGCTCGGTGAAGATGCCTTCCAGAGGCAGATCGGCCTCCAGGTTTTGGATGCTTATGCACGTTACCACCGCCTGGAGTTCGAGCGTTTCTTCAGCAAAGACTTTGTCCTTAGTCTTCTCCAGCAGGGCTACGGCCAGCTGGACCGCAAAGACCCGGCCATTATAGACTACATTCACTGCTGCCTGCGGCTGCTCATCAGCTGCCCCTCGGTGCTGGAGATCTTCAGCGTGATCCAGGTGGAGGTTTTAAGGATGGTGTGTGAACGTCCGGAGCCTGCCCTTTGTGCCCGCCTGAACACTTTACTGTCAGACTTTGTGCAGTGCATCCCGAGGGATAAGTCGGGTGTTTTGTTCTGCCAGCAGCTGGTAAGGACCATCAGTTACTTCCACTGCTTTGCCAGCCAAGAGCGGGAGCTGAGAGAGTATGTAGGTCAGGTGACAAAGGTTAGCACACTGCTGCAAAACATCTGGAAGGCTGACCCAGCAACGCTACTACCTTCACTGCAAGAAGTCTTCGCCATTATCTCTTCCACAGGTGAGACTTCTCCCTCTTTCCTTCCTCCTTCCTTCCTAAAATGCCAGTGATACATAGGATTGCATTTTAAAGGAATACAAACGAAACTTATTTCATAACTTATGCGAGAACTGCCTCTATTTTTCTCTCGAGTAATAGCACAGTGGAACTATGGAATAGTTACAGATGTCCTAAAGTAGTTTAAGATATGAACACATTTAGATTTAAACCATAGACTTACGTTGCCTACCAGTAATGGAGAAAGAGTATTTGCATTTGGCAGCATGAAGCCCTGACTTATACCTTTTCCCTCTATAAATCTTGGCACTAATACCAGTGGCACTTTTAGCGCCCGATTGAGCACCCAGGAACAGTTTCGTACCTTGTTTCATTTTGGTATTTCAGGGCCCTGCCAACAGATGACTTTGATCCCTTGGCTTAGTTCTCTATAGGTTGGCTGTTCATCCAGCAGTATTCAGTAATACTGGCACACTGATTTTGGATGCAGTGGCCTTGTTTTACACACTTTTCATCTCCTATTGCAAGTGCCTTTTAAATCTACTGATTCAAAGAGTGTATTCCCCCCAAGGGCAAACACTGATAAAGCATTTTGTGAGCATGCAGAGTTCCATCTTTTGTTGATGGTACATTTTAGAGATCTCCTGCGCCTACTGTGCAGTGTTGCAAGTGACTGAACTGTGAAGCAGCACAAAATAAACAAACAGCAGGCAGCAGTTTCAATTGAATGGCCATATTGACAGCATGCGTCAGTGAGCGATGCAGGCAGAGCTGCTGTGGGTTGTAAGGTCATCCTGCCTCTATTTCAGTGACATTTTTCAGGTGAACTGAGCTTTCTAAAGTTTTCTTCATGCTGGGAAAGTTGCTGTCAAATCCACAGATCTACTCTCCTCTTCATTTATTTTACACAATCACTATAACACTGTATACAAAATACAGGAATTCTCTTTGCAGCTGTATTATTTATAAAGACCTAAATATTCTACTCCACTCAGTATCCGTAGATACTAAAGAACTTTGATCGGGAGCAAAAAACATCCAAAGGGACACAACTTGCAAATGTCCTGACAGGAGACGGACAAACCAGAGGCAAATCTTAAAATGTAATGTTCCCAAACAGCCCTACCATAAATACAAACTTTGCGAAGCTTAGAATTTCGGGAGCAGCTAACGTTTTGTTTTAAATTGACAATTAATCAGTAGATTATTTTCTCAATTAATCAATTTGATATTTGGGCTTCATATTCATTTTGCTGTCCTAGAAGAATAAAGAAACCAGTTAATATTCACATTTAAGAGAATTTTTACCTTTTTTTAAATTACTCAAACCAATAATTCATAGATTATCAAAATAGTTGGCGATTAATTAAGTAGTTGACAGCTAATTGATTAATCGTTTCAGCTCTACTTAGAATAATTTTGAGGCCTAAGTTTTTGGTGGTGTTGCGCTGCATTAAATCACAATTGTAAACTTGTAAACCCCTGACTTACTGATATAAAAAGAAAAGTTGGGCTCGTTTAATTATGAACCATTTCTTGCAGACCCCTCCTTTGACCCATCCATCACTCTGGCCAGCCTGGTCCAGCACATCCCCGTCCAGATGATCACAGTGCTTATCAAGAGTCTCACCACAGACCAAAACGTCAAAGATGCAAGCATGACTAAAGCACTCTGCCGGTAACCCCACACACCTAATCATCCAGGATACAATTATTTCTTACATGTGCATTATTTACACCTCCCATAATCTTCACCTGTCTTTCCAGGATGATTGACTGGCTGTCCTGGCCTCTGGCCCAACATGTTGACACCTGGGTCATTGCTCTACTCAAAGGACTGGCTGCAGTTCAGAAGTTCACAATCCTCATAGATGTTACTCTGCTTAAAATTGAACTGGTTTGTACTGAGAACTCCTCATTTTGATTTATTATGAACCTCAGGAAGAGAGCTTTTTTTTCATCTTTTAGAGCTACAAAGATGTTGGACAGCAGCAATAATCAGACTAGATTGCAGCAATTTTTAATATTGCTGGTGAAATGACGAATTATTGAAGCAGTTCCTCAGATACTATAAATGTATTGATGACATAAAGATTTATTTTTTAACCCACAGGTATTCAGTCGTCTGTGGTACCCCCTCGTGCGGCAGGGGGCGCTAGCTGTGCTCTCCCACATGCTGCTGAGTTTCCAGCACTCTCCCGAGGCCTTCCATTTGGTAAGGGATCTCTTGACTCCTCACAGACCATTTCCCTCTCATATGGCCACTTTATTGGTTTTCCCATTTTCTTCTCTTCTGGCTTAAATTACTTCAAAGCTGCATAGACTTCTTTTCCCAGAACCCCAGGCTCGGCGCCGCTCCCCCACTAATGATGTGTGAAACACTTAAATGCCGAGCAATGGCCCTTGAGTTGGCCGATTTCATTAGTATCTAAAAACATGAATAGTCTCAAAAATACTCAGTTAATGAGATGGAACCCCCCGTGGGTATCCCTATGTGCAAATCCCCTCTGGCTGACCGTGCTGTAGATTTGTACGATTAATATTAGCAGTGGTACCGCTCAACGTTCTCAACACCAATGTCCTCAACATTTTTTCTTTGTTCTTCACCCCTCCCTGTCCCAGGTTGTTCCACACGTGGTGCATCTCGTCGAGTCTTTGAGGACAGATGGTCTCTCCACCAGTAAAACTTTCTTGCTGCAGTTCACTGAGCTCATACACTGCATGATGTACCAGTACTCCGGCTTCCCTGACCTCTATGACCACATACTAGAGGCCATCAAGGTAAAAGAGTGGGGGACACCTCGTATTAGAAATGTTCACATAAACATAACATACATTAATGAAGTATAAATATATAGATATCTGAGAAAATGTTGATCACCACTTAGATCAGAAGTTACATTGTATAAATAATGAAGAGTTCATTTTACCTCTGTTGCTTCTTATGTGCGTTATGCAGCTGATAATTTCAATTTGTCTTCTCAGGATCTCCCGAAACCCAGTGAAGATAAGATCAAGTTGGTGTTGAACCAAAGTGCCTGGACCTCCCAGTCCAACTCATTTGCCTCGGGTCTTCTGAGGCAAGCTGGGAAGTCTGAGACAGGCAAGACCGGCCTGGTCAACCTTGGGAACACCTGCTACATGAACAGCATCATCCAGACCCTCTTCATGGCCACAGAGTGAGTCGCGCATGCAAACGCAACACATGTATACACTTATCGCACTTTTATACTACAACCTAAAAAGACATAAACATGAGCAGTCTGACTGTAACTTTGTGTTGTTTTTTTCAGTTTCAGGCGGCATGTTTTATCATTACCTCTTAATGGTTCCAACACGCTCATGAAAAAGCTCCAGCTGCTCTTTGCATTCCTTGCACACACTCAGGTGAGTGTTGTCCAGTGTAATAGATAGCACAGAAAATGATTACTGATGACAACAATTGATTGAAAAGTGTGTGATGCATATCTGTTTCCTGCAGAGGGCAGCATACGCTCCCAGAAACTTCCTGGAAGCTTCTCGGCCTCCCTGGTTCAACGTCGGCTCTCAGCAGGACTGTTCTGAGTACCTCAGATTTCTTCTGGACAGGTACAGTCACACTGCAAGCAGATCAGATCAATCAATAGTAATAAGATTGTGTCATGTGAGCATTTACAATTTACAATTTGAAAACATAAAATTGCTCTTCCTTTATGGTTCCCCTTTGTGTCTTTACTACACACTTTGGTGTTTATTTTTATGTAAAAATACATGTATGCATTGTAAAATGTTTTACCCTGTTCACCATTCTATGTCTAAAAATGTATTTTTTTTTCTAATAACACCAAACTTTCCAGTATTATCTATATTGTGAAAGAAAAAAATATATTATTATTGATTATTTTCAACTGGGGAAGTTTAGTAGAAGTTATATCCATCGGTTAAATTTTTTTTCCCCAAATTCAACTGCAGTGTCCTTTCTTAAGAACACAGTGCGTATAAAGCATTTCTCTAAATGATGTTAGTGAGGGCTTTTTGTTTCAAAGGAACCTACGTGGTATCCTGTGACCGCAGTGACGCAAATTAAAATCACTTCCCAGTTGTGTTTTCACCTCTAATGTTGAGTATCTCTTAATCTCAAGGTTACATGAAGAGGAGAAAACAATTCAGGTTCTTGAATCAGCTAAGCCAAAGATCGCCTCCTCTGTTGACACAAGCAGCAAAGACCCAACAGGTCAGACTTCTCCAGACGTGCGCCAAGAATCCTCTTTGGATCCAGCTGAAACCAAACCTGGGACTGACGAGAGGACTTTGATAGAAACGATGTTTGGTGGGAGTCTGATCACAGGTATTCGCTGTTTGCAGTGTAACTGCATCTCTGAGAAAGAGGAGCCTTTTACAGACCTCTCTCTGGCCTTCTGTCCTTCTGCCACCTCTCAGGGCAGCCCTCAACCCGAGGGGCCCTCAGAGGAGCCCAAGGTTCTCTGTCAGGGATCTGTCAATGGTGGCAGTGAAATTCCTGAGCCAGGCTCGGTCAAATCCCCGGCTAGCAATGTCCATTTTGTGCCAGTGACAAATGAGCCTCCTCTCTCTGTGCCTGACCTGGTGAACTATTTCCTGGCTCCAGAGATCCTGGACGAAGAGAATGCCTACTTCTGTGAGAAGTGTAGCTCCCTCCAGCGGGCCGAGAGGACCCTGAAAGTGGTGTCGGCGCCTGAATACTTAATCCTCACCCTGCTGCGATTCTCATATGATGCCAAATGCCATGTCCGGAGGAAGATCCTGGAAAACGTCACCATCCCGCCACTCATGAGACTTCCTGTACATGCCACTTCAAGGCCTACACAATGTTCCTCTTCTACCTCCTCTCCCCTGCAGGTGGATTCCCCCGAGAGCAGCGAGAATCTGGCAAAGAAGCTCAAACCGTCTCAAAAAGATGAGGAGGAAGAGGAGAAGGAGAGGATAGATGGATCGGAGCAGATAAACAGAGGAGGAGAGATGTCAGTCCAGTCAGTGCCCTATGTCCTCAGCTCAGTGGTGATGCATTCTGGTGTGTCCTCTGAGAGCGGCCACTACTACTCTTACGGTCGTAACATTAACGGAGCAGATGGAGCACAGCATCCAGCCAATCACTTTGCCCTCAAGGAGGATTTGGGAAATGGCCCGGCCGAGTGTAGCCTCTCCGCTTGCTCAGCTCTCTCAATTCCTCCTGAACAAGAAGACAAACTACCTAATAGTAGCCAGGAGGCGAGAGATTGGCTTCTGTTCAACGATAGCAGAGTGACATTCTCATCCTTCCAATCAGTGCAAAACATTACTAATCGCTTCCCCAAGGACACAGCTTATGTGCTCATGTACAGGAGACAGGAGCTACCGGGGCAGAGCACAAATGGTGGACTGATGGCAAATGGAATGAGAGTGAGTGCTGAGCCTCCGCTGCAGAAAGATCTACTGGATGCTATTATCAAGGACAACAAGCTGTATTTGCAGGTATGAGGGGGGCGGAGAACAAACATAGTCTCTCACATACACAATATGTTACCACTTGAAATCAGTCTCTATAAATTGTACCAGTAAATGCAAGCCAAGTATGAGGTGATTAGCATTAGAGCATGTGTTTAATCCACTGCTAAGAATTTCAGTGGATATTTTGGCTGAAACGCCACGCTTATTTTCATGCTTTCCATGCATTTGATGTTTAACATCATTACCGCTAACCCCTCTAAGTGTGAGGTTATTACGGGAGTCGAGAACTGTACAGGATTCTCTCAGGTGGAAAGAAGCTGAGGGAAAACAGACAGTACTTTCACAGATAACTAAGAGCCTGCAGAGTATAGCAGACTTTTTTTTTCTTTGACTGAACTCGAAGCCAAATCTGAGCCATCCTGTTACAAGACGTGAGGTGTAATTTCACGAGTCATTGAACAGTGCAGTGTTGAGTTGACTTTCCGGTGCACTTGTATAAAGTGACTGGAGTAAATCACCTCTAGAGGGTGCTGTAATAATGTTAACTGGCAACACTGATGCACTCTCAGTCACGTAGACTTACACCAATGCTCTTTCACGTAGCACAGGTTAAGTATTTGTTTTAGTTTACACCTAAAAATAATCTAACTTGGAATTATTTCTCATTCGACAACGCTGTCAACAGGAACAGGAGCTCAACGCCCGGACCCAAGCTCTCCAGGCCCCTTCATCCTCCTGCTCATTCAGGCCCAACGGTTCAGATGACAATAACCCACCAGGGAGCTGTGGCCCATCTGGTGGTGGAGGAGGAGGGGGAGGAGGCTTCAATACCATTAGTAGACTGGTCTTCTGAAAGAAAAAAATGCGGCAGGAAACCCAGATGAACTGGCACTGAGGGAGTCCTGAACTGTCATACCTTAGATGTGCATATAACCTCATAAAAAGAGCACTGAAATGAACTAAAAACACACACATACACACACACACACACGCGGAGCATATGCGCTGATTTTGGTCTTAGATTTGATTTTCTGTCATTCTTATAGTTTGATTATGAAGACAGTTTCAGTCACCATTTAATAAGTTCTTATTTATTTTGATTATTTTTTGTGATCTCAACATTGTAATCTTTCATTTATTCTCATAATTTTAAAACTTGAGGTACAATTCTGATTCCAACAAAGAAAGGATGCTGTGTAAAACATAATTTAAATAGACTGTGATCCTTTCGTAATCTTATTTTACATATACTCAGTTGAAAACACCACACCGACAATATCTAATTCATCGTCATTTGGGATTTTTTGGCGGAAATATCTGCTTATTCTGAATTTGTTGCCAGCAACACGTTTCAAACAAGTTTGGACAGGAGCAACAAAAAAATCTAAGAAAGTTGTGAATGCTCAAAAACACCTGTTTGGAACATTAAACAGGTAACCCAGTTAAGTGTGACAGGTGATAGTATCGTGATTGGGTGTGAAAGGGGCATCCTCGAAATGCTCAGTCGTTCAATAGCAAGGATGGGGCGAGGTTCGCCACTTTGTGAAGCCCATGATTGTATAAAAGATATTCCTACATGGGCTCGGAAACACTTCGTTAACTAATCGGTAAAAATGCTTTATTCAGAAACGATTGCGTTCTGTTTTTATTTACGTTTTACACAGTGTTACAACCTTTTTGGAATCGGGGACGTACAAAACACTTCTTGGTGAAAGTGTGTTCTTTCCTTCAACAGGAAGAAATATGGCTAAATATAAGTTGATATTATAGAAATAACTTCATACATGATAAATATGTAAAACTTGGTTCAGTTTAGAACATGTTCATATCATCTCGCTTGTCAGAGTGTTTATTATATTACCTCACACATAAACACACACACACACAGACATATGCAAATACACGCATGTGCAGTGCACAGTACAGAAGAAAGCGTTCAGCTGTAAGATAAACGGACTGTTTTGATTTGTCATAGTTCTGAACACACAGCTCACGACCTTTGTTAACTTTTCTGATTTGCATGCAGCTTTCCTTCACGAGCTGTGGAGTTTGGTTTTCAAGATGTTTGAATCTTTTTTGCCGTGTGCTTTGGTGTTTTATAAGTTTCATATCCCATGCAATAAATGTACATATGACTTAAAAAAATATCGTTCTGAAGAATCATGGAATACAAAACTATATGTGGAAAATTATTTCCAAGATAAAGGCATTTTTAATATGAATATTTAATGCTGTTCTACCACTAAAGGATGACTACATCTGCATAACTGCTTGTTTAAACATATTTGACAAGAGTTAACTGTTTGATGGCATATTTTAATGTATTTCTCTGATTTGATCATTCAGGGAGACTTGTCTTCATGCTGATTTTTATGTGCCTTTTGATATTTAATGCAGATTTTTGAAGAGGACTTTGTTAGCTGTAATGTGTTAATATTCATAATGGTTTCCCTTTTCCTAGAGTAAAAGCAAATCAGTATTTGTTTTACTGTCTAACATCACCAGGCAGGTAATTTAAGGTGAAGTTTTTTAAAGTGGTATGCTGGCAAAGAGGTGGGCAGATGTTGGGGGACTTAACTCTAAATGTAATGGTTAACACATGATGATACAAATGCTAAAAAATAAGAAATAATGACTTTAAAAGGAAATTAATAAATACTCAATTGAGCAATGGCAAGACAAAGCAGCGTGTGTTCTGTAGAAACCTAAAATACCAAAGGTTGATAGTGTGTTATTATGCTCAAGTGTACCTCAATGTCTGTGTCACCTTGTGTCTCCACTGCAGAGAATATATTGACCACTAGGAGTCATCTTAAGTACTAGGTCTCCACTTGAATAGATCACCTACTGTACATAATTTATATTCTTCCTCGCAGTATATACAGACCCTGACATCACCAGTGTGAGGTCGCTAGATCTAAGTGGGGTAAGATGAATTTGAAGCTGCAAATATTTTCTAACCAATTAAATGATTCAAACTGGAAATGGTTAAATGTTCGATTCAGTGCACTATTGTCAATTTGATACAGCAAACCTCAAGAATTCCACTCAGAAACATGCAAATGTTTGGTATGTGAGTGACTTTGTTGATTAAAAGAAATACGGAACTGTAACGTTGTTGCATAATTCGTCAAAACAAGCACAACCATCCTCACGTTTCTGCTTAAACTGCAAAATATTTTTGCACAAATGGAAGTGAGTATAAACAAAGAAGCAACTGAAAAGAGAACTGGGAAATCACACGCATTCACATACTGCAGCCACAGACATAGGACAAATGACAATTATAATGTACAAAAGCAGATTATCTGCAATGGTGCCATTTATTAGTAATCAGCAATTGATATGGTAAAAACTATTGCAGTAGCACTAGAGCTTTCAAAGGGCATTTGGAAGAAAAAAATCAATGATTCTCAATTATTAATCAACCAAACCATTACTTTTCTCCTCACTTTTGTTGAAGTGTTAACTCCTGGGAACAGTATGCTATTATAATTCTCTCTCAATGTAATGTCATGTTTGGATTTTATAATATTTACACAAGTTTTAGGTTTAAAATGTTGCATACTGTATGTGCACATATACATTTGGCATGACGGGAGATAAGGCCTGGTTTGTTCATCTAATGGGGGTACAAATGAGTTACGCACTGCAACAAGACACAACACTTAAGACCCAGCTTCACACACACACGAAGGCCAATTAGACATACCAATTTCACGAAACCCGATGCATGAAGAACATGGCGTACAAAGCTTCTTGATGTTGTAATACGTTGCTAAATGTATGGTATCATGAAAAAGAATTCATTCACTGGAATCAGTGTATTGCGTCTACAGCCTTTAATTGCTCCCTATTTCCTCATCAATACAGTGGCTGTTGAAAGAGGTAATGTGCCTCTGCGCAATGGCAAAGTCATTAATCATAGACTAACAGGGAACATCCTTTGGGGGAAGTGTTTACCATTACAATAGCATTCCAATAAGATTCCTGAGATACCACTCTAAGTCTATGGGAAGCATGTGTTTGCCAGTGGATTAGACCAGTTGTAGATGTTCAGTTCAATATATTGATCAGATATGGTAAACCAGATCAATATTAAACTGAGAAGTATAACCTTTTAATTCCCACTATGTGTTTGTGCAGAAGCTATGAAACAGTACTGATTTATCTATCTTAGAATACAGTTTGTAATAAAATATGGCCACAAAATCTTTCCCAGTTTAGTTTCAAGGCCATGTTAACAATGTAAAAATACAGAAAAAAGCTTATTTTTGTCAAACAAAAAAATACCAGAGATTATACCAGTATAGTACACCTAAGAATGGGCCAGTGGGTGCAGTGTGCTTCTTACTATAATAGTAAGATTAAATGATATTTATGGCGCGTTTCCTTCAGGGAATAAACACGCATTGTGGATAGTGTAGTTCAGACGTGCAATGATTTTTTTTTGGGAGCTTTCCTTTCACACTGAAGTGGGTCGTTTCTTTGTCCTTTCTTCAGCTGACTGAGGCCACTTTTTGTATTCACCCAGAGGCGCTCATAGCTCTACAACATCATGTTTCATCTATGAAACCGCCCTACGGTCATTTGTTGTTTAGTGGGACGTAACACAAACGATTTTTGAACTACATGTCCCATGGTTGAAGGGCTACGGTTTTCCCTGCACGCCGCCGCCTCCCCATTCCGTCCTCCAAACGACTGTTAAAGCGAGCGGAGCTACAAGGATGCAACATCCGGTGGGAACTTTCAAAACAAAATTCCCAATAAGGCGCGTGAAGAGATATTTGGGATGCAGTGTGCGTTATTAACATGAAAATAACATCGAAGGAAGCTTCTGTGATCTACAATTAAAATACATTTGTTCTTTCAGTAGGATAAAATCGCTCTAAATAATTCGCATAGCTAGCCATCATTTTTGAAAGATTATACAAATGAGCATTGCTATTTATGGCTGCTCACATTTTGAACAAACGAATACTGAAATAGAAATTCACACGTAACTAAATTCACTTAACATCAGTAAGACAGCCGTTAACTGACGTGCTTCAGTATTTTGAAAGCAGGGCCCTTTCACTTCCGGCTTCTTGTCGTTCGGCCCGTGAGCTTGACGCCGCCATGTTCCAGAGGAGGGTGAGTTGAGGGAAAGACGGAGCCACCCTGTCAATCATAATTAAGGAACCATGGGAGTAAACTGGTAGGGAAGCTCGGCGGAACCACTGTGTTTACGGTGAAGATTGTTTTAATTTGCGCCAAAAAACCCCGACAACTATGCACCGGTACACTGTGGGACATCTACATCTGATCTCGCCAACTGGGAATCGCTCCACTTTGACGGGAATTAGCATGAAGCGTTACATATAACAACAAAAAAAAACTTAGCGACTCTCAGTTGCCTGCGCCTGTTTTTTGCCCCCACAGCGTTCCAGTTTGAACAAAATACACAAGTCACCGTTGATATTTGTACAAAAGGCGGTGCCGCGGAGGTTTTTATTAACTCCATGCTCAGGATATACCCGCTTATTTGACTACAACTCGTGGAAAATCTGGTCTGTGCATTTCAGAGTCCTGCCTTGTCGGCGAGTCGACTTTCGAAGGAGGAGTGACGGTATTTATCGCTGTTACAGACACTACATTTAAACTTTTTTTTAATATATATTTATATTTCAACTTCGCCGTTTGAGCTTTCTGGTTTTTTGTCCTTTTTTCTGTAGGTACGAGAAGACACTCCCAAAAACAAAACGAAGCCAAAAACAAATCTCCGCTCAAACTCCAGGGAGAGCAAGAAAGGAGCAGATATGAGTGGGGGAGAGGTGGTGTGCTCAGGGTGGCTGAGAAAGTCTCCTCCTGAAAAAAAGTTGAGACGTTACGTAAGTGCACTTTATATCCTATTTGTTACACTGTAATAAAGTAACCTGTCAGACAAAATGTGCCAGCTTTACTCTGTGGACACTTTTCATGTGCACTGTTGGGCGCAGTGACGGACATGTGTAGGCCTCTGCTTGTGTGCATTTCAGCAATTAAGTTTTGCCCTTTCCTGAGCCTGTGATACTTCCCTGAGCTCAGTTTGCCTCTTAATCCTTTATAATAAGAGTGACTTGCCCATGAGTTAGCAGTTAGGAGGCTGTAGTTGTGCTTATTGGCACGTCCACAGGGCTCATTGCTGTTGTTTTGGGTCAAACCTGAGACCTCTTCAATGGCTGCTTCATGCCACCACACGTAAATCCGATCTCACAGCATTACCTCTGAGGATTTGATTTTCTTGCACCAAAACACAATACATTGATCATCCTGGGAAGCAATAGTGTGCAGTCACAGTCAGTACTCCCTGTGTCAAAGGTGGCAGATGGTCACGCCAAGGGTTAAATGATTTACAAAAACAGCTGCGGAGTACATCAAAGGATTTCCCCATTCCTGCACATTTAAAACAGTGTTTGTAAAGTTGTTAGATGTGCATAATGAAGCGTTGAGTAGTTGTTTGTCAGAGCTACTATATAGCTATTGATGCTTACAGCCCAACCACACTTTCAGGCTCACAGGCATCACAAGGACAAAAACCATTAATATTACACACTGGCAGTGAAATACCACTGTTTTGCATGTGATTCGCTCTGCTTATTTGTTGTGAATGGTTTATAGCCGACTACAGCACTGACGCATAAGCAAATAACTTCAGTCGCACACGTTAGCTGTCATGTCTTCATGCTTTCCTTGTGGATCCGTGGATATCTCCATTATTGATATTTGAATTACAAGACCCGCAATTTAAGAAGGAGGCATGTTCCCACAGAAACCACAGGTCCAATGAAGTGGGGTTTTTTTTCTTTCTGAGAGCAATACAACTAAAATCAAGACACAAAGACAGGATTTTTGCAGGGCTTTCTCACATTCAAAACAGCATCACAGCTGTTTGATGAGGAGGAAGTCAAAATCCAAGTCCAGTTGTGAACATTTTTTACATTCGTGGTAATCTCAAACAGCTTCACAACTCTGGCTAGAGATGACATCTTATTTACTATTCAAGAAACAATCAATCATTTTTCGTGTCAGGGATCACCCTGATGTACAGTATGCAGTGCAGAGAACTTAACGTTCCCACTTCCGGATGGTCTCCCTTCTGCATCACTTGACATAGTCTCTGAAACCAAGTGTTTCATTCAGAATTGTTCATTCTCAATAGAGTAAACAGCAGGCTGGTGGAGGACTTAATTGTTCTCAAGGGAATATGGCAACTAGCTGCTCCAGTTTCATAACTGCTTTCTGGACACAGTAGCAGAGAATAGCCAGGAGGCCATCTCACAGTATGTTACAAGGAGCTTGGGAAGTGTTCTGAAGCTGGTTTTATTAAGAAGATTTTGAGTGGTTTAAAGTTGATCATCAAACTACATTACTGTTTGTTCTTCTGGTGGCTTTTTATTACCTCTGCCAAGGAAGTTATCTTTGTGTCTGTTTGTCAGCAGGATTACACAAAAACTTCTGAATAAATTCCCATGAAACTTGGATGGAGGATGGGAATAATGCATACATCTTGATGTAAAAAAAATGAGGTGCATTTAGGTGGCTGGTATCAATGAGTGAGTACGGGATTTAAATGTTTAGTTTAATGTTCGATTCGATTTGATTGAATTGAAAGAGCTGTCGGGCCCTGGTTGGAGGTATGCGCTCTACTGACTGTCATTCTAGTTTTTGAGAATGTTTGGATTGTGAAGTAGCCACCCCAAGCCACTAAGTAACTCGATTAAAAGCACTTGTTTTCTTCTTTCTGAATAGATGACTTTTTCTCTGTTGACAACTATAGCTTTCTGATTCAGTAATGTTGTCAACACTTCTGTAAAAAAAAGTAGAGTTAAATTCAATGATTTTAGTTTAGTTTAGTTTATTTTGTGTATATTCAAATGTATTTTTTCCCTCATGAGTTGTTCAGCATTCAATGAAAACTAAGAATAATAACTAACACAAAAGTGGGTGGCTCCCTGTGAAAGGTCATTGTGTTTGGTCACATGAGGCTTTGTAATCCATAGAAGTGCTGACCATCCTTTTTTTTGGCGGATGACAAATTGGTTTACTGTTACCTATCTGGGAAGTTACCACCAGCTGTTTGAGTCGATGACCAAAAAAAAAATACAGAAGTTGATTCTTTTCTAAAATAGAAATCACGCAGCTGGTAATGAAGCATTGTGGCTTTAGGCTGGCACGGATAAGTGGAATAATTTTAGGGCTGAATCTAGGAAATGTTTTGGTTTCTGAACAATCGGCTGACTTATGTCATTTGATGAATCTTTTTTCTTAACAGATGTTAAGGAATGCTGTTAGATAACTACTTTTAACTTTACTTCCTTGGATTACACAACACAACACAACAAAGCTTACTTTTTAGCTACACTGCTAATGACACACCGCTCTTAGTATAGAAGTATGGTAGTATATGCTAGTGTTGGGGCAAGGGATTGTTTAGAAATGTACATGTCACTAGCAGAACCATGTCTGGGGGTCAATACTACTACAATGATACTTCTTTGTCTAGTCATTTAATCAAGCACTTGTACAGTTTGAAACAAAAATTACTGAGGTTGTATACGTGTGTGTGTGTTGCATTTGGTGGCAATCTTTTGATGGGGTCTGTTGGCAAAGTTAGGATGGCTAGTGACTAGCAGCCAGTCACTGTGGTGCAATCTTGTTGTTCTGTCAGATGTCTATCTTATTTAAACAGATAATCAAGAAAAGTCATGTAGTTACAAGAAATCAACAAACAAGAGGGGCACTCTATAGAACACGTTACAGTAGTGTGTAATCATGCCATCTTTTCCAGACTGAGCAACGGTAGATGTCTAGAAGCCGGGGCCCCTGCTTACCTGATTAACCACTTAGGGCAAAGTTTGCCCCTGAGGCTTTTCTGCTGATTGGAGCTCAAAGGTGAAGGCAGTTCAGCAGACCAACCTGTGTCTGAGCAGCCCTGACCATCATAGAAAATGTTGCCTCTCTGTTCATTACCAAGGAACTGAGTGTGACAAGGCAATTTAAAAAAATAACTGAAGTTTGGCCAGATGTTGACCAATCATGTAAGGTTTTAATGACTAAACAATAGGATCATGTCAAACTGCTGAGTCATTGATAGGTTGTGAATGAAACAACACATGGATGAACAGTTGTTTCAGGCTGTCTTTGATTTGAAACTTTACAGCTGACATATGACATTACACTGCAGCCAGTGTAAATAACCATTATGCATCAAAACAAGCAAGACTTTATCTTTGTGCAATTTTCTGAAAACGTACTAAAATGAATACTTACAGATTAGAAATAGTATCTGCATCTGTACTGTTGATACAAGCAGTTAAATTAGTGAAAATTCTGTTTGTGTATGTTTGAAGCCATAAATTGTTTTTTCTCTCCATATCCCTTCTGAGTGAGCATTTTTCTTTTGTAATGCGGCCTTAGTAGTGGATTAATTCATGTTGTAGTCTGAACACTTCCTGGCGGTTAATGTCTCATTCAGGGGCAGCATGAAGGTATCTAACCACAGTTGCTTTTGTAGGACTTTTCCCAGCCATAGTTTGTCATAACTGTATCCTCTGCGGTTTTTCATTTCATTGACACTGCATTTTCCATCTGGTTCTCCTTTTCCTCTTTCATTTTCTCTTACCTTTCAATCTGTGAATTTCTGTCGAGGTCCACTTGTAAAAACATTCTTAAAAGGTACAGTTTGGAGACCGGTATCTTCACAACATCTGCAGTGTGTGATCAGAGGGACCTAGGGAGATGGAGGGATGAAGTTGCAAGGTCATTTTCTGCACAACTTTGGTAGCAGTAGGGCTACAACTAATGATTATTTACATTATCGATTACACTGCTCATCATTTTCATACTTAATCGTTTAACTGTTTAGTTTATAAATGTCACAAATTGTGAAAAATGCTCAGTGCAGTTTTCAGGAGCCAAAAGTAATCTCATCAAATGGTTTCTTTTGTCTTTTCAACCGTCCAAAACCCCAAAACCCATTTACTATCATAAATAGCAAAGAAAAGCAGCAAGTCCTGACATATAAAAAGCCAGAACCAGCAAATGTTGGACATTTTTGTTTGAAACATGACTGAAATGCTTAATCGATTATCAAAATATTAAGCAATTACTTTTCTTTGTGTGAATATGAGTATGACTGTCTGTCTGTCTCAGCCCTGTGATAAACTGGTGACCTGTCCACCCCACCCTGTTGCACTCTGGGACAGGCTCCATACGTGTAGGGACAGGTGGGCCTGAGTTGCAGTAATGGATGGAATGTACTTTAACCGTGTCTCATCCTGAGTATCAAATAATACTGAATCAAACCATATAAACCAGTCATTGCAATTTTTTGGAGCCTGCGTTGGCTACGATCTATCTTCTCTTTTTCTCAATGTGTAATTTTCTTGTTAAAACTACAAATCTTCTAAACTCGTTAAGTAGAGAAAAGTTGTTTGAACAAGATTCATTGTTTTTGTGAACAATGAATAAGATACAACAAAACAAAATGATTTGATATCTAGTAATAATGGGAGAATATTCTATAATATCATGAAACATATCTTGTTATAATGTAAAAAGGATATTGTATAAAGAGAGTGGCAGTCATGGGGGCAGAAATATGTTGCCATATTTTAAAGGAACCCAATTTTGCTGATATCTTTGTTTAACAGTGTCTCTCACCTGCTTTCAAGAGCTTTAGCTTTTTTATTCTACAACAGTCATTCGTCATAGTGACATGCTTACGCTCTGCATTTACTCTTCATCTTAATTCATTACGATCTGTGCTACACAATGCGTATCTTTGAATGGTCAGTTTGTGTAAAACATAATCCGTTGATCATATAGTGCAGTTCACAGTTGTCAGGAAGTTGGCTTTAGAAGAATATTTTCAGTTTATCATCACTGTGGTAAATATGTAAAATAACAGTGATAATAATTTTTGATTTTATTGCGCAGCTCTAATTTGGCTTGGCATTTTCTCAGTTCTTTCCTCCCACTGCACATATGGATCATTATATTCTGTGTTGTCCATTGGCATGTACCCATTGGAAGCAGATAAAGATTTTGAAATACACTTAGTCCAGCCCTTAATAGGGCCTCAGTACTGGAGCACAAGGCTGTAGGGTAGACCGGAAGAAGGAAAATAATGAACCCTGAAGGTCCTCCTCTGATGGCTGTAAAGGGAGACCGAGGACATGCTCCATGCTGGTCTTGACTCCTCTCAGCTGGAGGGAATGCATTTACAGTACACACCACTATGACCATAAGCCATGACTTGTGTCTGTGGCTGACTGGAAACAACTGTCATTTGCAAAGAAAAGGGAAACGTATGCTATGAATGTGACAGCACAGTCAAACGGAAACAAAGGCATAGCTCTTTGATTAAGTAGAGGATTCATTAAATCTGCTTAGCAAGTGGAACAGAGAACAAACACTCACTTTCTGTTACCCCCTCCCCTCCCCACATGCTTGAAGAAACAAACAAACAAGCAACCCAAACGGGATGCAACAGAGGCGTACTTGTGCAGCATTAGCCTCTTAGGCTAACAAAGAAAAATTACTGGACCATGTCCTGAGCGCCACAACAGCACAGCTCTCCATTTGGAGTGAGCAGACTAGTGCTGATCTGCCACAGCTTGAAAATGGATTGCATGTGCCATTAATTATTTAATGTCCATTACAAACAAATAACCATTAAATATTTATATCTGTGCTACTACAATAGTTATCCTTACCGGCCCACTCTTGTCCCAGACACAGACTATTGTCACTGTGTCATACATAGTGGCATCAGTTGCGTCATGGCCAAATTAGTAACGAACATAGTTTCAAAGTAATGCCGAAAGACTCACAAACGTATAGCATACAAGCAATTTAGTTGATTCCATAATATTTTAAACTGTTTGATTCTCAAAGTGATAATTTTATCAGCAGAGCATTTGATTGATTGACGCTTTTTTTTCTCAGTTGATAAAATCTGTTATGAACTGCACTTGTGTTTAGTCCTTTGTTCCAAAACACAATAGAAGTGAACTTCATCTCCATTTACTTCTGGATAGTTATAGAGTGTAAAAGCCTGAAATTATGTCATTGCATTACAAAGAAAAACACAGCCACAAAAACAAAACAGCCAGTAAAAGCAAAGGCGTCTGAAAGTTGGCAGTGCATCATCTTTTTGACACATAGTAAACATCTCACCGCTCTTCTGCAGCTTTGCATAAAAGTGAGATTATATTAAAAATTGGAAATAAACATCCAACCTATCTCTATCTTATGCAGTTTTCTTTATCATATGTGCGTTATCCATCATAGCTTTATGTGACAGCAGTTTTCTAGTTAATAATAACATTAGTTGCATATATCACTCCAGTCACCCAGAGGGGCTGTTCAGTACGTATAAATCAACCAAACTGATCTATTTTGGATATCTCATTGTCTCTCTGTGAAAAGAATGCATATGCATGTTTCTGTTTTTGTACGTACACAATTTAAGTCGTGAATCTACAGTGAGTTTTATACATCTGGCCCATGGTGTCTTTGTTTCCCCGCTGTCTCTGTTGCCATGTGGTCACCAGTTAGCTGCTTAGCTGTTGTGCAGCATTTATAAGTAGCATCTGGCAGGATCTGGTTGTCTGCATCAGAACAATACAGACAGTTTGGAAGGCACAAATGTATATTTAACTAGCCTCGAGTCCGGTCCTCCAACTTTTGTCCGAACTTTAACTCACTTATGCGGTTCCTTTCGCAACAGCTTATGTCTTGTGTGTCATGTAAACTAGATACTTTCATGCATAATCTTCAATACAGATTCTTAAGCAATGGAATTGCTATTTATGCGAGCACACCACTCTTTTAAAGTTTCAAAATGAGGCTGAAATCTAAGATGTTTGCTTAGCTGCCATCGTGTTAGCTCTCTATCAAAAGCTTTACTATGCTGCAAACTTTGGTCTTTGTTTAACAGTCAAATTAACCCAAAGGTCTTAATGAAATTTAGTATGTTGTTTGTTTTCTGTGACTTTATTTTCAGCTGAAAGTTGATGCTGCAATCCATAAAGGGGACGAATTATTAAGAAATTTCTAAGAAATGTATGAATACCATTTAACCTGACCTTTATGTATGCTTTGATACTGTATAATACTAACCCTGTATGGATGTTCTGTTATGTATTTGCTTGAATTTACATAGGGCACTTGCAGTTTATCGTTATTGGATACTTGTGCATTAAAAAACTGTTAAGTGTCATACAGGTTTACGGGAGGTTGTGTGAGAAGTAGCAGGGACTCATTTCGAGGCTAATAAATTACATGGTATTGGATTGGCGCATAGACTTGTGCACTTGCCAATACAGATTTGAGCCTTTCAGTATTGGAAGAATTTCCCAATACCAATACATTGTAATGACCCAAGAAATTGTCCACAGGGTATTAATGTTCAACAAGCTGTGATTATAATATTGGTTGCAGTATTTTTGCATGTGACTGGTATTTTAGGATGAAGTCATTAAAAATTCAGGAGGTTAAAAAAAGTGTTTCTGTACAACAAAAGATGATAAAATAGTCATTGTGACCAAATTTGCATCAGGGTAGTGTCGGCGCTATGTGAAATTTATTCGTAATTCCCTCCCAACATGTTGTTGTATCATTCTTTAAACTCAACGTGTTGCCTTAGTGGAGCACTGAGATTGTCGGATTGAATTGGTAGGTCAAGGCTGACACAGAGCATTTTGTAAACAGATGTGTCTCTTTTTGCCTGGTGCAGCTGTTTACTGTCCTATGTGCCAAGTCCACCAGCAGGAGCACGGAGTGACTATAGAGCATTGGTTCTCATTCAGACTTGGTTTGCCTGTCTGAAACTTAGGGAAAGGATTGTGAACTGTTTTCTGTTAGAATATGAGTATGCTGTGTTGTAAAATGATCCTTTTGTGCTATTTGTCACTGTGCCAAGTCGAACAGTTTCAAGTGCAGCTATTATTAAATGCAGATGACAGAAACTTCTCTACTATTTGCCAAGGCTAATTTTACACGTCATCATTTGTTGTTCCAGTTTCTTACGTTTGATCAGGATGATTCTCTCATACACTGATGTGACATAGATTTAAATTTAAAGACAAAAGTCTCACATACTTGCTCTGCATTGTTTCTCATGTAAACTGTTAACTGTTCAGCTAATGACGCCAGCCAGTAAAAATAGTATGTGTCATAAGGCAGCTTTCTATTTTCAGAATGTAGTTGTAGTCTGTTTTGGACATAGAACAGGACTCGTAGGAGAACACAGATGGCCAAAGATGGTCTACACTAACCAGACAAAAAGGCTGTGGGGTCTTTGTTCCCATCAGATTGGTGTGTGTGTCATTTGAGGAAAAATGGACAAACAGAACTTGGGCCAAATTTATGATAATGTGCATTCCCTGAATTCCTGCAAAGCAGGGGAAAACGCTTCCAGACTAATGGTGTAGGACTATAAAAATGTATGCAGTGACATCTAGGCTGGGATATACCACAATGGCAATCAATAACTTTGTCATCATTGTTGAGGAGAATGAAGAGTAAGCAAACGGGATGAGAAAGGCTGGAGTGCTTCTCAAAGCAACACCATTAGGCAGCCTCCAGTGAGAGCAGCTCTCTGTTCTCTCCCTCTTTCTTTCCGTTCCCAGTGCTTCTTGGCAGCCACAGACAGCAGGAATGTGAGGTTGCTCTGTGCTCCTCTTTGCTGGAGTGTTGGGGTGTGAGCGCCTGGTCCTGGGCTGCTGCTGCTGGCCGTCCAGCTTCGGCTAGGATGGGCTGGACTGCACTGCACTGCAATGCAACGCACTGGCCGATTGTTGTTTCTGCAGCACCGGGAGGGAAGAAGAGCCGCTCCCTGGCGCCCCAGCAAGGCATGGCCGCCCCTTCCTGTGTGAGGCGCTGATGGCTACCAGATGGCGGGTGAAGAGAGAGGAGGAGGGGTCCTATATTCTCTCCCTCCATTCCTCTATCTATCCTTTCCGCCTTTTATATTGTTATTTTTATGCGTTTACCCCCTACTCTTACAAAATCTTTTTTTTTAAGTACCATGTCTTTATCAGCTTCAACAGTTAAAGCCCTCTGAATGAAGGAGGATGAAAGTGATGGTAAACCTGATTTTGCAGGCAATATACCATGCTGTGTTTCTCTAGGTGTTAAGTACCCTGACACATAAGATGTCATTATGACTCACTTGAGATCAGTGACTCACTGAAGAATTTTATACTTTGAAAGCCATCATCATGAAGCATACTCTATTTAAAAGTCCATAAGTAACATTTAACATTAAGCTTTATCATCACTGTAGCACTGCTGCAATGACAATAGAAGTTCACACACACCTGTTAAGCAGGAGCTGAGGTGTATATGTGGTGCTTGATGGGATTCAGCAAGAACTCAGGAGGAAAACTAATCTGGATGACCACTTGAGTCACGCTGACGGCCTGTTCCTCACCAACAGGAGGCCCTCTAAACTCATTGTACATAGAGACCACGATTACTCTTAAGCTGAGTCTCCAGGGTATGTACGTGGTCACAGATGACTTCACACACCTGCTTGATGAAATTAGCTCTCACAGCCTTGTTTGGAGGTTGACCTGTACGTCCCTTTATGCAGCCTCTGCAGCATGCTGATATTAAATGTTTTCTTTTGGCCGTGCTGCATTTAATCGTCTTATTAAAATAAGACTTTGGCTTAGGGATGATAAAAAGCAGTTCCTCGATTGATCATGATTAGAAATATAGCTTTTCTAACGAAGCAGGGTTACTGTGTAAGCTTGATAGGGAGACCTATTTATGTCTTCATGTTGCAGGGTTTTGAGGTTTTCCAAAACCCTACAATCTGATTATATTCTCAATTAATGCATTCATGGTTTGGTCTATAAAATTGCAGTTTCCCAGGGTCCAGACTCCAAGGCGACATCTTTAGCCATCTTATTTTGTCTCACCAGCAGTTCAAAACCAAAAGAATTTCAGTTTATCATCACAGTTAAGAAAACGAGGGAATATTCACATTTTCAACCAGAACGCTGTTGCTGTAGCCATTAAATTTTTTAAATTTTTGCTTAAAAATTACATGAGCATTCAATTGATTATCAAAGTAGCTGGCAATCCTGTTGATTGACTGCTTGATTAATTAAACTCTGCTAATAATTCAGCTCTAAAATTTGATTTTGATGTTGTGTAGTGTTATCTTATGTATTCAAAGCCTTGTCAATCAATCTGAAAGTGATAGCTAGTTGTAATTCCGTGTTTTGAATGTTGTTTGTGGTGCTTCCCTTCTTATTAACACGTGTAAAGCCCAATTGGATTCTGAAGAATTTTAAGTCAGCAGTGACACTAGACATCACAAGTTACTTGATGTTGTCAGTGTAACCTTGCCTCAGGGCTTGAAGTCATGGACTGAAAAAAATATCGGCTAATGTGATGTTAATGATTAAGTCTGACAAAGGGAAACTATTGCGGCTAGACGTCTTGTGACCCAGATCCTAAAAAACTTCCTCTTTATGGGGTAGTCCACTTTTTAGATGGGAAATTTCTACAAATGTGAAATTCAGCACTAAAAAGTCAGCTGTGTCAAAACTACTAGATGTGGGCCTAAGAGTGGAATAATAGCCAGATGCAGAGTACCAAATGATTCACAGAAGGCTGTACAAATGACTGTTATTATAAAAAGGGACATAATCCAGAGAACTTTTGTTGTATTCCTCTGCTTAATCCTAGCCCTTGGAGAAATTTAAGTGCTTGAAAATGTTGAATGATTAGAGTGATCAGGTTTGAGAGCAGCTTTTGAAGTCAGAAAAATGTGCGACTCTATCTGTTCACATTTAGGTCTAAAGGTTCACCTGTCATTTCCCAAACACACACTCACACACACACACACACACACACACACACACACTGAGATGCAGCTGGCACTTTAGTTATGTGGTGCTGTGTGATCTGACCCCAGCCGCTGTGTCTGCAGCACCTTAATATAGCCCACTGCTGTCATGGGAGTTTTTGCCCCTCTTCTCTTGCTCTGTGCTGTATGTGCACCAATATGTATGCATGTTTGTGCCGGCCTAAGGACAGGCTGAGTTAGACAGAGGGGTGTTGGGGTGTCAGCCTTGAGACTAGATGCGAAATATTGCTACTGACCTGTGTAATTTCCCAAGTTGCTGTGACTCAGACAGGCACTCAATAAAATAGATGCTGTCTGTATCTAATCGCCATTAATTTGTCTTTTTATTTTGTTTCCAAACATCGCTTTCTTAAGAAAATCAAAAAATCAGTTTGTTTGTTTTAGGCTAAGAATCCTCAGAAGGTACAGAAATGGACAGAGAAAGATGGATGGCTCTTTGCTATTCACCACTGGTCCTGTTGTGGCCACCGTCCCTGATTGCATTAGAGTTACTATGGTGCTGCCTGATATCTTTGGCCTGGCCTCAAGCCAGAGGACGCAGTAAAACGTGCACACATGTACACGCGCACACACAGAGATGCAGCAAAGACCCCTGCTCTCAGTGAGCGTTCGTTTCCAGCCTGATTGGGAGCTGAGAGTCTGGAGGACCTCCTCCACTTGTCCACCTACTTTCTTGCTATTTCTCTGAACTTTCCCCTGGCACACTGCTCTTCTTTTTACACTTATTGCGGGTGTGTCTTGGAAACCTGTGGAATAACATTTTTGTCTCTGCTCTAAGACCATGGCATTGGGATAACCAACAACTAACTGTTTGAAATCCAAGCAGAGCTCCAGGTTGGTGATGTGTGTTACTTGCCTTTTAATTATTTGTAATTATTATAAGAAAGCAGATAAAAAAAATTAAGAATACATGCAACAACCAGTCATGTTTGTTAATGCAAGAGAAAATATAATTGGCAAAATTCATAATTATAGAAAATGTTACGGCCTATTAATAATGAAAATGATGAAGGGGGTTTCCGCCACAAGCCTTTTATGATAAGCAGGTTTAGTTACAGGTGTTCAGTGTAACGGACACATTTGCAGTTTAGCTGAGATTTAGGGGGTATTTTGCTTCAGGAGTAATTGCTTCCTCAACATCTGTGTTACATATACTAATAAGTACAAGTTGCACTAGCTGTTCCACAGTGGTGTTGAAATAGGAAAATCAGCTTTTATATGAACTCTTTTAAGTCTCAGAGACATATTTTGCACGTGCTGTGGTATGTGTTATAATCTTAATATATGTCACAGGCTGTTCTACTGTGACATGTTTTTTTTTTTCCCTGAACTATTATGTACACATTTGGCTGGACTGCACTGTTTGACTGTGCACAGGCCAAAAGGCGCTGAAAGGAGAATTGTTTCAGCCCCTCTCGTCAGTGGTCAAGGAACAGCGCGATCATGTGAACCAAGTCTGCCATGCCAAAGGAATGTGTTGAATTCTAACGATGCGGCTTTGACAAGTGCATGTGACTCTGTGTGAGAGCTTAGATTGGCGAGGGCAGGAGAAGCAGAGGCAGATAGGATGAAAACGGGAGAGCAGAGGGAGGGAGAGCAGGTAATCAAAAGGAAGAATGCAGTGGATAAAAATGTCAAGGTTGTGGAGGAGCAGAGCATGCAACATTTTGACCTCCTGTGTATCCGGGAAAAAAGTATTAAAACTTAAAGACCAAACAACAAGGAGATACCGGGAGAATGTGATAAAGTTGTGTTTTGGGGACTAACACATCCTGAAGTCAGATGAGCTGGTCTTTATCTCCAGTGCAGCTTTGGTTCTCATGGCTGTGAGTGGGCTGCCATCTGCACTCACAAACCGTCCTCAGAGTATGCAGATTGAATAGGGCACTGTATGAACAAGGGTAATTAAGTACATTGAGTCTGGGAATCATTTTCAGCAAAGATTCCCATTGGTTATATAAAGGAGCCATAGTAATTGTTGTGTGTAAGGGAGGGAGTAACACTGAGTTTCTGTCAGTATGTTTCTTTACTAGAGGAGCAGTAAAACAGAGACAGTCAGATACTTGTTCCCTCCACAAGCAGCTGGTGTCTTCTGATCAAAAGATCAATCATTACAGGTTATTTTGTCATCATGCACAAGTGTGACAGGAAATTTTATTTGATCTTCCTGTGAAGTGACAAGAAAACAGTTTGTTGAAAAGCTGAGAAAGAAAGAAATGTGTTTTTTTTAATTTCTTTTTACTTTCATCGAACTGGACTGGAGGGGACATGCACAATTCACCTATTGGAAGCACAAAACTCATTTCTCCATGCCCTGAGCTTAATGTTGTTTCCTACTCTGTAGGGTAATAGATAATGATTGGTGACCTGGATTTTGCCCTTGCCACCTCAAGCCAATGTAAATGAATTTACACTGTGCTGGAGAAGCAATAACTGAACTACAAGAAAGTAAGAACGATACCTAAGTAATAGAGCAAATGTTGACTGGCCATGACTGGTGCTTAGGAACCAATGACGTTTGTCATCAAGAGGCCTTATTTCACCCGGATTTGTGTTGTTTTGCTGTATATTTACAATAACTAGCAGGGCTTATGCCACTAATCATCAGCTTTAAAGCCCAGTCAGAATTAGTATACGTCATGTTCAGACCTTGTTTAGAACAAACGGGACCATTTGGAAACAAACGTCATTCTGTGTGAAGGGGGTTAAATGAACCCATGATACTTTGTTCAGGAGAAAAAAGTGAATTATGTAACTGCTACTCTAAGATAATGTGGACTTCTTTTGCATTATTGAACCCTTGAGTTAATGTGAATATCGTAACCCAAGGTTCACATAGCACTCTTATTTTGCCCCCAAGTAAAAAAAAAATCAACACATTTTTCCTCTTACCTGTATTGCTATTTATCCATCTCGAATGTAAGTTGAATTGAATGTTAGTGAATGTGAGTTGCCAGCTTTTGGAGATACCGGCCAGAGAGACGTCTGCCTTCTTTCCAATATTTGAAAAGAAAAACAATGTGTCTTTCCTGAAATCATGACCCAGTTACTCAAGTTAATCCACAGGCCTTGTTGTGAGCAGTTTCTTATAAGAATTAATTTCTTTCTACCTAATTACACCCACCAAGCATTTTCGCTCATGGAAGCTAGCTAACTACGCTAGCTCCAGTTACAGCTCATCTGAGGACAATGCCATTGATGCATGCCTCCTTCTACGGATGCTACAGTTGGCAGTAGAAAGAAAAACAGTTCCTACATGAAAGTGCTTACAACAGTGTCTGTGGACTATCTAGTGTAACTGGGTCATGACTTCTGGAAAGAGACATTGCTGTTGAGTTTTGAAAATGTATTTTTTTGGCGTTGTGAGCTACACAAGCCGAGTGCTATCTTATTCCATTATATTGGAGAGAAGGCAGACATATCTGCAGCTGACAGTTGTCAGCAACCTGCACTTTTTACCACCATTGCGGTCTCTGTGCTGTGTCTTTCTCAATTTAACCAGCTTTGTTTGAATGATGTGTACAAATTTTACAGCTTCTTTAATTTGTTAATCATGGTGGGTTGCTCAACGTTTACTATTCGATTCTGACTATATTCAAATAAAACTGATGCTTTAGCAGATTACACAATAAAGGAATAATGATTTCAAGCAGTCATAGCAGGTCTGCTGTTTCCAGCTTTTTGGCAGATTCAGTATAGTTTATGGATCAGGGGCATGCATCCTGTTTTCTCCCTGTAACTTGTTGATATGAGTCCTCCAAATGTCCACTTTATGCAGCATAATTATGTTATTTATTCAGAAAAAAATGACCATATATACTGTGAGTGGCTCAGAGAGGAAACTGACCACTTGTATGTTTTGAGCCATGTCCCTCTTATATTTTCTCAGCTAGTAGCAAGAAAAAGACTGCAGTGTCGCAGGAGCAAAGTATTAGATTTTTACTATTTCATTAAACGTCACCAACAAAAAATGTATCTTGGACTCCAGTTTGTGTGTCATTGGTGTTGGATGTAACAGCAGAGGGGTGTTGTGGTCAGGGCTTTTTGGGAGGATTGGACAATGTGGTTGGTTAAAGTAGATGAATCCTTGAAAGCAGATATTGGGTAAATATCATGTTAACAGTGAGTCAAGACCTGCCTTTTGGCCTCTCTGCCTCTCTCTTGGATGGTTGTAAAACTTGTAAAATGCACAAATGTATACATTTTTTATTAGGCATTACATAGTTGGTTGAATAACACAATCGTTCATGGACTAAAAAGGTTAGGAAATGAAAACTTTTGAGAGAAGCTGTGTGTGCTAGAGATGGTGACTGCAGGTGAGTTGAGTACGAATGAATGCAAGCTGTTAGAACAAATCTCCAGGCATGCGAGCACACACCCACAGAAGCGAGCCCACAGCTAAAGAGAGAGGAAAACATTTAAACAATAAATTGCTGACATTGTTTTGGGACCGTTTGCGCAACGGTTGAGTTGGAAAAATATTTAGCATTGTTGTCTTTGCTGCCTGTATTGGTGGCTTAAAATGAATGTGCACAAGGGATTCCACACATTCTTCCCTAAATGTGAATCACTGTGCGGGATCGCTTGAACACGCATGCAGCACACAAACTATGAGGTATGCGTTCACACCACGCACATTCCCTTTCAGCTGAAAGTGAAGCAGTATCATCTGAATGTGACAACAGAGAGTGGAGGTGTGTACCAGTTTCAGGCCACTGGCTGAAAAAGGAGGCGTGTCTTTAACTTAGCAAGCCTCGGCATGCTCACAGCTCAGCTCGTAGAACAGGACTACAGATGTGGTTAATAAGCATGTTATGCATTTCTCATCTAAGAAGGACAGCTCATCAAAATATCATTTGCAGAAGCACCTTAATTCACGACAGCATTCACTAATTCTTTGTCCTTTGATTTAATAATCTGATTTGTACTTCTTTGTTTTGCTGCGCTTCTTTTTTGAACGCTGGCAACACAGAAGTGCATATCAGAGTCCATTTCCTTATCTCTGTGTACGGCATCTCAAGCCATTTCCTAGTGGACCGACTCTAGCAAGAGAGGGGCTAATTAGATCATGTCTAAGGCAACCTCTCACTGGCCACTAAATGTGATTTGGAATAATTTTCATTGGGCTGATTGGATTAGACTGCTGCTGCTCACTGCACGGATAAGGATTTGGTGAGATGCGCACACAGACTGGACTAACACAGTATTAACAAGGTACCTATTATCCAGCCTTTTTAATCTTATTGAATTGTAATCAATCAAAAGCCTTTCGAAATTTACAAAGTAAACTTTGTGTTGCTTCATTGGTTTATACAGCATCAGAAGAAATTAACAAACAAGCCAAACACTCACACATAAAAGCACATAGGCCCACATACTCACCCACAGATGCTTTTCAGGCCTGATTATGGAGAAGTCATCCATCTCACCAGGCAGTGGTCCCCCTACAGGAAGCAGTGGGACCGTCATGAGTCTGCCGCTCAACCCACAACCTGCTGTAGTGTGAAACCTGCTACTGCGCTCAGAGCTGCGAGTCTGTGCCACTGCAGGCTCCCAGTGAAGCAATACATGTAAAAATAAGTCCACAATAATAACCTATAATATTATAGATGGACCTTTTTGGTCTGACTTGAGCATGTGCAGGAGTGAATCAAAAGCCATGCTTGGTATTCAAAGTGGGATGGTGCACTTTTTGGCATGTGGGCACAGCGTGTTGAATAGTGGCTGATATTTTTGGTCCTGCCCACCTATCTTGGGCCGACGTATTGTAGGTGGACTGTAGTGTAGAAGCGATGTGCAATGGAGGTTGGGGTGGGCAGTTGTTGCCAGGGGAGGTGGTGTGTTATTTTCAGTCCATTGTGTCTACTTCCTGTGGGTCAGGGGTTATTGGAGCAGGGTGTTGCAGACTTTATGGAGTAAAGAGGAGGGGAGGGAAGTCAGCAGGGTAGGCAGGAAAGTGGCCAGACTCAGTCGACAACAGTGGCTGGTCAGCAGCTTGCTTACCTCGCTTCTCTTGCCATGTTTCTCGTGTTTACCCGCGCAAAGCTTGGACCCTTCAGAACCAGGTAAAGAGACATGAATCAGATTTTAACAAGCAGTGAGATTGTCATTTAGCATTTTGTTTTGATCATTTGGATGCTGTTGTTGTTGGCTTTTTACAAATATTGTTAGCTTGTTGCTCTCAGCAGAAGGCTCGAGTCTAACTTAAACTGTCAAAAGGATATTCTCCAACGTCATTATGGAGATGTTTATTTGGGGCGATAGGAAATAAAAAATATGGAAAACAGGAAGCGAATGGAAGTTTGAAAACTCTTGCATAACCTGAACAAGTATTGTGTGGGGCATTGGGTTATCATGACCGTTGCTAGCTGCACTTTATTTCACGGTTATAATACTGTGCAGCTGGTGCGTGATCCATGCCTTGTTGCTCCACAGTGCACTTGTTTGTAGTTATAAATTGGCATGCTTGTTATTATCTTGCTCCTGTTGATTATTTTTAAACTGGATAGTAGCTGCAAACAAGGACGTGTGTAGGTGGTTCTGGTGGAGCTAGAGTAATACTGCTGCATGTATATATACAGCATATATGCAGTAGGTTGCTTAATTTCATTTTAATCCAAAATAGAGCACTCTCGCTCGCTTGAAATCAAAACCACTTCCTCCAGCACAAGTCAAACATTTTGCAGAAAACATTCTGTTTAATGTGAGCAAATCATCAACTTTGGTTTTCACAGTGCAGATGTGATTTCCTTTCTGCGTTGTCCATTCAAAGTGTAGTTGGTAACAGTATTTCAGCCTATCATGTGCTAAATTCACTTCAGCGAGTTCTGAGTGTTTCAAAGAAAGACGGGCAGTCACTGTTAAGTTCCCCCGTCAGAAGGTCCTGAATCCAGTCCCCAGTTTTCTGGACAACTTATGAGACATTAGCGGTTGCAGCAAATGTTAATATAGAAGAGGTTCTAAAGTTAGCTCCCGACCGACCCCCAAACACAACCACAGTGACAAAAGGAGGCAAAACAGGAAATCTTTTTGCCCAGAGTGTGTGTTGGGACCAGATGACCAGGAAGATAAAAAGCGCTAACAAAGTGGAAACTTCCACTAAGGGATGTTATTTTGCCTTGTGTGTGTTTTTTCTCTCCTTTTCTGTGTTTCACAAAGCCCCATGTTTCCTGGAAAACACAGTAAGAGGTAGTTGGTTTAGTTTTGATGAAAAAGCTAATACTGAGAGTGCTGAACAGTTTCCTACATTATACGTAACGACTTACGCTTCTGTGCTCCCTCACTGATACATGATGTGAGGTTGTGTTAATGTTTAATCCCGCTCCCTGTGAGTTAATGCTTTACCCTGGGAGCATGGTGTTAGTCTCAACCTAACCTGTCTGAAAGCTGTGTTGTGAGGCCAGGGGTTAGCGAAAATGTGGTTGGTGGAAAATTGATTGAATCATCCCTGTTTGCTGAAAATAAACAGGACCCACCACACGCAGCCACCGTACAGAACTACTGCTCAGTCCTTAACTTACTTGTGCACTCGTCTGCTACGTCTTCTCCACCTTCACCCTCTCACTCACTCTCTCTTGGTCTATCCCTCCCTCTGTCTGCGGATACTCTAATGAATGATATGGAATGATTACTTGACTGAGAGTTCCTGTCCCCGCCCTACGAGAAAGAGTTAGTAGAGCAACTACAGCAATTCAGCAATAACACAGTTGCCTTTCCAAGACATTGGAGTAAAAGTACCACAGTCCTCGGCTTTAAACAATTGATGAGAAAAGTTCTCCAACAAAGGCTTCTACAATATACTACCTGCCGTTGGAAAACCTTGGTAAGCATCACTATTTCTCTCTTTTTCTGTTAAGTTTTGATCAGTTTTTTGTGGGAAAAGCCAAAGTTTGTTAAACCATGCTTAATTATTCCAGAAAGTGCATCTCTGTCTTAGACCTAATGACAGGGTGGTTGTTGTCTCTGATCTCAGCCAGAATATTTTGTTTTTGATGTAAAATAGTTTGAAGAATCATGACATTGTCATGTTATTAGGTCACCTGCGAAAGCCCATAAATTAAAAACACCTGCTTACCATTCAGACGGTCTTTCATGAGAATGTTGGTCTTTGTGTGCGCTGTTTGCAAAGATAGCAGTATGACTACCAAGGTCTGTGTTCTTTGGACAGTTACCGTAGATTGTTAGGGCTGGGGTCAGATGGCGCCTGGCTGGGTGAGAATTTCACAGCTGCACATGAAAGAGGAGCGACTGTGGGATGGTAGATTGAGGGAGAGAGGAGAGATTGTTTTGATGATGAAGGGAGGGAACCGGCTTGTTTTGATCGTAGGTGCTCCTTATGGATCGATACACTGCTGATGAGCATGCATATAGGATGTGAGCATGCTGATGTATCTTAAACTCTCAGGGGAGCTCTTTCTGTAGATGCTGCCCCTGAAAGTTGGTGTTGCAAGTTGCTTCACTCGCTGCCTTTGAAATATTTGGTAGTAAGAGAACTGGGCATATTCTGGGATATTTTTAGCACACACAAAAAACAGGCACACTGTCTTTACATTACACAGCAGATGTCAGTTCTCCAGTTTATTTCTAGCAAAGTAGGAATGCACAAGTGTTAACTCCATAGTGAGTGCCCAGCTGCATAAAACAACTGCTCTGTTTTTTTTTCCTTTGCATGGAGCTATCTTCTTTGGCCTCAGAGCCTGTACAGACGGTGGTTTTGGCTGCACCACTTACTGGACCAAACCCCATGAAAGTGCAATATGGTTGCAGAATAATTAAATGTATAATTTATATATATTATATTCATTTCTAATATTTTCATATTATCAAAATGAGCTTTCAGTCTCCACCACTGAAATCAAAAGCAGGATCAAACCAAGGGCAACACAGTTAGCTTACCAGAAGCTCACAACTTAAAAGACACTTATGCTGTGTGCACGAAGATGACCAACTGACTGGAACTGGAGGCAACTCTGACAGTTTCAGAGATGTTGGATTTATTTTCTCTTACAGAAATCCTTTATTATTGTGTTTGGGAAGAGGGGTTTCTTAGGACAGATGAGAGAAACCGAACTGAATTTGAAAGCAAATCTAATCATTTTGAGAATAGCAACACCTATTTTATACAATCCTATCTTGAGGTAATTCTTACAATGAGCTTGTGTGGTTAACATGTGAGATCTAAATTAATGATAATAAGAACATAAGAAAACTGATTTTTATTTAAATCATAGGGTTCTGATCTTGCAAAACACTAAAAAGCCATTTGACTCCATGGATGAACATGAGTAAGTTGCAGCTCTCAACTCTTCACCTCGTTTATTATAGCTGTTTTCATGTTGTCCATGTTGCCACACCTCCGCTCTACACTATGATAAAGTAGATGATCCAAGTAGATGCATCAGACAAAACAAATTAGTTTTTATTTTTCGGAATGAAAAGACTGACATATCCCAACTGCGCACTTGCACAATGCACAGACACAAAATGAGGAAGCATCAAAATCAATATAAATTTTTGTTGGTTCAGTTCTTCAAAATCCTCAGTTATGTGTGTTTGTCGTTATTCATTGTTTAGTTCTCTCATAATACTTTGCAAAACATAAACATGGATAACTAAGAGCATGCAGCATACTATGCCTTGGTGTGATAAGGTTAGTCATTTGCAGTCCATTAAAAATGGTTGTCTAGTTTCTGGGGAATTTTGGATCTTGAGCTTTGGTTCTTCTGGAAGAAATGAGACTTGAGATTCTCACTGTTGTGTCTCTGACCTGTGTGGGAAGATGGGGCGATTGCACACAAAGCAAGGATGTGATTTTTCAGTTTGACAAAGATGTGTTCTTGTTTTCTCTTGGAGAGGAGAGAAATGAAGAGGGTTGACTCTCACATGAGAGCAGCGCTATGCTGCGGACACGGATGACAATTGATAAGTTCAGAACCAGTTGGGAGTTACAGTTGTTGCTGTGGATGTTTCCAAGCTGGACATGTTAGAGTTCAATAGGACACACACAGTCACACCTAAGCTAGTGTTGCTGTTACTTCATTCTTCTTGCCTGGGTGGTCCTATCTTTAGCTTGTTCTCACTCTATTTCTTACTGTTAATTTCCTCTGCTGTTCTCAGCCTCATTCCTATTATGGGTGCAAAGAAAATTGACTTTTATTTCTCCTACTAAATTGTTTATGTGGACAATCAGTCTTTTTCGATTGTTATCCTTGGTTCAATATAAATGTAATATGCTCATCTACACTGCTGTTGTCGAGAGCTTATTGTTACATCTAGGGTTAAGAAGCAATTATGCGTAGTGCTTGTGTTTGTGCAGAAAGGTTCAATCTGCAAAGCTCTCATGCGTGACTTTGGTTTCTCAGGGCTGCCCCAAAATGTTGCTTGTCTTGGGCCGAAGAGTGTGCACTTTGTTATTAAAGAACAACATGACAAAAAGCACATTATTGTCTATAGCATGCCGTTGATAAGCCACTGAAATTTAAATATCTGCGTCAAACCTGCATTCAAATACAAAGCAGAGGAATGTATTGCACAGCAGTCTCTCAATATTGGTTGGAAATCTGGGTAAGACCTTTTTTACATTATTATGCACTCTGTAAGCCCTTCTTATCACTTGACTTAAGAGATCTCACTCTTAAGTCAGTCACTGACTAGCGCTCTTTGCAGCATTAGCAGAAGTGTCTGAGGTCAGTGGGCTGCCAAGGGAGAGCCTTTGTGAAGCAGGCATGCAGAGGAAGCTGTCCATGCTGTGGCATATCTGACCTTTTTTTATTGAGTGTGCAGCTGGGAAACAGAATCATAACGTCTCCACAGGAAGCAGAGGAAGGCTCAGATCCAGGGAATAAGGACGGAGCCTTCAGATGCAACATTAGAAAGAGAAATACAAGGAACGTGATGTAAAGAGCTCTGCACAGACCTTCGGTTAGCAATGTAAACGAAGAAAGGAATATTTTACTGCTGTAATCTGGGGACAGGGCTGCATTGCTAGAACCATTAGGACAAGTGATGTGAGTGATGAGACGAGACAGTCTTTAAAGCCCCCATGAAATGCTGTCTTCCTCTTGAAACAGGATGTCAGTTAGGGCACAACACAGGAAAAGATCATTCTAAATCAATGTCATTTAAGGCGAGTAAAGCAGGACAGCACAGGTAATCACTTGATGTTAACCTTGATAAAATACTCGATTAAAATGACATCCATGGACTGAAACAGTGAACTTCACTGGGAGTTGAATAATTATAAATTATCCTGAGCATCTTTTTCTGCATTACAATCTCTTAAAACAACATATGCTCTGTGATTGGCTAATATAAGGTGATTATATCGGTCAGGCTCTATTAAAAACAGGGGTGATCTCTCATGCTGCTCCGTTCCCTTCAGTCTAAATTCTTTGTCAGACAGGGTCACATCATCTCTGTGGTTTTGCAGTAAAACCGGCAAATGAAATATTAATTTAATAATAGTTGATAGTGGTGGTTGCAAAATTGGTAAAAACAAGAGCCATATTGTGACAAAAATGAACTTACTTTGTTGGTTATAGCAATTATTCTACAGTTTTTAGTTGGGGTGCACTCCCACTTCATCTTTGAAGTAGCACACCCTCTAGTCTCCCCTAGTCCCACCCCCTCTGATTTACCAGTGGCAGTTAAGAGGGTCTGGGGCAACCTGATTACATAGAAGAGGAAGTCAGAGGAGGGAGAGGTCACAAACTACAGACCTTGGCACACACTGCAGCACATGATAAAGTCAGAGGACGCAAACAACAACAAAACAACACGACACTAGCTTACCCACTTTCAGAATCAGAAATACTACAAGACACAGAGTGAAAACAGCTCATGTGGATATACAGCTTATAAGGTAGGCTTACAGTTTTTCACCTAACCAAAAAACTTCAATTGTGGATAATCTTTAAACATTTGTGGGAGTATTGAATCACCTCTTTTTTTATCTTGTTGAGCTTTGTGTCGCACCGTCTCAGTCTTAGTGATGACGGTTAGTGTTATTGGTAGAGGGATGGCCATGCAAGATAACCAGGAAACTTTCCCCCTCAGATCACATGCATGTTTGTGTCTCTCCAAGCAGCATTTACTGTGCATACAGGTAGGAATGATCCCATAGCACCAGTACTTTGGGATCATCGCAAAGTGCCTGTTCATTCACCAGAACTTGTTTAGACTGATTTTTGATTCAGTTACACAATTTCCTTAGAAAAAGCAGAACACTATCTTTTAAAAAGCCAGTGTTACCAGGATATGAAACTAAATGACGGTTCAATTTACACTGCTTGGGTTTAGTTGACTTTAACTTTAAATGTGAACTCACAGGATTATTGTTATTTACCAAACAAAAATAAGACACAGCGCTTAATGCCATTGTGGTGAAATGTCAAAATCCTCTGTGATGTCTATAGCCTGTCCAAGCTGCTACTTTACACATCAACTTATGCTGATGGACATGTGTATAATAATCACTTGAAAATAAGAATTGTGTTTTTGTTACCTTTTGAATGAGCCTTTCATAGCTACAGAAGGAGAAGGTCCTCTTCCACAGGATCTACCATGTTGCACTGTCATGTTTCTACAGTAGCCCAGAATGGACAAACCAAACACTGGCTCTAGAGAAGGCCCTTTCAAATTTTTGACAGCCACAGCAGGATCGTCTACATGCTTAGAAGGGGAGGGTGAGGCGAGGGGTATTCAGTTGGCTGCAATCAGCAACCTCAGTTGCTGAAGCTGTTGGTAGCTGTTGGTAAAAATTGACTATTAACTACTGTCCAGGATGCTGGACCTCAGGCATGCACATCTTTCATGGATGTCCCCTCTCCTTCCAGCAGGCGGAGGGCTGATGACGTTAACTGAACGGCCTCATTAAGCCAAAGGCCATGCACTCTTACTTGTACGTTAACTGCCCTCTCTGGTGCTCAAGGATGTAAAAATAGCTGTTTAGCAAGAATCCCAGTCATGTCTGGCTAACAAAGACTGATTTATACAAGTTGCGGCACTAAGCATAGAGGATCTTTTGTCCCTCCCCTCCTTCTCCTTCTGCAGACCTCGTCACCAAGGCCATGAGCGCTGAAACCTCTGACGCTCTTGCCACTCCTCTCTTAGAACAGCCTTTGTTCAGTACAGTCCTACGTCCTGATAGTGAGATTTAGGGAAGCACTGTGGTCTACAAGATTGCGTATTTGTTTACTGCATCTGTGTCAGATTGCAGTGTCATGGAAGCATTTTGGAATTTTGTTGCTTTTCTGCGTCAGCAAGTGCCATTATTTAATATTCAGGTATTTGCTCAAATAATTCAAATATCATATGCACTGTCTAAAATTGATCACTCCCAAACCCTCTATATGTCCAAACATGACTACCAGCATTTGGGAAGATGGTGTGAATTTGTTGATGAAGGTTCTCAGTCATCCTGGTCATGGTAATTCTAAGTGCTGTATTGTAGGCAACTGGACGTGTTTCAGTTTCTTGAAGACGTTTCACCTCTCATCCAAGAGGTGTCTTTAGTTCTAACTAACTGGATGGGAATTTGTGTGTATTTATTTCTACGTCATTATTGCTGTGGAAGCTGTTTTTGCTAAAAAAGTCATGTCAGTCATGATTTCAAACTAAAAATGAGTATTCCCGTTTTGGTGTTGCTGTAGTGTGACCTTGCACTGACTCATCATTAAACATGAAACATGTTTCATGTACACACCATTCTTAAATATTTACAGCTGAAGCCATTTTAACATTGTGGGCTGAAGCTATTGCAACAGATATGATAAGATTAAGATGTAATGAATTTCATGTATATTTTTCCACATGAATGGTTAGCAAGATTACAGCACCTGATGCTTCATTTACATTTTTCTCACCTCGCTTTGAGTGTTGTTATACTTTCTAATGAGACCGCCCTGAAGAGGACACAGATAAATACTGTCACACTGGTTACTGCTATATGTTTAATTTCCTGCTTGAGAGAGAGAGACTGTGTGAGTGTAAAGCCAATGCAAGAAATGTTGTTGTATATCAGCTGATCATAAAAAGGTGGTCTCTTTTCTGTTTGTCCATACAATATGGTCTGGTGGTGATTTCTGGTGGATTAAACAATAACACAAACTAATTTGTTCTGTTATCACCAAAATCATGACCTTCTCTCCCTCATCTTCACCCTGTGCTCATCCAGCGCCCCGTCTCTCCCTCGCTCTATCCCTTGCAGTGTGTTTTTCTGAGGAACAAACAGAGAAGCTGTACTAGTCAGGATGAGTCAGTGCAGCTGGGGTGCAGGTCATTTACCCACAGCCCACTCAGACAGGACAGATGGCCTGGCCACTCTCATGCTGCTAAGTGCTAACTGTGCATCCAGAGACTGTCAGCTAAGCTAATGCTAATACTTAATGGGTGAACTGGAGAGGAGAAAGCTCAGTTAATGCTATTAAAGAATAGATTTACCGAATGTGGAGATGCATCATACGGCAGGAAAAATGGTGAAACATATTATCAGTCGGATCAGTTAAGGTATTGAGATATTTGGCCTCTTTTTTGTAATTTTATGTGCCCCCAAAAATACAGTCTTTGTGTTTCTTTACTGTAAAAGTTAGTGCTTAGAATGACTTTAATACACATATTGAAGTCTAATGTTAATGTCTTCATTTCTCCTTATTTGTCTTTTTTCTTTATTTGGCTGTGACCCCCAATCACAGACAAACTCTTTTATCGAGGACCGCAACGAAAAAAACTCTCAATAAGTTGACTGTGGTGAATTTCCATTATATTATAGATGCATAAAACCCTAACCTAAGTGTCTGTGTGCACTTCACTTCACCATGCCCATCTGGTTGTTTGTATGCTCTTGAGCACTATAACTACATGAGAATCTTTCTAACTGTTGTTGCGCTGAGTGTTCTTCACTAACCTGTTTGTCAACAATAGGAACTTTCCTGATTGTAAGTTTGTTTGCATGCTAGCTTTGCAGATGTTTTGATGTACAGCAGAAATTGCATTCTGTACGGTACAAAGATCACCATGGTTGTGCGTGAAGTTACTTATGCTAGATTTTTGAAACATTAAACCCTTGCTGTTTACAAAGAGAGTAAGTCTCAAAGATAAAGTGTTGGCAATCTATTTAGTGTCCTTTTAATCGCCCTGCAATTGTCTTTGGTCCATTGCATTTAATGTGCAATGTAGGCATTAACACAGACTGGCATACATGACATTTTTGAGACAGTGCCAGTGTCAAGAAACGGCACACCTGTCAATGTCCTGAAGTCTTGCCTAATGTCCCAACTGCTGCTGCTGCAGAAAACTAAAAACCCACAGGCCTATCTCAGTATAATTTACCATTAGAGATATGGAGGATGAGTTTTAAGTATGCAGTTTAACAGCCTGTGATGACAGAACATTCGCATTAGCAATTAGTGCACTTAAAGGCCTTTTAGGCTGCATTAAGCTATCTAAACCATGAAGTACAATTAGCCTTTTGAACACAGTAAAAATGGAATTGGTGGAGCTTGAGTGGTGTTGGCAGGATGGTTCACCAGCAACTAGTTTCACATATAACTCTTGTCAGAGGAGACTGATTTGTCCACACACTTTTATTTTTAGCAGCTGCAGGCTAAAATATAAAGCTCATTTCCACTGTCTGTTTGTTCTGTACTTTTCAATGTCTTTAATCAGCACACAGTGGTGCCATATTGTCTCATTCATTCTCTAATTCTCCTTGGCTGGATTTTGGCATTGTATGGTAGCAAACATGACCTTTTTGAAGTCTGATGTGGGAAAGCTGTGGCTCATTTCAGTCTGTATAAATGACAACAGTGATGACTTTAGGGATAATGATTCCAGTCAGTGTCTACAAGTAGTGCTTAAAAATGTATTCTCACTCACATCTTCACTATACTTCTCTTTCTTGTTGAGAGTTACATAAAAGATCAATACCACAGCATTTGGCAAAAAGTGGTAGTTTTGCTCGGGGTTATGTGCAGGCGCATTTCTTTTGTCTGGCTGCTGGCTGTAGAGACGTAAGAATCAACTTGTCATCATTCCCTTAAGAGAGGTTGTAAAGGTACTTATTTCCTATCTTTGTGCTGTATTGGAATAAGTAATGGGGCAGCGGAATTGGCTTTATAATCTTGTTTTTTTAAATTTCCATCTGCAGATGGGCAGTGTCATTTTGGAGTAAACCTATCTACTCAGACTGTTGGTGTGTCCCTGTTAAATTGCCCAATGTTGCAGACTACTTATTGGTACATTTCTAGTGGATGATGGGCCAAAATACCAGAGACTTGAGTGATATGAAGTCGAACAAAACCATTGTCTTCAACAGCTTTTCTATAGGATCAGTCTTCACTGTGGTTCATGGTGTTGTGTCCACCTCCTGTAGATGCAGAGGTTGGTGCTGGAGTCTGCAGCTAATCTTCCCTACCTTATCCTTTCTTCATCCCTTATTTGCATATACTCTCCTTCATTACGCACTTCACCACCTCTCTCCACCACCTTTGCCTTTGTCACGCTCCAGTGATGTTGGGTGAGGAGGCCTCTGACGGCAGCGTGACTCCACTCAGTTGGCATCTCCTCCTCCAACCCGCCCACCCTTCCCCTGTCATCGTCTTAGTCAGACCCTCAATGCCCTCTCTGTCTGGACCCCATAGGCTGTAGGACTTGGGTAGGCAAAGAGAGGGTGTCTTCCTGTGTCTCACCCTATCAGAAAACACCAGAACACTTGAAAAAAAATGGGAGGGGGACAGAGAGGGGGTTGGCAGGGACAGCTGCCATTCTAGGGGAGCCCTCCCCAGTCCAGTATCGTCCCATGCCGTCCCATTCCCAACCCTGGGGCAGTGAACACTAGACTCCTACAAGCTGAAGTGGGCTCTGTGATTGTTGAGTGAGCTGAATAGTTCAGAATCTGTTTATTGAGGAAGACTAGAATGGATGTGTATGTATCCTGTAGCCATTAAGTGCTGCAATCTGCTGGAATTTAGCCATTAATTTCAACACAAGACTGGCTACAATGGAATATGCAAAACAAAAAGCAGGACTAGACGCCTCATCATGTTCTTCATGAGCCTTGACAGGAGGTATGTAATGGTGGACAACTACTCAGTATTTTGCAATGGTCATCCGTTCATACTTTTCCAATGTGTGTTTGTGGTATTGGTTTCGAAATAGGGCTAGGCCATATGTTTTTAAAATAATATCACAATATTTTTTGGGTATATCGCGAGAGACGATAAATCTTTCTCAATATTTTTAATTCACCTAAAAAGCACTTCATACACGCTAGGACTGTGCGACAACTGTCAATGAAATGACAATTTTGACCAAAGTACCTCAATAACGATTGACCCGTTGCCGGGTTTTGTAAGGCCCTGCAAATAGGGCTGCAACTAATCATCATTTTCATTATCAAATTGATTAATCGTAACCATTATTTTCATGATCAATTGATAGTCGTTTTGTAGGTAAAATGTAAAAAAACAGAAAAGTGAAAAGTGCTCGTCACAATGTCCTAGAAAGTGACATCTTCAAATTGCTGCTTTTGTCCAACCAACTGTCGAGAACCCAATCACTCTTCATTTACTGTCATGAATTCCAAATTAAAGCAGTAAATCCTTACATTTAATAAGCTGGAACCAGGAAATGTGTGACACCATTTCTTTTGAAATAACTGAAATGATTAATCGATCATCACAGCAGTTGGCAATCAACTTTCTTTCGACCAACTAATCAATGAATCTGCGAACCATTGCAGCTCTAATGTAAACATAATGCAAACCAGGTTACCATGGTTGAGTTTCTGCTGGAGAAACCTGTTTTCTTTAGCCATGTGTCAGGTCTGGTACAAGAGTGCACATGCAAGACCGATTCCCCACAGTGGAATATTGCTGTGGCAGCAATTCAAAGGGATTTAAATACAAGATGATTGATTTCTTGTTGCAGTACATCCTTGTCTCCAATATAAGTAAAACCAAAGTCCAACAAGTGAAAGAAATACTTAAAAAATTAATCTAGGTCAGTTGACTTAGCTGAACTATAGATTTTTAAATTCATACTTATTCAGTGCCCATTCTCCCACCGTGCTATCAGTCCAAATGCTCTTACAAAAAAGAAAAAGAACACTTCAGGCTGCAATGCACTTAAAATCTGGCCACGCTGGTTAAAAAATATGGTGGGAGGTGGAGGAGTAATCTGATTACTGACCAGCTGCACATAAATGTGGATTTTACAGTAACCGGGTTACTGCAATGCATGCAAATGTGTTCTCTGACTTCCTGCCTTAACCTTATTTCTCCCACTTCCCTGGTGTCTTGTGTACATATAAACATAGTGAGTAGCTGTATGCATGTCAGTGAAACACCATTTGCATCAGGTGATGTTTGCTCCCTGTGTGTACGTAGTTGCGTTGGCCTGCCCACCAGGGAATTGTGTTGTGCTGCTTCTTACTCTGGGTAGTGCTTGCATATGTGTAAAATTATTTGTTTGCACGTGTCTGGTGCTGAAAGGGTATTACAAATTGGTGCTGTAAAACAACACAAGTGTGTATAATTGTGCATGAAGAAAGCTGTGTGAAAGTCCACAGATGGAGGAGAGATGCTCAAGCAACCACACAGCTTGTCATCCTCGAGCTACTACTGTTTGTAATCGAGCTAATGTGGCAGTGAAGAAACAGTGGAGGCAGATTCTCTCCTGGGTTGCTCCTCTTTGAATCACAACAACTGATTTTAACCATGATTGACCCTTAACATACTTGTAGTTTCTCAAATTTGAATTATTGTTATATTATAACTTTGCCTGTCTGTCTCAGGAGGAAACAGCTGTTGATGCAACGTCTTTTTCTATTTAAATTTTTTGTCTTTTTGGTTATTTCCTTGATGTACTTCTTATGGCTAATTATGTCATTTGTTCTTGGTATTTTCTGGGGCAGTTTATTTTATATATTTATATTTTGTCTGCCTTTGCTATATTTATCTTTTCTTTGTAGTACTCTATAATAATCTTGTCCTATTTGGATAATTTATGTGATTTATATACTTGATTTGTGTTTGTGATGTAACGATTCAGGTTTTACATTTTTCATAAAATATCCTTTCTACCACAGCCCCTTTATATAGTATTATCAGGGGCTATTCTTGGAGCAGGGACTGCAGATTACAGCCAACCGGTGTGATGCATTTGTGAATACTGTATGATATTACCTGGTCTACTGTGATATTTACTTCAAAGTTATCTGAGATTCAGGTTGAATTTGTGATCCAACACCTGTAATGCTTTTGTTTCTTTTTATCTCTTAAAAATAACTGACCTGTTGTTTTCTCATGATTTTTTAAAGGAACTCCTACTCCATGACCATTCAGCAGTTTTGTTAAAGAGTCCTCACTTGTGTCTGTCTTCAGCATGTACAGCTTTACCCAGTTGTCAACACTCTCACCCTGGGCGGGCCTGGCCTCACTGTAACCTAAGCTCTTGGTCCTTCTGTTCCCCACAGGGTAACTTGACCCAAGATTGCTTTGTCATGTGCCAGAGAGAGAGGTTCCCTCTCCACACCCACTGCCTTTGTCAGACCAACACAACAGACACATCAATGTTGTTTTTGCGCATTCACTTTAGCTTTTCTGGTTAATTTTGATATTTAACTGGGCCTGCATCATAAGGTTGTAGCTTTAAAAGGTCTAAGCCTCATTTGGACTATGTGGGTGTGTTTGTGATTATATAATACAGTCTTTTTGAACTACAGTGTGTGAAACATGTGCTGCATGTGTGAGTGCAATATGTCAGTGTGGGATGTGAGTAGTGTTTTGTGTGAAACAGTGTGTGTTATTTCATGTGCATGCAGTTTAAAATCCAGGGGCTTTGCAGGTCTGTTTGCTTCTTCATTCTGTTTGTGGAGGGAAAGGTCTGATGCCCTTCATGCTGTCTCAGTCCGAGGCTTGGCCCACTAACAAAGGGCACCCTGTAGATGGGAAAAACAGCCAAGAGCTGAAAAAAAACAAAGCCCACAGCATTATTAATACGGTTAAAATCTTACCCCAAAAACAACAACAAAGCTTTAGTTTGCATTCCTCACACTCTGTTGGTATGCTTCCTGATCTGTCTGATCTCAGTGGTGGTTGTTTGTCTACCGGGTCTTGTCTGTCATTTCAAACTCAAATTTTAAACAGCACTGACAAAGTTTCGGGTATTCAGTTCATCATCTGAATTTTTTTTATTTTATTTTTTTTAATACTGCACTATTTTATTTGGTGAAACTTGTACAAAGTGTCCATACATACTTCCCCTAGCAACACAAGGAAGTAAATCATTTTTTGGTTAAACTCCTTCTCTTATGCTCCATATTCTAAGTCTTCTTTTGAACTAAAACAAAAAGGTTCAGCCTAACTTCCATGACTCAGCAAAATCAAGAGTTCACGACCTCATTGAGTCTGCATTTAAATGAATCATTGCTGGATATGTTCTCTAAATAAAACTACAAACACCATAAGGTGGAAAACACTTTCTAGAAACAGCACAGTGTCGGTGTAGTGCTAAAACTATTCTGCCTCTGGCAGAATTTGTATATTTATTTTGAAGGCCAGAAGAGGCTTTTCACCCTCACTGACCTTTATCTTTTAAACAACAGCTCATGATATGACTGCTATGCATGATATGTAAACAAGTTCTGAAGCTGTATGGTTTGTTTTCCCTGCCAGTATAATGGCTCAGTATTTTGAATTATAGAGGCACAGTAGGATTTTTTTTATTTTTTTTTTATAATTTCTCTTCAGCATGGGCTCAGTGATCTTTTAACTGATTACATTATCCCAAAGAATTGATGCAAGTGGTCTTTCATTGCCTATTTCATTAATGAACTTGATGTACTTTAAGATTAGCATTGTATTACTAAACTGTCTTTTATTTATGTGAAGTCACTCAAGTACTCTTGAATTCAAACTCTTCTGTGTGCTTTGTGGTGCCTTTTTCTCACAGACAACACATCCCGTTCAAAAGAAAAGCCCTAATTGCCTGTTTCTCTTTATAGATTTGGTTATTCACCCCCGATCAGGGTGCTAGACCAAACTATGTGGCTTTTGTTCTGGTTATCCCTAACACATATTTCTGGTTGCGGGCCTCTTCCCTCTGGCTCTGAGTATTCTTCAGCCAGGGCAGTGCAGCTGGTGGAGAATACACACAGAGACACAAGCTATGCTAGGACACTTTGGCAAACTGGAAAAATAAAGCATTTGGCCAGCCTGTGGTCAGTCGGGAATGGAGCAGTCATTGTCAGAACACATAAATAACCTTTGGCCTCATTTCTGTACTCACCCTGCAGGCATGGAAGAAGCGGTGGTTTGTTCTTCGCAGTGGCCGTCTGACAGGCGACCCAGACGTGTTGGAGTACTACAAGAATGACCATGCCAAGAAGCCCATCCGCGTGATTGATCTCAACTTGTGTGAGCAGGTATGGTTCCACTTTACCATTAACCTACATAAGAGCCCAGAATCACAATTCTGCGTATGATTTATTCTTAAATAAGTCAAATTTTGAACTAATCACAGTTAAAGCCCCCTATGTAATCATGTTTTTACATTTGGGGCATTTGCTTTGATTTGTAATTACATTGAAGACACAGATTTAAGCCACTGTCTCCCTGAAAAACAAAGAAAAGTACAACTTAACAGGTTGTACTGCTGATATTTTAAAAATCCTCAACTTTGACTTTTATTTATTTTTGAAGGAAACTGTGGCTTAGATGTGTAACTTGAATGTAGTCATCCATGCAAAAGAACACAAACCGGTGCTAACGTTGAGGATGCTAAGAGGGTTTTTAAGTGCTACGTGTTCCTACTTGACATTGGCAAAGGATTCCAGAGAGGAAAAAGATGCTAACTTAGTGTGAAATTGTTTGATGTCTTGGGATGAGGGTAAGGAGTACCCTAAAGTTCCAGTCTACAGTCCTCTGGCAATAGTTTGGCAATATAATAGCATACATAGTCAGAATTTAAAATGCATGTCAACAGTTGGACTTTAATACCATTTACTGTATTAACCTTAGACGTCAAATATGGTCTGAAAAATCTACCGTCAAGTCTGGAAATTGTATTTGAAAATTACTTCCAAGGGCTTCAACTAACTATTACTTTCATTTAGATTAATCGTTTGGCCAATAGAATTTCATTTTCATAGGGAAAATTTCTCTCACAGTTTTCTAAACCCCAAGGTGATGTCTTCAAATGTCTTTTCTGACCAAAAGTCCAAAATGCAAAGATCAGAATCACTTTGCCATCATATAATGCAAAGAAATTGCATACATTTGCACAATCGAGCGACTGGAACTCGAGAATGTTTTGCAGATTTGTTTGAATAATGAATCACTTGATCAAAATTGCTGACAGTTAAGTAATTCATCCGTCAACTAGTTATTTCAACCCTGCTTCTTATCCTCTCATGTAACTTTCTCTTTGACTGGCTTTAAATAGTCATTAATTTTACTTTTGCTTCAGGTGGATGCTGGGCTGACATTCAACAAGAAGGACTTGGAGCACAGCTTCATATTCGACATCAAGACCATTGACCGCGTTTTCTACCTGGTGGCTGACACTGAAGAGGAAATGAATAAGTGGGTTCGCTGCATCTGTGACATCTGTGGTTTTAACCCCACTGATGATGGTAAGGATGAGCATTTCATAGTAAGTTATATGTCACTGGTGCCGCTCATTAATATGGCTTCAATCTGCTATGGCAAACTTTTTCACATAAATGCGTTAACTGTTTTGCGCCACTCAGTCAGATAAATCTACTTTGAATTGCTTTTTTAAAGGATATGTCTTTACAGAACAATACTGAATTAAGGTCACAAGAAGTGAAAGAAGAGGATGAATACATCTGAACAGCCAAACAGCAGCGATCAATAGCCTTTCAAACTGTTTACCTTTTTCTCTGAGGCTGGAGTCTGTGATAACAATGCTTAGAGCACTCAAGATAGATTATGACCAGAAATATAATTTGGTGTTGACTAATGTTACAATGATAAAATGTCAGAATTTATGCTGATAGTGAGCAGTAACTTAAAACATTTAGGTCTTATATCGTCTGTGTGACTGTACAGTATGAATACTGAACTTTACCTGTTTCAGTAACCACTATTGCTACAATATCAGACTGGAACCACATTGACTATGTGTTCCCAGTAACAAAGGCCAGTGAGGGCAAGCTGGCTAAGCTAGCCCTGTAGCATAACGCTAATTTCCAAACAAGCGGATTACTGAAAAGACTCAACAATACAGTGTTATAAGTACACTAAAAGGATATATAATTATCTACTCACCCTGATGCTGATGAAAAGGCGGGTGAAGTTTTGTAGCCCACAAAAAGATCTGGAGCTTCACAGCAAAACAGCCCTGTAGCATCCTCCTAAACAACAGAAGTAGATGGAGACTTATAAAAATACAACCTAAAAAAAAATACAAAAGAAATAAAACATAAAATCAATTAAAATCAGAGCCCCATGATCCCAAATTGATTTGTCAATATTTACAACCTTGATGGGTTGTCAAGCTTGTGTGCCCACTACAGCTGGGGTGCGCTCTTTCGCTCTTAGCTTTGCAGTTACAGAGAAGATTTCAGTTTTAAAAAGGGTTTAAATAACCTCACTGATAATTCACACTATATTATATGTAAAATATTCATTGTATTTTATCACCATCAGTAACCCAAATATATTTCATGAATCAGACAACTTAATTTTTAGCTCACAAGCTAATTTATGCTACATTTGATTGGTCTCCCTTTTGATGCCACCGTGCCACTGCCTCTCAGATATCCGCCTCTGAGGGAGTTAGGTGAACCAGCTGAATGTGCCAGAAGGCCTCTATTCAGCATAGTTCTCAGCCGAGGTCTAATGATCCATGTGTTGATCCATGTGTTGTGTTGAGGCTCACGTTACCCTTGTTCCCAGTACTGGATAATCAAAGCATTGTGTGCCTGTCGGTCTCACTGCCCCTCTTTCGTTCTTTCCCTCTTATCTGGTTCTCATTCTCTCTCGTTTGCATATTTTTGTTTCCCTCTCTGTCTTTGAGCCTAATTTCAAGCTTTGGTATTTGCACCTCAGTCTTGGCCTTCTATGCTTTCTCCTTCTCCTTGATAAATGTGTAAGCCTTTTAGTATGATGAGAATTGGCATGAAAGTTGCATCAACTGACTATCTGACGGATCACGCTAAGATTCTCTCGGAGGAATGTACCTTTCAGACCTGGCAACCGAGTCACTGATTATGCTGCATTCCAAGGTCGTCCTCTCCACAGTATTATGACTTTGCCTCCACCTCAGTTACAAAGCTAGTGTTGCAGGGCAATGCTGATAACAACATTCATGGCACCTCTTCAACAGAATTATTGGAACTGGCTGTTAAAACTGTGATGTGCAAACAAACAGTAAGCCCATTCAAGGAGAAACTGGGTCTGAAGACAAATATCCTTACAGAGAGCCTTCCTCACAGTTCTTATTACAAAAGAATGTCCCTGGCTCTCCCTTTTGCGCTCGCTTGCACTTCTCTGTGTGTGAGACCCAACTCCCACTCTTCTGTCGTGTGTGGCCACGCTAGAGTGCTTCATGGCTGGGCAGATATTAGAGGAGGGAACATTAGGAGGGCCGGGGAATGAAGGCTCTGAGAGACAGTGTAGGAGGTATAGATGAGTATGAGCAGAGGGGATTTTCCTTTTTTTATGTATGAATCAGCACTTAAAGCTTCGACAAACAAATGGGAAAAAGGGAAGAAGATAGCAGAGGAGGAGAGTGGAGCAAATGATGCTCTGCTAAGATAGAAATGTACTTTTACAAGAAGAGAAAGAAGGGGGACCTTGTGTGAGATAAAACCATGTCGGTTATAGAATAGAGTGGGAGGAGAACTGTGAAAAGGAGAAAAAAGATGTGGAATGAAAACATAGATATATATTTCACCGAGCATACGCATCAGCCATGTTGGCTCTCAGTGGAGTACAACAATCAACTCGAGCAGAAGGGTTTGAAAAGGACTCTGATATTTGAAAACTCAGTGTGACAAACCAGAGACCTTGAGGAAATGCTGTCTGAAGATGAGTATGTGGGTTTCTGATTCAAGTCAAGCTTTTAAATGGGTTTTCATGTGTGTATGTGTTGGATATGAAAAGAAAGATGAAAATACTAATTTCTGATGGTGTCTTTTTGATGTTAATTACCAGCAGTGACTGCAGTGTGCTTCAACTTGACATTAGCCAGTGGTGCTAGTGTTATTTAGGGGGATCCTGTCACACATATATCTTCCACTCAGGCTGGACAGTGTACTGTATTCGAAAAGGTTTAATTTCCCTCAGGAAATCAACCCAAGTGGGAAGTGAGGCTACAGGTTCTTGTGGGTCTTTTGATCTATCAAGAAGGGCCACTTGGCAGCTTCGATTTGGGGTTGAGATTAATAAACAGAGTCCAGTGAGATATTCCAAAGTGATGTCTAATATCTATCCTCCATCAGAGCAGGCCCGCACATGTCAACAGCTCAAGTTTGGACATCACAGAAATGTAAAGTTTATATAGTGTAGTGTCAATCAAAATGGTGCTGGAGACTATACTGTTACATTGGAAATGTGTTGCTAGGAAACAGCTTGGGTCCAAGTTTACCCTGCAAGAGTTGACATTGGCAAACACAGCGTACTGTTTACTTTCTAACTAACATCATCAGTCACTAACATGACCTGCAGTGTCTCAGTGGGCCATACGCGTCCACAATGTAGTCATAGTTAGTGACTTCCTTGGATGACTGCAGGTGCGGTTAGAGTGACAGCAAACAAAGAGTTGGAACAGAAATATGGTAGACATACAAAAATATGAGGTGGCTATAATCCAGCATTGAGCTTACAATAGTAGCAGTACAAATGTAGCAAATCCAGTAACACGTCCAAAAAAGCAGTATGTCCACTATAATAAGTCCAATGTGCTCACTGGAGTTAATAAGGATTTGATGCTTTTCTTTGTCGTTGATGATAGTAAATGAAGAGTCTTTGGGTTTTTGACTGTTGGTTGTACAAAAAAGCAATATGAAGATGTCACTTTGGGTTCTGAGAAATTGTGATGGTCAATTTTTGTCCACCATTTTCTGACATTTCACAGACTGAACAAGTAATTGATTAGTCAGCTGTATAATGACCTGTTTAATAGTCTGCAGAATATTTAATGATGAAAATAATTTTTGATCGCTCTACTGGCTGTAGATAATCTAATGTGGGCTTTGTGACACCCTGATTAATAACTACAGAATCATTAAACAATGTGTAAGCTTGATCAGTCATTCACAGACATCTGCTGAGCTGAGTCTGACGGATCTCATGGCATCTCATCTTTTGTGATCAACTTAGTCACTAGACTACAGTCTGAAACAAGAACCTAACTCATTAATTTTGTGGCCTTTTATTGTGCAGAATGGCAGCACTGCTTCTCCCCCAGAAAATATTAAAGGCTTTATTTTATAAAAATGTATTATTTTTTTCTGTTGCTAGTGGATGTGATCAGTTCAGTAGTAGAGGCCCACTCTCTCTATAGTCAGCTGTGGAAAACCCTGTATTATATTTAAATAATACTTTTATTTACTATTTATATTTAACCCCCAGTTTTCTTGTCTCTCTCCTCCAGAGGCAGCAAAAGCAGCTCACCAGTCAGCCATCGGAGGCCTTGTGGTGGATACCCCACCACATCCAGCACTGGGTAATATAGTTGGTCCAGCAGCGGGACTGTCCAATGTGCCTCCTCCATACCAGCCGGTCAGTGTGCGGCACCTGGACTCTCAGTCCAGTTCAGAGGAGCCCCAGGATTACCTGTGGCTGGTCAACTGTGAGAGCAAAAAGCCTGAGCCCAACAGGTGAGTTTGCTTTGTGTCTATAAGGCTTCTTATTCACTGTGCTGGAGCTCTAGACTTCTCTCTGTACATTTTTCCAGTCCATTTCCTTTTCCTTTTTTTGTACATTTCATCTCTGCTCCCACTCTGGTTCCTCTCTCTGCTGTGTGGTGTGTAGCTCAGTGCAACTTCACTCTCCATCGGAGGGAGACCGGGAGTATTTGCTCCTGGAGGAGTGTGAGAGCAAGACTCTTCCTCCCCAGGCTAGTCTGTGAGTGGCCAGCCGTCCAGCTGGAACTGTTTGCTTGTGTGTAGTGCTACACGTGAAACACTTCATACACTCTGCTGTGGATTTACATGGCTTGTTAGTGCTGGATTTGAGGTGTTTTAAATAAGAACAGACTGAGTTGTTCTTTCTCTAACACTGTATTAATTTTGTCATTGCCTGCATGTTCAGAAATCATCTAACATCCACCAAGTACCTCAGTTCTTCACTTGATCCAAAAAGAGATGCTAACATGGCAAGAGTTGCCAAGATTAGTGATAACTTTAGGTTTCTAACAATGATTTGAGTGGATTTCTTTGCTTCTTAAAATCAAATGTGGATATTTAATTCTCTCGTGCATATGTGTATTGTCTTTCTAGAGCCCATGCTGAGTGTTCCAAGTCTACCTCTTCAGAGACGGACCTGAATGACAACCTCCCTTCACACCGCACGCCCACATCCTCCACCTCCTCAGCTAAACACACCTCGCACAACGGCTTCTTCCCTCAGCACCCGGCCCCTGCCTCCGCCTCATCCATCTACGACTCGCCTCCATCACGCGGTGCCTCGCTCTCAACTGACAGCAGCCTTTACCACCTCCCTCGCAGCTACTCCCAGGACACTGTGCTGCTCCCAAAGTCAGCCTCCTCCCCATCGGCCCATCTGGATGGCGGGGATGGCTCTGAGCTCTATGTCTTCAACACACCGTCGAGGAAGCCCTCAATGGAGACACAGATGCGCAACCTTTCCATCAGTTATGACATCCCACCTACACCTGGAGCAAACTGTACCTACCAGGTGCCTCGCACTGTGTCGACGTCAGGGGTAGGAGGCTCAGAGGGTGGGGGAGATGTAGTCCCCCCTCCCCGGCCGCCCAAGCCTTCGCTCGGTTCCACCTCAGGACCCCCACCGCCCCCTGCTGAGCGCTCACCTACGGACACCTATTTTGTGCCCCGTTCAGCATCAGAAACCGATGGAAACTACTGTGTGCCTACTAGTGCGGGGAATAAGGCTTTACGCAGCAACACTATTGGCACTGTCGACTGTTCACGCCTCCGCAAAGGTTTGTGTCATGGAGACTTCTGTTTTTTTCTTTTGTTGTCATCTGAGTAGAGATTTCCCTTTATGAACTTAGAAAGTATGCTTTATGATCTCAAAATATTTATATCTATAATAGTTTTTAAAAGAATACGCACATCCACAAACCCGCTGTAAAACTGACCTTTATGTGCAGTGACATTTTTCATCAACTAGACACCTTATTAAGTCCCTCTAAAATCTTTTGCACAGCTTTTATGTGGGCATTCTGTACCCTTTTCACTTTCTTTTGATGGATGATAAGAGGCCTACCAGCGCTCTTGGCATGTTTTCTTCCTGCTCCAATCCCTATTCTCACCTTTTACTTGTCTGTTCTTTTCACAATCCATTCAAATTGTCAAGAGCTTATCAGACCTGAACAGAGAGCAGACAGTTCTCTGCAGATGTCTTTAGGGCCTTGACTATTAGAGGAACTTGATGGTGGTTTGTGCAGCTGTTCTAGTCATATATATCGATCATAATAATCAGTTCTAACATTTAAAAGCAAGCAAGATACATGCAGAATCATTTTCATATGTCCTTGTGGACAAATACATGCCTCCTGTTCCATCACTGAAACTACAGATTTGTTGTACGTTTTCTTCACTATACCACCACTAATCTTGGGAGCATTGGTCCTTTAAATCTTAAAATACCAGACATATTTGTGATGTTAAAAATGTTGTATTATTTATTAAAATAGGTGTTTATAAGGTTATATTACTTAATAGGCAAATCTGTGCACCATCATCACTTCAACTGTGTATCCAATGAAGAGATGATTCCACCAAATCAGAGCCTGAGAAGATCCTCTGAGTCAACAAGATGCCTTTTACATGGAACAGTCTAGTACGTCTAATAAAATATCACTGTTAAAGTACGCATCTTCAATAGATGCACAACATCCTTTGTAGAAAGGCTTAAAATAGATGGAACACACCTTTCTGTCAAGAAAAGACAAACTTATAGAGTAAGAGTGATTACAACACAGTATATTCTTCCACTTCTCCCTCTTGTGGTGACAAATGTCTTTACAGAAGTATTAGTGGTGAGATAATTGTTGACAAACACACAAGGAAGTCTTCGGTGAAACTCAGTAGTCAGTCTTACCTCTGCTAAACACTTGTGAAAGCTGTCAAACTAGTAGTTGTGAATATAGATAGTGGTTTATCAAATGATCTGTTGTGTGAAATCACCTGGAATGAACTGAAGCTGTTCTGAATATTCTTCCCAACATGTGACTTGGTTGTATGATTTATTTCTGCTCTACATCTTTATTAATAATAATTATTTGTATCTGTTAAAAAGCACAAGATTTCATTGGACCCATTTGAGACTGTATTTTGATTTATTTGGGGGGGGGGGGGAGTCACAGTATTTAAAAGAAATGACATTTGTCATTGCAATTATTTCCCATCATGGTCTTCCCCACCACTTCCTAAGCTGACACTCTCATTTGCCTTACAAGCTTCTCCTAGCACTGCTGTGGTTCTTGTGGCCATAAGTGGAATGCATTAGAGACTGCATCAGGGCCTAATGAGGATACAACAAAACAATAACAATGTGCTGCACAGTAGAGCTCTCGCTCCTGAGCTCTATCCCACTGAATAAGATAATCTTTACAGATTCATGAAAACACATACAGCATTCTAATTAGCCCTCTTTTGTGTGTATCATTAGGATTATTCTGTCGCACAAATGGTCTTGAAATATTGCATATAGCTCTGATATGTGAGGTGTAGGCTAATACTATATGCTCTTGATCCTAATTGACAAATATGAGATAATTAAGTGTTAAATATCCAATCCCATAAAGTTGCAGTCTATGGGTATATTTGGTAATATTGTTTGTTTTTTTGCAGATTTTGGATCCCAGGACTGTTACGACATTCCTCGATCATTCCCCTCAGACAAAAGCTGCTCATTTGAGTTCAACGAAAACTTCCACAGCTACTTTGTAAGTGTTGTTCCAAGGTTTTGCTAGTTACTTTACCCCGACTCTGTAGAACACTATTGTGCTTTAAGGGATGTTTTCATGTTATGACTGTGGATGTTTTGACGATTTGATTGTTTACAGTGTTAAAGAGATTTTCAAATACACGAAAGTTGCCTGACATGCTTACATGAAAGTTTTGACTTTTCTCAGTCTTTCCCACATTACCCAGTGCTCACTGCGGATTCTTATCTCTACACCATGTCAGAGAGTAGCAGTATGTAGTAGAGATAAACAGTCCTAGGGTGGCAGAGAAAGCAATCTACATATATTATGGTGTTCTCTTTTTCTTTGCTGTTGCCCAATAGGATACTGCACTGCTACATAACCAAGCCTGCTACATGCTGTGTTTCTGGGTCTTTTTTTAAAACTTTTTTTTTTTTTGAGAGTCTTTACAATGAAAGGGGTTTTTTTAACACTTATTTCCCTCACAAAAAAAACATGCCTAAAATCACCCAACACTTTCATTTGTGCATGGGAAACGAACAGTGGCCGCCGTATTGTGTTATAGGGACAAGTCTGACGAAACAAATAAATTAACAATTGGCTACCACAGCAATGTTAGCAAAGAAGATATCGTTTCACTATTGTGTGTCTAGAAGACATACTGTAGCTGTGTGTTAGTAAACTGCGAGATTTATACAGCAATATATAGCAGCTGACTACTGTTATGTTTATATTGATATTTGTTGATTAGTTCTTGTTTTTTGTTAGCTTCATCAAGATAAGTCTTTATCATTCCCACCAACAGTTTTGCTTCTGGCGAGATCACTCTTTAACATTGAGGCTTGCAGTGTTGCTGGTTTACTGCTAGCCTTTGCATAATGTATGCTGGCTAGTATCAAAGATATGTTTTAGCATTGGTAGTTTGTTTTAGCTCTAAATTGATTTGCTGTTGCCACAGCCAATGTTTCTTCTGCTAATGAAGTTTTAGTCACCAGCTATTTTGTGAAAATGTTTGCCTCTTCTCTTGTGACCTGAGTTCAGACGCAGCCTCATTCCAGCTATATCTGCTCTTTTGTTTGTGAACATGTATGTATGATTTGTCACCCACAGAAAAACAAAGGAATGATGCCAGTGGGCAGCCAGTCCACAGAAGAGGTAGACCAAAACTATGTACCCATGAGTGCCAACTCCCCGTCACACCATCACTCAGGCAGTTTGTCGGAGCCGATGCACGAAGCGAACTATGTGCCCATGACCCCTAGCACCATGGAGTTCTCCTCCCTGGGAAAACAGGTCCCCCCACCTGCCCACATGGGCTTCCGCTCCAGTCCCAAGACCCCTCCTCGCAGGCCCATGCTCAGCGACTGTCAGCCCCCACCTGTGGACCGAAATCTCAAACCTGATCGCAAAGGTAAGAGGGGCAGTGGGTGTGCATGCATGTGTAGCTGTGACACCATTCATAGATAATCTGTTGGTTTGTCAAGTCCTTGCTGCAGAATTGATGTGTGCTGCAGTTTATTGTTGCACTTAACGTCCTTCAGCCCAGTATTCACTAATGCAACCACTGACCATGCTTTGTCTCACACTCAGCTGCTATTCTCACAATGCTGGCTCATGGTCATAACGCCATCTGTACAAAATTCCACTCTTTAGTTGCCATTATTAATGTGGAAAAATGTTTTCTCTCATTTTGTGTCTTGGTTTGTGTGGTGTATTAGACACTATCATCTTCCTCTGTGTCTGCCCTCGACCAGCTTATTTCACCTCTTGATAAATTAGTTTAGTGCCTGCTACATCCTCTTACACCCAACACAGTAAGCTCCTTGTCAAAAGCACTTTTGTCCCCGAGCTCAAGAGGCCCTGTAGACCGTTTTGGAGGGGGCTGGTCCCTGTGCCATGGAGTGACTGAAGCCCGGAGTGGTCACCTCCATCCCCTTTGTTCCCGCCATCTGAATGGATCTCTTTGATGAAAGACCTAATAGCAAGGGGAATTACAATCTGGGCAGATTGAAAGGCTGAGCAATGGGCAGGGAGAGAAAGAAAATTGAAGGATGTCAGGGAGACAGGGAGTCATCACAAAGGCCAACCAAAACCCAGGGCTGCTGTTGACACTGAAGAAAATAGAACATGTGATGGAGTATTACATTTCCCAGAGGGGAATCCTCCCATGCTTGACTTGTGGTCTTTTTTTCTGTGACCTTTGAGCCAGTCATCTCCAAATTTGGCATCAGCCATCTCTGGACTACCATGACTAAAAGTTATAAAAAGATTCATATTAGTCCAACTCATCTGGCTGCTATACTACAGGCCAACCAGTTTGAGGGCATTGCTCGTATTTCACAAAAGAAAACCCATAACTCAAAATCTCAACTATTTTGAAACTTGGATCTACACTGACAAACAATGATTTTACATTGTCTTGTAAACTTATGGTTATGATATAAAAACTGATACTCTCGGTTTACTCCAGGTTTATACATTTATTCCAGAATATAAAAACACAGGTTAGAGGAAAACAACCATAGCTGCAAGTGCCCAGTCAACTTCCAGCAGCTCATTGTGTTTACCCAATCATTTAAAAAAATCTGCTTTCAAAAATGTGTAATTATTGTTACAGAATCTTTCAACCTGTAGCTCTTCATCCATTGGACGTAGAATAAAGTTTGCCTTCTAGGACCCACTTTTAACTAAACTTCTGCAACTTTTCATCTGGAAACCCTCCAAATTTGTCTTCCATTTCTGATGGCATCATGTTGATGCATTTTAATTTTATGTACAACACTTTAATGGTTTGAAAGTTGCTATACAAATATACTGTTGGTTATTATTAGTTCATTAGTATTATGGTTTAGATCCCACTCCTCCCATCACAAAATTAAATTTGTCTCTTTTTAATGATTTATTGGTTTATTTATTTCTTGGTTTATTTGAAAGAGGCAATACATGTAGGCATTGTAACATCTAGTTAAAATGCAACAGATGCAACATATATAGGACTTTGACCCGTGGCTAATTTGCAGTCCTTATCCGTGGTTTGGCCTTTTCGGATTAAAATACATAATACAGCCATATTAACTAACAAAAAGCAGACATAGACAAGCAGCCACTACACTCATTGTTTGTACAAACAATGAATAGGAACACCAATTAAGAATAATGACTGAAAATAATCATTAACTACTTGGATCTGCTTGCAAGAGAGAATTCAAAATATGGACAAAACTACTTGCAGTTTTCTTTTATTGTATATACAAGTATGAAAAGTACACAATAGTTAGTCACATCACTATTGATAAGCAGTGACATGATTTATATATTTTTTTTAACTTGAAAGTGTGAATAAATGCGGTCTATAAATGAGTAGAATATCACATGCTCCTTTGATTTTCTTTTGGTTATAATTCATTTCTTTATTTACCATGAGCCATGCAAAATTCATCTGTACTGTGGACTAATTCAACTCACTACCAGCCGTCTTCATCTTGTGTGCCGTTCCTCTCTCTCTACTTTGGTGTTCTCAGCCATATGTTGTGAAGGCTTTGACATCTGTGGTCAAAGCCAGCAAACAGCACTTACTTTTTCAACACTTTGATATGTGTTTCCCCTGAATTGATCATACTTTGAGATTGTGGCACATTTCGGTGTTTGCTCTCGTCAGCACTGCGGGAAAATGTTGTGATCAGTGTTAATGTAAAAGGAGCTGCCGTATGTGCCTCGTCAGTAAGTTCCTCTGCAGATTTGTATGTGCTCTTCTCAACATGATTTCTCAGTGTACTCTCAGCGCTTATACACAGCTCATCGTGCATGCACAGCTGTGATGTCAGTCTTTGTGTGGGAAGCCGTGGTGCATGGAGTGAGGTGCATGTTGGGCAGTATGGGTCTGCTGTTGTCATGACAATCATTCTCTTGATAACTGTGCTGCACAAAAAGGTGATTGGGTGTACTTGACGGTGTAGTTTTATTGTTCAGCAAAGTGTCGTCTTTTGCTTTGCATGGCAGGCCAGTTGTTACCATAGGGCTTCATGTTGTGATCACCAAAAATTTTATAATAAGCAAAGTCTTCTTTCACCAATCAGGTCAGAGTCCTAAAATAATAAGAGCAAAAGGTGTCGGTTTAGAGCGAACCGACTCTCAAACCGTAGGTGAATTCCCGAGGGGACGACGTAAGGGTAGGTACTCCACACTGAACTGCCATCTGAAAACTTTCCATTCTATGACCTGTCCAAACTTTAACTCAACTCACGCATGCTATCAATAGTGTACTGTGGGATTTCTGTTGTTTCTGCTGGTTTTGTAAGAGATTAACTGTGTGCAAACCAGAATCAATTAAAGTGTACCTTAATAACTCCTCAGCTGCCCAAATAGGTTTAAGAATATAACATGGGTGTCAGAGCTGATGCATTAATCCAGTCTATTTTTTTTTAATCCCAGCAGGAGGTGGATGAGTGTGCACTTCATGCATGGTGGATTTCACTCAGACCTCATGAACACTCACGACATAATTTTAAAAATACACTGCGACTACCATTTTACCTACATAACCCCTCATTCTGATGTGCATTCAACCAAGTAACTTACTAACATTTCTCTTCCCAGACATGTGTTTTTATGTTTTTGTTTGCAATTTCACTTACAGTACTTTGCTTCCAAAACACACGGTCAGATGTAACAGCCACCATAGATATTGTCACAAAAACCCTCAGACGGCTCTGGAAAGTAGTAGATACCTCTTCAGGAGGAAATTGAACAACGATATCATCTAATGAAAGAGACACACACATAAATGTCCATAATCACTCTCCTGGCTGTGAACAGTGGCTTCCTTTTTCTTTTTTTTTTTGTAGTTTTCTATGCTTTAGTGACAGAAGCCATGGATAATAAGCATCAATGGTGAGGTCTTCTGTGAAATAGGATTTGATAATGTGTGAGCTGTTACGCTGTACACAGTTTTGCAATGTACATTAGACTTTACACTTTTTATTATTGTTTTTTACATTCTTAAAGGAAGCAGATTGGTTCAAACGAGATTTCACTCAGGCTCAATGTCTTCACACATGCAACCTGCAACAAAATTCCCACCACAGTTTGCAGTTGACAAGATCAGCTTGGGATGCAGACATACTGTGGGTGATAGAAGTTAAAGGGAGAAATGGAGGGGGAAATGCAAATGAGTAGCTAAAAGGCTACTGGGATTGCTATTTTTAAATTTTGATTTACACCCAGATTTTGGACTTTTCTGCAGTTTGTTTTGTCTGTTTTGTTTGTTTTTATCGGTTCAAAATAGCAAACATGACAATCATCAGAAATTTTGCATAATAACTATACAAGTTAACGAAACATTACATATTAAAAAACATTAGTTCCAGTGTTGATTTGCAATAGAATTTTTTTTATATATTCCGCTGCTGACCTTTATCAGCCTCACATTTATCTAGCTTAAGTATGTGTCTTAAGCAGAGACTGACTGGTATGTGTACCTTGCTTCAGGAAGACCCGCTCCACTGGAAATAAAACCACTGCCAGAATGGGAGGAGCCCTGTACGCCTGTGCGCTCACCTGTCACACGGTCATTCGCTCGGGAGTAAGTATCTGAAATTATGAAATCTTTCCTAAGATACTCCTCCTACATTTTGCTAACAACTAAGGGCGTGTTCACACTACTCCGCTTTCCTATTGGCCATTTGGTTATTTTGTAGTTTGAAGTAAAGTAATGGAGGCTGTCTCGGAAGAGGCTCTGTGTCTCACATTTTATTGGGAATGGTGTTTGAGTGCTTTTCAAAGTTGATAAAAATGTGACTTTATCGTATGAGACAATAACAATAAATTGCTGCACTTCATCTCTAGGTGACTAAAGCAGATGATGTTTGGATGTATTTCTGTTTTTTTAGGAAAAGGGTCATTTGGTGTGAACATTCCCTTTTGTAGTTCATATAGTATACGGTTAACTAAAGAATTAGACACTAACACATCATGCATTACTGTAGTCACTCTGTGACCAAAGTAGCACTGCTCATACAAACCAGTCTGGGATGTGCCTCTGAGCTACATTGCATTGAATGCCATTTGTTGGCTTATCTGGGATGAGGTCTATTTCTGTGCTTAGTGCTGCAGGGACTCATCTGGCTGCAGTGGTTTATAGCTGTGTCTGTTATGTCTGTATTATATTTTGTGCTCACCGGAGACTGCATTTGCCTGGAAGTCAGTGTGTAAACATTGTGAATGCTGCTCAGTTTCTCTAGGTTTCCATTGCCATCGAGACCCCAGTCAGTGCATAGTACGGCCTCCAGCACTGACTCCGAGGAGTGTGAAGAGAATTATGTAACCATGGACTCTAATATGTCCACAGATGAACCAGTATGTAACACACAACTGTCCTATGATTATAAAAAGTTGCATGATTACCTTTTTCTTTAATACTCAAATCACAGATAATCAAAACTATAGAAAAAATTTGCTAAATTGCTGATTTGATTTTTATTGTTTTTTACATCATTATTATATATGAAATCTACAAAGTAGGTTTTAACAACAGATTTACCACAAATACAGAGTTTGCATGAGGCAGACAAAGTTTTCAGGGTTGAACACCATGTAACCCCGACCATGCCAGGCTTTAATAATAGCAGAAATCCCATTTCTTATAGCATACATTAGTGTGAGGAAATAACTGGTTGCTGCAGACGGACTCCTCACCACTTCAACTCTTTTCTTTGCAGTTTCCTCTTGTCCTGCTGCTCTGCTTCCTTTATTCTCTATTTTTGTTCTGTTGCTTTTCAGGTGTTGGGTTCTTTAAAAAATGCTTATTTTGTAAGATCGGTACCCTTACTGTTGTTCAGGAGATCCCTTTTTGTTGTTTGGGCATTGGTTAAAATGGAATCGAGTTCAGGTATTTTAGTTATTCAGTAATGTCTGTGGAGAACAGAATTGGCTGATGTACCCAGATTAGTGTCGGTGCATCAACCATTCACCAATTAACTGATGGGATATCATTCTGTCAACAGGGATCGTTTCTCTTACAGTTTGTGTATTAGATGAACCATTGTCCAGTTTTTTTTCCTGCTGTAACAACTTAACTTTTTCCAACGTTTGCTTTGATATTGTCTCCTGACTTCTTGGTCTTTCATCACTCATATTTATTCCTTTCTCCCTAGTTTCTAATTTATCTGGCTTCTCCAAGCTCTGGCTTCATCCATTTTCTTTTTCCTGCATTTTGTTCTTGACCATCTGCTGTTATTCTCTTTTCTTTTCCTTTGTTTCCGCTTCCTTCTCACTCTGTGTAGAGAGGAGTCCTTCTACTGCACAGTCCCCATCACCCCTGTAAAGAGGGAGGTGGAGGAACTTGACACCATAGAGGAGGTGAGCAGGGTTGCCAGGTTAGACATGCATGGCCTACCCTGTCAGAATGCCAGAGGCTACCAGTTTGGGATGTTATCATTGGATCAGAAATTCAGCAAGTGTTGCTATCACTCCCCAACACCAGTTAGAAACTGTGGCTTGGATACACAGTTTGCAGTTATTTTAGATGTTGTCTACCATCACTTCCCTTACAATTAATGTGTCCTAGTTCTGTCACCATTGTAGTTATAATAACTCCACCCCACTTGTAGTTAGAAATTAACACTATCTATAGGAGTGTTGTCACAATACCAGAAGTTTGACCTTTGGTCTAATTCCAAAGGCCATTATCCGTATATTGTTCATTGTATTGTCAATGAACCAAAGCTTATTTTTACATAAAACTATGGAAAGCACCATAAACCAAATAATATAAACTGCAATCTGAATGATAAAACCTTTTGAAAATTCATATTAAAATATGTAACAATCAGAGTTGCTTGCAGAGTTGTTGTTTTTTTTTCATTGGACAGCTTTGAAGCAACTTTTGGCATGTTGGTTTGGTGCCCATTTTTGTTGGCTCCATCAGTGAAGTGGTGCATCCATGCTTCAGCCAACAAACCTTGCCAGCTTGGTGCCTGTCAGAAATGATTTGTATGTGTGCTCTCTGAAGTTACACGATCTGATATAACCATGTTGGTGTTGTTTCTACAATATCATAATTGTTGATGCTCCAGGATCTTCATCGCAACTGACCAAGCACATTTTTGTAATGGCGAAACTCTGTCCAGGAAAACGGCTGGGAAAATATGCACAGGGGAAAAGTTATCCGTTCTAATGTGGTTAACATTATGAAATGGTCTATTTTAACCAAACCATGTTTTTTTAAACCTAAGCAAATATTTTTGTTGCCTCAAACCTAACCAAACTGTCACAGAAAACTGGAAAAAATAAACAAACAAAAAAGAAAAAAATACGAAATTGATTATTGACCTTCTACAGTATAACAATATGTCCCAAACAGGACACAAACCTGTCTCCAGGTTGAAAGTCTTGTACCTAATCCAGAATTGTGCACTTTGTTGCTTTTTCATCAGTTGCAATGATGGTCCTACAATTAATGTCGTTGGAACAACACTAACACGGCAATATCAGATAAATCCTCTGAAGTTTGTGCTGAATGCTGCTCTTGCTGGCAGGAGATGCTTTGTGAAAGTACCAACTTCTGGTGAATCGAATGTCATTGAAATTTCCTGCCATCTTGGCAAACAAATGTTGGTTATTGTGACAATGCTAGATTGTGTAAAAATATGAGCTATGTTTCAGTGTGACACTGCCACAGTGTTCCTCTTCTGTCAGTAAAAGCATCCTTTCCTGGCTTATGTAGAACGTGAAGCTTAGTGCGCCCATGACGGCGGATGGTGGGAGCAGCCCTATGGTGAAGCCGAAGGGAGACAAGCAGGTGGAGTACCTGGATTTGGATCTTGACCCTGGCAAGTCTACCCCACCTAGGAAGGTAGGAATTTTTTAACCTCCACATCTTGAATCACATGTCAATCGTAAGATTTTGTGCTACATTAATGTACCAACAAAGTGATCTAGCTAAACTGAGGGCTATGCTCTTTGGACAAATTATTTTGTGTGGTTCCTCCTTGGATGACATATTGTAAATAATGCAATGTGAGTTGTAGCTAGCGTGCCTCCCAGATAAGGAGCTTGTGCAAAGAAATAACTATCTAGTACTACTGGGCCCCTGTATTTTTTTTTGGCCAAACCGCCTGCCAATTTGTTCACCATTTGAGGAATTTTAACCAACCTTTTGTTATTCTTTAGATGAAAAGCAACGGAACTGGCATGGCAGCATCAGATGAGCGTGTTGACTACGTGGTTGTGGACCAACAACGGACACAGGCCCTTAAGAGCACCCGGGAGGCCTGGAACGATGGCCGCCAATCCACAGAGACAGACACCCCATCCAAAGGACCCAAGTGACCCTGTGGTCCCAAACGCCAACCCACCCTCCAGACCCCCAAACCACTGGGCCTTTTACACTAGTGTAGGCTGTGGTTTGTGCTTTGGGATGGTCCAGCTATCACGTTCCACCTCAGTGAGATCCTTAGTGTGTAGGGGCCAGTGGAGCTTCATAGCCACTCAACTGTGTTTAGTTTACACTGCTGCACGGCCTAGGACAGCACTGTGTACAGTTGTAGGAAGGGGAGAGAGCCAGGAATAAGCTGTATGCAGAATAAAAGCAGGTGGAATGACTGGACTTGTCATCAGGGTTTGACTTAAGCAGACTCACAAACTTTGAACATTCACTGCCTCCGTTATTGGATTGGTTTTCTTTCTTTTTTTTTCTGTTCACCTTTCATTTGCCGGTGAGCTGATCCAGACTAAACACTTCCTTAAATTATAATGCTGTTTGATGTTGTTTTGGAGTGTAAGTGAAATCACTTGATAACATGATCACGATACTTCGTCAATACAACACTCTGCTAGTTAGCAGAGCTGGTTAGCAGTGTTGATTTTTTTAATTTTTTTTTTTTATATATATATAGTTGGGTTAAGTTTCCATGGGTTCTGATCACAGGTCAGTTTTAAAATCATGGCTAAAACTGACCCCAGTCTGTGTCAAAGGCAAACTTAAAACCCAATCACTAAGATAACCCAGTACGACAGAGTTTCCGAGTTTTATTACTTTTTCTTTCAATGCAAAGGCAGTTGAACTTGTTCGTTTTACATCTAACCAAGTGCTCAATTTAAGCTTTGGATTCACTCAAGGTTTAATCCAGTGAACATGATTCGATTTCCATTTACTTTGTATGTGGAGATGCTTCAATCTGTTATAATGGAAGTGCAAAGACTGTACAAAAGTGTTATGTATATAAACAGGAAAAGTGTCCTTTATTTGTATGGAATATCCAGCGTGTTTGACTCGAAGGTATGTGGATTCTGCAGGGTAGAATCCTGTGCCTGTCTTTGGTGGTATCAGAACTTGTGATTAATGAATGAATTACTGTGAGTTTTTAAAGGAACGTGACAGGTTTTCTATAAGTTATGCAAAGGTATCAAACTTAGGCTAGAGAGAGAGAAAATCAGGTACTCTATAAATGCATACTAATACAACTATCCATTTCTAATTTATTTCTCAAGTTATTTCATCAGGTGGATGTCATGTCCACTTTTAGCTCAGTATTCTTGATTCATATGGAGGAACATTTGCTAAAGTCTGTTAAAATGCTTAATTTTACAAGCGCCGGTCAATTAGTTAAACACGTTCATTGATATTCCTCTTTTCTCTCACTTCTTAGGTTTAATTTATTTCAAATTTAACTGGCATACAGTTTTGGGAAATTGACTGCCTCATGTAGTCAACTTGATACATCTTTTATAGACAGTGCAAAAGTCTTCATGTATGCATTGATCTGTGCTTTACTAACCTGTGAACTCTCACTCAGAAGTCCCAAGCATGTGCTACCACAAGGTAAAATCATTGCTGTACATATTCTGCCATCAATTAGATTAACATGTATCATTTGAAAAATGTGCCTACTAAATCATCTTCATTCTACTTCACTCTTTTCCTTATTGCAGTCTCTTTGTGATATGGTCTGCAAAGCTGATGATGCTTTATCTTTTTTAATGAATCTCGACAGAAAATGTAAATTTTAAAAGTGGACTAAATAAAATCCAACCTCTTATGCATGTGTCGTCTATGATTTCCATCATGATTGGGGAAATTAAAAGGGAAAAGAGAAGATGAAGGAATAGATATGAAGTAAAAATAATCCAGCATCGAAGGTAAAATAATTTCCTGTGCATGGTGAGTGTCCTTTTGTTTCCATTTTCTTTCTGTTCATAAAAAAATTGATACCATTCCTCACACAGGCTTAAACACGTTTTTAATCCCTTGCTTGCTGATGGTTTGGGAGTTATAATGGACAATTTTATGATGACTTGTCAAAAAACTTTGTAGTACTACTCCTTTTAGCATAGCACTTCCCATGTCTTCAGTTGCCTTATATCACACAAAGCTGGCATTTGTGTAGTTCTGACTTCCCTTAAGATTTTTACAAAAGTGTTCTTAGAGCCATACTGTGTAATAAAGTTTTTTTAAATGTCCTCTTAAGTTTTTGACTTCTTCAACTAAAAAAAGACAGCATCACAACAGTAATCCATTATCTTTTCTTTTACAATGCAAAAATAATTAGAATAATAGAAAATATGTCAGAAGAGTAAAAAATAAAAGTATACATGTCATTAAGGTAAATAATAATTTTTGCATTTGTTATAAGTATTATATAATTTATAAAAAAGCCTACAGGAAACAATCGAGGAGTTTTTATGCCACTTCCGGTGGCCATCTTTGTTCAATATGCAATTAAGCCATGACATCCAGAGCTGGTTTAAAATCTTCTAATTTAAATTACATGATGCAGCAAAGGGATTATTGTGTTCATTTCCATAGAAGAAACTATCTTCAAACACTGGTAAGTGTATTTTACTAATTTTGGCGTGCAGCGGTACCATTATCTCATTAATTTCAGTTTTTAATTTGAATTTATCTGTCTTTGAGACGCCTAGCATTAATGTGGCTCCAATGTAAGCTAGCTAACGTCGGTGTAACTTAGAGGTTCAGTTTATTGTCTCTCATGCATTTACATTTCAGACTTCTGTTATCACACAGTCTTGTTTTATACATTTGGGTATCAAGGGAAAGTTTGCTTTTTAATAAATCTTGTCCTGTTGGCTACCGTTAATGAAAAACCATGTGACGCAGCAACATGGCGACCGAGTTCATAAAGCTTCATATAGCCATGTTAGCTATTACTTTTCCCCTTTCAATAGCAGCCATTTTGCCATGAGGTAGTACTTAACGCAGGTGTCACTAATGACGTTAATGAGTGTTATGTTGTATTTAGGTACAGAGCCTTAATTAATACTGTGATTAGTAAGGCCTGTGTTTTTTGTTGTTTTGTTTTGTTTTATTTAATAATACAAGGTCAGCCATCAGACATGAATCAAGTGATTTGGTCCAAGTCTCAAGAAGATCCCAATTCATTTTACAAGTCACGTCACTTTTTCCCTTCCGAGATACTGCAGTCTTACCGAGAGTCTTACCTGCAGTGTATGGTCTGTAAAGAAATATGACAATGAATTGCAATAGTACAATAGTATTATTGATAATCAGTGAGATGAATGTAAACCAAAAATAAGTTCCTTAAAGCTTATTTTTTTTCTTGAATTCTTATAAATCAAAAATGTAAAATACATATGAATATTCCCTCCCCATCACTTTTCAACAGTTAAATATTGACAGCCAGATTATAAAAACAAACAAACAAACAAAAAACTAAACTGAAATCATAAAACAAACTCAGACAATCATTTGAATCATCATGTCATAACTTTGAGGTCCAAGTCGAGTCTCATTTATTTTCTGTCTATTTTCACAATGACTCATGTCCAAATGTGATTTAAAAAAAAAAAAAAAAAAAAAATCAAAAACAGACTGGATAAATTATTGTTTTCAGAATGTCAACACAAATGCGTGACAGTAAAATACAATGTGTGAGACAGCTCTGAGTGTTAGATTTATATTTATTGGAAACAGCAGCTTGATAAGAAAGAACATGTCTGTGCCTGACAACAATCAAAACCTCTCAGTGACAACTTGATCTACTAAGGAAGACAATTAGCCTACATGTAGCTGAAAGTAGGCATGGGAATATATACAAATTTAATGTCATGATTAACCTGGTCAAAATAATTGTTATTCACATTATTATCATCAAGATTTGCTTAAATGTCTTAACATTGCACTACATTTCCCTTACATTTTGTGAAGAAACAAATTTTTTTTTTTAATGTCACAGAAAGGACACAGCTTTTAAGTAACTCTTGTGGATATTCTCGCGTATCCTGATGCATGATTATCTTATGTCCCCATCCCTGGTTGAAACTCTCAAAACAACGTTTTTTGGACCTTGTGAGGAGATTTGATTTGCCAGAAATATCTGGAAAGTTGTTTTCATGGTTAACTTTGCAGATATAGCAGAGGGCTGCAGTATTTCTTCTCTAGTGTGTCACAGAGACTGTTTTCATCCAAGTTTTACTAGGATTCAGTGTATTTTCACCCTTCACCTTACTATTCATACTTTTTGCTACAGTTTTCACGATAGAGCTTTATGCAGCTCATTGTCTTGGGAGTGATGCCCCTAAGCCAAAATCTCAGAATAGCAATTTAAAGCATGAGTCACCTTGAGTTTTACTAAAGCGACCACTAGATGGAGCTGTTGTTTGAAGAACTATGTGGCTCTACTTTGCCTATATGCTTTTCCATTTGCCCACACCCCTTTCAGTGCAGTGACTTCCCTTGACATCCTGTCGTCTGAGGCTCTGCATTGCTGTACCAGCCTAAATTACGCTTGCCGGTTCTTCACCATGAACTTCACAGGCCAAGCTGCTGTTCTCCCAGGTTACTGCAATGAGGCTCTCGACCACCTCAAAAACCACCACCAGATTTTTTTTGTAATTTAGATGTCCTCAGGTAGCTGTTTTAAATATAGTACTGTATACTATCTATGTTTCTTCAAGGGTGCACCAGAAGGGTTATTTGGGGTTATTATGCAACTCTTCTCAGTTTTTTTTAATTTGTCTTAACCAACATTCCCCTAATTTTGGTTCCTAAAGCACCAGATTTCAACACATTTATACAGTGTATGCTTTAATATCTCAACTAATTGGTTAACAGTTTCAGTAACATAAACCTAATTTACCTGTTGGACCACAGACTAAAAAAATGACAGCTTGAGTTTAGCTCAATCTAGAAGTTAGTCTGAGATGTCGCTGTTGGGTAGATATCATAGATACTAGCAAAGCAACGCAGTACATAAAATAAGAATAACACTCAGTAGAATGCATAACTCTGCCCAGGCCCAACAGTCCACTTTAATTCAAAAAAGCCTAATCCAATATCAAATAAATCATATTTAAATCTGCAAGATCCAGATTTATATTTGGATCTGGATCAAATTGTCCTCACTCACAGATACCAGCCATCTAAATACACCAGATTTTTTCATAATTTTTATCTGAGAAATGTTGAAAAACCTCTTGCGATGTTAAATAAAGTAAGAGAAAATTCCTTGATCCGTTCCTTTATCCAGATCCACACCAAAAGTTAATGGGGTCTATTTTGGGCCGAGACCCATCCTCCATCCCAGTTTTGTGGAAATCTGTTCATTAGCTGTTGTGTTATCCTGCTGACAAACCAACTAACGTACAGATAGGTAAGGACAAGCGGAGGTAAAAAGCAGAGCAGAAACAACAGATAAGTTGGACCATCGTGTTTCACTGTATATCTTTACATGTTACTTATGGGCACAGAAGGATAAATGGTTGCAGATTTCACACATCCCCGTAATGCCAATCCATTTTCTGTTTACCAATATTGCAATATGAGTCATGATTTTTGTGGAAATTGAGTGACATTTGCCAGGGTCTCACAACAATGCTTCATTTATAATATTATCTTGTGACACATTTGACCTTCATCAAAAATTGCCACTCCTATGATTTGAACATTGCACTAAACCATATTAGAATTTCAGTAATATTTCAATTAATAGTAGAATAGTTTACTCAATCAACAACAAATATTTTTTGTCACAGATCTAAAAAAACTATTTGATTGATGTATGCCTTGTTTGCAGTGTTATCTATACACTGTACATCCCATTTTAACCTTGATACTGGTGATATATGTCTACACCTACCTTTTATAAGAAGGGAAACAGCACTGAAGCATCACTCCTTCAGTTTGCTAACCATCATAGATTTATGTATTCAGTAAGTCTCTAGTTTACTCAGATGCAACATATGGGCTGACTGTCTTCACAGTCACATTTAATCCCAAAAATCTGTAGTACTCCACATCATGAGATATACTCATCCTACATAAGTCTGTCTTTCACTACACTGACTGCATGTAACCTTTTAATAGCTTTGCAAATAACCTAATTAAAGCTCATACTGGGATGGAATTATAATTATTACTATGACACACAGCAGATTGTGAAACATTGCCATCAGGTGGCTTCATGCTCTGTTCAAATGGAATTTTTAAATTGTTCACGTCACTTTGTCAGATGTGGCTGATGGGCTGACAGGTTAGCATATGGCATTTGACAGTTTTAATTTTATATTGCTGCTTTTTTAGTGTTCACATGAGTGGCTGATTTGCATGCTTGATGTGTGGGAACTAGATTACTGATAATGTCATCATCAAGGCCTATGCCAGGGTTATTTTCATCTAATTCTTGACCATGGGAACCCGAAGAAAATTTCCCCACCTGTGAGCATGTTTTCAAGCCTGCTTATATGAAATGCTTTTTTATAAAATGATACTTTTTTTTATACATGTTGTTATTTTACATTATAATATAAATGAAGAGTCAGATTGAAGGAGATCACTACATCGCTGTTTTGCTGTGAGGTGCCAGAAATGTTTTGTGGACTAAAAAACTTCACACGACTTTCCGTCGGCATGGATAAAATGTAATTTTTGGGTGAACTTTTCCTTTAATGGTGGTCATTTCACCTTCTGTATTTAGATCTTGTTAAGCATGGATGCAGATGTATTTCAACAAATGAAACATTTTAACATTCATTCAGTGAAAAGCTTTAAGCTGTTGTGAGAGAACCATCTTAATCACCATCTGTGTGTCATAGCGAGGGGAATGTTTGAAGTTAAAATACAACTTGAGAGTGCCTTATTTGTTTACACGTATGCCTCTACCTTCACAGTCGTAGCTGTGCGCAGCCTGGGGAGCCTCTATGCAGTATCCTTGGCAGTGTATGAGTAATGGAGCAGGGAGAGCGTCTCTGGCTTCTTAACACAACCAGCAGAATAATTATGAGGCAAGCTCAGAAGCTGTTCCTGGTCAGCAGGGAGCCTGTGAGCTTTATTGGGCCTAGCCAGTCCTTTTGGACCTCTGCCTGGACTGATGGGGGCAGTCTGTAAGATGGCCTCGAGTGCTGTTTTGTGGGGCCAGTTACAGAGGTATACATGTCTAGGGACAGCTGCCGTGTGCTTTGGCCTAAATGTGGGTGGGAACAAAGACATGGGTTCATTATGTCATATAGTATGAAAGCAATTGAAGGAACTGTACTTGATGCTCAAAATAATACATCATGCCTGGTTAATTAACACCATTAGTATGAGTGAAAAGTCAGCACTATAGGCCTCAGTAAATTATGCAGATGCGTGTCATATTAATGGGGAACACACTGTAAGTGTTGAAAATGAGCATTTCTCAAGAGGCATGTTTACCCTAGTAGGCATCATTGGGCTACAGTTAATTGATGAGGTAGTGGCAGCTGCATGTGTCCTCCGCTGCAAGTAGAGTGCAACGGATACCAGTATTTTAGAGTTTACAAAATATAAAAATGACAGATGAAACTATTCACTCTATCATATCACAAACAAGCTTTTTTGATAAAATCTTATCAAAGATACGTACTGAGTGAGACTTTTTACAGCGAGGAAAAAGCAAATATGAAATCACAATGGGACAATTCAGATCTCTCTTTAGTTAGATTGGGCCTGCAACTAGGGCTGCAACCATATGAGATATTCACGGCAGGATAACCATCTGAGAAAATATCCCAGTTTCATGATATACTTCTAAAATTGTTATTATTTTTGTCAGTTACAATGAACCTCGAACGAATGTAAATGGAAGGCTTTTATGAATAAACAAGTGCTTTATTTTTTTGTACAATATCATGTGCTGATATGAATCATGATATAAACTTGAAATATACATTTTTTTACATGGTAATATTCAATACTGTTAATAAGCAAATGTAATTGGTATGATAACTGTCAATTTTCATACTGTGGTATACCTTGGAACTTGCAACCCTAGTTGCAATGGACCATTATTTTCATTATCAATTATTCTGTCAATTATTTACTTGACTAATTGTTTGGTCAATTTATTAATGTCAATAAAATGCTCATTTCAATTCCTGAAAGCCCAAGATGGAAGACTGAAATCTTTGTGGACTGATGGTAGAAGAGTAGGAAACTAGAAAATGTGCACATTTGCACTGTTGGAAAAAGATAATTATGGCCTTTCCATGTAGACAATGACTCAAAACAATTAATTGGTAATCCGAATTGTAGGGATGCACAATATCTTAGTCTGATAAATTACTGGACAAAGAATGGACCCTGTTAACTTTTGGTGTGGATCCAGAAAAAGTGACACATCCAGGAATTTTTTCTCACTGCCTTTAACATTGCGAGGTGGGTTGTCTTTCAACATTTTGTTAATTTCGTAATAATGCATGGATCTATATGATAAGAATAAGGTGTATTTAGGTGGCTAGTATTGGCCTAGTTTATTAGGTACACCAAGATAAAACTAATGCAGTCTACTACAGCAACCCTGAAATTAATCCTACCATCCTGTGGTTATAATCTTCAGTTTTTCTGAGCATTTAAAGTGTTGAATCAACTTCATGGTGTTTTTATGAGCTGTAGTAACTTCCAGGTTTTAACCTTAACTTTTGCTGGCATGCTCTTTGTGTGGGTCTTATTTCTTTTGGCGGGCTGGTGTATATTCTGTTGACTTCACTTTTGATATTTCTGTCTGACTCTCGTTTGAACTCTACTCCAACATACCTGTATCTCTGGAAAAATATCCTGAAACTTGGATGTACTTCTGATCAAATGCATCTCATTTCAGTATTTCCTGGCATCTATAGTTCTGTTTACCGCATCTGGCGCACTCCCTCATCTTCTAATCCTGGCAGCTGGTCTGTCATTCTCTTAACCCTCAACCCACCCAGTCAACCTCTCATCTTGCCCATGTGCCATCTATCTGTCCACTTTTCTTTCTTTCACTACCTCTCCAGCTTTTCCCCTTTCCTCTCTGTTTCAAACCTCTAATCACATTAATTCTAAGCCTGTGCGGGGATGAATCTCAAACAACTTGCAACATAACATGGGCGTGCAGATACACCAGACAAAATCAATTCCTCCTCCTTGTCCAGCTCTTCAAGTCAGCCATACAGCAATATCCTCTTGACCACTATCCCCCCAAAGCACCTGCAAAAATACACCTGCGGTTTAACAAAATCAAGTAGTGAACAAGACTTGTTAACTAAGATGTTAAGCACAGGGTTGTGTAAATCTGTTTAAATATTCAAGATTCAGTAGTCCATCCTTGTCGGAGCAGATACAGATTGTACTGTACACGAAGAAAGAGCACATTTTCTAGTTATGTTTTCTGTATATTTCTAGATCAAAGGCACCCTCCTCTCCCCGGTCAAGTCCCTATCACTCAGCAAGTACTTGGCCTCACCTGCCTGCCTGTGCCCTGTCTTTGACATTATACTGTGGATCCCACTTCCTGGCGATGAGCCAGATGAGAAAAAAAGTGAGTGATTTCACACACACACCCCTCCCCCCCTTCTCCCTTGCTCTCTCACTCTCACCAAAGCTTGCTCTAATCAGATTTAACGCAGGCTTGAGGATTGAGTTTTTGTGTGCGACTGCGATGTCATCAGTAGAGATTTGGAGCAGTAAAACCATTACTGTATTGGAAAGAGTGGTAATTGTATTTAGAAAGCAGGATTCAATGGGGAATCATAATTCAGCTTATGATTTGCGTCATTTTCCACTCCACAGTTTCACTGCATTTATTGCACATTTGCACAGGTCCATTAACTGAGCTGATGATTATTATATTACCAAGGATATAACTGCACAATTCCATTGCTCCAGATACTAACTTTATGTTGTATAACGAGGTGCTATTAATTTTTAATAGCTTAAGAAATTTGCCTGAAGATAATTCTAAATTTATTCCTCCTGATGATGCACTATAATGCTTACGCTAACATCAGTCACCCCATCCACAATAGGACTAAATGTTGCTCAACAATTCAATGATTTATCAATTGGATTTTCCTAATAGTAAGCATTGTAGATTATATGCTTCTCTGGGATGACTCAAATGAGAAGTTAATATTAGAGTAGTATTTATTGGGGGAAGAAGGGAACCTCAGTTGTGCATGCTAAGATCTTAATCTTTGATAATGCTGCTGCCTGAAGATAGCATGGGCTTGTTTGCCTCCAGAGCCCTCACTGTGAGAGTTTCTTGACTCAAATACAGATTGGCTCCTTGTGTCTGGTCTTGGATGTGTCTGGATGTATCTGGATTTGTTTCTGCCTGTGTCTTCACTTTTTGTTTTTTAGTGTGTCAGCTGTGCGTCTGTGGAGCTGGTTGTCTTACACAGCATCCTGGAGATCGCCAGGCTGACACAGTGTCCGCGGGCTTGTGGCACATTATTGTCAGGAAAAATTGGAGTCAGGGAAGTTATTAAGTTATTGAAAAGGCTTGTTGACTATAAGCACCTAAGAAGTAGCAGTAGTTCTCCAATTTTAATCTGAATGTGACTTAAAAAAACAGGAAGTTACAATATCAAAGTTGAGTCTTTCATTAAGCATCCACAGAAATCTTATTTTCATTTTGACAACATCCAAACATGAGATAACCTTAAATATAGTCTATTAATGCACATACTAAGTAGGTCTATAATTTAACTTATCTATGGTGAGCAACTTACATCATCAATCGCAATGTTCGGACAGAACATCAGGGATATGTAATGTTTGGAGAAGGAGAGGCTGAAGTAGATAGTGAGAGGGTCCAGCTCCAGCTGCAAGAAGTAGCCTAACCGTTTTGCAAAATCCATAGCTTTCTGTGCAAAATTATTGAACCAGCCTTGAGGGAATGAGCGCTGCCTATGCAAGAGTTTTCTGTGGTCGATACCCAGGGACATCATAAACAAGCTTGATGGGGTAAAGAGTTGAGAGAGAGATATACAGACAGAGAGAGAGAGATAAAATATAGTTGATATGTAGTTAATAGCGAAAGGCTAGATTAAAGTGGGCAGATTGAACGGGAGCAGAGAGGTTTTGTTGCGCCTGTTTATGTGGGACAATTTACTTTTCAGGGTTGTTTCAAAGAATAAATTGATATTTCTTAACAAATGTGTGAGCATAACCATGTCAGATTCAATATGAATATCATGAAATTAGACAAGAAAATAAATAACAATACTGAAAATTAAAAACAAATTTTACTTTTCTAGATGCTTACAGTTATATAAGACCCTAAATTCCTTGATTAGCAGGCTATTGTGGATTTGGGTTTTCAGTGGCTTTAATGTTCCCATTGGTACTGAGACTTGTCATTGTTGCTCAGTCTCAAGGTAAATTCATTATATATTGATCATTTAGATGCTATTTATGCAGATTACTGAATCAATTAATGTGAATAAGCTGTAGGGATGGAACTGTACTGGCTTTTGTGAGATACTGTCTGTAATGAGCTGAAAGCTGTATTACACTGCAACATCCTAGCACTTATATGCATTGTAGATCATTAGTGCTGTGATTAGGTAACAGCACTCCGCGATGTGGCAATTCCTGTTGACACCTCATCAGATATAAGTTGCCTGAAGTGTTTTTAACGATGCCTTGCTGGTGCCGTGTTTTCCCAGTGAAAACAGCTATCCATCTGTGTAATAGGCCTTGTCAAAAGTTTACTGAGAATCAGCAATTCACTTTAAGACCGGGCTGCATTTGCCATCGAAAGGAGCTCTGATAAGCTGTAAGAGCCCATTGAGGCAGTGAGCAGGCTTTGATGCATCGTGATATCTTGACAGTTGATGTCCCCTTCTCATTGGGTTTCCTTTGTTAAGACTCAAAACTTTCCATTGTGTGTTATCTGCACACATTCTTCCTCCTCAATGCCATATATTTACAAATATGAGCTGAATGCAGTTATATCTTAATTATTAGCTCTAAGCGCTCTAAGTAACTTGCTGCTTCATTAAATAGCCTCAAAAATAAACAGTTTCTAGTCATAATTTCCTCCCATTGGAGTTTGAGATCATTATCTGCCTTTTTAAGTTCAGACATTGATCTTGTTCACAGCTGAATTGTTAAGATATTCAGAGAATTTCAGCTTTCTGCTGCATTATAGTCCTTCTGTTATACCCGCGACATCTTAAAGAACTTCTTTAAGTAACCGCTTGGGTCCTGTTGGTAAGGGGAACACAAAGCAATTGGGGGAACAAACTTCGACTATGTTCGCTCTTGTTCTACTTCGGTTTCTATCACTTTCCCTCTTTGCCTTATTTGCCTCCTCCATCAGTGGGTTCTTTTTCTTTTGCAGTTTAGAGTTTCCACAGTTATTCAGTTGTTCCACTGTTACCTGGGGATAGTGACCAGGCAAAACAATGCCACTTACTATTGTGGTTGCACAACGGCAGACGTGGTTCCTTTGTGCTGTACTTCAACCCTAATTTTTCTGGGAAAATTCCTGCCTGGTGACAGGTCCGAATAGCATATGAAAGTGTGGCTTACAGGGGACCAATCTCTTTGCGGATGTTGTCATTTTTCTACAGCCATTACACTGTGCAATCAGTATTTACTTCAGAATGATAAGATAAAGCAAAACAGTGCCAATGTAAACTGCTTAAATGAAGACTACCACAAGACAAGACTAGACAAATAAATGCAAGCAAAACAAATTGGTATATTGCGTTGTAGGTTTAGGTGTGTGTGTGTGTGTGTGTATGTGCGTGTGTGTGTGTGTGTGTGTGTGTGTGTGTCCATTGTTGACAGTATATTTTTTGTTTCACACATAATGTCAATCCTGCCATGTCTCTCTCTCTAGTATACTGTTGCATCACAAAAAAAAAAAAAAAAAAAAAATTGAATGAAGACTAACTTTTGGAGGTGCAGCACTCGCAAACAACTCATTGATAAAATCAAAGCCTGGCCTTTTGTGTACCTGCAGAGTTTACAGGAAGAAAAGCCAAGGCTAAAAAGAAAAAAACTGCTTGTTCAAACCTTTGTCCAGCTCTAGATTGCAATCTATGGACATATATGAAGTGGACACAAATATATTGCGTTATTGATTTGTCTAGCCTTGAAATAAAAGCTAATAAAAAATGAACAATTGTGTGCACATTGTACTTAAGACATATAGAAATTGCTTCTTTTATACGTTATACTACTATCTCCTGCTTACCTGTGTTGAGAAACTGAAAAGAAAACATAGCTGATGCACTGTGGATATCCATTTGGAAAATTAGCTGCACACATCACTATGGCACTTTGAAGATGGCAAAAAACAAGCCTCAGTCAACAAATGTGTTGGACCTCTTGCTGTGCACTTTGTTAAATCTTGTGTCCAGAATTGCAGAGTGCAGGTTAGAACAGTTTGGAATTAAGAGCACATTGTCACAAGGTGTGATACGAGCTGATTAGCTTTAATCATGGTAAGCTGTCTTTGAGCTGAGTACAGATCTTGTTGGCATTGTTTTTCATATAATGAGTGGGCTCTGACCTTGAACCTTATGTAAAGTCTCTATGCTGATTGGATATGCCCCGCTCTGACACAATAAATCACAATATACCCCAGTGCTGCCTCACAAAAATGTAAGCGTAATATTCTTATCTTGAAAAGTGAACCAGTATCTGATGACTTTTTTTCAAAGAGGACATTTTGACATGTCCCAGTAGGAAAAGCACAGGTGTAAATAATAAAATTAATGAATGAATGAATTCTATATAAGCTTACTTCAGTAAACAGAGTTAATAATATCAGATATCAGAATCACTTGCGTTTTTCCTACTGTGTCATTCTGAATAAGTAAGGCATAAAGGTACTTGGTTTGGGCTAATCAAATGTGTTGAGGTGTTGGAATTGGTCTGCAGTAGATTAAAAAAAAAAATTTGATTAATAAATTAGTTGTTCAGTTACAATTTTAATAAATTGATCAATCATTAAAGTATTTTTCAATGCCTAGCATTCTGTTTTTCAAGCTTCTTAAGTGTGAGGCATTGCTGCTGTATCTTAATCTTATTTGATAGTTAACTGAATATTTTTGGGTTTTATCCTGTTGGACTAAACAAGCTATTTAAGGATGTCACCTTGGGCTCCCAGTTAGGGCTGTCAATTTTTCAAAAAAATCAAGTTCGAACAAATTTGAAATGACACGCAATTTATTCGAATGTATTCGAATAGCCCCCCCCCCCCCCCCCCCCCCCCCGCGTGCGCGCGACAACACACAACATTATTTTTTATTATTGTATTCAGGCAGACGAGGTTGTACACTTGACGTCGCTCCGGCAGCTCCGCTCGTCTGTGCCTGTGGTGCCTCGGTCTCCGCTGCCGCAAGCTAGCAGGTAGCAGATTTATTGTCGTTGTAGAGAAAGACAGCTGCTTTGTACAAAGTCGACAGACAGCTTAGGTGTCGTGATTGTCCGCTCAGGACCGCTTTGCTTGCTAGTATCGTAGCAAACAACATAATATTACTAGCTGAATTGATAGGTCGAGGGTTAATAGGGCGTGCAATAGGTCAAGCTGATAGTGAATTTTTTGAGCGCCCTCTGCTGGATCACAAGGCGAACTACTTCAAACGGTCTGTTGCGCTTATAGACTGTAAATCTTGAATTCGAACAGGTCATTACATTCGAATACGAACTTTTCCCCCCACATTCGAACGAATATTCGAATTTCGAATAAAAAGTGACAGCCCTACTCCCAGTATATTATAATGGGCATTGTTCAATATGTTTCTCAATATGAATGATTAAACAATATAAATACTTGGCAGATTCTTTGATAATCAAAATAATCATAATGCGTTTCCCGTTTGATTCATCTCAAGGAAAGGTGAAATTTTCGTAGTGAATGTGTGTTTACCCTTTTGTAACTTTCAACTCCTGTGTATTTCTTGCACTGTAATAATGTGACCTCATGTTCAGAATGTTATAAAACAGAAAAACAAGTATAAAAAAGATAAAAGAACAACAAGAATGGCATTGGTATACAAAATATTTAATGTGCTGTTTGAAAAGTGATGGGGTCAATTAGCTTACAAACAAAAACAAAAGCATGAATTACATGAAGTAACCATAAACTAAAATCTCTCCTCACAACTGCAAATTAGCAATGTGATTGATGTAGGTGGTGTTAGACAGTAGCGTTCCAGCTACTTTGTGATGCAGCTGCAACATCTGCTCAGTTGAGACTGCTTTCCTTGCACTGAAGATGCAAAATTGAGATCAAGTGATACAACACTTGGAATTAAGTTAGCTCAGAATAGAGGTGGAAATAGCCCATTTTTGCTACATTGATGTTGTCCTTAGAGAAGTGTTGACTTCTATAAGCAGGAAATGGTTCAATATTATATGAAAAGCCAAAGGGAAGTGGACAGTGAACAACTCTATGCACCCTTGAAACACAGACCTTTGAGACGTACTCAAAAACCTTTATACATACACCTACGAAATGCTGTCACACTCAGTAGAAAATTTAATTCAGTGCCACTGGAATTTAAATAGCATACAGACATAATAATTAGTTTCAGCTAAAATTGAAAAGGTGGATGGTAATAAGTACAAAATTACTTGTTTCTTTGTAAAGCTGATGTAAGCATTGTTGTTTTAGCTCACCTCCTGTCCGTTTTACAGTTAGCAATCTCCTCCCTACACCCCCACACTTCCACCACTCCTTTCCCTTTATTTTTTTTCTTCATTTCTTTCTTTTCAATGCCATCACTTGGCCTGGTTGGTAGTATAAGTTGTCACTGGGAGCACTGGAATTGGTGGCTTTTCCTATTCTACCATTGCTGGTGTAGGTACCAGAACAGGAGGATCCTGCTCTCTGTGTGTTCACTGAGCAGACAGTCTGCCTCTTTCTGGAGTTCTCTGTCCTGAGTGGATAAAGTGGGCAGGGATGCCACAAAATTTCTTCTCTTTTTTACTGCATGAGCAGGAGGAAGAGAGACATGGTTTACTGACCAGACAGTCTATAACAATTATTATTGTTGGAATGCAGAGCTACTTAACACTCATTTTAATAAGAATATAATTCTTACAGCATCTTTAAATGAATTAATTAAAATTGATAAAAAAAATGTTCAACCTACTGACTACTACTAACTACTACTAGTGACAGCTGTATAAAAATAAGGAAAAGTGCAATATGTAAGAATTTTAGATACCAGTGATCCACAGAATGTAAAAAAAAAATATGATGACATCTATATATTGTGTTGCAGAGAAATCTTCTGAAGTAAGCATGCTATCCAGCTGCGCTAGCAGTGTAAACACCAACACTCCTCTGGTGCTCCAAGCTCCCAGTCCAAACTGCTAGATGCATGGCTACCTTAGCTAATTAACTAACAGCAGCCACAGTTAGCAGCAGTTAGCGGTCACTCTGATGATATGTTGACCCCTATTTGTTTGAGTATGACTTCAACAGCTGGCCAATTATTTTATGTTGCACCTTTTAAGGTAAAAGTTATTTTGTTATATTTTTTCGTTTAGTCCAAATTATTGTGTTGAAAGTGGCGGTTTTGTCCAGTACAAAAGGGTTAGGGTTGTGTCTATGTGTATATTTTATTCCATATGGTATTAACATCGTACACAGTATGTGTATGATGTATGTGTGTATGTTTGTGTGCAGGCTTCTATCCAGTGTCCAGCCATTTTAGGTTATCAGAACGAGGGAGAGGGGGCTCAAAGAAAGGGGTACATTAGTTTATAGAGTAAAAATAAATCACATCATACAGAACTGGATCTTTTCTGAAGTTATAGGCTCCCACAACAAAAGCAGTTTAACACACACAATATGAATAGCAGTGAAACATCAGGACAGGAATATGTTTAGGGATACATTTTATGTGTCCCTGGCTTGGCACGCTGAAATGCCTTTTAAAATTGGAGTCTGTCCAGTTGTCAGTGACAATGACGCTGATTTATTGGAGCAGAGGGAAGAGAAGCAGGACAGCGGCTATGTTTCCCTCTAAAGCTTTCCATTTGGTAAATGATGCTTAGGTGTTCACTTTCTTTGTTGACAGGGGCCTGAAGCACAGTTGCATCTGCATTAATGCAGAGTGGGTACCGTGACACTTTTGGCCGGATGCTCTCCTAATAATGAAAACGTCTTTGGTTTTTAATGAATAATCAGGTCTTCACAAACAGCTGATTTAAAGGTGTTTGAATTAATGTGCTGTTATGATATTGGTCCTCCATTAAGGAAGAAGTGACACTCCCAATATTGTGTTTTTCATACTAAATGCTTTTCATAGCCTGTTGCTGAGGCACAAAAAGGCAAACATTAGAAAGTTTAATTGTTCTTCTAGCTGTTCTTTATCCCGAATAATTACCACGGTTTATTCTAAGCACATTAACGTATTTTGCTGTCGTCATTGTTGCTCAGAGGTTACAGTTCACAGGGTAAAGAAAAAAGTCAAACCATAATGTATAGTAATTTGTTTAACTGAAGGGAGAATTGTCATTTTAATATTTTATTCAGAAGGTTGCTTGTTATCTTGCATGCTACAACAGATTTTCAGATCAATTTGCTGTTGCTGCTGTTAATGCAAAACTCTTTCTTAGTACTTAACCTTGGTTTTGGTAAATGTATCAAAGCACATTTCCATCACATCCAACAAGATATTTGTCGTAGTTGCAAATAGTTTCTCCTTTAAGGCACAGTCAAGTACTGTTTTTGCTCACAAATGCACTATAATTGTATTTGCTTTGTCGTTCTTTGTCTTGGTCCAATCCATAAATGTTCAGACTCTCAAGGATCAGTGGTGGGATTCCCCCAGTTGCACAGAATTATTCAGCATTTCATTTGTTTTGACATGTTCTCCAGTTAGAGGCTGTGTTGATCATTCCCGCTGTTCATATTTAACATAGAAAGGCTTCAGGAGGATCACCCCCTGCTTATAATCTGTTGGTTGCTAAATATCTGTTTGTTAGATACAATTTGAAAACCAAATTATCTGTTTTATTTTATTATCGTTGATTACTGCCAATTACAGATTTTTACTGGTCATTATAAGAACTTGTTTATATATCGACATCAAGTATTAACAATAAAAACTGTAATTTGAATGGTTTGTAATGTTGAGTAAGACCACACCACGAACAACAAATTGATATTAAATATTTAATATACAATTTGGTTGCTAGAATGCATATAGAATATGAGCACATCACTACAAGACAACTGGGAAAACAATTGAAACCATGACTGAGGCCTATTGTTGAATCCAGATTAAGTGTGGGTATTGACAAAGGGTAGTTATAGTTTGTAGAATCTAATTAAAATTAGAAAAGTAAAGTTGAAAAACATACATTTTCTTACAAGGAATGGTAGGGGGTAGCAGTAGTAGAAATAGTGTTATTTAGTACAAATACTTTATTTGATGATTAAAGTTGCATTGGCAAACATCAAAAAAGACTGTACATAACAGGCCAATAAAAGACTACATTTGGGCTGCAAAATCATTCGAAAAATATAGTGTAATATGTAAGATCAAGTACAGTATCAAAATATCCAAGAAGCTGCAACTTTTGGATAAAGGTAAAATGTATGGCAAAACAGCATTATAAGGAAGTTACTATAAAGCTGCAGAGATGCCCTGCCCTAGTAGAGTACTAAGGTAGCATCATTCAAATACCACGTGATTATGTTGACAGCACTTAATTGAAAATTGTTTTTACATTGTGTGCCTGCTCTGCTGCCAAACATCTGTGAGTCAGTGGAGTTACACATCTCATAACCCACAGTTTGATTTAAATATCTGTTGGAAGGACTATAAAAATCAATGTGAAAACAGTACAGACATCCTCCTAATACATTAAACATATCATTCTGGCAAACTATGTATCAAACTATGCACAGTTCGTAGAGGGGTAAGTACATGCTTATGTGTAGTTTGTTTAAAAGAAAGTAAAACTTAGATGACCCTCAGGAGATAGCAGAGGTGGTAAGCTGTCCACATCCTGATGCATTTCCTCTTGTGAATGGTTTAGTTTGTAGTCCAAACAACAGCCAATCAGCCGTGCTTGCTCATTTGGTCCTATGCCAGTGCTTTTTTTTTAAGCTGCAGCATTGCCACTTTGTTATTGCCGTCTGGATCCCACACTGCCCTCTGGGACCTACCCAGGCATTTTACAACCTGCTAGACCAGCCCTGGCCACTGCTGGCCACAGCCTCAAACCATTTAATACATAGCTTCACAGCTGCCGCTTGCGGTCCAACTTTGTTCCCTGCTTCCACCGTCTCTACACTGACCTTTTTCTGGAGGTGGTTTTTCCTCAAATTTCTGAAGAGGGAGGGGGATTCCGGCTGTCGTGCTGTGACTGCAGCAGCCGTTCTCAGAATCTCTTGATGAAGCTCCAGTAAACAAACAGAGAGGCTGCACAGAGGCTTTTTCAGAGCTGTTATTGGCTGTGCCATGGCAGTGCTGTCTCTTCACTTCTGTCCTCTTTTCTTCCTTATGTGTACAGACAAATAAGGATGATGGACTGGGATGCTGACAGAAGTGACTAAGGCTCTCATGTTAAGGCTTTCTTTTATAACAGGTAAGACACACTGCTGAGAATTATTGGTGCATCAGCTTTTCTATGTCCATACCAGAGATATCATTTGTGAAGATGTATTAAAATGTATGCAAACGTGCATGCAAACAATTTGAAACAGTGTCAGGGACACTTTTGAGAGGTGTTTCATATTTCATCATTTACGAGTTGATTTCTATCGGTGAGAAAGTCAGCAATTTAATAAGTTAATTTACGGATCAGTTTTGCATACAGGTGGTGAAATATTATTCTGTTTTCTAAGTTAATGTCATTGATTGATAAACTGTAAGAAATCAAAAGCTTGACAAAATTAATTTATTGTTTTGTAGTTGTATGAAACCTTCAGTAAAAAATGTTCACAGAATTGGTGTGGTGAATGTCTGCCTTTTGTTGTCTATAGCTAACGAAAATCAATGAGAACGGCAATTCAAGTGGAATTGAAATTTCATGTAGCTTTTGTCGCCTACATACTGTACGACTTTCAAAGTTGTCAGATTGCTGTGCTGATCACATTTTACAACTCTTGGGAGTGAAAAATTGAAAATCAGAGCTAAAACTGTATAACTCAGCATAGTAAGCACATCTGGGCAGTCAAAGATAGAGTCCACCTGCGTAGATTAAAGGTAAGTTTTAACAGTAACAGTTTTAAGATCAGTTTCTTGACTAATCACAGACCTTAGTATACAAGCCGAGGCAGCACATTTCAAGCATATTTGATGCAATCTGCTGTAGTTTCAAAGTCTCTATTTTATAAACAGATGATTGCAATTTGTTTTGTCAGCTCAGCCAATATGTTCTAACTGCCAACCTGCTTTCTACTGAACATCGGAAAGCACTCAAGTAGAAAAGAGGCCTAGTTTTTATTCTAGTTGTTATTTCAATCATTGTTACGCCATAATACATGTTTACATGCATGCCTGCATAACCACATGCCCAATGAGTTTCTCTCACACGTCTACACATACACACAGTTACATATTCTGTTGAAGTAAATGGGTTCATGTGACAGTAACTGAAGCTAGCGTAGCTTGCAGCTCAGGTTCAGGCCACCACTGACATACATGCTCCAAGTGCAGAGGAGGCTATCTGAGGTGAGCAAACCCAGAGCATTTGTACAGTTGCACAATTGCTATCTAATTTAGAGCCCCTGCTTTTTAAGCCTGGTGCGTCCAAATGGCTGTCTAGCTGAGATGAACTGCTCCTTCTAGATGAGATAAAGCACACTCAGTGTTCTCCAGTAAGATAGATGAGCACATTTGCATGCCGGGCTGTCAGTTTCAGCGCTGCCAAGCCTCCTTCTTCCTTAATTTCTTTTTAGGCTGCTTTTCTCTCTGCATTTTCCAACGTCTGGCTCTGAAAAGGGAGTACTACATAAATTACTAGTAGTTAGGGGATGCCATGATGTCTAATGTATTATTCACAGTTGACTGACAATGGTCCTTAATTTTTTCCGCTTTAAATGTGACTGTAGTGAGTAAAGTGGAGAGGGAGCCCATGCAAATAACACAATGGATTGTGGCTGATGAATAGGCCATGATAGTAGGTTTTCCAGGCAGTTAAGCTAGCAGTTAATTCTGACAGAAATGACATATGCTGTCTTTCAGAGTTGGAATCTTCATCATGTTCAGGCCTCATTACTGGAAATGAGATTTGTGATTGTCTGTGGACAAATAGAATTTATATTAATAATATCTGAATGTGATATACTGTATGTATTGTAACTTTTAAATTTGAGGTTTATCGTGGGTAAAGACCTTGTACTTACTGTAATAACAACATATGCAGACTGGAGAAATTAAAGAAAACGACAGTCTTAACTATTACATTATGCAATCTTATGCACACAGTCATAAAAAGCAAAATGTTTTTGTTTAACCAAGAAAGCCTTGCTGAGAATTAAAATCTATTTTTCAAAGGTAAACCAGCAAAGATATGCAACAACAACAGTAACAGAGATATGACAAAATATGCCATTAAATCAAAAATAAGCTGAAGTTTGATGACAAAATTGAGAAAAAATATTTGGAATAATATCTTATAAAAAGCTTCATGTTAACCCCCCACCAAAAAGCACTTAAAACCACCCAAGTGCTTTCTTAAACCATAAAATTACTAAACGCCGACCCCCAAAACCTTATGAGACTAACAATAAGAGTCTAAAATACCACAAAACACTGGCAGATTGTATTTAGCTCTCTTTTCATGCCTCTCTTGTGTTTTTATGATGTTATGTATTATGATTTTATTGTTCTCTAAGCAGCACCTCATATCTCACAACATGTCCATAAGGGTTCTTCAGCTCACAGCTAAGCTGACCTCTGTATAATACTGTACATCTACTAAACATGCAGCCGGTGGACAACATTTTAAACAATAATTACAGATTAATGAAGCTCGTTATGTTTGGTCTTTGTTTTCTGTCTTTATCTGTACTATACTCTGATTTTATTGCACAGCAATTAGGTAGCAAACTGGCAATGAAAACTAGGTCTATTAGTGAATAGACAATTAATTAACTGTTATTAATATTTAATATTCGAAAATTGTCTACAAATTATCAATATTAATGTATACAGTCTATTTAAATTGAAAAAGTAGTTCTAAATGTTTTTCTTTTTTCTGACTTGTCATCATGCATTCAGTTTCAATCGTAAATGGAGCACTCTGTGTCACTGATCAGTTTGGAAGCCAGAGGGAAATATTTATGATGGAATTAGATTATTCTTTTTTCCCTCCTCAAACTTGAAAACAGAAGTTGCTGCATGAATTTGTCAGAGATGAAATTACAACTGACTTTCAACATCTGCGACAGCCATCTGTGGCATTCCAGAGGTAGCCTTTTCTGTTTCGTTCTCCATATGCTTTGACTCTTACGAGATGAGTCGTTGGGAGTCTGAATGCAAGTCTTGTGTTGTAATGGAAACCTAACGACGTCTCCTGAGCTCTCGGCTCACATTGACAATGACTAACATAGTTTCTGTTGATCACAGGCTTAAGTCCCATTGGAGAGCACTGCCTACTAATTCTCATGAATACTCATAAGTTTTAATTCAGAGAACTACAAGAACTGGCTCTCTGGTCCATAAACCTCCAGGTGTATCATAAAGGAATGGTTAAAAATAGATTTTTTTATTACAGACTCAAACTATTCTTTGGAGACAGTGTGGCGTGTTGGTGTCAGACGACTGTTGGTTTTTCAGCTATTCAGGCGATAAGTGAATAGTGTATATTTTTGCCATATGACAGTAAGTTAAGAGAATGAGAGGCATATTATGACTCCCCGTGGATTTAACTTTGATTTGAGTTTGCGGTATGGTGTGCAAGTAGCGCTACCCCTCCAGGGAGAGATGGGGCATAGGAAAATGTTGAGAGATTAGTTTTACATTGAAAGAGCCGCAAAACCACTCATTATTCATTCTTGCTCCTGTCAATGTGACGTATTACTGTCTCTTCCAGTCTTGACACGCTCTTACCAAATCCACAAGGGGCCTTTCGTTTAACTGCTGTTCCCTTCACGATGCTGTTAAATGGCTCATTAGTAAGGCTAAGGTGTCATGTACTGAAGGACAAATGTATTGGCTCTGCCGCTTCACCTGTTCTGTCATATACATAAAGAATGGAGAGCGGAGATTAGTGCCGTCTATGTAGCTCAAAAAGTCAGTTGGCTCTGAAACCTGGGAAGTGACACATCGAAAAGATTTTAATTTCCTTGTGACTGTAATTAAATAATTGTGTTTGATGAGGATGTCAGAGGTATCTTGCTGGATTGATCTTGCTTGATCCATGCATAAACATTTAGTGTCCATTCCTATTGTCAAGGTCAACCAGAGAGTCAGATATAGATACATAAACACATATAATGACCTTGGTTATTCTACATTATCCAACTTTATGATGCATGTGTCTCACGTAGGTTGAATTATGCTACAGGGATATGGGGCTTTAAAGAATCTAAAATTGCACACTGTACAGAATACAGAATTGAACTATATGAGGTTTTCTGAGGTTCATAAATTGCTTCTATGCTGGCAATTCAGTGAGACATGGGCTGCATACCAGGGTCAGTAAAACATAAATGTGAAATGATCTGACTGCAGAATCAAAAAAGCTGAGGAGAGATTAAGCAAGCGGGTGTTTAACTCACATGGTTCCCTGTTGATTTAAGAGTTTTACTCAATATTTAAGAAGGATGATATGTTGTTTCTCTACAGGAAATATATATAATCCTCAATTAAAATCAGCTTTTTTCAGTCGGGGAAAAAGGAGTTTATAATACTAAATACATGAGGATGTTTTTAAATTTGCTCACTCCATCTCCAAAGCCTGCAAAGAAGCCTTGACTATTTAAAGGGGCTTTATCTTAAAAATGTTGCAATTTACATGGATAAATAATTTTTGTTTTGGTCATGCGTGACTTGATTGTACCTTGACGTAAAAATGAAACCCACCCGTCTCTCTCGGTTGCCTATACAAGCCTGTGGACAATTTGTATTAGTGGTTTCATGCTGCTGGACTGTGGATTTCTTTGCTAAGGACTCAAGTCGGATTTTCCATGACAGTCCAAACGATGTAACTTTTGTCTGTTCTTGAGTGTCTCGCCTCAGTCTCTCTCTCCAGCAACAGCAGCTAATGTTAGAGTAGAAATGGAGTCTGGAGACACACAGAAGTTCTAGAGAGCCCCATTAAGAGTTTTACTAAATATTTGAGTAGGCTGATATGTTGTTTATCTACAGGAATAAAATATATAAACTCCAATTTAATTAAGGTTTTTTCAAGTGTGGAAGAATTGGGTTATTATACTAAACAAAATAAGATTATGGCCTTTACATCATTCTTCTATAGAAGCCAAAGATCTTGGTTGGCACTGTACTGTATATTTAAGAGCAAAACCCCTGCAAGCTTTTGGAAAAGTGGAAACTATATCAAGTGTATAAACTTCTCATGAAATGTTCTCAATCAAAAATGTGAATGTGTTTGAGTTTACTCTCTCTGTCTCAAAAGCCTACAAGGACGTCAAATACAGACTATGTAATTAGTGTTCATTGTTAATTCTCCAGTCTTCTAATTGTCCGTTACAAAACCTTTTCTTTTGAAAATGTATATTCATCAGGATCTGGCTTTCATTAATTTGTGTTGTTTTTATTGGTTTTGCTTATTTTGTAAGCCAGTGTGGGCTGGGCGTAATTGTATGCATGACACAATCGTGAAAATGAATTTCATTCAATCATGTTGTGTTAAATATGGATTCACATTGACGCCTATGAAAAGTGGCCCAGTGTGTCGACTTTGTTTTTGGGTGCCAGCTGTTCCATAAACAAAAACCTGTGGGAATGTATTCCTAATTGAAATTCTGTCAGGTACAGCACTATCACTGAATGGATCTGCAATGCAAAACACTTTCCATGGCATGTTTGTCTTTGGAAATGGGAAGTTGTTACAAAACTTTGCGCACGTCCTTTTTCCTGCTTTATTCCCCATCCCATTATTTGTGTCTTACTCGCTCTCTCTCTCTCTCTCTCTCTCCCCCTTTCTCTCTTTGTCTCTGTACGTCAGACCATTCTATTCCTGTCGTTCTTCTCTTCTCTGCTATCAGTTTAGAGGAAGAAATAGATTGTCTCCTTGCACCCGTAATCAATTTGTGTCAGCACACCAGGTTTCTCTCTGGAAGTGCTAGTGCTGGGTGCACACTTGGTATTCACGAAATGAAATAATGGGCCACCATAAATTCTGTAGAGAGCCGCTGTCTGTTTCACTTATGTTTAGGGTGATCTCCACAAGATAACTCTTGATAGCATCTTCTATAGTGGCACCCGTGCGCCTTTGTGACTTCCCTCGTCTTACACTGCAGTTTTCAAACCCTTATGTTACTGGTGGTCTGTCGACAGTCAACAACTGGCAGCGTGTGACATCTGTGCATTTCAGTTCAGTAACATTGTGGCTTTCTAATACAACAGGGATATTAAAAAGCATCTTTTCTTCATATGTGACGTCAATACTAGTTGAAGTCCTTTGATAATCTGCAGTTTTAAATATTGCATTTCCTTCTCAGCAGTTAACTACCGTCACAACAGCCTCAACATCACATGATATTTCCTACCACATACTGTGATATTTCTGAGCACTCTAAATATAGTAGTTTTTTCATTTTTTTTTACCCTGAGGCAGAAAAGCATCTAGGTAGACACATAGCCCCACTTTCACTTAGTCATTGAAATTCATGAGGAGAGGGGTAAAAAACAAGGCTAATTTTTCAAGAGCAGGTTCACAAGCACCAGGTCATTTGTAAAACCTGTTCTGATGAATACACATGAAATAAATGTTAACTCTGCTGACAGGCTATTAATAAAAGGCCTTACTGTTTGATTTAGAGGCAAGGCGAGGGTATTTGCCAAGGGAGGTGGGAATGCTATAAGTGGGCACAGAGAGCAGAAGCCTTATCTCAGGCTAACTGATGTCTTTGGGCTCCTGGAGTCCCTCAGGTTGATTTGGACTTCTCTCTATCACGAGTGGTACACGCCAGGCGGATTAGCCGGCCAATCCTGGATCAGTGAAACAACGCTACACTGGTGACATGTGGATCGATTTTATCCTCAAATGACTTATTAAGGTGTGCCAGATCTGGCTGGTTGGGAGCTAAATTAGATTAACCATGAGGGTTAAACCTAGTGGCCAGCTGAGGTGAGATGGTTTGTCTGGCAATCACACTGTCTCACATATCTTGGAGTGCATTTGAACTGGTCGGTGGCTTTGATGATTAATGACTTTATATTGTAGAGACATTGATTATATTTTTTCACAGAAGACATTTTGACTTGTGATAGTTGAAAAAGCACTGGTGTTACTAATAACTTTAATGACGGCTTCATTCAAGTGTCCCAGTAAGCTGTGACAGTGAGCGTGGAATTCAACCATCAGTCATTTTATTACTTTCATACTTTCAAAGTGTCTTCTGTGAAAAACGGCTAATAATAGGAAACTGAGTTTGGGTTCATCAGTTGTGTTCACCAGTTAAATGCTTTTAATGTGAGGCTACAGCAATGTTTGGTTGGCATTAGCAGTAATATATTACAGTAAGGTATTACCAGTTTTGCCTCTTGTAGCTTGTTAGTTGGTGGGACAATTTCAACACCATAGCAACAGTAAGTGCTATTGATACATCCACCAAAAATTGAGTAACATTAGCTTAAACAATTTTGCAGGTTGCATATGGTTGGTTTTAAGCTTTTTGTTGCTGAAAACAGATGCCAACTTCAATGCAAGGGGGGGACCCCTTTCACATCACACATAGTTATCTTCCCTAATGTCAATTGGAATATTGATTAGAATGACTTATAATATTAGTATTTTGTCAATATAGTGATTTAAAAAAAAATATTTCAGGCAGCATTAGTTTTCCCACAAAACACTTTCAAATACAAAATAGTTAATTTTTTAATTAAAAATAAAGAATTCTAATGTAGGGTGGATTTTCAACTCTTTTTTTATTTACAGTGTGTGATGCTTAAAAACATCTGAAGCCTGGAAGCAAAAATAATCAACAGGAGAAAATATTACCCATTGAAAGAGCCAGTGGTGGTGCCTGCAATCAGCATGTCTCAAACATAGGCTATTGAGGCAGTGTTGATGCTTGAAGCTGTTAGTTTACTAAGCAGGGAAAAAAGGCTGATGTTTACCTCTTACTGCCCCCAAACACTGCTCTGTGTAACCTGCTGTGTCTACTGTTTCCCCACCAACCTGAAAAACCCAGTGCGCAGAATTGCCCATCTGCTGGTCTGCTGGCGTGTAGTGCAACCCAGTATGTGAGATTAGAAGATCAAGGGAGTGCATGTCTTTCCTCAACCCGCCTGCGAGCTAAGGTTGTGTGTGTATATGTGAGTGTGTGCTAGGTCTCTGTGAAAATGTTTAATCATTTGCTTGAAGCAAATATGCAACATAATGAGTGAAACACAAGAGATTTTTTCACTTAAAATGAAACACTAAGTGAGATTTATGCTATTATTTATGTTATAATGATCCTTCTTTTTCCCCATGTTATTTCAGGGTAAACAGCATGTAAACAGCATACCATGAAATTAATCTTTAACATTACTGTACATACCCTGAAGCAATAAGCAGGGGGGTGAAATAATGTGCTGTACCATATTTCCATACAGAGAGAGGTGGGAGGCAACTAAGAATTTAGTTGGGTGGGGGGAAATGAAGATAAGTTCAAAGCCACGTGGAATGTGCATAGCAATCCATTACACTGTCATGGAGGGGAGAGAGATTGCAGGCTCATTCTCACCAGGGGAATGTGCCAATTATTAGATAATGTTCAGAACAAGCCGTCATGGATTAAAGCTTTGCAAGAGTGAGGATGCTCTTCAAATGAAGATGGTTTGATTAGCATACACTCAGCTTTTCCAACTACCACATGAAGTTTGAGGTTCAACAGAGGATTTCAGTCACATGCAAAACCTGCACGAGAAATGCACTGTCAAAATGAACTAAACTGCTGCATCTCCTTGAAGTACCTCAAGACCTTTGACATGTATTTGGACAAATCTTCGCTGGGTATAGAGACCGACGAGTTCTCAACTTTTGGGGCCAAAACTTATATTAGGGAGTAAAAAAATTCCGAAATTGATATATCTGCTGGCATGCATGCAGTTAAACCCTCAAAGGTCATCATCAGACACTTGTGACAAAGATTTGTAATTGAGGCAGGATAGATTACTGTTTATAATAAATTGTACTGGGTAAAATGACATCAGTCCACTGAAACAGTAAACTCTTACCTTAGATAAGCCAATATCAGGGTATAACCCTCAGTTTCCTCCAGACATGTCTGTGTCACCTTCCGGCCATGACACTGCCGCCTAAGCTTGTTGCGGCCGCTCTAGACGGTGCTCATGTTTTCACAGGTGTGCCACAACATGTTTTGGAAGAGTCCCAGAAGCAATGTCTCTGCTGCACAGAGCAGATTGAGCCAGGCAGGAATTCAGACATAGGAATGGCATAGAGCATCTGGTCAATTTTCAAAATAAAACCCTGCGCAGACTTGGGATCTACAAGACAGCCGAGTCGGAAATATTAACAATAAACACACTTCAGACAAACAGACAAGAAACGAAACAATTTAACTATGAATCCGACTCACTGATGGTAGAAGCACAAAGGAAAAGTAATTAAGCAAGTCAACAATACCCAGGCAGGCATGACATTCTGCATCTTAAACGCTCCCAGTGGGGTGTGAAGCAGTATAAACAGTGTCACACATGCAAGGTCACAGAGATGTGCCCGTTACATCGGCCAACCAATATATTGGTTGGGGTGTAGCGTAAAGTGACAATATTCTTTTAGTCAAGCTACCGACGTGCATTTTTTTATTTGAGGAATGAGAACAATAGTGCAGTCTGACCAAATGTGTCTTACCTGTATGCTTAAAATGCTGTTCTATAGTAGGACTGTGACAGCAAACAGCAAAACATTAAATGACAGCTAGGCTGATATTTTATTATTTGTTCCAAACATCTACCAGGAAAAGACACTAGTTGTTTTTTTGCATATCATTCAGCCCCACATAAAAGTAAGGATTCTCTGGTTTTCTCTGTTGTGTATCATTGTAACTTGAACTTGATTATTGTTAATTTCTCCAGTTGATAGACTCATGAATATATAAATATCAGAAACATTGCAAATGAATAAACTAATTAATGGAGGCATGCTGCTTTTTACAGTGGCACTCATGTAGCAGTCCTGTTTGTTGCGCTTTAGTGCTGCGCTTTCCTCTCTTTAGCCTCATAAATGAGGCATTGTGTCACATAATGTTGCATTTGCGGCCCTCAAAGAAATTGTAGCTTTCAGGGCAGTGGGTGATTGGGTAATCAGAAACCTTCTGTCACAATTGTATACAATTTTAAAACCCTCAAGAGCTCAATGCCATCATGTGCTCAATACAGTTGCATTAAAAACTGAATAATGCATTGAAACTACTTTGCACTTTTGCTTCCAATACTATAGCCTTGCTGCTACAAATGAACAATAAATAATAAAATGCATTTCTAACAGTTAATATTTGGTGGAGTGGAGACGGAGCTAGCGTTGCCCTTGACTGCTGTGTTTTTTATTAGTGATATTGTTTTTTAAAAAAGGCTTAAATCTGTGTTTCTTCAGGTATCTCTAGATTTATTTCAGTTTCTGTGGTAGTATTGTGATTGGCATTGCATTTCTATATTAGTAACACTTGAATCATTGCACTCAGCAAGAGCAGCAATTAGACTAAATTTTAATGTGTCTGCAACCTTACTTTAATTTGCCTAACTGTTGAGCTGGCCTTGTCATGTAGTCACACATCCATCACATGACACGTCCAATTAACTTATCTTTTAATCACAACGAAGCCACGGGGTAGTTAATATAAACACATGTAAATAAACAGCAGCCATTACATTTTAGTGTTTCCACAGGGCTGAAATAAACAGTACATTTTTGATTAAATATCTATTGCATCTTAAAATTCATTTAATAATCATTTAGTCCTTAAAATACTAAAATGAGTGACAAACTTGTATCAAACACTGTTTGCTTGTGTTACTAATAAGCCCAAGTCAGGGTGGGAAAAGCTCTTTTGAGCAGCCCTTTCAAAGAAAGTGTTATAGGGGGTTTTACTCCCAATTTGGGCTTCCAGAAAAACATAGAGCAAAAGAGAAAAATGGCCAGCATTACTGTGTCCTAAATCTTATCTCCTGTAAAGCTAAAGTCCTCTTCTATTTTTCATCATCGCCTCCAATAAGGGAACCAATCATCTTGACACCTGTATCACACCCTGGGACTTGTTGTCATCATCTAAGAAATTCACACAGATTTTACCTTATTGGAAATAAAGGGAGCAATTTGTTGTACTCGTTTGACAGAGACTGATATAACTATTAAGAGACACTATTCTGTGTGAAAACGATGAGTTAAGATGTTTGTGTGTGTGTGTGTGTGTGTGTGTGTGTGTGTGTGTGTGTGTGTGTGTGTGTGTGTGTGTGTGTGTGTGTGTGTGTGTGTGTGTGTGTGTGTTCGAGGATTGTGAGTTGACTTTTTGTTGAAACAGTAATAAACAACCTAGACTGTGAACTGTGGCTGTAGTCTTCACAGATCACACACCACGGTCCTCCCATGGCGATTGTTGTTACTGTTTCTGCAGGGATTCTTGTTTCACCAGAATATTGTCAGTCTCCCATATAATTGCCATTCTGCTAAATGAGATGCATTAGCCTTGTAGAGAACATACTCTTCATCAGCTCCCTTTTAACAGGAGTGATTAACACATCTTCTTTAACAGTGCTTAAAGGAGGGGCGGCTTTCATTTTGGGCTGCACTCAATTAGTCTCTTGGGAGACAATTTATCATTATCTTTAAGCAGTACATGGTGACCATAATGACAATATTTCCCAATTCTTAAAAAGAAAACGTTTTAAAGACCTTTGATGAGGTCTTTGTGTTAATGCATTAAATGGAGTGTTACATTGCATGCTCTCTAAAATGCTGTAGTAGGAAGAAATGTTGCCCTTTCTCCATCTAACAAGACAGTAATTATGTTACATCCTCCGAGCACCATATATTTTTACCAAATTTCATGCAAAAGAACAAAACGACCATGAATGTTTGTGCTAAATTTTATGATTTTAGCCAGTATTTGTTGCGATTATTCAGTATGGACTAGGGATGTCAATTGCTAATTTTTTCTTTTTGATAAACTGACACCCATTAACTGATAACTAATTGTTAATTATTATGAAAACAAGTGCAAAATGGCATAAGATACAAGAGGCGTTTCCGTTTAATTCGTTTAATTTGACTCAATTGTCTGGCAAACCGCGTTAGCCCCTGGCGAGGCTGTCTGACATGTTCCTGACAGAAACCCTCTTATTGAGGCGGGCACTAGTCTTGCATGATTGGACTTATGCTGTGATCCATTGCAAGTCCAAAATTTCTTTTTCCGAGTTGGTATTCCCGACTTCCAATCTAAATGTGTCCCAGTGCATTTGCTTGGGAAAACATGGGCAGCCATAGCAAATGGATGTTTGTATGGCAAGTCTGTGAACTTCACCAGCGACCATTGCAGCTGATCTAACAGATTAGGGCACTTACAAAGAGATGGGAGACTCGTGCAGAGACTTCTATCAAGTATAGATCAACTAAATGGAAACAAAAATGGCAACTGCAAAGTTGTTGTTACGGTATGTTTCACAACACAAACTCTATATAGTGTAAAAAGTAATGAAAAGTAATTGTTCACTATGTGCATCACCATACTCCTATGATTTCAAACATGGATCTTGCCTGAGTTTCCAACTTGGAATTTCGATTTTGGATGGCCGTTGTATTCCATTTTTCTGTGTTGTTTTTTTGGCAATGGATTGGAGCTTTTTTTCCACCCTTCGTTTTAGAGAAAGGACCACCATGGACTGCATCTCCCAGTCAGCACTGATGAAGTTAGAGGTAGTTGCAAAGTTAGCTTTCGTTTGTGAGACCTATCCATTGGTTGCTTGCCAGAGCTAACTTCAGCCTGTCTGCCCTTTAAGCTCATCATTCTTCTTCTCAAAGCACTTTGACGTGTGTAGCTCCCAGTTGCATAATGTACTTGGGCTCAAGGTAACGTTACCAAACTAACTAAAACTAACTAAATCCCTCTGATTGACAGCATAACCAATATATGGGTTAAACGTTGACATCCCTAGTCTGGACCAGAGTGATTGTGAACAGAGTGATGAACTGACTGACCAGAGTTGTGCTACTAGTGTGGTTAAAATTCTACACTTGACCCTAGATAATAAATAGATAATATCATCAGAACAAGTTTGATTTTTTATGTTTTAAAAGGACTCTTAGTGTATTTTCTTGTTTGAGACAAAAGAATTGGGTCACTTTGGATCATTAAAAACAATGAATGGTTGTAGAATTTGGCAGATGAGACTGTTCTTGAGGATGCTCTCCAAATACATTAGGAAAGCATTGAAAACATTCTGTGACGGTAGCAAAAACATCCTACAAAACAATAGAAAATAATCTCTTCTTCAGTCCTGAATAAGCATCTTACAGACACAGTAGAAAATCCATAAACAATGGAGCAAACCACAAGACGGCCTTCCTGATAGTGTACATGTATCTAGTTTATGTGAAGAAATAAACATGTCCTCGTGATCAGCATTTCAGAACTTTTGTAGTACACACAGAAATTACCCTGGCACAGTGGAATGATATAGTGGAGCAACAAGGGTCTTGAAAACAGCTTTTGAATGCTGTTGGGCTGTTTTCATTTGAGGTATAACTCGTCAAGCCTGTTGGCCGTATACCCGCCTATAAATGAAAATCAGGGATGATGATGAAGCACAATCTAGGTGACAATCTAATAAAATACACTACAGCCTACAATCATGTTACAGCTGGAAGCCTGGTCGATTGGTGAGCCTTTCCAAGTGCTGTCAGATGCAGTTACTGTATACAGTGTGATCAGCTGCATTTTAATTAAAGTATGTATTCATTGGGAAATACTCTGCTCTAGTAAACATTAGCATCTAGCCTGTGTGCAAACATGATGAACTAATGCCTTTAATCGAGGTGACAGCCAGCAGCATGTCAGCATATTATAACAGACCCCAAGGACAGTCATGCTTCAAGAACTGACAAATATTCAGGCGAATGCACTCCACATCCATAAACTGTGCAATTATCAAAACACATACAAGAGCAAAAGCACAAACAGTAAAAAAAGTGCCTGCTAATCCACAGTCGCTGCAGATATCAAAACGTCTGCAGAAGGGGAACGCAGATATGACAATTTAAATGTGCTGACAGACAAGAGACATTAAAGACTGAAAAAACACACGAGGGAAAAACGCATGCAAAAAGAAAAACCTGGCAAATGAGCTGATATGTTAACGGTTCCCAGGGAAGCCAGGGGGTAGTAATGGTATGAAAGAGCTCAACTAGAGAGATCATTCTTTATGTCAACTAAAATCCAAATCTTAGGACATACAGCAAAAACATTGTGTGCTCAGGATGGGAAATATCAAAGTGATGTCTGCCAATGCACAGAGACTAATAAGTTAGTAGAAATCCAAAATACATCAAGGCTTGTTACATTGAAAGAGGTAATATAGATTTACTGGACAAAGTCACATCCTTTGGACTGTTGCAGAAAATGATCCGAGTCCTTCACAAAGAAATCCACATTCCAGCAGTGTTTAACTACTTAAACAAAGACAGGCGGGGAAGGTGTCATTTTTCATGTCAGGTTACAATCCACTCACATATGGCCATTAAAAAAGGGACTAATACACGTAAAATCGCTGCAAATTGTTACATAGAGCCCCTTTAAGGAAATAAGATATTGTAAGAAATGAGCAATGCAACTCTCGTCAGGCTGTAAACACCAGCAATAAGACAATCAGCTGAAAACCCATGGGCTGAATGTGGAACTCCAACCACCTGTCGATGCAGCACCCAGTGACTCTTTCTGCTTTATGGAGATATTTGGTTCATTATTTGTTGAAAACTGTCTCCCGCTATGTATACAGTCGTGATTTTTAATGGAATTCTAAATATAAGGCATATTATTGTCAGCATGGTCCTTGTTTGTAATTATGTGTTATTGCGCACAAACAAGACTTAAAGATGGGAGTGATGGGCTGAAATGAAAATGTCAACTTGTTATCGTGTTCAGCACACACTGTGTAGAATAATGGAACAAAAGGATCCATTTTATGGATAGCATTTACTTTCAAACCCAAAGCATTTTCTAATAATGAGTATTCAGAGAAAATACATGTCCATCTTGTAACCTTGTATGAAGTAGCATGCTGTTGGTGAGCTGATGCTTCAGCAATAATGGCCTGTCAAAGTGCTGGCATTTTGCTGGATGTGTCATATCATGCAGATTCACAACTATTACACAGTATATGGCTATGCTTGTGAAATCAAATGGATTTGTCTCATTCAGCTGATGTGTCATTACCATGAGTAATTGCTATGTACTGTGTATGTATTAACATGCTCATTAAATTTCATGCCAATTTGATCATTGGATTTTGACTAGTGTAGTGCCAGTTCAAAACAGCTCTGCTCAAAGACTCATCGGGGCTGCCCCGATAATATCAAACATGTTGGATATTTACAATTTAATATCTGGATGAATACATCTGTAGGTCTGAGCTGAACCACAACAACCAATGAGAGAGGCATCCCGGAGACGCTGTAGGTGCCACCAAGCCACAGTAAACATTATAGCCCCTGAGGCTAACGTTAGCTAGCATATGACTGTTGCAGATACTTAAAATCTCCAATTCAATTCTCGCTGAATAATAAGAAAACCTGCGTTGACCGCTTTTTCCCAATCAACCTGATTCATATAACCATCTGCTTTCATTGCAAGTTGTTGCGCTGCACTAATCTCAGTTTTTTTAAAGACTGTTTCCCCATGAGATCACATGAAAGGAGTCAGATTTTCACTGTTCATACAAAGTTAATTAACATTCAGTTGAGCAGTTCTTGAGATATAGTAAATTGTAAACGGACTGTATTTATATAGCGCTTGAACCATTGTCCCTCTGATTGTGGACGACCACTCTACCTCCTGAACTGCAGCCACCCCGGTGTGATATGCGAAAAACATACAGACAGATTTGCAGCTTTATAGTTAGTGTACTAGTAGTTATGCCCTTTGCTACGGAAAGAGGACAGAGATGTTAAAGGATAAGTACCGTTTTTTACAACCTGGACCTTATTTCTGGCAAAAGATATGGTCATTTACTCACCCAGATAACTTTGGTGTCATTCGGCGTCGTTCGGACGAAATTAGATCCAGTGTAGCGGCGATATATCCATATAATGGGAGAGACGGGGCAGCGACACACAGCCTCTATATAACGCATTATCTGCCACGAAACTAGTTAATTTCATCAATATTTTGTTACGATATGCTAGTGCTATTAGCCTCTGAGTCCGGGCTCGTCCGTTATCAACATCCGGGGTCAAACTAGCAGCAGCAGCTACAGGTAAACAAGGCGCGCTGTCGCGGGTGCGCGCGCAGCTCAGAGACGACATCTTCCAGGTCAGAGGTAGTAGATCAGCCTACAGACCCCGGATGTTGACAATAGACGAGCCCGGACTCAGAGGCTAATAGCGCTAGCATTTCATAACAAAATATTGATGAAATGAACTAGTTTCGTGGCAGATAATGTGTTATATAGAGGCTGTGTGTCGATGCCCCGTTACTCCCATTATATGGATATATCGCCGCTACACTGGATCTAATTTCGTCCGAACGACGCCGAATGACACCAAAGTTATCTGGGTGAGTAAATGACCATATCTTTTGCCAGAAATAAGGTCCAGGTTGTAAAAAACGGTACTTATCCTTTAACTAGGCCCAAAAAGATGGTTGATGATACAAAAAGATGATTTGGAAAAATCGGCAGATTGATGTAAAACAGTGTTTTTTGTCCATGCAAAACAATAATTATGTTTTTATTATTGCACATCAACAGAACATTGTTTGTGTCTACAAGAAGGTCTGTCTACAAGAAAACACTGCAAGTACAACTGGGTTTTCAGGCATTCAATAGGATACAAAGTTAGCTCCCAGCAGCCACTTTATTGTTTTTTAACACTCAAAATATAGTGCAGTATCACAAGGAGATTGAGATAATAAGAAAAAAAAGTTCATGCTGCAGAGAGACGGAAAGGGGAGGAGAGTGAGAGAGAGAATTTTGTATGAACAAAAGTGTCTGTGACATAGAAGACAGCTCATAGAAAAAAGCAGACACATTGCTGTCTTCTCTCAACAAGACTTTAAAACCAGGCAGGCAGCAGGGGTCGACCAATGGCCACTCTAAAAACTTTAACCAAACCAAGTCAGCACAAAACAATTGCAGTGATATACAGTACAAGTAAGTTCAGACTAAGCCACCTCAGATGCACTCTGGGAATAATGTTTTTTGTGTCTCTGTTTTTAAATCAAGCAATATTAGAGAGGCAGGAGAGTTGCCTCATCTCAGAGTTAGGGAGCTAGTCATTTCAACTTTGTTATTCCATTGCTTTTCTGAATGTGTCTCAACACAGTCAGCAGTACTAAAGGGTAATACAGTATAACCTTTCCACAACTTCCCATTTCTGTTTCTATAAGGCTGCCAATAAGTCTCTCTTGTTTTTATTTTGTTTGTTTCTGTTGTTTGGTTCTACTTTGTGTTTGAGGCTATTTTCTGGTTGTTCAATGGATATCAAATTAACTTTTGCTAAACCAGTGGTTTCCAAACTTATTTTGTTGGGCCCCTCTTTTTGTAGATGACAATATCTACGAGCCTCCTGCCCACACACACACACACACACACACACACACACACACACACACACACCTCTTTTGCTTGCAAACTCCAATAGAATTTAAGTTGTGTATTAAGGTCTTCTTTGACTTAATACTGTCAGAAGCTAATATTTTGAGAAACACAACACACTGTGCTCTCTCTTTGCTCCTTGCCGTTGCACTGGTGAAGCCAAGAGCGAGATATGCCTCGTTATATTTTCTTGTCTTTGTTTTGGTAGTGGTCACATTGGATGATCATTCATCCTCTACTTTATGTTTACCTGGGAGACCTAGTGGCGGTGCGGAACCATGCCTCATTCATTTAGCCTCGCTGCGTCACACACACTGGACACAAACAGCAGTTGTCCTGTAGTTTTTCAACCCTGATATCCATCCACAACCTCCTCCCTATACAGGCTTTTCACTCTTTATACTACTTCTCGTCATTTCCTCCTTTGCAGTTAAAATAATTACTGTAGCCACTAGAGGTCATTGCATATTAGGAAACGTAAATATGGATTGTAATAAGCTGCTTTTTATTTTCGACCTATATGGTAGTTTTTCTGATGAGGACATGCTCGGTTCAGGCAAATCTTAACACATGTATTTTAGACATGTTAATCTAAATTATTTTTACAATTAGGAAATCCTGCAGTAAAGTGTCTTCATCAAGGTTTGTGTATTGACATACTATTTGTAGCATAATTATCCAGCTCTGCCATTTTGCTGTGTTTTGCTGGAAATGAGCCCTGAACTTGATATGCACCGACAAGTGTGGGCCTTGATGGTTTTTGTGCTTGTTGTCCTACTATACAGTGGTGTCAACAAATATTCATAGAATGTGGAAAAATAAGCGCGTTCTCATATGTACCTGTCAGTGTCGCCTTTGTATTCTTTTTGTGTTTGTGGGTGTGTGTGCTCAAATGCACAGAAGCACAATCCACTTACGCTTATCTTTTCATACTTAATGTTTTGGAGTGCTTGGGAAACATGATTGTTTTCATCCAAAACTCATATTATTTTCTATTGGTGCTTCTGTTTTGCTTCTTGCTTCTACATCTTGCTATAATATCTCTGTAATGCATGTGCCCCAAAGCTAGATAACAGCCTCTTCAAAGAATCCCTGCGGTTATAAGTGCTTATCATTCATAGCCTCGACATGGAACAGTAACCCATCCCATGTCGAATGGAACCACGTGTGAAGTTAGTGTGCTATCAGATCATTCCATTAAGTATCTGCCACTTCACCTGTCACTTATGATTTGTTGAGATTTTACAGACACACAGGAGACACACAGAGCATACTTATTTCATACTGTACCACACATTTCACACTGGTTCACATAATGTTTAATATTATCATCATAAATATACATGTGTGCCATTTATTGTAGCTGCTGTCTTGGTTATGTGCACTAAAAGTGCCCATCAAAAACTTTTATTGGGGCTTTTTATTGAAGGTTTTAAACCAAAGCTTTGCTTTTATAACCTGGAAATTATAAAACAAATCCACAAACCCAATAGTTCATAACCGCAATAGTAAGAAGAATTTGTGTGTGTTAAATGCAAGGTTAGAAAAGGTTAGGCAGCAAAATAACTTAGGGCAGAGTGAAATTGTGAACTGTAGAAAAAGTGCTGGCATTGAATAAAAAAAAAAACTTGTTTATTTAGAAATCGCAATTTCAAACTTTAACACAAACCCGTACAGCCTGCTGCTTGTGCTCAGAGCCATATACTTAAGTTTCTGTTGTCCATGATAGTCTCCCAGGGGATTCTTGTCTTGATGCGGGCCCTTGAAGTGTGAAAGAGAACTACAGGCCATCAGCAAATACATTGCAGTTGCCACCCACACATCATCAGTTTGGGGCTGACAATAGACTTGCAGGGAAGAAACTCAAGGGAGAGAATTTTAGCATCAGTGCCTTAAGCTCTGTAATGTCAGATGTAGTCCTGAGATGTCTGTGCACTGAGTCTGTGAAAAGAAATGTGACAAATAAGTCAGGCTTTTTGACAACAGTAAGAGAGTTTGGTCAAGTATAGATGTAATAAGTTATAAATCATAAGTTACCCTGTTAAAAATGTAATGAGTAATGTAACTACTTTACTATTCATCAAAGTGATGTAACTTATTACTTTTTCAATTACTTTTCTAACAAATGTTTCTGGGCATTTATCATGTCAATGTTGACAGTGTTTTCAATGCTGGTTAACAAGATTTACACTGTACACTAATTTGAGCCGTTTTCTGATTTCATAAGGAAAATTAAATTTCCAGCACCGAAAGACGGTCTTGTCCAATGACAAAGCCACCCGGTTGGCTAAGAGCAATACACATTGATTTGATTAGCAGATGAGGGGTGATGCAAATTCAAGGAGAACAAATTAAAAACAATACTCAGTATTTGAGCTTATACTGCCAATGAATGGAGCCTGTCTAGACATAGAAACAGCTTATTGTAAGCCATCCCACTCTTGATGGTGTTGCACTCATATTTTCCCGAAAAACCTTCTGACCTTTTGTAGTTTGGAAATATGCCAAAAGAAGGTATCCCTGCACGTTGAAAAGATGCAAAGCAAAGCAACAGATTGGATGTTATATTCTACAAAATAACTTTTTTATTAAAAGAGAATATATTAAGATATAATCACCAACTTTTTGATTAATAACTGTTCATTAATTAAATATTTTGTCTCAGTCACTGTGACGGTCTAGAATCATGCCATCGTTGACCTGTCGATTAACAGCTTCCCCTGCCATTGCATTTTGAAGTGGCTGCCCATCCGTGAGAAAAATACCTCTATTGGCTGTTCAGTTGTGCACGAGAAGAGAAGAAGAAAAACAAAGGGAAGCCACCTGTGTAGTGCGGCTTTTCTTTATTTTCTCCTCCACCTCTTCCTATCTTTTTCCACAACCAAAAGGCCGATTGCTGACAACACCAGTGCCATTTACAACTTTTTTATCAGACAATCTGTCGATTAGAAGTGGCTATATTAGCAAGAGAAGTGTGAAAATGGTAGGATAACGATGTTTTATCATAACAATTGTTTGCATATCTGCAGTTCTGAGTCTTCCGGTTTACCTTTTTGGATGACGAGAGGTATTTCTTCTCACGCAGGCACAGAATGTACAAGCTAGTTGGCTGTTGGCTGTGGTGTTGCAGTGTGTTATAGTGCAGCATGTTGGCTGAAACACTAGCACATGAGGTGATGCAAATGTCGGACTTCCTCACCGCTAGTTCTTTGATGTTGGTTTGATGTATCTGGGCCCATTACATGTAACTAGTTACCCCACAACACTGTTAAGCAAGGTGTCTTTATGGTGAGTAAATCTGCAAAAAATGGCAAGACAAAAATGTAACCTTTATGCTGTGCTTTACCACATAAAATACACAAATAAATCAGTTGTGTGAGCCTTTATTGGAACTGGATCCTGGTATCGGAGAATTCACACACCCGAGTAGGGTGTATTTCTGTGGGTCTTGGGGTCTTACTCTCTAAATACCCCAGTGAATCCAGGCTGGCTCGCTGTCAGAAGTGATCACATATTGTTATAATCATGGCAGGAGAAAAATGTGTTTTTTGACATAAGATATCACAATATGTGAACTGTGAAGTGCAGGGAAAATGACATTTATTGCTGCTCTTGTCGGCCGTGGCTGCCTGTTAATTGGTGTTGCATCATGCAGCTGTCACTGTCGATGTTCAGTCTCTATTTTGGTCTGTTTGGGTTGATTGCATTTTGGATTGGGTCTAGTTGGAATGAGTCTAAATGTCTGAAGGTCCCTGTCTAATTGGGTCTCATTACAAAGAAAAAAAATCCACCCAGATCAAATTTGAGTAGTTTAAATATACGGTTCCATAGTCATTTCAAACTTGGGATGAATCTGTCAAAACTACTTATATAAATACAAATGGAAAATGGGGACATAGTTGCAGGATATTCTTTTTAGGTTTTATTAGGTCAAGTACTATTTTAAATTAATAGATTGCCAGTAGAGTTCCATCATAAAATAACACTGTCTCTTTTTTCTTCATGTCACTCTCCACAGCATGTGTTTTCCTTCTCTGTGATGTCTTGGGGACAGTCAGTAGACTTGTACATAGACTGGCCCACCTGTCATCACAGGGAGTATTTAAAATGTGTTTTTCCATAGCAGCTCTTATGCTTGACTTTCTCAGCAAGGATTAATTAATGTTTTTCCCCTGATAATGCACCGAGCCTCCTCCCTAATCTCCTGGCCACGCTGGACCCCACATGGGGCCTTTTTCAGTCCTGATGTTGAGTCTCTTTTTCCCACAGCAGCCTCAGGCACATACGTTAGAGACCTGTTTGCGAGGATGTGGGATAGTTTGTTACAGTTGCCTCACCACATCACTGTCCCTGTCCTCACCTCGATGCAGGGCACCCAATGGGCGTTTACCCTCCTTTTCAACTCACCAGGTGGTCTGCACCACTGACATGTCTAACTCAGTGGAAATGACTGTTCAAGGGCTGAGAAAGCCCTTAGAGATTATGACATTTTCTTTCATGAGAAAGTCAGTGTCAGAGACAGTCAGTCAGAGAGCAAAACAGAGCCAAGGTCTGAAACACAGAGCTGTCACCTTCAAAGGAGAAAGTTGGAGAGCTCTTGAGAGTTCAACCAAAACTATACTGGCCGCCAAGACCTGAAAGGATGGGTCAGGAAGAACTATGTTCAGATTATTTCCGCTGTTTCACCATGAATATGTAAATGACAAAATTACACAGTATTTATATTGTTGCATTCATTTTCATCACCACTGTTGATCTTGGTCGATGTGGGGACATTAAAAGGAAGAAAAAATCTGAAGTGCTCCTTTCTTGTTTTTTTCTGGATATTCAAGTTGAAAAGTTCTTTTTAAGACTTTAAGACTTTGCTGTTCTGCCGATTATGTCTCTCTCTCTGGGTCCCCATTTCACTTTTTATCTCACTGCCTTGATCTACAAAAACCCTACATACATTTACTGATGTTCTGGGTAAGTACAATGGTACTTTGCATGATTAATTTAGTTCTTTAACATATGGTTCATAACCTTTCTGCATTTATCTTCAATCATAAAGAAAATAATAAAGTAAATTAGGTTTTACATATAAGATTTGTGAGTTCATTAAAGAAGTTGAACTTTTGTGGTATAGAGGGAGGGGGTTTTGTTTTGTAGTCTATCCTCCTTGAAATAAACAGGGTGAACAAAATGATAGAAAAACCTGTCAGTATAACGCAATATAGCCTAGTTCCATATAATGCCATATAGTTAATCAACACCTCTGAACATTAAAACAGAAAATTATATCATTCATGAAGATAGTATTGTTTTACCTCTTTTACATCACATCCATCCGTTTTACCCCAATAATACTCCCACCATCAATACTCATTCATTCCACATTCACCTCCCTGTTATCCAACTGATAAGCATACATCGGTCTTCATCCTCACAATCACCCATCACTCCCCTCCACATAATGATATCAGCCCTCTCACTCCTTTAATCTTTCACTGTCTTCTTTCCATAAAGCATTATAATCCAATAACTAATATTTATAAAACCACAAGTCAACCCATAAAGTAATGCAGGTGCACTAAATGAAAAAGAACATAAATGTTTGTAAGAAATAAAAACAGTACTATTAATCTGATAGCTGCAGACTCCCTGCAAAGGCCCTTGAGGAAAGCCCAGGTGGAGTGAGTCTCCCACTGCTTCTAACTATGTTGACCATCTGTCTGTGGATTGTGCTTTCTGCAGTCTCAGTGCTCTGTTTGCGTAAGTAACAAGGACAATGTGGAACGGTTAGACCACATTTAATCCTGTAGTATATATATATATATATACTGTACATATATATGTGTGTGTGTGTGTGTGTGTATATAGATATATATACACATAGACATAGATATATACACAAATATCACACAGAGACTGTCAGAAATTTCTTTCTTTGTCCACTCCTCCAACTTTTTTACTTTGTTATCTTTCATCTATCTTTCACAGACGCAGGAGTGTCTTGTAACCTTAACTGTTATATCAGAAGTGCCCCTAATGATAGCGCATGAAGAAAAAAATACTTGACTCTCAGAATATTCTTTTGTACTTCTTACTGTTATCTCACCCTTTTCGCTCACATAGAAAGCTGATTTTGTTCTTGCAGTCATTGTGTGATAAGGAAAAAATCCATAATTGGCACCTTTATCCAAGGGAGTTATTTCTACAGCATGACTTAATTAGAGCCATCTCTTGTGTAGGTAATTATAAGGACTGAATCATAGTTGGATATTTAATTACAGACTTATGATGTGGCCATATTCAATTAATCATTATTCACAGTCGTTTCTCAGGAACTGTCAAGCAGCTGGTTTGACAGTGAGCACTCCTTTTGTCAAAGCTGCCTCCAGAGGTGAAGCTCTGCCAATGTTTGGCATCAAAATCCTGATAATACTCTGTTACTTGAATTTGCTTGAGTGCCACCACTGCAGTGTGCCAGCCACATCTAAGTGAAGCAGCTGGTCGCTTGCAAACAACCAATAAAACGAGGTGGCCGGCAGAGTGCCACAAGGAACTAGCTAGCCACTTCATGAAGGAAAAAATCAGTGAACCTGGAAACTCCATCACCCACAGTGTGAAAAGCCCATTATTCTTAGTACACAGTACAATAACTCCTTATTACTGTGCAGCATTCATATCTTCAAGTGCTCTCACAATAATAGTTTTGCAAATGTTGCCAATATTGGTTTCCATCTGCCATTGATTGAAGTGTAATTTGAGCGGATACACCAGACATTTATTTTGCAATATGCATACATATTGGTACAGTATTTAGCATGCTGTGCACATTTTTATGTATCGGTGAAAGACTGTGTGGGCCGATTCCTAGTCCTGTCTGCTCTCTTTGTAATTATCAATTAGACTTTATTTCCCAGGAGGACAATAATTCACTCCCACAGTGTGTGGTTGAAGGCCCTGATCCAGCTGCTGTGAGTGAACAAAGCCTTACCTCCATACTATTGCTGCAGCGTGACACTGAGTGAAAGGGAGAAATGAACAGCTCATGTGTTATATAACATGTTATATGTGTGTAAAGTTTGCACATAGTCAAGTCAAAACATGATACAGCATTTTGAGAATGATTGCGTATTCTTTTGAGTATGTTTTTTTTTTCTGTTGCACCTAATCAACCCTTTTCTGGTAATAGGTTGTATCCTGTACATTCTGTGAAGTCAAACCTGGTGATTGAAATGCATGTGCAACTACAATCAGACAGCCAAGGTTAATTAGATGACATATGATATATGGTTGCTCTGACCGCTCAATAGTACCTTATCTTTTGTCCCATTATTCATACTTTTTCTCAGGCCTCAGCCACATTAAGATGACTGAGACCCCCTTCTTTTCTTTGAAAGGGTCCCGAAGGCACCCTGACTGAAGCTCAAACTCATCACTTTCTTTTGAGTGAAAAAAGTCAAGATGCATTATCTCTGTCAACTATCAACAATGGATTGTGCTGTTTCAGAGCACAGTGGACAGGTACTTTTGAAAAATGATATGGCTAAAACAATAAAATAAACCTTCAGGTCCGCAGGGGTAGCATCTGATTGATATACTTGAAGCTGGCGATTTGTTTCATTGTGTGTGTTTTTTAACTTATGACTTGCCCTGCATCTGGTGATACATGATCTTTTGGCAAAAATGCCAGTGTTTACAGTATTTTCTCTTTATGGTCTTTAAGCAGTTTTAGGCACCCATGTGGATGAATAACTTGGCTCCGAGCCAGCACAATCAATAGCTAAATTAAAAACCATTAATGTGCATTAAGTGCAGTAGTTATACTAAATTGAATATTTGTTTTGACTCCTTATTTAACAAAATCTCCACATGCACCTCCCAAGTTTCTGCTTATGTATTGCGTGCTTTTGTATATTTTCATCAGGGCTCAATTTGAGAAATTGTATCGACCGTAGAATGCAGGTTGTAGCATGCTTCAGATGAAGAAAATCCAAATGCACATTGATGAAATAGTAATTTAGCTAATTAGTGTAATAAAATCTGCCACAAATTAGTATTTTTAATCAATAAATATAGATTCAAAACCCAATAGAAAAACATAGATGAGTGCGCTCTATAATTTTAATTAAAAGGGATTACAAACTGAAAGTTAAGATAATTATGTGGAGGTCCAGTCTATATTGGGTGGGTCTGCTTAATACAAAAAAAACTGGAGTATTTGTGCATTCAAGTTGCTGTCTACTTAAATAGGCACACAGGAAGATGTGCTATTATTATTAGACAAATACATAAACAAAAAGTATAGTGTGTAGCATTACAATACACAAGTGCAAGGTACAATATTTATTGTACCTTTATGGTGGGTAGAGCAGGTGATTTTAATTATTGTTTGAAATCCAGTTGATGATGGTGGTGTCAACCACAAACTTTGTGTTCTCTCCATTCCTGGGATTGCAGCCATGGGTGTGCAGAATGAGCAGGAAGGGGCTGAGCACACAATCCAAGGTGGCTCAGGTGTTGAGCACTTTATTGGAGGAGGTGTGACTGCGAGCTGTCTGTGGTCTGTTTGTGAGGAAGTCCAATATCCAGTTGCAGAGTCAAGCCCAGTGTGCAGATTTTCCACCCAGTTTCATTGGAGAGGTAGTACTGAATGCTCAGCGGAAATCCACAAACAGCATTGTTGCACAGAGCAGAATAAACAGCTGCATTTTGTACTGTTGGGAAAGGGTTGGCAAATCTAGGAAAATCTTGATTGAACTTCTGCTTATCTCCCACCTGATCAGCTACTTATGTTTAACATTCTTAAGTACATGAAACTTTACATTTTAGTTATACATACTGTATATTTGGGTTACAGAAGTATAGTCAACTGCCGCATTTTGATCATTTTGACTTCTACCACTGTTACAACTGTTATATCTCAGTCCTCTGTTGTGTCAGCTGGAAAGGCTGCTGCCCAGAGAAGTCGCCTCAGCTCCTGCCTCATTTTGTTGCATTTCCTCAGTGGTGGCTCATGTAAGCTCACCTTGACTTGACAATGTAATTCTCCTGTGACATTCTGGAAAGTCATTTTGGTTGATTAAAAAGTGGTTCTCCGCACCAATAGCCAGAGTTGTCACTGGTTTCCTTTGGGTGGTGAGAAGGAAATGAAACTGCTATTGTGGCTCCTGCCGTCTACTGATAAGTGGAAGGCTGAAGTACAGTAAACCTGAGAACAGCAATGCAGAAAAACATTAGGATGTGTTCATAACTTTCTAGACATGCCAATCTTTCCAACTCATACATGGAAATGAGATTGAAAATTGGGCAAGTGTTCCTTTAAAGAAAAAACACATCGTCCTTCATTGACTTTGCAAAACACAAACGACTGAACACTTTAAGTCTGCACTGATTAACCTCAGTTGTGATTGAGGTCTTTGTGCTGCAACTGTGTGTTACTCTTTGAATTGTCTGTTAGGTGCAGCTCATCAGCTGCACTGACGTGAATACATTTTACTAGAAATCAAAGTTTGTCGACAGGAACTAGACAAAAAGAGAGAGAACAGAGAAAAAGGACATCTAACCTTGATCAAGGGCCTTCATACTTGCAGATTTATGCAGAGCCACTATCTGTTTGATGGTCAGTATTGGGTAATATGGTCAGGGAACTCAGCAAGCCTCTTTCCAACCCACCTGTAATACTGTATTTAAGTTTGTTATAGGTGGGCGCCCTATGGTACGCTGAATGAGGTGAGGACTAGGGCCTGCATAAAAACAAAGGTGCATCTTACAAAAGCAGGCTGGGAGAGAAAATCCTTCAGTCATGTTAAACTGACAAAAAGGTGAACTACAACCCCTTTTACACTGGACAAAACACCCACTAACATCAGGCTTTGAACTTCAGTAAGAAGAGTAAAATTGGCATTGATTCCAGGTCAAATAATTTTGCAGTAGTCATGGGTGTTTATTGATTCCAGCTCCGATTGGCAGTGATGGAATGAAACCCGGGAGGGCACGCTAATTTCTGCCCCCTTTCGAGCGTGATGCTTTGATGCATGTTGAAGTTCTGGATGTTGCAGCATAAATGGTTTTTATTTTGGCTCCTTTCAAGTTGCGCTCAAACTTTGTTAACAGTCTGCTTGAAAGAGAGTCTACAGTAAAACAAATAAAGTAACCACAGTAACATTGTCATTGTCCCCGATGCTGCTTTCTACTTTTCCCTGTTTTCCAGTGATGTTGTTACATTGAACATGACACACCAGGGAAAAAAACTGAAAATATACCTCTACTGGCAATGGGACAGGAGTCAATAGCTTATTTTTAGCAGGTTTAACTACGTCTAAAAACTGGCTTATACGTGCATTTTTTGTGTAATAATGGTATAAGTGAGAGGCAATAGTGCAATGTCACTGACATGTATTTCAGCCTCCATTATACACAACCAAGATTTAATATAAGCTGGTCTACACTTACAGCAGCTGGAAGGATCAGGAGTGTTACCATATGTAAACTCCTCTCAGCTAATGTTTACAATTACAGTGGTAGCAAATTGGAGATTGGTGGCCAGTTTGCATATCAAACGACGCTGAGGAGGAACTCTTTGGCTTTGGTGCACTGGGATGTGTTTACTCAGCAAACAAGTTTAATTGGGAAAATAATTTTCCAGCTGCTGTGGATTTGATGTAGAGGGTGTGTGTGTGTGTGTGTGTGTGTATGCGTGTGTGCATTTACAGTATTCAGTACAAGGAACCTAAATAATTAAAAACCAGCCAAGGGGAAATTAATGGACCTAGCTTGTTACTGGGCTCCATCATGATAAGACCACCAACCACACAATCCCTTTTAACAGACCTGTCAGGATTCCCTGCATGTGACAGCTGCCATTCTGTGTCCTCGTATCTAATTGATTCTCATACAGATTGCCTGCACAGAGAGCTGCTCACAAAGTGCAGGAACTGGAGAAGTATCGACAAAATGTTGGGGAGACTCAGATGGAAGTACATATGCTATTGAGCAGGGAAGGCTTCCTTAGGGGCAGTCTCGAGTCTTTATCAATGTTATGGTATGGGAAGGAATCAATGGGATGTGGGCTGAAGCTTCTGGCTTGCCTCTGTTCATGAGGAGGTGTAGGTTTGACATATCTGCCCTATATGTAGATGGGCATCGAGTAGTTAAACTGTGTAAGTAAAAGCACTAATGGCCAAATGCTATTGAACAGTGCAGCTCATTTGCATACTTCTTTCTGTGTGTGTGTGTGTGTGTGTGTGTGTGTGTGTGTGTGTGTGTGTGTGTGTGTGTGTGTGTGTGTGTGTGTGTGTGTGTGGAGAGAGACATAGAAAATGAGAGTTACTAAGAAAGAAATTGGGAAAGACATCCAGTACAAGAGAGCGTGAAAAGGGCAGAAAAAGTTACAGTATCTAACAGTGTCTTCATATTTGATATTTAGATGCCCACAAAGGGCCTGTACCACTTTTGTTTTTCAATACTTGTTTTTGAATACCACTCACACTTGGATTGAAACGATTGAATATACTTTCCCCAACTCTGCTGTCCAGTGTAACAAACATACAGGTGCTTCCTCTCCACTTCCTCTTCCCCTCTCATCTTTTCCCCCCTTGAGTCTCCCTGTGGCCGAGGAGTCATTAGGAAGTGGACAGATGCACTTTGTCAAGGGGGCCACACAGTCCCCTGGCCTACAGGCTGAGTCTGGCTGAGCCTGACCTGCACAGTGTTTTTCTGACAGGAAAGCAAGAGTAGAACAAAGGATGAAACAAGGTGAAAAGGCGGGAGGCAGGGACAAGAAAGTGGAAGGAGAAAAATAGATATCAGTGGTAGGAAACATTGGTAATGTGGAATAGATTGCAAAGGACATAGAGGAGATAGATGTGTGCAGCCCAAACTATTACTCTTGTGTGGCGCTTCTGTGATTTGTCTATAATTTCATGAGAGCAGCTGGAGTTTGCATTCATTATAAAAGGTAGTTACAGATAACCTTTGCCTTTATTCAAAAGTAATTATCCTACTTTTCTTATCTAAGATAATGTTATCCATTAGAGAGATTTAATTAGAACAAATGTGCCATTCACAAATGCTAGTGCTTGATATTTTCCAATTCCTGCTTTGTGCACAGCAAATTCTGAATATCAGTACAAATAAATCCATGATAGAAACTGCATGAGGTAGTGCAGTAAAACATTCTCTAGCCCCAAAGGAAAAGTTCGAACAGCACATACAGTAGAATGACTAGCCAGTATCAGTGCCAGTTGTCAGAGCAATCAAGCACCCAGCTGGACTATCATTTGGTGCCACTGAGGTGGTTTGAAAAGTAATAGGATTTCTTGCCCTCCAGACACAAACTAGTCCTTCTGTGTGTGTTTGACCAAGAGGAATGGAGAGATATAAGGAAAGGAAGTCCTGGACAATGTGGTGCTTTCTCGTGATTGAAAACAAACTCATTGTTTCCCCTCAGGTGGAAACAGTTTTACCTTCAAAATCGTTTTTTATGCCTTTTTCTCTTTTGTGTTTCGACCTAATTTTATTCCAGCTCACATTATTTGTTACATTGATAAGAAGAGTTACAAGAGCAAGTTCGAGAGCATTACGGGTGCTACTATGACTGTGTCTTCTTTGTCCTTTTCATAACCCATTTCATTTGTGCGTGAGCACACAACTGAAGGACTTTGTAACATGGTTTGAATTTCGGTATCCTCTATAAAACTAATATGCTCACACCCGCACACCCAGAGCCCCATGCTCTTTGCTTCCACAACACAAATGAATTGCATGTTCATGCTTTAGGGAAATATTTATTAATACAATATTGCAGATATATCAATAAAATTAAAGACCAGCTATTGCCTGTTCAACCCCATGCCGATGGACAGTCAGGTGAAATTTTTTGTACCACATTTCTGGAGCTTCACAGTAAAACAGCATTGCAGAATTCTCCCAAAAACCCAGAGTTGCTGGGTGCTTTAAAAAAATCACAGAAAAAAAAAACAGAAAAAAACCCACCTGAAATGACTCCATAAAGCTTGCCTGCCGTGATATTAGTCACCCAAGGCCCCAAGATCCCAAATTGATTTAAAGAAGACACTTTTTACACCATTTTTAAAGCTGAAATCATGGCTGCTTTACTAAAAGCTCCCCTGGTTTGAAGAGGGTGCAGAAGCTCGATCACGCACATGTGTTGTCTTTTCAACTGAATTTGGGAACTCAGGGATTCCGGAGACTTGAGTGACACCGGACAAGCTGAATGGTGCCAATTTATTTATTTGCTTTTTTATTTTTGGTTGGGTTTTTAACGCTTTAAAACAAGTCCCCAAATCAGTTGTTCAGGTGAATGCTATATCGTGTGAAACTCCTCCTGACTTTCCATCAGCATGAGGTTGAGTAAATAATGACTACATTTTTATTTTGGGGTAATTTTTGTTCCTTTTAACTGCAGTACCACATCAAAGAGAATAGGAATCATACTTACAAATACACTGCAAAATCACACAGCAAAAGGTGCTAAATCTTCAGTGTTAGAGTTAAAATACGGAATTATTTCAACTCTTGTTAGGTTTAATTCAAACATGCTGCACGTCTTTAATACATTTTAAGATAAGTCATGTTTGTTTTTTTTAATAATGAAAACATTGCAAACCATGTTAGGGGTTAGTATTGAATTCAGTCTTTACCTGCTCACGCTGGGAGTGGTTCATCTCAGAGCTGAATATTATTAAATTGGTTTTTAGTTTAGTAAGAGTATCTCGGAAGAGAACTGTGGTGTAATTGTGGTTGTATTCCAAAGTTTTATTTTTTGGGTATTGGGAAAATTGTAATTGGTAAAAAGTCAACACAACATTTGTTAGTGTTTGAGACTAGGAAAACGTTATTTCAAAAAACGCACAAATTCCTTGCCGGGAAAATTGTCTCGATAGACAGTTTTCTTCATAGCTTACCGCACATAACATTGATGGTGGGATTTAAAACTGCATAATACAAAAATACTATGACAGCTAGGTTTCGCCCAGGAAATTTAGTGGACATGGTAGGCTCTGCATACATCCCCACATATCTTCTTAACTTTTCTCTTTCTCCTGACATTGTGATGTGCTGCTCTACTTAATTACCATAATGTAAATGTACAATATTATCAATCAATCACTGTTACCCCAAATTAGACATATAGTGATGCATCTGTGTGATGCAACAGACTTAATTTGCCACCCAACTTGCTCAGTAATGATGCAACTATCAGTCCACTATGATATGCTGTTGGAATCTCAGGACGATCTCATGCAACTTGCACAAATAAGGCTTTATGAACTCAGTATAGGTCAACATTGCCTCCAGAAATTGTCATTGATTGGTCATGTGTGTCACTGAATGTTTGAACAGGAGTGATTGACTGTTGGTGAAATGTAGCGGTATGTGTAAGGATCACATCACATTGTCCCAAGGGTGGTGGAACTGTCTCTCGCTGTGAAGCAGCTCATTCATCCCGAACGTATATCTAAAACTCAGAGTCGAGCTGCAGGGTCGAAGTGGGGAGACACCCAGTGAGGACGCCTGTGGGGAGGTATACTGGGAGACATGCTGGAGGGGATTCATCTGGCCATGAGATTCTTGGGATTCTTTGCTGGAGGTAGCTGTAGGAAGCAGAGAGGGCAAGCGGAATAGCCCAGATATAATTTTTCTCTTGCTTCATGGATTGGAAACTTGTCCATCAAAAGCAGAAATGCTCTAAATCAGATTGCCTGATTCACCAGTGAACTTATTGTGGAGCCTCTGCTTAGCTTACCTTCACTTTACACATCTCACTTCCTATGAAAGGCTCAGTCTGTTCTCAAAGTCTGTTCCCACTCATTGGACTGTGAATTTCAGTGGCTCCCACCTTGCCTGCAATTCAAAGCTCTAGACGCAAAAGATTCAAAAATGCTTTTGTACCTGCAGCATTCACAATGCTGCGCTATAGTCTGACAATCACTTTCTTAGGTAATCTTATTGCAGTGAAAGAAAATGTGTATTTTACATTGTCTTGTTTGTGTGGAATGTTGTTAATCAACACCATGTAACAGAAAGTAGATTAATTAAATAGTCAATCGACAGGAAATTAATCTACAGTCATTTCTATAATTTGAACTATTGTATAAGTCATAAGTCACTTTTTAAATTTTGAATTAAAAAGATTGGCTGCTTTTAAGTCATTTAAATTTAATCATGATGAGTTTTAGACTCAAATATTTGAAGACATCACCTTAAGCTCTGTAAAATGGTTGATTATAATCAACAGTTTAAAGGGTAAGTTAGGTATAACCTTTAACAGATAATGAAGTTATCATTAATTGCAGTCCTAGAATTTTTACCCTCAGGCACAATAATATGTACCATGACCTTGTCTGACTGTCAGCTGTATAAGTGACTAAAAATTAAAGGACAGATGGGTGATAAATAAGTTGAAAAGTCTTACACCTAATTATAGACTTGTCATCATGTGGTGCAGCATAGTGGTGAACAGGTTTGACCATTGCTCTCTTGAGAGAGGTCTTCTCCATATTCAGCTTGGATACACAGCAGGTATAACAGGGGAGATGAAGGGGTGAGAGGACATTGACAAAGCATTGCTCTTTTTTTCCTCAATTTGCATTTCCATTCATCATTAATTTCTATGTTCTGGTGTCTCCTCTTTGAGATACCTTGCTATTGTCACTTTGCCCTTTTATCACTCACATGACACATGAAATGCTGCAAAGTCTTAAGTGTGATCATGCTCCATCGAGGTTCCCCATGGCCATACCAACACTGAATCGTCTCCATTGCGCTGCAAACACACCAGCTCGTAGTAACTGCCACATGCCTCAGCAGATTCATGCTCCATTAGAAAAGCCCATTCTGCAGGCAACACAACCCCTTTTTTGTCCCAGTCTTATTTTTCTGAGTGCACTCCACTACTGTCTTGGATTCATAACCCATCTGTTCTCTGAAAAACAATAATGAATAAGTGGATTGTGAAATTTGATGACTGTTACTCTTGTGATCCCAGATGTCTTACACTGAAATGAGTCTTCCTCTCCATGCACCGAGTTTCCATCGGTGGTATGTCAATTTACATTCATTATAGCCAGTGGATCCCCAACCTGATATGTTTCATCAGTCATTTTTAAGCAGAGGCTGCGGTAGAAAGAGAATAGGCATTGCTATTTGGAAATTCACAATCTCTTTGTATGCTGCATGTCGATAACAACAGGCCTTTTTAGATTGCTTATTGGCATTCACCAAGAAAAGCCAAAGTGGTAATCTGTAAAGCAAAATCTGTATTAGTTTAATTGATTGCACAATACAGCACGTTTATGATAACATCAACCCTGTTACAAAAGTCTAAAACACACCTTACTACTTTAGAGAATTATGACTTCATGCATAGCAACTATGTGTGTCTTTTTATGCGCTTTAACTCAAGTGAGTTTCTTGCTTATAAACCATATTCTGTGGCAGGACAAGCTGAAGATTCACCTCCTTTCAAGTTAAGTCTGTCCCCCTCATGATATAAGAGAAAGTAGGCCTCATTACAGGAATGATAACAAGTAATTGGCTGACTCATTATTTTTCGGATAAGCAACGACCATTTTTTTTGCAATGTTAATCAATGCAAAAAAATTGGTGCAACGTGCAACTGTGTTTTTTCCCCCTGCAGACTGCGACTAATTCTACAAGACGTGAATACTGTAGTTGCCCCAACCACGAAGAATTAGATGTCCTAGAAAGTAACCCAATAACCAGAATACAGCTAAGCACATTTCTGCAAAACCACAGATGAAGTTGAAGCTGTATGTTTCTTTATGTTGCAACTTTAAATTTACTTAAGTTCAGTTCACTATGCCTATAAACTGGTTAGGTTTATGCACAAAAAACAATTCTTTGTGGTGATAAAAAACATCATGTTTGGCTTGACATACCTCTTTCAGTCACCACAAAGATGGCTGGAAATGTCCTGAGGCCCCCTTAAAAACTCCCTGTTCTGTCGCTGCCAACACAGCTGGAGATGGCCCGATTTTCTTTGAAAAATATCCAGTATTTGTTGCCACAAACAAGGTTGGTAATGTTGCCAGGTCACCTTAAAAATACTTTGTTCTGTTGCCACATACTCAGTTGAAGTAGGCCCACCTTCTGCGGTGTGTTATCTGGTGTTAGTTGCCACAAACATGGCTGGTAATTTCCCATGGTCTCCTTAAAAACACCTAACTGCACCACCATCCCCTCCACCAAGTTTTGTACAATGTCAATATAGCACATAGTGAATGCCATGCATTTGTGGTTTGCAGAAACATTACCTACTAACTTTACCCCCTGGCAACTAGGCTGTGCATTAATAACAGCTTGCTAGATGTGTAATGTCTACTTAGTTTACTGAATTTGCTGTAGAACTTGACAGATTGAATCTGTATCATAACGGCTCAGAGTCTTGAGTCTGCTCCATCAGGTCAGTTGAGAATTCCCCAATATGATTTTTTTAAGCCCAAGACCAGATGGAAAACCACTGGATTAGCTCTACTGCACTGTTTACATCATGCTACATCACAGCTACATCAAAGGAATGTGATGATAAAGAACCACATGTGGTTAAACCTGACAGAGCGCCAGCCAGAGAAATTCTCTACCATCCTGTCTGTCTCAGCGTGAAGCTGGAAATTCTGTGTGTTGAGACCAAATTCAATCATTCTCCATTGTGGAGAGAATGCAACAGACATTACTCTTCAGTTCAGGGCTCTATATGTTTACCTAAGGTCAGGTCTACAAAAACACCAGCTATCCACTATATTAAAATCCTTTGTATTTTCACTTTGTGGTTCACAGGTAATTAAACCCATAAGGAGAATTATTTTATGCTTCACGGCCTAATATGTTGTAATTGCTGTACTGAGTTAAAGGAGACAAAAGGTTATAAATATAACTGCAGTTCCCACATGGAGGTGAGGGAAACAACATTGGCTGACCCAGTTCATGGTTCTTAAGAGGCTTTGGTCAAATGCAGACCAGAAATAAGGGGAATACTGTTGACTTGACATAAATATGTCTACAAGGGAGTGCAAGGCCTCCCATAACATACAAAGCACTTACTGATCCAAAAGGCAGAAAGTGCAGAAACTGGGTCTGCAAAGTGCTTCTAGTCCCACAGGTGCATAGTGTGCTGACCCCTCTTCATCAAGCCTTGGTTACAATCACAACCTATTGATCATTCAAGTCCTAGAGATATTCAGTCTCGAAATCTTCATTTGTTCATGAAAAAGAGGAAGAAAGCTGGATTTGCGTGTTACCAACAATAAAAACACCCACACACACAGGTAAATAAACAAACTGACAATACAACACATGCTGGGGCCTTTTAAGTGCATTGTGTATCCCTGAAGTGGTGCCCGCCTTCTTCAAATGGAAAGAAGGAAAAAAAATCAGCATGAGACGACAGCACAAGAGGGATGACTTGGAAATTTTCACCATTAAAGTATTCATGAATGTGAAAGCAGAAATGATGGGAGTAAAGACATACTTTCAATTAAAAATGTTTATAGAAAGTGTAGCTCTGGTAGAGTATGAATTATCTGCTCTCATCATAATCCCGTTTAACTTCTACACCCTATGTGAATGCTGTTTTACTATGTTCAATGTCATATATGTTGTTCAAACAGGAAAAATTACTTTTTTTCATTGTCGCTACATACACATGAGGTGTGAGTGATTGCCAGCCAACACGGAGTGATCTGTATGCGCTGCGATGTGCAGAGCAAAAACTGCGGAGGCAGCTTTTATAGATGTCAGAGACTGGCTGCCAAATTGTCCCAGTGGTCCACTATTCCAGTTGTGTTAGGCTGCTCACCTAATATCACTGAAGCATTTCGTACATGGGACAATAGATCTCCCAGGACCGCGGTAACATTGTAAGCGTAGGTGTTCTCTGCTAAGCTAATTTAATCTAAAGCGCAGTATACTCACTTGTAGTGATTCTGCACCTCGGGCAAAAGGATGTTAGTGTCCTCTTGGGAGACGCTTTTGTGGTGGATCAACTCAGGACTGTTCACCTTATCATAAAATTGTTTCAGCGTGCTGCTTTGAAAGGGAAGCACAGTTTGAATGGCCATGACTGATACACAACTCTAACAAAAACAGGGGTACTCTTTCTTATCCCCCTCGTTCCATTGTTCCGCAGCCTCATCGTTCACTCTTGCCTTTCTTTGTGCCTGTTATGTCCTCCAATTTTTTTTACTTGCTTTTACCATTAAAATCCTTTGCATGACACTCCTCAACTTAAGAAAATTGGCCAAATGGCTCTATGTTTGAACGAAAGCTTGTTCTAGTTCTTTTATTAGCTCTACCCAGCTGTTAATTGTATGAATCACGCCTGAACATAAATCTATAATATATAAAAGCAGAAGACTGTGTGTTAATTCCCCTCTTGTGTCCTAATAGTTGTAACCTAGACCAGCTTGGCCTCCAGCTTGGTCATAGAAAGCAATCAAACACAATAGCCGTTGAATTCAGTAATTACTCTTTAATTAAAGGTACATATGCTAATGATTAATAGAAGCTGGTGTATTGTTAAATTGAGAATTACTCACTGCATGGTTTAAATTATAAGACCCACTTTTACACACTTAGGAGCTTGCAGGTTCTAACAAAGGCAATCAGGGCTACAGGAAGCTTGAACTGCTTCAAAATAAAAGCCTCACTATTGAGCTCTGCCTGTCACTTTTTTCTTTTTAAACAAAGTGGTCATGCATATACTGGCTGTGAGCATTTTACATTCAACCGGAGACACACTTGAACACTCAAACACCGATGCTTGAAACCCATACTGCATATACACGGCCGGCCTTCACAGACAAATGGTATACACACTCATACACACACACACACACACACACTCACACTGTCCCTCTGGCCATACTCTCCATCACTCAGAGTTATGGTAGCTACACTATGCCTTCCGGAGCAGCCACAGACTCATCCCCATAGACCTGTCGTACATGGTTCAGTGCCTCATTTTCAATTGTTCTTTAGACCCTCATAAATCACCCTTGAATGTGTGTGTATCTGTGAGTCTGTATGTGTGTCTGTGTGTGTGTCTACATGTTGTGATCTCTGCCAGCTGTTCACACATTAGCAGCATGGACTTGGGATACTTGACCCCCAAGCATTCACCTGCCATGTTCCTCTTCATTTACACCTTTCAGCCTACTGTTAAAGGCTGAATTATGTGAACCTTTTAAGAGAGTTGTTTTTGTCTCACATTTCCCCTTTATGGCGAATCTCTTTGCTCTCTCAAATTCATTCATAAATTTCCAGGCTCATAAATTTTCAGCCTCCGCCACTTCTGCTTTCCCACGCAGTTGACACTCCTCATTTTCTTGTCACCCTTTCCCACAAATCAGCCCTCTTCGTTCATTCTGTGAAGCAGCTGGCTGTTCTGTCCTGGTCTTTATTTCTTTCTCTCATTCTTCTCTCATTTCAGATTATTGTGCAACATACGGTAGCTATCTAGTGCTATGCTGCAATTTGTATTTAAATAATGTGTAGTTCTCAAATCTACAGCAGATTATGGACAAGGATCCTGGAGAATATGATCCATGTCACATTTTTTTAATTATTCAGGTTGCAGCATCTGTCATTGCAAGAATATAAATCCTACTCCTGGCCTAGATGCATAGTAGCTCCAAGATTTAGCTTATGGTTTGTTCCATTGTTGCTGGTCCTTGCTCCCATTCAGTCACTTTTTAAATGTACTCAGGCTGCATATTTAGGATAGCTGCTGCAACTTCTGCAGCTATCTAATAGATTTTAACCTTGTTTCTCAAACAGCTAGGCTGCTGGTTATTCTCAACATATTCCAAATATTCAACTAGGTTCTTCTGCTATTCTCTCTGGCCAAAAATGCCTTAGGTCTTCAGGCTTAGTTTGTAAGTTCTGCATACAGCCGTTGGTGTTTTCTTTTCCTGAGCCCTTTAATGTTAACTCATGGGATAACTGTCCTCGGTCGGCCCTTTAACTTTCTTTAAACTCTATACTCCTCCAACATCCCTTTAGCTTTTTAAAAGAAGCTAAGTATATCCACACTGGTCTAGATCTAACCACCTCAATACTACCGATATCTGAGTTTTTTGAGCCACAAGTACTACAAGTATTTTCCATGGGTGGCTTTGTGTTTTCTTCTAAATGTTTCTGGAAGTGGCAGTGTTTGTTGAAATCAAAGAAGGAGTTTAACTCATGCTTCCTCTGGCATTGTAGGCTGTAGTCCTCTCTGGTGTCTGCCTTTTCAGTAATCAGGGATTGCTCAGTGCAGCCCCCTTGTGGGTTTTTATTGCTGTTCTCTGTAAACTTAGATAATTTATGCTAACTGCACTCTGACAACAGTCTCTGTGTTGATTGAAATTGACATCAGAGTAACACAAAGGATTTGCCAAACCACCAGTCACTTTACGTAGCATGTGATTGGTTAGGCTAAAAATCATCTGGCTATCAAGAGGCAGTGTCAGACTGAATAATGGAGTGGTGTAGTAGAAAAGAACATCTATTCTGAATATCAGGCTATGCTTCAATTGCAATGTCCCAAATCCAGGGCACCTCAATAGTGGTAATGAGGCAGGGGCAAGTGCGGCTCTTTCCTCAACCGGATTTATCCTGCCAGTCTGCGAAACAAACCTGCAACTTTTCACTCATCAGCCCTTTTGTCTATAACATTTAGGCCCAAACATTGTTAAAAAAAAAACCAAAAGAACAATTTGCAGTGATAAAATCTTTTCTAACATTGGCTCTCAAAGTCCTTTTTAAAGATTAATGTCTTTTTCTTATTTTGTTTATGTGCATTATACAAGTTTAATTAATTTGGGGAACGCACTTACAGTTTTATAACTTTAAAAGCTGGCAATGTTAATTTGGTCCACTGGGGATTTCTCTAATTGCATTTATATTGTTAACTTTACAAGAGGAGCAAGAAATGCTGAAACATCTCTCAGGATAAACGTAAATATTTGAAGAGTTTCCTGGCAGAGGTGTGACATTGCTCTGATGTGACTAGGCAACTTGCTTGTGGTATCTCAAGGAAAATGTTTTCTTCCACTGTCATGCAAATGTAAGGAGGGCATAAACTGCTGAATGGACAATCCTACCTACTTTTTGACTGTAGAGTGTGTTCTTACTTTGGTGCATTGTTGGATAACTGGTTTTAATTTACTTAAATTGTTGGACAAATTAGCAGCTGAATTTTAGGACAAACTTCGATGTTGTTAGACCCTCACATTACAGTAAAGAGAGCAGAATATAGTTTAACATCAAACGCAAAATCCAAATCAGTTTCATTTGGGGAATTACATTAAAGAAAACATGATCATGATAAAAATAAGACATCAGAGATTAGATTACTTTAATAGGATTAAATAAGATGTTTTAAAGTCATCTAAATGTGGCATGAAATCAAGTCACATTTATCATTTGATTAAGTCATTGAATTTTCACATGATCAGAACTGCAATGACACCTCGTAAAGGCATAGCATCTAACTTTGTAGTATTTATGTTTTATAATGTTCCTCTAATCTAATTAATCTACAAATCCTTGTCCATGTGGGTGAGTATAACTATATCATAACTATCAGTATATTTGCTGTTTTCTTTGATTGACTTGATATATATTGGTCTAATTATACACAATCTTCTATCCATCTTATTAGCAACTGATTCCCTTCTAAATCCCATCAGCCACACTGTCATGTGTTGGTGGGTCTTCATTTATATAATTACTGTAATCTGATTACAAAATTGACACTGGGAGGCAAAATGTGTTGTCTTCAAACTTGGCTTGAAAAAGAAGAGTAGCGAGGGTGACAGGCTTCAAAAGTACAAACACTATCCAAGGATAATCCCTCGTCTGTTTTAATGTGGAGACACTTCACATTTGCAACTGGGCCGCACAATTCTAGTCAGAGAAAACGAAAAGCAGTGAAAATGAGGCATGGTCAGGTGACTTGGTTGCAGCTGGTCCTGTCTATCTTCAGGTTGGAGAGGGATAATAACAAGGGAGATTGCTGCCAGCATGCAGTGTTCCTCATAGGGAATCTGCTCACTTTGTGGCAGCAACGATACACTGTCAGAGTGTATGTTGTCTTCCCACTGTGGCATTATGAGAAATAATGCAAATGCTTTTGGCAATTGTGTCCCAGGATGCTGTGTTTCAATAAGCCTAATAACTCAAGTCACTCAGAATTCTCCCACCCAGAGGGAGAGTGTAGGTGTCATGTGGATCAGGAGGAGGGCATGGTGGGGCAGTATCAAACTGGTTGTATTGAACAAATCTGCAGGGAAGGTCAGAGAGGGGGCAAGCTTAGGCAGTAGTATACTTATGATGCTTCCCTAAGACCCTCTTCTCCCTACTTTCAGCAGCAAATCCTTCTAACTATGGCTGCATGTTGCAGGTTGAGACCGTGAGGCACATGATTGATTGTCAGGTTGAGATCACACATTTTAAACAGTCAAAGTTGGCCATCAATCATCGTCTGTCCTGCAGGGAAGGCACTGGCTTTACTGCAGAGCCCCCCCCCCTCTCTCCCTCACACCAGGATGAAGGTACCAAAATGTAAAAGTACTTTCACCAAAGACAGTGTGAGCGTGAGGAGTGACATACATATCAACTGTTAAATCACTCAAATATTTACATATCATAAAAATAATAATAGTACAATAATACACATTTTAGGATGGACTAATAGAACATATTACTTAATGTGAAAAAGACAAACTAAACCTTGGATAGACAAGTTCAGCCTGAGTCTTGATCAGGTTCACATGAACTTGATTACACACTTAAAAATGTTGCAGTTCTACTGGCAGAAAACACTGATGAACAAAGCAAATAGAAAAATGATTTAGGACCCTATATATGTGAGGACCTCAAAATTTTTATTATGGCACTATACTTCTCTATTGATTAAATAACATTTATTTGAGCTACAGTGTTACGTGCACTAAATCCTTGAGTGAAATTACTCAGAGCAATGTGTCCGCTGTGATATAAAATCAATGCTCAGCTGGAGGGAAAGAACTGCTGGAGTTAATGGTACCGTTTTTTAATTTAAATTATAAATGCTGCACACTCATTGTCTTCATTAAACTCATTTATACCTTTTCACAACATTCACCTTTTTTTGACTTATTGATTTAGCTTTGAATTCCATTTGTTGCAACACACAAGATACCTAGTTGAGGCACAAAGATGCCAGGCGTATTTCCATTTTAAATTGCTCTGCACTGGAAGCAACAGCCATCTGTGTTAGAGGAATAAAAATGTCACCCCCGCATTGGAATCAATCTTCTTCAAAGGCAAGGAAGAATATTGCAGGAGCCCCCTGGCTGTCTGTTATAGCCCATAAACAGATGATGGTACAGTGTGTGTGACCATGCATTTTTATGCTTCTGCAAGTCTGTATTTACAATATTTAACAAGGCTTTTAAATAATTAAAACAAGTAAATGGGAAACAAATGGCTCAGTGCAGTTTACTGGATTCTATCACGACAAAACAACACACCCTGACAGTAGTCTTTCAGCTGTTTCTACCGTTGTTTGTGGTCATGATGGGAGGTGCAGAAATCCTGAACACATGACATTTATTCACAGAATAAGGTTATGCACATCAGCTGGTGCATCAAAAGTGACGTGAATTTTTGATGAAGGCATGAAACCTCTCCTCTTTCCCTACAACTAGCACTGGTCTTTGAGATGATCAGATTTGTGCTGTTCTCTTTGATTCCTGAAAATGCCACTTGGATCCTGTTTGCCCTTCGTCCAGTGGGGTACTCTCCATCGCGCTTGAGCTGAGTTTCTTTAAGACCTCTGGCGATCCGTTTATGGCCCCTATCAGCCTCACACACGTGCAAGTGCGATATTGACTTGCCCTGAGCCCTGATAACATCTCCATTTAATCCACAACCACCTAGTCTGAGAGAGGGGTTTAGTAAATGAGGGAGAGAGAAGGTAGAGCCTGTCACATCTTCCTCAGCTCTCTGTTTTCCTTTTATCTTTAAGGTTTTGTATGTTACATTAATAGTCTCTAAACATGGTTTGTCTGGGTAAATTTAGTATAGTAAGTTGAGTGGCACAGGCAACCAAGAAAAGCTACAGCTAAGGTGCAGAAGCTGATGTGAAAGCCTGGATGTGGGACAAGTTTGGAGAGCTTGTGGGGGTGACTTTGAGGCAGCCTTTTAAAAAATATTCAACTCAGAAGATGGAGGCATCATATTGATCATTTAATTCAATATTTATTTTCTGATTGGATTTGAAATTTTAGTACAGAACACAAAAAAAAACCTCTCTCTTGCTTGTCATTTGCTGCCAATGTTTGCCCTTTTCAGCTGTGACAGCAGCATACGGATTGGCCAAACGCTTGCATAGAGTTTTAATGTCGCCTTTCAGAAGTTGTCATTAATCTTGAGACTTAGTGTTTTGAATTGTTTCAGATTGTTTTTTCTTCAAGGCCATGTAATCTCTGGCCTTCCTTCCACTACATATTATTAGGGGAAAATAGCCTGACTTGAATCTAATTTCCATGGTGTTGATGTTAGGTGAGAAAACAGATGTTGAAAATGTCAAAGAAAAGCAGTTGAGTTGAGCTCCAGTTTTTAAATGAAAAATTAAAGTTATAAGGGATTGTTACATGACAAATTACATTCCCACATGTTAACACCTTGTACATGGTGAATATGGTATTTGATTTGGTCATTTTGAAATATAGTGCAAGCTGTTCATCTACATGTAGGCTACACTGTACTGAAATTGAGGGTCACCCTTCATAATATAGTGTAATAAATGGCCGTAATGTGGTTTTTGGTTTGTTTGTTTAAAGCAACATTATGTAAAAAACATTTTGTTTTAATGTTATGTTCAAAATTATTTCGATGGTACAGTGTCTTGTAAAAGGATGAATGGTGAACTATCACTTGTTTCTGCATATAGTAACTTCAGTGAGCGTAGGATCACAGCCTTAAATACATGTTTACTTCAAGTAACAAGATTTTAAGACATGACATTATTATGACGTAATGGGTTTTGTTTGTAATTAGCACCTACATTATGTCTGAAAAATTGTAACAGACCTGGGATTTGTATTTACTGTACGACAGTAGTGTTGCATTAAAAAATGTAGTTTTTTTGCTGCTTGCATAGGCTGACTGATAAAACCTTGTGTAATAATAAAACCAAGTTCGAGTAACTTGCACTTTGTGATTATAAATCAGCAAACTTGCATTCCATTATTTTGTGCACTGTAATTAGACATTATTTAATAAAAAACTCAAAATTCTGGAATTTCATGCAGATAAATTGCAATTACATACATTATTGCTAAGAAGTTCAAGTAGTTTATAATATAACAATTGTTTTTAATTGCGTTATTATGACTATATTTTCATAAAACAGTTTGTTAAAGGTTCCTTAGACTTATGTATTGACAAAATACAAAGTACAATCCTTTCATGCACAGCAGTGTTGTTCGACAGGCTTGATAGTTAGATGCCACTGCAGCAATGGCAGCTTTTTACTTCGCCTTCAACCTGGATTTGTCTCTAAGAATTCAGTGCTGCATGTTGTCAATGAAAAGTATCACGCTGAATCATGGCTATGGCATGCTGAACTGACAGCTGGAGCTCTTTTGTGAAAACAAATGCCATAATGATTGCTCCTGATTGACACATTCATAATACCTGATGAATGCAGATTGTGGTCAGGCTGCTTATGATATTTTTTATGACCTTGTGCCTTGACTCTGCTTGAATATGAATACAAAGAATCAGCATTATGCGATACAAGGTTGAAATCCCTGCTGCTGTTGGCTTCACAACAAAACAGGAAAAGCTGAAGACCTCTTATGCAGTCATCTATGGAAGTTTTATGAATAATGCAGTAAGCACGAGGATTGGGAGGTGGAGAGAGAATGCCAGTTTGAGCTTTAAACATAGAGTATTTGACATCTGAGTGAACATGGACTGACTCTAGATCCCTGCTTTGACAAACACATCCTTCACTTGACTGTGCTTGTCGACCTGGCAGGGAGCCAGCTATTTTAATTTCTTGCCAGTGTGGATTGAAATATCGTATAGTGTATACCTACACAGTATATATTGGTGCTTAGTTTGCGCCATGACGACAATTTACATTTACTGCCAATTTAAGTGAGAAGTGACCTTGATGAATGTTTTTTATTTATGGTGTTGTTGACAAGGTGGCGGTGTTGAGAGTCACTAGCAGGAAGAGTTGAGTTGCTAACTCCGGAAAGAAATAATTGAATTTCTTTCAGTATTATAGATTGATTTTTTTCCTTAGTTTTAAAATGTTAGCATTCACTAAGCCCTAGTCCCTGCGGACAACCAACTTTAGTCTTTCATTTTTCCATTATGGGATACTAAAAATGATTATGTGGATAAGTTTTACTTTATCCTGTGATTGTGTGTCTTGCTATAGTCTCACACCCGCAGAGCACCATTGGATGTGTGTGCACCCTCTTGAGAAGACTTCCAGATCATATTTAAGTGAGCCCCACTGTATATCTGGACTGCTGTGCAGTTTTAACCGTAGGCGCTGGAAGCCCTGCAGCTTCTCAGATTAGGAATTCGTCTCACTTGCCTGATAATTACATGCTGATTTTAACGGTTGTTTTTGAAGAGCCAGCCATTCTTAATGAAGCCTAAGCCAATGCCTAAAGCTTTCAATTGGAGTTCAATCCCTCCTCACTTAACACATTTGCCTCCTTAATTCAAATTCAGATCACTGATACTATATACCTAACTCTTTTAAGTGTAGCAACCAAGTACAACTTACTAATGAACATGTGTCTGGTAGGCTCTATCAGTGTGTCAGGGGAGAATGGCATGAAAAAATGTATTTATAGATATACCATCTTAATTACTGTAAATGAATCTCATCTATTTGATTTGTTCCCATCGTGATGCCTGTATGCTGATGAATGTACATCCACAAAGCAGGACACAAGTTTGGGGCTGCCAGCTATCAATGATTCTTACAGTTACTTATTCTGCTGATTATTTTGACAGCAATCAAGTGAATACACGAGTATTTTATGAAAGTGCACGTATGAGAAATACAGTAGACACTTCTATTGTTATTGTTTTCCTTGTCTCGCGACGTCCAACTTCCACAGTGCAGTGTCACCGCTGAAGAAAGGTCTGGCAGCACCCATTATCATTCTGCTATAATGGAAAAAAATTCTCAGGCTTGTTTGTATTTCTTTAAACCAGTAACAATCTTGGGCAGCACAAAGCCCAGGGTGCAGCAGCAGTGCCCCTGCAAAATACTGCTGTGGGAACTTGTTTTTGCATTTGGGGAGGTAACCCTGCATTAAAAAGACTAAATTCCTGAAAAAAGAACTGGTTTGTACCATTGACGACCAGGTCAGGGTTAGGATAACTTGCCATTTCCAGCATGTAGGTCACTAGCTCTGAGGTTGTTGTTTTTTACTGTAGTGGCAAGGATTTTTATCAATATTTTTCATGGCTTTATTAGATAGTGCAACTGAGGAGGGACAGGAAACAGGATTAGAGTGACAGGGGATGACATGGGGGCAGCAAAGGACCACAGGACCCTGGGCGGCTGCAGCAAGGACAAAGTCTCTATACATGTGGCGCACACTCTACCAACTGAGCCGCTGGGGCACCCCAGGAATTTTTTAAATGGTAGCACACAGCATGCCATTGGGTGTCTAAGGTACTGCTGCTCTGTCTCTGCAGTAATTACAGCATACCACATTTGGAGGATGTGTGTGACATACACCCTTTTGTGCAGTGGTGTAACATGACAACACTGCTGCAGTCAGTAAGTTTAAAAAACCATTGTGATGGGTCCAAACCAAATACACCAGTGATGTGGTGAATTGTAGATGCACTTTTGAGTTTTGAAAGTTTTAAAACCAAGAAAGTTGGAACCAAAAATACTGAAACCAGATTGTTTATTGTGTCTGTGAGCTCAGCAAGTGACATGCTGATGTGAACACTGATAAACTGGTTATGTGAAGGTAAATATAAACTTTACTCAGCATATTGCAGTCAGCCAGTTAGGTCTTTGCATTTAGACTAATAGATGTTGAAGTCAACTGATAGTGAAACATTGCATGCTGGTTGCATCTAATGAAAGTACATTTTGGTTTTATTGGAGTTTCTAGAAATTAACTACAAAGTGTTTTATAGCTAGTAAGTACTTAACAGCGGAACAAACATCAATAAAAAAAGCAGAGAAACAGATAACTGTAAAATCCATCAAAGAACAATTACAGAAAAAGAACAATAAAACAACAGTGTATAATAAAACTACTTTGGAGGGTGCAATATAAAGCTTGAGCCAAAATATCAAGTAACATACAACTAAATTAGGACACAAGTCAAATGAAAGCAGATTAAAGAAGCAGGTTTGTAAACCAAGGGCCTGTTGTGGCGCTAATCCATGCCCTACAAGACTAGATTGCAGACACCGTCCAGTTTTGCCCCCACCCATATTGCTTGCTGGTCATGGGACCAATGGGAAGTGAGGGCATCCAAAGTACCATGTTGAGTAGAGGGGTTTTGGGTTTTCATTGTTTCAGGGAATAAACTTTTTAAAGCACCCTAGACTTTGCTTTGACTAACGTTGGTTCAGTTCACCTGTAGACCTGCTTGAAGTTTGATGCAAGCTGCCCAATAGCCATGGGCCTAGCCTATCCCTAACTTAGATTATGAGTCATATTATATGTATATATTTTTAAACATATTGTTTTAATGGGAGGATTGCTTCTTTTCTAATTAACAAATGTTTTTAGAATTCGTAATTAACATTTATGGAAGACTGAAGAGTAAGGATGTACATTAAGACCTACAATATGATTTTAATTGGTACATGGCTACAGTAGATACATGTCCTTGGGCAAACTGTTGCTTTTTTGCCCCCTTCTGCAAGTTTTACAGTCAGCATAGATCTGAATGTCTTCATCGATAGGACACATGAGGGTGAAGAGCACAGAAGAAAAATACTTGGGTCAAATTTTAAAGACCAGGCAAATTGATTTTTATGGCGCAATAAGTTACAGACCGAGAAAAGCTAAATCAGAATAATCTGTTCTGATAACTACAGTCACAACTAAGTTTGGAACACAACTGTTTCAGTGAAAAGTAGGGCTGTCCTTGTTCTCTATTTTCTACATTTTTCTTGTTGTCAACAAATAAAAAGATCTCATGCTTGTGAGAATTACTGCAGCAGGACAGTGCCTATGGCAGAAATACTGTCATCATCATTGGAGAGGAAAGCAGGTGTTTTGGATTAGGAGCAGCAGACTTTGAGAACATGACGGCCCACGGTGTCTTTCAACCATCCAACCTGGACCACCCCAGAGAGGAAGAGAGTTGGAATGAAAGGCATACTAATCCAGCTTGGTTTAAGGCTGACACTGGCTAATGTTTGGTCACAGGAAAAGGAAATGGACAAAATGGAGCTTAAAATGGGTTGGCAAAACAACGTGAAATCAGGCTGTTGTTGCTGCCACCAGAGCGCAGGACTACAGCTGGCTGAGGTTAGGTGGACTAACATTGATGTTTGGTGCTCACACACAGTCAAAGTTGATGGCTAGTGTTTCCCAGATGTTGAACTTTTGATATGAAGATGCCGACCACATAATCATCAACATCTTGTTGCTGCTGCTTACATACACCCTGATGCAGATTCAGAAGATGCGCTACGTGTTGATGTATATTTGTATATAAATAACCGGATATATGTTGTGTGATTTGTGTGGCATGAAGGCATTTACAAATAGTCATTTGGTTATGTAACCCTGTGTTGTATATTGACAAATAAATTAACTTGTACTTTGTACCTTGTACCTTGGATTGACTCAAACCTACATTGCCCATGTTCATCCTAATGAGGAAATGTCTCACCCAATGCAATCGTGTGGCTCATTGATGTGTATTTAATAGTTATTGGACAACAATTAAGGTCAATGTCACAGAGGAATAATCTGCAGTATATCAGGCTTCGGCCACACAGTCAGTACTAGTAGGATCCATTTATTGTTGCTTTTGGTCTTTTCAGGGTTTTTGTTGACAATAAAAAAGAAAAATGTCAATAGTGGCAGCCTGATCTCATCTCCATATGCCAGTGTAATTAATTGAGATTATGCAACATTATGAGTGTGAAATTGGCTCTGATTACATTGGATGGATGGATAAGTAGATTGATCTATAGATTATCTGCTTTGTGATTTTTACTTGAAATGTTTAAGTTCTTAGGCTCAATTTCCTGTGACAGTTGAGTTGTAACTGTTGCTTTGAGCAGTGCAGTATGGGGGAAATAATGCAACCTACAGGGCCTGTATCATGGCGTATAATGCGAGTGCTTGTTATAACAATAAATTGGTTTCTTAGAGAATCCATCATTGTAAGCTGAGAAGCTGCACTTCTCTCCACTGCTGTGAGTTACCCTTAACATTAACAGCTCCCTAAAACTCAAAGCTCTATGGCATGTCATCCATGTATCCCAGTAGTTCTGATTGTTGTGGAGCTCTTTGGATTCCTCTTATACCTCAAGTTCCTTTAAAACGATTTGATGCCTTCAGGCAGCTATTCCCTCCCCCATCCACTTTCATCCACTCTTCCCCTTTGCTAGGCTGGAAAGTAATAATAGGAGAGCTCCAAAACACACTACTGTTCACAGCATGTATTGTATAGACTCAGTAGTCATGCAGATATCATCTACATGCATTTGCAAAGGCACACATTATCATTGCCTCCAGATATCAAGCTAGAAGCAGAGTCAATTACAGCAGGATTCAGAGGTTGGAACATCAAGTGTATAGAGATTTCCACTTTAATGCTGCTTTGTAGAGAAATGTCAACAGCACTTTTGTGTGAATGTTGGTATTTTGCCCATATTTATATTCATGTTTTTGTGTTAAAGGATCTTAGCTCAGTTAATCATTATTTTTGTCAACACGGTGTGAAGTTAACCTCAAAGGGAACCTTATTCAAACAGTTGTTTTTGTTCAAGGCCAGGGGACACACAAACTGCCATCGATCATCGATATATTGACTTTCATGTAGGGGGAAATGTCTACAGCAAAAATAAAATTTGAAATGAACTTGGAAATATCCTCGAGAGCAGCCTCCCCCCTCCCAAGTGCTTCATCAATTATGGAGGTAGCTGGTGCAGTTTGAGGTACAGCATGCAGTGAAGCAGCAAGAGCAATAGGAGACAGCTTTCCCAGTGTCCCACAACCCACTGCTCCCATTATCTGAAGCCATGAAGGTTAACAACAGCAAAACAACAGCACAGGCCATTATTATTCAATAAGTGTGGTCTACTGTGACGCCACTGTTGACTGTAGTGTTTGTTTAACACTGTTAAAGGATATCAGAGAATCAATTAGATTTGTCGTTAAGAGCAGCAAGTGAGAGAGCAGGTGTCTGTTCAATTTTGTACCTCTACATCGTTGTCTAGTACGTCAGTAGTCAGCATGATTTGGATGTTTTATTAATTCAAGGGCATAACCCAAGGATGTCAAAGCTATTAAATCTTTACATCAACATACATCTTAACTCTACTGGGCATAAGGGGTGGGAATCTCGAGGCACCTCACAATTTGATTTCGATTCAGAGGGTAAAGAAACAATAATAAAATGCATCAACATTTTAGATTTGTACACATGATTTATGTTCTCTCACTGTGACTACTTTAAAATATAGTGTATTTGTAACGATCCTTAATTAAAATAAACAGATGAATTTACGTCCATCTTCTTTGCTCACGCTCAACCATCCTTACCCAAACTCAAGAAGTGGTATCATTTTGGAACATGTTTATGTCAGAATGAGAAGAAATAACAGTGTTGATGTCACAATGTCTATGCATTATGTTGGATAGATACCTATTGAAGTGAGCATGCTAACCACATAGCCATGGTCCAAAGCTCCAGTGCTAGAGGTCTAACCACCTGCAAGCCCCTGGTGCTCCAAGCTCACAGTCTGGACTGCTAGCTGCAGGGCTAACTGTGCTAACTAACTAACAGCAGCTACAGTTAGCAGCAATAAGCGGTAATATGCCATGTATATATGCGGTGTATGCCTATTTGTTTTTAGAATGAATGATTCTTAAATATTGCATCTTTATGACATCAAATTTAACTTCATAAAATTCAGGTTTTCTAGATGTGCAATTACTTTGGGCCAGCAAAAAAGAGCCGTGAATACAAGGTTTACATATTATGACCTTTTAAGTTATTGTTAGTAAATATATATAAGCATTCATTTGAGTCATCTGACATGCCACCTTATGAATGCAAGTCCAGTAATGTTTTTGATCTTAACCAACTTCTTTCATGCTCTTTAGCTGCAAAATGCCTCACTGCTGGATATTTCAGGCTCACTCATTTTGTCTCTGTGTTGTTTGTTGCTGGGCAGTTAGCGTATCGTGGAAAAATAATGCTGAAACATTGAAGTTGTGAGCCACAAAATGAAAACAATGAGAGAGAAAAAAGCTATAAAACTCAATAGAGCTTGTTTTATTCTTTGCATTTCTATGACATTACAATAAAAGTCTAATTTCTTCTGTCAAATATTCACAACATAAACACAGAAATTCATGGAGAATAATAACACATAAGATAGTGGTATTTTTCTTGAGTTGAAGAGTTTTCTTGCCATAGAAAGTCCCTGCATCAACCCCCCCACCTGCTGTGCAAGCACTGCAGTGCTTCCCCTGTTAGGTGGTATAGTCTGTCGCCTGTGTGAACCTCCTGATCAAAGCTTCAGCAGGCTCGACGCAGCAGGACCAGATCCTCTCTTCACAGCTATAACAAGACTGAAAATATGAGGAAATAACTTTGCAGTTACGGTTACTCTCTAATAAGTAAACAGATTGATATAAAATCCATTAATGAATACACACACACACTGTACATATTGTATCCTAATGTGCATTTGCTCAGTATCTGTGACAATATAAATTATTTGAACTGAACATGGTTGAACCTCAAGGCATTGTGTTTGTGTGAAAGGGTTTTTTTCAGCGCATATAAAGATGCACATTTTTTATGACAGGTTACAATGGCTTCAATTAAGCTAGCATAGAAGCGTATTGGCAAATATTATTGAGTTGCTTGAACATAGTGTCTTGACTGGCCTGACTTCTATTATAAATCTTTGATGATAGATTCTTTTGTTAGAACGTAATTATGTCTTGGGCTTGTTGGCCGTTTTCGGGGAGTCCCAAAGCTTTATATTGAATTCACTTTGAGGCAGCCGATTGGATTTAACACAAATAAAGACAGTAGGTAGGGAAAACTCATTACAAAGTCTCTAAGTAGGCCTGATAAACGAGAACAGCGTTGTATATCACAGAAGTTCCTCTGTTGTGTCCAGTCTGACAGTGTCATAAATCAGTGTGGCTAATTAAATCAAGGTTATAAGAGTTATGTCATCAGATTGAAGTCCTTTGAGGGACTGTCCTTATTTGAACTGTCTGGGAGTAGTGGTGCTACTGCTGTCTAGTTATCAAGATGTTACAGAGAGCAAAAATAATTGATAGAAGCATGTTTCATTCATTTACATCACCTCCTTTATAAATATTATTTTAAAATATTCACCCTGTCAGATTTGTAACAATGAAGCAGAATATAGCAGATATGTATGTTAACACGTTGACCATGAGAAAAAAATAATCCACATACCAGCTTTGTGAACAAGTCCTAAAAGTGATTGGGCTGTCTCACTCTTGTCTTTCCAGAAAGCTTTTAACCCTGGTGATTAGCCTCTGTCAGCTCCCTCAAGTCTTTCCGTGACACCTCTTTGGGCTTTTTATCGCCCATTTGTTGCTTTTCATTCTGGATGCTGGGAGAAAAATCATCATTAGCTCCCGCCTTATCTACTCTTTATTTTACCCCTGTGATGAGCCTTGTCGCTGGGATTTGGCTGATAATGATTGGTGCAGCAGTGTAAGCTTAATGGCTTCTCTTTATCTTCAAAGGCTTTGATTCCTCATTGTTGTTGCTTAGCAGACAATTAAGGCGTAAAGGCCTTATTGGTGATGGATTTCTCTGAGTGTTTTTTTAAGGACACTGCTGAGCTGAACCCTGAATTAAAAATGCAGAGTGCAGTACAAATTATGACTCAAGGAACCTAGTTTATTTATGGTGCTTGTTGACTTATTTTTCAAATAGACTTTTTTTTTTTTACTTCACTAATTGTTACAGCAAACCTGGAGTTAATAAAATGTTGTTGGACACTATGTGAACTGAGGTCCTTTACCTGACTGGCAAGCAAAGCATAGATACAAATAAACCTCATTTTTGGACGACAACTTGAAAAATCTGGCCCTTTAACCACAACATCAGACAATGATCAGACTCTTCTTTGTCAGAACAGTTTATCACACGTTTGCACCTTAAATTTCTCCCGCTGGGGCTCCCATTATCAAGTGTTTTGGGCCGTGGTTTGTGGGGTGGGGGGGGGCACATCCTGTAGCTGCAGCAGCAGCTCGTGTGCAAAGCCAGGCTTTCTAAAGGAATTAACACCCGGAGTCGGATTCTGCTCTGATCCCAAACTGTTTACTTTTTGAACTTTTGGGATTCAAAGGGTGTTTATCTTCACTCCCCTTTATTGACCCAGGGAGCTTACCTCCATTGTTGGGTGTTTATGTATAGCAATGCTGACTGCTGACTGGAGATGGAGGGAAAATGTACTTTACTACACAAAAGACATCACATAGACGAGGGAAAAAAAAGAGAGAGAACCAGAGTCCATGGTGAGTGCTGAGTTTAGTGAGTGTTGACCTGAATTTAAACACACAGACAAACACACAGCTTTGGTGTGTAGTGTTGCTCGCTAGCTTATGTACAATAATCTGGCTGTCTGGGTTGAATAAACACAAATGTTCATGCGGTTACACTCGCTTCGCTGGTGGTGAACACTCTGTTTCTCGGGCACAAAATGTTAAAAGTTGAGGTAATGTTTAAAAATGTTGTTCATGTCAAGTTAAGTCTTGTTTGTTGACTTTCCTGTCTCGGAAGTAGCAACAGTCGAAAAAATTAAATGCACCATTGCCTTTAGTATTACTTCTGGATTTCTCTCGTGGATTGTTTGAAACATTTGGGATAATATAAGTACACAACTCAACAAAATACATTACAGAGTTCTTTTTAGACATTTTGATGCAAAATTCTCACCTATCTTTAAGTGAAAATCTGATTTGGAAAGTTTAGACGTACAGTATTTCATTTGAAATTGGACTTGATGGGTCCATCAAAGGTGATGCAAACAAGGATAATTGATTACATCCTAATTACATGTACTCATTTAGTTCACAATAAATTTCTGTCTCTGTGTCTCGCTGGGAGCCAAAATCCTGAACATGTGGTCTCAAGTCTCAAGTCTTGATCACTAGCAAAATTCTCCACAATGTTTATGCACACAAGAAACCATCCACTGGATGAATGTGGACACAAACAAGCACACTAACACCACCACCTCACAGCCAATTTCAGTAAAAGTAAGAGAATTACTTCTTACCTTAAATAACCACTCAACCCAGGCTCTTACGTTAAATACATTGGCAATGTCCACTAGGGCAAGGTAGAGGCTTGTGTGTATTATATAGTATGTTATTTATATACGTACTTGCTAACAGGTCATTAAAAATAGCTTGCCTGGAACAAAGTTTTTTAACTAATTATAGCGCTAATTAGCAAGTGTAGGCAGCTTAACTGGCACTGTATATACTTGACTGGAGCTTGTCATGTCCTGACAGATGCTAATTGACGTTGATACCCTTGATCTGTGGATACCACACTTGCTTATACTATATGTGTGCCAGTACTGTACTGTACTTTAATCTAAAAAAATAGTTTCTCAGTTCACAGTTGAGCAGGTTCTGAAGGGCTTTCATTTATGCCAAATTAAAGCTATAGAGATATGATTTCAGTCTTTATAGCTGCAGTGGATGATCTGTTCAGTGTGAGGGGGGAAATAAATTCAGTTCAGAATATGTGAGACAGTGGGGAATGCAAGAACCATTCGTGTGAACAGATTTATTCTTAAGTCAAAAATACAGGTTATTTAAGAGAATCTGTGGCATTCACCGATTTTAGACTTTCATCATGTTGTCATCATCTTATGATTTTACTGGCATATCTCATCACATCAATTTATACAGTTCACTCTCACTTAACTGCCTCAGGTTCTTAATATAGGTTTATTACCAGTATTACTCTCTGTTGCACCTGACAGTCTAACATCTAATGTAGGCTGTAATATTCTCTTGTCTAATATGTCCATGACTGTGACATCGCCTTGACCACCTCTCATATTAGTCATGGACTGCTTGGCTTGAGAAAGATGTTTTTAGCATCTAACATATATTAAACTTATATATTACAGTATATCTATTCTCTGTAGAAATAGACATACATCTAAAGAAAATAAAGTCTAGAGAAAGTAAGGTGAAGAAGTTTAGGAAGAGAACGGGAAAATGTTCTTGCATGAGGCCCATTGTGCTACCCGCCTTTATGCTGCCTTTGTGTGCTCTGTCTTTCAGAGTCGAAAAGGAAGGGTTAAATGTTCCTGTTTTGCAGCAGCAGAGCTGTTGGATTGTCTGTGTAATTGTCTGTCTAACCCTTCATAGCAATATGTCATGACATTTGCTTTCCAAATTGTCGTGAAATTAGGTATATATATATATAATCTATATGGACCTTGATCTTCCATATTCTCAATTTTTCCCTTCGACCAATACACCAAAAAGAAATGTATCTCAAAAAAACCTACAGACTCACATCAATGAAATTATATATCACAGATTTTTATATTAACTAGCAAGTTCACACTCTCTGTGAGGATGATATATAGGCATTTTAGACTGGATGGTATCCAAAGAAATGCTTGTTGCCCTGGTACCTCGCAAGCATACTGATCCGATGCTAAGAGGTGGAGTTATTGTTTCATCGTCTGTGCTCTGATGTAGAAAGTCCTGTTGTTTTCTCAGCAGTCTTTTGTCTTGCTACCTGCAACCTTTTTTCAAGCAAAGCCTGTTTCCTTGTTGTTATAATTAACCACATGTGTAAGCTGTGCATACCGAGTGTGTGGTTGAACAGAAGAGAGAGAATGGAAGAAAAGAGACAGTGAATGGAGGAGCACAGGTAAACTAAAGGTTACCAGTTTCTATCTGTGGTCAATTAGGCAGTAATGTACTGTATAGGTCACAGTCAGTCAATCGATGCAGCAGCTAACTATACCAAAAGTACTTCGGTGGAAATTAGGTTTATGAGTCTTCCTCTTTGGTACACTTTGATTGTTATTTTGTTGCTACTACAGTTTTTTATTTTTTATAATTCAGTTCAATTCAAACCTTTTCTTTAAGCCTCAGAATTGAGCTTTTCCTTATTTGGTATAACCATTTAGGATTTGTTTGGAATAAATTCAATTATATGACAATAGGTCTGGTCAGCTATGCTTCTTCATAGAAGGAGGACCTCATTCTCTGGTTTGCTGAAGAAACCCTGTGGCCGTCCCTCATTAGAAATTGCCTGTCAACAAACAAGAGAGTTTGCAGCTTTGAAAATAAAACCCTTCTGTGGTTAACTGTCCCACTGTCATAGAAAATGTTTCTGTTATGAAATGCTGACTGACTCTGTCTCCCTTTATGTGTAGCTGAAAAAACATGTATCAGTAAAAGATAAGACATAATCATTTTAAGTTAACCTAAGTAAAAAAAATCCTTTTTGATGTTACAGTTGATCACTCAATCAGTTTTTATATTTAATAAGCTTAATATTTTTCAAGTTTAAGCTGATTAATTGACCATTAGATTAACTCTCAATTACAATAACTTATCTGCAGGCTTATACTAGCTCCTCAGTACTTGTATGTGCTTACAGTATAAGCGAGTATAAAATGCGGCCAAACTAAGTGTGCATGCATTGTGTGCATATAACACTGCTACATTTCTCACAGTATTTTAGTATGTATGCATCTGTCTTTTGAAGATAAAGGAATATAAAGCCAAGCCTGCTGAATACATTGAAAATTGAATAATAATTAAATCCAGTATAGTACAAAGATGCATTTACAGTTCAGTTTTGGAAAAAAATTAAGTAGCACCACCGACTATTTACATTATAATTGTAACATTTTTCTCTTTGTGAGAATTATACTGTATGAGAAGTGTAGAACTGTAAGTATACGTAACAAAAATATTATGTATTATATGAAAATGGTATTAATTTACCTTACTCTCAAGCTTATGAGAAAATAAGAATTTGATCAACACTTGAGAAGACAAGACTATGATGACTTTTTCAAACGTAATTTGCATATATTTTCTTTTCGGTTTAAGGTATTACAAAAAATTGGTGTGAGTTGTTATTGCGAGCCGAGTCGTGGCTTATATTAGCTCTGATAACTTAAGATCCAGATGTCCAGTGGCTAGAATCCTTCATCTGGCTAAGATATAGTGAAAAACGATGGTTTAAAAAATGATTGACCAGCTAAATATTTTTGGGTTGTGGACGAAACAAGACAATTGGGGACATCACCTTGGGCTTTGGGAAACAGATCAACATTTTTCACTATTTTCTGACATCTTATAAACCAAACAACTAATTGATCAAATTCATTAATTAAGCGACAATGAAAATAATCATTAGTTGCAGCCCTATTGAAAATGTTCTAATATCCAGCCAGTCAGAGTCAGCTAAAACAACCACTGCCTCCACAGCGACTGAGCAAACTAGCTAACAGCATTTAACATTACAGTTAGCAGTCGTTAGCGGTTACTTTTAGCAACAAGTAAAGCTATCTCTCCATCAGATAACTCCACAAGTCACAGAGAATTCAGTCAGAGCACCAGGGGACATCACAGGGAAAAACAGAGAATATTTTATACATAAATTGAGGTCCAGATCAGAGTCCTGACCAGAGCCTCCTTAAATCTTCTAAAGTGGACCGACTGAGTGGGTGGACAGGCTAATCTCTATACTTTGTGGGCATACTGTGCTTGGAGCAGAAGACAATTCAATGAGCTGACAACAAAATGTCATCCAGTCATTATAAAAGTAGGATAAAAAGTTGGACACATAGCAATTAGAGTCTGTCTGAAACCTGAGGTGTTTGCTCACAGTAATTTCTTACATTTACCTCCGAATTTGAAGTTTTAGCTACATTTAATATGAACATCCACCATTGCAACATTATATATATGACAGAAAATAAAGGATTGCATAATAGGTCCCCTCTAATAGATATTTAGGTAAATGTATGTATTGTGTTGTATTTTCAGATACGCAACAATAATGGTCCAGTCTATGACCTGCACAGAGAGGGTTTAACATTAACCTCACACACATACCCTCCAGTTGAAGGTCATTGCTGGCAGGTGAAAAGAAAAGCATGGTGACACCATGTGTCATGGAGGCATGACTGTCCACACGTTCCTCAGGCTAACACTAGAGCTGGCAGTGACTGCAGTACAAAGGGAATTGGAAATTCCAGAAAAGTATGAATGTTACTTTGGCTTAAGTAATACTGTGTGTCATCTGTTAGAGACCTTTGAATCCACCTCTGCATGTGTCCTTTCTCTCTGAAAATGTAGTCACTATTGTTTGTGCGCTGTAATGCCACCATATTCATTTTTTTGGCTTTCTTGGATACACAATGTTAAAAATATTTGGTACATTCAAGTCTCATAACCGTGTCTGCGTCAGGTGTCGGTTAAACTGAATTTAACTTGCCCTCTGCTTCTCCTGGGCTAATTAAAAAGGAGCAGTGAAAGCCCAAATGGACTTGGCTTTCATTATTTGGTTTGACAGCTCTGGATTAAAACATATCTCAAAAGTTTCCACCCCCTGCCACTGAGTGGAAGCATGGCAATTTACCATCACACCCGGACTGTTTTATTGCTAATAATATTCACAGTACACAGAACTGTCATTGTTGAAAACACTCACTGACTCTACCAGTGTAATTATCCCCACTCACCACAGATTGAAATGCTTTCCTGCATATTATCAAGTACATTAAAAGAAAGATTATTGGCTGTGATGGAAATTATGTGCCCTGCAGGTGAACCAGAGGATGCAGGATGACAATTTTCTGCTGTACTGTGTGTGGAAGTGATATGGTCTGTGTTCTATATAATGTGATGATTGTGATGATGGTGAAGATGCCAGTGACAGAGATTATTCGGCAACGCTCACACATGCCCTCTCTCTCAGTTTGCTCAAGCATGTGTGCCCCCTGTGTGTTCTAGACCCCTCCCTGCCTGACTTGTCTCCCTGTTGCAATAAGCTATGCTGTGTTAAGCTGTATTGTACTGTTGGAGTATCCTGAGTGCTTGTGTCAAGGAGGCTTGCATGCATTGCTTCAATCCTTTGAGCCATGCAAATAATTGTCTTCCTGACTGATGTCCCATGCATTTTTCATATCGGAGCTTGACTGTGAGCAATGAGTAAAAAGTTTTTTCCCTCCCACCATATCCTACCGCCACACCACCGTACGGTGTTTCTCACCTCTACCTTCACCTCATGCTCATCCCTCTACACGCACATTTCCAGCCTCTATCATTGAAATCAATGGAATTGATTCTCCTGGGGTTAATGGATTTTGCTGCCAAGGTGAGGAGGATGCACTTTAATCATGGCAGATCTTAAATATTTTATCAGGGAGAGCCAAAGGTTCAGAGCTGGAGCCGGCTATGTAGAGGCAGGAATGAGAGAGCTGGGAGAGAGGTTCACTGTGCATCTCAGCACTCTGGTCTAGCAATGGGCCAAATGTTGCTCACTTTAGAAAACAGCAACAAAATGGTATCAGGGTGAGGATGACAGGATGGGCTCTTGTGTTTGTAGACAAACCAGGTAATGCAATTGAATTTTGTTACTTGATAAGAAGGCAATGTCAGTGTGCACAATTTTGTAATGTTTTGTGTGTGTTTGTTTTTGCATAATTTCCTAAAACAGCTTTAGAATGGATAATTAACCAACAAACAAAGATTTTGGAGGACCAAGAGCCTCATCACACTTACGTGAGAATGTGTGTAAATACTCACCCATGTGTACGCACCTAAACTGCGACTCCGACGGCAGAAGGATGAAACGCAATTGAAATGAATACCATGAAATTGGTACCATTGTGTTAAATAAATATAAATATTACCTCTAGCATAATATATATGATGGGTTGATTTGCAAAAAAGAATGTAAGCCATAAGCCATAACATACATCTGTTTGACTGATACTGCCTGGAGTGCACATGAAAAAACATGACTGAAGACAGGCTAATAAATGTAAACTAATATTTCTGTTGTTTCAAAAGAATCAAGTGTAAAGCTTACATAACATAAAGCAATACTTATTTTGTTTAACTCGTAATAACCAGTTAGAGGGTTGAGGTGTGGTAGAAATGCACTCAGCTATGAAATGTCTCATTTGTTTCAGTAAATAAATGATAAAATATGACTTGAATGGCTAAATCTCATTTCAAACAAGGAAATACAAATGTCTACCTGAGTCAGCCAGTGCAGTTTTCACCTCTGTGATACCCTCAACCACTGCTCCACTCAGGAGGGATTCCCCACTAATTCTTGCCGGTTTCTCTTCAAAGGGGGTGAGCTATGTGTCCTCATTCCCCTGCACCTCGGCAACACTATGCGCTTCTGGTGTCCACCTTTATGTTGCACCACATCTTTTTCATTTCTGAGCCAGCTGCATTGACTATGTCTGCCTTTTTTGCATTTATTATGCCAACACTGTGTTCACCAACCAGTATTTTTTTTCTTGTCTCGAGCTTCACAGCAAGAACTTAGATTTCACACTGTGTGAAATCTCCGCATTTCACACAGCGGGCCTTTCACTGATTATTTATAGGCAAAAGATGTACCACATTTCAAGGTGATTGTGATTTATAAAGGAAAACCAGCGTAAGATGTTTCCCTGTTCAGTGATGGTGGTGTTAAGTCTAGAGATTTCACACCTTAAAGGTCATATTGATAACATTTTTATGTAGAGGGATCATTTAAAAAAAAAAATATACATCTACAGAGCTTGTAGAAAGGTACAGAATAAAAGTATCTATTTTCCTTTAAAACATTATTACTGTATGATGTGAATCAATAATTTAACAATATTTGTCAGGTCCAAAATGATTTTTTTGTTTATCTACGTGTCAGAATTCTGACTGCATACTTACAAAGACAGATAACATTAGCTAGCATTAGCAATATTAGTTAGCTAGCGTTCGAAACGTTAGCTACAACAAACTGGCACCCACTTGAGGGGGCTGCTGATTCGAATAACAGCGATGTTGTACATGAATGTAATGGTAGGGCGGAGATGGAAATCCACATTCAGTGGCTAAATGTTATCAATAACACCGTTAAACATGGAAACTAGAAAATATGTGACTGAAAACTGTGTGAAACACAAGAAAAGTGAAGAGAGTGGAAAACTGGCACCATAACATTTCAGACAATAAAAGATCACGCATAAACCCAGAGTTCAAGATACAATCCCTGAGCAGTGTAAAAACTAGTTATTGTTATTGTTACAACCATTATGAGGGCCCACTAAGAAGTAGTGTTTAAGTTTGAACAAAAGCCAAAGAAAAAAGGTGGGTGTGGAGCTGTGCTCTGAACGGCTCAATAGAGGTGGCAGATCTGATGTGGTGGGGCAAATTGTTCCACAGGATGGGGCCTCCAAAAGCGGTCGCCCTTGAGTTTCCTCCGTGCCTGAGGGAGGATCAGAAATGAGTGCAGAGGACCTGAGTGGTCAATGTGGGGTGTAGGGAATTAAAGGGTCAGATAAATAAGAGAGAGCCAAACCATGGAGTGCTTTAAAAACATTCAGTATAGTAAAACTTTAGATTGAACTCTAAATAAATTGGATTGCTCAAATACATAATACTAACCGCTCCACTTCCACACACTGCCCTACGCACCCCTTCCAATTATGAACAGTCACTAGTGCAGTGATAAGGACGAGAGCCCTCGAATGAACCACAGAAACAAGATGGAGGTACGGCTATTAGGAATCAAATCATCTTTTCAAACATTAACCCCTGCACCTCCCCAAAGCCCTCATCTTTGCTGTAATTAAAAATGTGCTAGCCTAATTCATCAAATTGAACAGTAGATCACTTCAGCTTTGCAACTTTGGAATAAATTTGTCCATAGTCGGCACAAGGGAAAGGCCTTAATGAAGCCAGGGTTCTCATCACAGGTCATTTAGCCATCACAGATTTTAAATTAAAATTCAGAATGAGTGAAAATGTAAAATAAATGAAAAAGCAGACAATATGATAGTCACTCTTCAGACTGACAACCCATCTCTCATTTCAGAGAGAATTCGTGATCAAAAGATATAGAAAACCAATAGCAGTATTACAGAGAACTTTCTGAGTCTGACAAGCTGTCATATATGTTTGTGCACCTTTGTTATCAATGACTACACAGCCCACTGTGAATATCATTACATAACAAATGTTAAATCAGTCCCAATATCATCACTATTATTAGCATTATTATTATTATTATTATTATGAGCAATGCCTCTACTGTACATTAGTACAATTGATACACCATTACTAGATTTAATCAAGCTTAATAAGCCCAAGTCTGAAAAAATGCATTACTCTGTATTATTAATGTGAAATGTGCATTGTTTGATGCTTTAATAATTTTTAGAATCTTTTAAGATTTCTTTGGGTAGACACAAGTAAATATGCTGTGTAAGACTGTCTTCTGCTTGCTTCTCCTCCTCCTTCTTCTTCTTCTTCTTCTTCTTCTTCTTCTTCTTCTGTGTTACATTTAAGCCTATATAGATGTAAACTGACTCTCTTTCAAGTGTTTTAGAAAAATGCTGTTGTTTTCTCCTTTTTTATCCAATGACATAACAAAAACGGAGATAAGAAATCAAAAACAACACTGCAGTTTAAAATTTACTTTGAATATTTTCTGTCAAATAAGATTAAGAAAAGCGTCTTATCACCTTTGATCAGAAAGTTTTGAGAATATACAAACTATCAGAACTAAACACGGGAATGCAAGACTCAGGAGATCGTACAGTTGGATCAAAAAAACCCTTACTTCAAAAACAAGGTTCAGTACACAGAAAGGCAGTCAAACAGCAGCAATCCAAAAGGGCTGGGCAAAAGGTCAGGTCAAAGAACACAAGCAAGGATATAAGAACTAGAGAACACAAGGAACTAAGGGTGTAACGCATGAACGCATGAAAACAAACTGGTGCAGAGGACTTGGAGAACACAGACTAAACCCACAGGGGAGGCAGGAATAATTGGGCACAGGTGAAGCACATCAGGGCGAGGCAGACTTTCACAAAGGCGGGAAATACACAAGGGCAGGGAGTAGGGATCTGAAACAAGAGAAGAGGTGAGCAACACAAAATAAAACCAGAAGTATAGCAACAAAAAAAACATAATCTAGGATGGAGGACGAGACATGACACAAAGTTCATGCATTGACAATTCTGATGTTTTTAGGTTTACTGGAAACTGAATGTGGATATTTGTAAATCTCCTGCAAAATAACAGTTCTTAAAGAAATGACCCTCATAGCACACATCTCTTTAAATAATAAAGTGAGCCCTGCCATGTTCTTTCAAACCAGCATTACCAGCATCTCAACTTTTATTTCTTACAGTGCATGTGGCTTAATACAAAAATTTTGAACAGCAGCTCTTTTGATGTCAATTCTAACTGGAGCGTAGATGAAAACCTAAAATGTTTTAGACTTGATGAACGCACATCCTCCTACGTCCTCTCTAAACCTGACAAGTTTAATCCCATCTCTTGTAGTCTACAGCAGCTCTTTATGTTGCTGCTACAGTCATATGGCCTTTTTGAATTTTGCACTTTATATTTGCAAAAATGTTTTAAATATTATAAATTGTCCACACACGTGAAAAAAAGAGCTATTTGTCCAACCCTACTTTTAAGATGACATGAGACAAGCATATGATTCTCAAAATATTGATTTTGGTTGTTCTACTTTAAAGCTAAACAGAGAGATTTTGCAGAGTGCACTCTGTCTTCGTCTTCTATCGGGACCAGATGAGTCACTGCATTTCATTATGACTAAATATGACACATCATAATGAAAGCAGTTTCATGTTCTAGCTTAATTGACAGTGCTAAAGTAGCTTAGTCATAATTACTGCACTTCCTACTCAACAGAAGGTTTGAAGAATAAGACATCTGCACCCTGAGACAACACTGCAGACAGCAACATTGGAAACAGAAACGTTAAATTAAATATCATCTTAATCACAAAGGGAATGTCACACCAGGCCATGTTCGTAATGTATTCTTCTTCTCTTATTCATATTCATTCATAACTCGTTTGAATCATTTTAGGATTCAAAAATAGATCCCCCTTAACTAGAGGTAATGCAACCGACGTCATGTTGAAGGACTAGGTATATAATAAATTATTAAAATTAATTTGGTTGGAACTTGTCATCCTCTCGTATTAAAGTCGCATTTTAAAGTCAAATTTTGCATGAAGAGATGTCAACTCTTTACAGTCTAATTCTGAGTTCATGCTAAGACTCAGATATGCTCAGCGTCTAATATGGGTACATTGGAGCCTTCTGTCCGTACTCTTTCATCCATATTTCTGCATGTTTTCTGAAAGCTTATGGATGTGGACCAACAGAGCAGCACCTCCGGTAGAGTTTTCAACATATGTATGATGTTACTTCGCCCGGGCACAGAGACAAACAGTTACTACAGAAATGTGGATGTACATGCTAGACTGATTCTGACTCTGAGCAGCACTGTGGACACATGGAAGTATATAGGCAGTGTCAGTTTATATTGTTTGCAAGAGACGTATCAATTTTTATACCAAAAGGGAGCATAAATTAGCCTTTATTCTCATTCAGTGCAACAATATGCATGCTTGTCTTCTCTACTGAGCCAACTAGCTACATTTCCAGAGTAGCAGCATCTTTGTCCGCTACCAAAATTCAGCTGAGAACCTGCACTTATGCAGCATAGATTTATGATTTATTTTATTTTCTGGTATCTTTTAAAGAAGAAAAAGCAATGGCATTGGCACCTGGGTTAAATGCAGGAAAGAGTAAGGCTGTCCCACCATGGACGTATACCCTGAGTACCTCATTTGCTGAGCTCCAGCATCAGAAGCTCTGCCTTACTCCAAGACTTAATTAGGAGTTATATGGAGCCACATGGATGCAGTTTAAAGATGATGTATGTTGTGTTGAACATGTTGCCCCATGAGGAGTAAGCTGAGCCGACACACATGAACGCTCAGTGTAAGCAAGTAATCGCCGAGGTTTGACCAGCACAACTTGTCTATGCTCAGTGTTAGTTAGTTTAGTGTATAATAGATACTTAATGGTCATTAACAATTCATGTTACAATGCAAATCAATAGTGAATTCAACCATACTCATTTCCTGCTCTGTTTTTGGCATCTTATATAAAGAAAATCCCCCCATACCTTACATTCTCTGCTGACTCATTAAAATCTGCCTTCAAAAGGTATTTTTCCAATTAGAAAGCAGACCCAGGTGGAAGAAAACTTTAGGCAGAACTTTTGTGCCCATGCAAGGCTGTGGGATACCTTTTTAAAAAGCAGTCTTTTATATGTTTATACATTGGATTTCAAGGTTTTTCAGTTACTAGTGACCTCACCTAAGTGTGAAGAAGAGTAATGGCTGAGGGCCAGGCTGAATATTTGAGCAATATCACAAGTCTCCAACAGAGTCACGGCAGCCCACACCTCTTATAGTCTTCTCATCTCTCCCTCCTGCTGGAAATGATGAAAAGTCATGCGTGCTGGGAGGGACGGTTTCCAAATGAAAAGGCAGGAGAAGACCCCTTGTCATTGGCTAAGACTGTCACAACATGCAGGATCCCATGATAAGTCATGGCAGGGCTCAGCAGTGATTGTTAAGTTACATTCACACTAAGTACATTTAATTGCACTATAGTTGTCTGATTTTGAGTTTTATCCTGCTTTGATCATATTTGGGATATAACGTTTACATTGAACATAGAGAACCTGATCCAGCAGATCTTTCATTTCTGTCCTAACTGAGTTACCTCAGCAGCTGAAGATGAACACTGTAGTTTTTCTACTCTGCTGGATGTAGTAATGAATGACAGTTGTGACAATTTGATTTATCCTTTGCATTACAGTATCAATTTATGATTATATTTTTTATTCTTTAAATTATTTTATCCATGAATGACAGTCTAGCGCACAACCAAAATTGTTCACAGCTGCCAATATCTTCATGTTTTCATGGCTTATCCACTGGCCACGCTGAGTCAAACCCTGACACACTGTTTTGCTTTTCCATTCTTACCGTGGCAAGTTAGCTGAGCTGCTCCCGAGATAGACCGTCTCCAGAGTAGGGCCAAAGCGCACCCACCCCACCACCAAGCAGCCTGAGGGGGCTACTTCTTTCTCCCTCTCGAACAAGCATTTGTTGCGAAACTCATCTCATGTCTGTGCAGGAAACCTGAGAGAAAGGTGTCTTTTAAAGTCTCTGTGTGTTTAGCTCTCAGTACCTTTGTAGCTTCTGAGTCTCTGTAGTCTGAAGTCTAGTTTCTCTCCAGTGTCCCTGTTCGTGCTGTAAGATATCTGCTGTATTTTACCGTTTCATCGTGTTCGCTGTCAGCTGTTTCAGGATTTGTGTTAAGTTACTGCTGGTGAAAAGATTGGTTCCTCATAATATTAGCTTTTCGCTATCAGCTCTGTCTGCCATATATACATTATATATATATATATATATATATATATATATATATTTATATATTTATATTGTATATAAAATTTCCCAGGAAAATAAATGTTCAGTTTATGGTACAAGCCTATCTGCTTTTTAATGTCCCCCTTATCGACTAAATAAATTAATAAATGTATAATTTTTTTTCTAAAATCCTCCACCCTGACGCCAACCTGTGCTGTAGTTACAGGTCACAAGATAGAGGAAGCAAAAAGTTGTGCTTTGGATTACGTGAATGATGACTGCAGTTTTACTGTAGGTTTTAGAAGCAGTTTTTATCTTTTAATTAATTCTCCATTTCCTTAGTTTGATTGCTAGCGAAGCTAAATTAGTTTTACGAATAATTTTGATTTTATAAGTAATAGCCAGTCATAACTAATTTTCTCTATTACAATTTAATCATAGCATTGGCGAATGTTTTGAAATAGTGTAATTTAATTTAATTAGTACGTCTATTTCTGCAAAACTATGCTCAGTTTGTTTTATTATTAATTTAGACAAATCCAACAAGGCTGTCATAGACACTGATAGTGTAATTAGCTGCTGCCTCGGTAAATCAGATGCCTATTACACGCAAATTATAAGATCAAATTGAATGAAAAGTGCAGAGCAAATGCATATATGGCCAGCGTTAGCAAAGGGTGCCTAAGTTTGGCGTCTTACAGTGTACGTGTAAAATCTTGTGCCTTCCATTTCATCACCAGCTTGTTTAGCAAACAATAAATGTCAGAACTACGAATGAGGGACCAGATATAGAGGTTGCTAAAATAATTGTTTTACAGTCATGCCCTAACCCTGTACTGAAAAATGGTCTCAATTTGGATCACAGGGAGATACGTCTGGGTTTGACTGATTGTTGGTGCTCTTTCACCAATGTGATCAAGAGGATGCAAAAACACTGGCCAGCATCAGCAACCTATCTGCCATTAGTACCATTAGCATTCACAGTCCAGTCCATTTATACAGCATTGGGCACTGCAACACAATGACTGAACAGTTTTATCCTCATGTAGCCCAGCAGGGGCAAACCTGCACGCTGCCAGTCTGTAATTACCCGTCAGTGGCTTAACTAATCTGGATTGCATTGTGTAATGCTTCTGTGAGCCAGCTGCAGTGAGAGACATGCCCTACCCTACGAATGGGCCAGACAAACAACAGGGGCACATGGAGCGGTGTATGCCTGCTGTCATTCTCTGACAGCAGGCATACACAGCTGACAGAGTGCAGGATCAGGGGGCTGCTCCTCTCAGCTGTCTCCGTGCCCTACCCTCAACACCAGGCTGGCATACATGAGCTAAGAGTTGGCAGATTCATGAACGTGACTTAGTGCCATGCATTTAAATACAAATTGCTTTTTAAAAATTTGTAAGGGAATGCAGTGAAAATAGTCAGCTTTGACAGTATGCTTGATTTTTTTTTTTTTTTTTTGTGTGTGTATTTATTTATATTTGTTTATGTTTGGAAGACATCCTGCTGGCCTGGTATGAGGCTCTCGCTTTGCAGCATCACCACTGTGCCTCAGATGTAGCTGACAGCTATGAATTGGAATCAGCCAATGTTTCTAGCTACAATATCCTTACTCCTCCCCTTATCCCCAGCTCTCTCCCTGTCCTGCAGGTGGCCTGACCTTTCCAAATAAAACTCATCCCTCTGCTGATCCCTTCTCGCAAAGCTCTAACGTGCAGCAATGTTACACGTTCCTTTGACACACAAGACAAAGACTGAAGCGTTATTTTAATCTGTTATCTATGGAATGGAGGAATTTGTCTGCATCAAATGTTTTGTGGATGGATCAATCCTCTAATCTGCTTGGCTTTGTAGCCCAACACGGCTATTGAAGAGTGTTCCAAGAGGCCGTTTGAAAGAAGGCCAAACCTGAGGTTTGTCTATTTAAACATACAGCAGCTCCTGACACATGAGCCAGTGGTGTGGAGAATGAGAGGAGGCAGGAGATTTCAGGGAGCAGGTGTGAGATTTATGGTTTGTGGCTGACTTAATACTGTGCACATTACCAGGTGACAGTATATATGTTGTATAACATAAGATTTATACTGCAGTGGTCTGGAGGGAGATTTGATGATGGCATTACTCTTAAGATTTAATCCTCCTGATTCCTAATCCTGAATCATTTCCCTGGCTACCTGGACTCAAGATGTAGATTTATTGCAGTTCTAAGTGTGGAAAGGCATTCATGTAAAAGTTTCTTGCTTTGCAATCATTTACTTTCTCAGAGGAAGTTTATAAGTCTATCCCATTTATAAAGTTGTATTTACTGTAAGTAGTACATCAGTTGTCAGCAACTATTAGATGCTAAAATCCAGCTAGGTGACTTGTTCATTTTTAACAGCAGAGATGTCCCTGACCCTAACCATATACTAATAACTAAATCTGTAGTCATGCCTTCCGTCAAATATGTTATATATCTATATATCTAGGTGGTTTGGTCTGTTTTTTTTGTTTTTTTTTAATAGCACAGACGTTTATGACTGATCATAGAAATATTATAGGAATACTACAGGCAGCAGTGTGTCTCTTTGATCCTCTCAATCTCCCCCAACTATGTATGGAGTAGTTAGTATAAAGTTGAGTATTTGTAGTCTACAGTTCAGAGAGGATTATTGAGAAAAATGTGCATTTACAAATCTGTCTGCTACTTCAGCATCACAGACAGTGACATGGATTTATCAACACACAGCTCACTTCGGGGCTGATTTTAAACATTTTCAAACTGGTTTGATATGAGGCCTAAGACCGGACCAGTATTACAAAATTGCACCACTTAATGTCGCACGAGAGTCAGCCTTTCCCAAGAAGAACATAATGAGAGCCCATGAATGAAAGTGTAGCAACACTACAATCTATCAGGGCAACTGCAACAAGTTGTGTTTTAATTTCTCACAACAACCGTTGGAGTTGAGCTAATCGACTATCCCGGGGCCGTTACATCTGACAAATGTTGGTTCAGTTGGTTGGCACAAATCTAACCAGTTGAAATTCTTACATCAGACTGGACTGACAGAATCAGAAACATCCCAAACCCTAGATGCCATCACCTACTCAGTAATAGGTAAGTCAGTGTTTTCCCTTGGTTTGTGGCAGACCTAAGTGAAGGAATGTGGCAGCTACCACAAGAAAATGTAAAATTTTTCAATAAAAAATTATAACTTTGGACCTTTGTTATTACAAAATCTACAAAGCTAGAGCTTATAATAAAAAACAACACCCAAAAAGTCAAAAGCCAAAAGTTGGCAGGACCAACTACAACCAGATCAGGTAAAAGTCATTGAGTTAGTTTTGATGCTGTCCACATTTATTTTACATTACATGTCCACAGTAGCTTGAGTAGTGTGCCTAAGCCTTATAAAAACCATGTTAGTGGTATGCCGGTTAACCGGGTGCAAAATTAACTTTTTTGTTCCACTGGCCAAATGGCTAGTCCGTGTTTAAAATTTACCAGCCACTTAATAGTTACAATTATTTCAATTGTTTTTTTGGCTGCCACTTACATTTTTTACCAGAATTTGGCTGGAAGCTGGAGCTAATTATGAGGCCTGCTGGTTGACAATAGAGTTTAGACGGATCAAATTGAGCCAGTTCTTATAACAGTTGAGCTTGACTCGTTCAGATGTTCTAAAATTGCCACCATACTCAGAATAATTCCTTCTGAAATGGATAATCTTTTCTGCAATGCCAAACATTACAATTTCACCCCAGTAGGTAAGAATGTAAAAATAGCAAAGCTGTGTCTTGATTTTACATCCAATCAACTATTTTGTTTTATGGAGTGCATGACAGCCTCAAGGGACTGCTAGCGAGGCTATAGATTTGTTTTCTCATTAAAAGCACTGGTACACTGTTTGCTTTGGAAGCTTGGTGTGATCTGGTATGATTTACAGTATAGGTTTTCCATCCATAAAAATTCTCATTACATATTGTATCCTCCTCAGTCATGGTTTGCATATTCTGAATGCACACTTTCTTCTTAGGACTGTGAATGGTAAATGTGATCTCCAGACCTGTCTATAGATCACATTTCATATTGAATCCTATGGTTACATAAAGGTTCAGTGTGCAGGATTTAGGGGCAGAAATGTATATATGAACATAATATTCATAATTTTGTTTTCATTAGCATATAATCACCTGAATTAATAACTATTATGAGCCCTTTATTATCTACAGAGGGAGCGGGTTCTCCTCCACAGAGTTTGTCATATTGCACCCCCATGTTTCTACTGTAGCCCAGGTTTGACAAACCAAATATTGGATCCAGGAGGGCCTTTTGTGTACTTTTTATTTTGTGAAGCTGGAAAACTAAGCTAAGCATAGGATTTGATGCACAGATAGCAGTGCTGGTATATCTCGACCTGTCCTCTTAAAGCAAATCATAGGCTCACTTGCATCTACAATTAGCAAAGCATTTAGCTCAATTAGCCTACTGAAAACACTCTTCTAATTTCTTTTCCTGAAGCTGGCAACTGGCCTCAGTATTACCTATTAGATAGACCTGTGCAGTGGGGAACAAAGAGGAGAAATGAGAAAACATATATCAGTTTGTGTTCAGTTTAGGCCCAAGTTGGCTTGTGTCCCAGCTCGAAAGTCATTTAAAGTTAATATTGAATATTTCCAGAAAGTTGATATCTCAGTACATCACTAATGGTGTTGTCTTAAAGAGGGTTTGCCCATGCCACAAGTGATTTAGGGCTACATTACTTCGCTGGTTGTATTAGAGAATCAGGCAACACACCTCATAGCTGATTGTTGGATTCCTGTGTTCACTGAGAATTGCTGTTTTTTGGTCTTACAAGCCAAAAAAAGATGGAATAAAGGCAATTCAAGCACATAAAGCACCTGGCTGTACAGAACTTTGTGTAACAGTGGGGGGGTTAGATCGGTATTGACCTTTCCTGATGGACATTATGTTAGTTATGGAGGAACAATCCTGATGAAGAAATATCCAAACAATCAGCCGCGGGTAATGAAAATACTCCTGCTGTGTCTGTAAGAATGATCCATGGATGTTGGCACTGTGCTGTGTGTGTCTCTGGCAGCCGAGTAATTCAGAAACATTGTAGAAACAGCTAATCCATATCTATCCTGTACTTTCAACATTGCTGGTCCTCTTGGGGAGATTGAGTGCCCAAAGCCATTTCGTTTCTACTGTGTCTGAGGCACTGCTAGCATAGCTGGAGTCCTTCCCTGTCAGAGAGACTGTCGTAAGTGAAGAAAAGGAAAAAGAATCACTTTGCAGCCTCTCCAGCACTTGTGCTATAAAAACTTATTTAGGGGAGTAAATTTGTAATCAAAGCACAACTGGTGATTAACAATTAGCCTAGCCCAGGCCAAGCGAGGGAGCCAGTTCCACAGTGATAGTCTGGACTCCAAAGGGTGAGAGTTTAGTAATCACTGCACAGATCTTAATGGGCAATAGTGGAAGGAGCATTAAATTGTTTGTGTGAGGCTAAGGGTACATTTTCCCACTTAATTTTCTCCCTGTCACATACTTCTGCAAGTTGCTTATACTGAATCACTGATGAGGCAATAAGTGTGTTTTAATCCATCTCTTATTATGCCCATTTAAAATTTTCACAGAAACAAAACCTGAGTGGAAACATCAAATATTTCATAAAGGTTTTTTTTTTTTTTACCTTTGGCTGAGGTGGAATCAATTGAGGTGAAACAAAAGAGTTAAATTGAAAATAGACTTGGTGAATAAATCATGACGTACATGAACCATGTGACTTCAGTGTTCACTGAAGCTTCTGCTGCAATGGAGAGACAAAAAACATCAGCAGACCAAAACAATTGTGCAGACTAATGGGTAGACTGTAACGTTTTTCATCCCAGTCACAATATATAATGTTGGCAGTTAACATTTCTGCAAACCACGGTTGCATTCACATTTGTACGTCATAGGCTACGTACCATATTGACATTTCTATAAAACGTGTCATATCACATTAGCATTGCATGTTTATCACCTGACTTTCTTCTGTGGAGGCGGAGGGGATGTTGGAGTTAAGGGAGAAAGCTGACAAGCCAAGCTACAGTTTTAGACTGCTTTTCAACATTGGTAAATGTGAAACCACAGGACATTTATAGGGAGATGTCATGACATCTCCAATCGAGTTTGTGGCGACCGAAGCAGGTATTTTAAGCCGAAACATGATCTTTTCCTCAACACTACCAAGTGATTTTTGTTAATCTCACCAGACCATAAGCACAATGCTGTCACAACATAAAAATGGAAATTCAGAACTGCCAACCTGTACGCATTTTGCGTTGGAGGCATGCCTTTTGACATCAAAGTACGCTGGTGCAATTTGTCGCTCTAAAGTACGCAAAAAGCTGGTGACCCCTTGTGAATTTGACCAATGTACAGCAGTACTTGTGTCTTACAGCAAGAGCCAATAAGTGTTTAAGTCTGCTGAAAACCTAAAGAAGAAGAAGAAGAAGATTTTACCAATCATAGCACCGGATTCGACCCCCCATGCCTTCACTTACCTACGAAACAAATAACAAGTGGGGATGATTAACAAGATGCATAATGATATTTCAAGAGACTTTGGATCCGCAAATTGACAGCAACACTCTTGACCATGATTTTATCCGTCTGGTTCTCCCTCCTCACTCCGGCTGCCTGTTTCATCAAGTGAGGACTGCTCTTTGATCTCCTATGCTAAACAGACTGAGGTGTGTGTGTGTGGAAAGTTTAGTTAAGTTAACAATGGATGCCAAGACATGATATTTAACAGGCCCTTGGGCTGAATGATAGCAAAATTATTAAAGACCGCAACATTCACGTTAGCTGGAGGATGGACAGTTAGGTGGAGAGTTCTGCCACTTTTTGTCAGCAAAACATACATGGTAAGAGAATGTGGCTTTGTCAAACAAAGAACACCCAATGTGAGGAGAGACCTTATAACTTCAGTCATAATTAGCATTTCACATGCATCTTTTTTCTATTGTTGTGAGGACTGTACAGTATAAGATGTTCATCCTATCTTGATAAATGTGTTTATGTTTAGTGGTCGACCAAGGCCATGAACTTTTTATCATGTCTTTCTTTAAACAATATTCATGCGCCCATATGTACATTATATTGAAAGAGTTATAGATTGTTGTAGTCAGTCCCACTGTTGATATTGGCCATGAAGTGAACTTTTCAAAGTGAAACTTCAATGAAAGAAATGGGTGACGAGATCAGCAGACTTGTTATCTTCAGTAATGTATTCTGCTGAAATCCGACTAAAGATAATAAGTGAAGAGGCGAGGTGTGTGTCAATCAAATCAAGTAGATATGAAGTGTTTTTAGTTCAAAAGCAGGTCTTTGCTGCCATTCAGCAAAGAAACACAATCTGTGGAAACCAAAGAAGGAATTTCGTACTGAAAAGACTTGAACTTTGGTTTGTGTTTTTGAAGCTGAAAACAATGTGAATGTACACCTTAAGTATATCCACGTACGAATGCAGACTTTTTTGCATCTTGAGCAGAAATACTTGAAGTTTTTCCTTTTTCAATATCAGTGTTGGGCTGGGTCAATGGGTTGATGTGAAGAATGCTGACTTTCTAGTTTCAAACCCTGTCAGATCCACATCCTCATTCCCCAAGCAACTGAGTGAATCCGCCTTACAAGAAACTGGAAGTCAACAACTGGGATGTCAGTCAGTAGTAGTGCAGTAAAAAGAGGATGTTGTAACCTGACATGACAACACATGATGAGAAATCAATAGCCTCATCTCTCCACATTCTCTGATAGGAAAAGGAGTGAAAAGGAAAAGATGGGGGTAGGATGGGGGGGTAGTCGTTTTTAATGTGATGAGGATTCATGAGGACCTTGACAGACATTGATCGTTGGTCCCATTAGACCAGATGACACAGTTGAATACAAATAATCTGTGGACAGAAAGACTGCATATTCTGATATATTTTATATACTGTATGGCACAACCTTTAAAAATACAGAATACACACTACACATACACATTTTTTTTATCTTGCTTTGTGAAGATGCTGATAGTTTTGTTAACATTTTTTCAGGTCTAGTCTAATATTTGCACCCCCATATGTGCATTTAAAGGATTGATAGTTGGTGTGATTACTCCTCCTGTCCATACTGTCTGCAAAGAACTTTATTGTTAAAGCAATTTCAACATAAGCAACATTTTTTTTGTGTGTTTCAGTGAATTTGAATTTGCTTTTAGACATTTCCATTGAAATATTTTTATGCCAGTTATGAAGTATAGCATTAGATAAGGTTGATAATAAACAGCATCATTTTAAAAAACGTCAACTTTTTTTGGTCTCGGCATCTCCCCACAACAATTCCCACATTTAGTCATAGATGGCCAAGGTGTCATGTTTGTTTCTTCTTCCCCTTCTTTGAGGTGTATTGGCACTTGGGATTTTTACAAGATGTTGTAAAATTTTGTGCCCATCTTTTACATTGAAAAAGCTTTAAGAAGAACTTTCTTTGGCCGTTGACAGCAACTGAAAACCTTTTCACTGCGCATATGGTCATCCTTTCCCAAAACAACAGTGTTGCATATCAGCGACAGGTTGGGTTAAGGCACTCAAACTACTTAGATAGGTTTAGGAAAACATTGTGGTTTGGGTTACAATAACTACATTACTTACCTAACTTAATTTATGAACATACTGTATGTTAGGTTCCTAGGTGAAAGTCCTTGTTTGACTCAACCATTCATCCCCAACCTCCTTTCTATGTGGACCTTCTTACTCTTTGTCCTATTTCGCCTTCTTTTTATACTGCTGTAATAATTATCACGGCCACTAGAGGCCACCGCCTAACAAGAAATATTAATATGGGTCGTAATAAGCTACTTTCACAGTCAACCTATATGGTGTTTTTTCTGATGAGAACAGGCCGTTGGTATTGTTTCAAGATGAAAAAAAGCAAAACCTGTTTTCCTTTTATTTGATTCATCTACACTTTTAACCTGTTAACAGACTGCTGTATAGTCTGCCGGGTTAGTATTTAATTAGCAGTAATTGTTGATACTATACACGTCCACTCTGAATTCAACCAGCTGTGTTCAATGAGTGAAGTAGTTACCAACAGGCTGCATTTTCAGTAAGCGAATGTTTGTGAGATCGGCTGCCTGCAAAATAAGTAGGATTGTTTCATTATTTAGCAGGCATCTACTGGTAGAAACAACTATAAACACTACCTTTTTGACACTGCTAGTTGAACTCATTGATTTGTATTACAGCTCTCCAAAGTCAAACCAAAATCTTTACAAAACATTGTAATATTTATGATCTTTTAGGCTACGCACTCACCATATTGTCTTACTAGATTTGTGCAGTGGCTTCTTTCTTTGCAGTTTCAGAAATGTATGACATGTAAACATGTTGAAATCAAAGAAAAGGCAGCCAGCTGAGGTATATGTCAAGTAGGTGAATAATTTGATGCTTGATACACTCAGCATGCTCCTTTTGTAACCACAAGTAAAACATTAATGCACAATAGACTTTATTAATACAATAAAACAAACTGGAAATCTATTTGTTACACATGTAAATCAATAGATGTATAATTGTCATTCAGGGATTTAAGAGATTGGTGCCAGCAGGCAAGAGTGCCTTGAACAGTCTCCCTGACTCATCTTTGGCCACAGTGTGTATTTACACCATGGGATTGGGATGTCTCTTGCTGGGGCTTTTACTGCACTACAGCCCTGTAACCCTGGCAGAGGCAACATACACCCCAGAGTGAATGGTGAATCAAGCTATTGGCTGTCCTCAGTTAATACTGTGAAGGAGTGTATCACAAACTCTAATGGGCCTGAAGTGCTATTGGAATGGGTAAATGTGAGGATCTATTCTCCCGGCTTTGAGGCCGAATAGCTAAAAAGGGCATGTTTATTTTCTTCTCCTCTCCTCAGTGTACTTGTACTATTCTCCATCTCCAGTGCATTGTCTATTGATTTTCTCCAGCCCCCTCCATCAGTCAGGCTTTAATAAGACAACACATGTCGCCTTTAAAAGAAACGTATTAGAATGTTAATGGTTCACTCCACAGATCTGCTGGCCTCTCTGCTGTGTTGTGTGCGTTCGCGTAAGCACACGCACACGATTGTGATTTTATGTGTGTATGTGCCACCACATTTTCATTAAAGCAGAAGAAGACAACATTCATCTTGATGGTTTAAGGGAGTAAAGGGGGTGGAAAACAAGGAGAATGTTGCAATAGAGGGATGAAGGAATAAGGATGGAAAGAGAAGCGGAAAGTGAAGAAGAAACCTCCTCGTGCAGAGTGGATTCATCTTCTGTCTTATTGCTCCTGTAGGGACCAATTTATCTTCATTTAGGTTTTTGGCACCAACCCCAAATCCGACCAGCCACCTCAAGAAAGTTCATGAGCCCAACGTGGCTTTTTAGTACACGTAACTTGGACCTAAGGTTTGACCAATACTGTTTTTTGAAGGGCAGATTATGTTGTTTGGTATCTTTTAAATTTAAATACATAACACATAACACAGAAAGAAATACGAACCCAATCTCTCATAACCTGCATAATTATCATGGCAGGTCCACAAAGGGTTTATTAAACTGGCAAAAGACACTTTTTTTGCTACAACTTATCATTCTGGAGTAAATACCAATTGCACTGTGTGATGGCTGTAGAAAAATGTCACCATCCACGGATAGATTGATTCCCTATAAACCTCACTTTCAATATGCTATTCAGCCTGTCCTGCTGAAATGAAGGATGAATTGCCGCACACAGGAAGTGTCTCTGCCATTGGGCAACCAAAACAGGAAGAGGCATTCTTTTCCCAAGTAGCTCTCCCTAGGTAACAGTGAAAGAACTTGACTAGAACCCGCTGATGGAGGAGGCAAAGAAGGCAAAAAGCGAGAGTGATAGAAACTGAATTTATGAATTTATGAATGGATGGGCATTCACTCAGTGGAGCGCACCAGTGTTATGTCAAAGTCTGTTCACGCAAAACAGGCATTCTTTGTACTAGGTCCGTGAGGTCAGTAAGTAACAAAGTGGGATTTTTACGGTTGCTTTTTGCATTCGACGGTTGACAGGCTGTTCGCGGTAGCCATGTTGCTAACACTGCCTTCGTAGAAGCAGCGGCAACAGTAATACAACGCTGGGAAAGGGCAATCTAAAAAGTTGTCTGTTTGCGCTTTTGCGAGTTTGAATTAGGTTTCCACGACGTGTTCAATACCTTTCTTCATAGACAGTTTCAATACTTTTTTTATAAATGTTTTATCAGTGCAATCAGTGATACCCAATCACAAGCAGCACTCAGGGTCATAGGTAGTTAGCAGATCAGATATTGGCAGGAGCCTGACCATTGAAGGCTTTAAAAACAAGCAGTAAAATCTTAAAATCAATTATGAACAGTGAGGGGCAGCAGGGATGTGACGTGTATCAGCTCCAGTCTTTGGATGTTTCCCCTGCTGATAGCAGAATAAAGTGCGTTGCAGTAATCAAGTCTGGAGGAGATAAACACACGGATGACCTTTTCTAGATTTGTGGAAGAAAGCTGTGACCTGATCTTGGTTAAGTGTTTTGGTTGGACAAAGCAGAATTGCACCACTTTAGTCACCTCAGCATCAAAACAAACAAACATTTAGTCAAAAATAACACCACGGTTATAAATGATTACATCCTCACATGGTGATAATTATCAGCTCATATATGCAGAGTTTGTGAAAACTACCTTATCAAAAGCAGGGAAATGTGATGCAATCCCTGTTTTAACAGATTTAAAGACATTTTTTGTGTACTGTCTTTACGTTGATTGATGCTGCATGTCTGCGTATTTCATTAAACATTTTGTAGGTGTTTACCTCCTTTAGGAGTTTGAGTCTGCTGCCCTATGTGTCTTTATTGAGCTTTAGCTGAGAACACAACAGCCTCTCCATTCAGCAGGGTATAAATTAACATTGATTTTATATATGGTCTTAGTGTAGCATCATGGCCTTCGTGGCCAAATAACTAACAATAACCTTCACTGTATGAGTGGGTGGACAGGCAGCGAGGGGAACAAATAAACACACAAAGGAAGAGAGCTGCATTATTCTGCCCGTGTAGCTCTTCATTACAAATAATTGCTGATTAGAAAAAAAATCTTTGTTGTGTCCTTTTGTAAGTTTTTGCAGTATTTGCAGATGCAGATATATTTTGCCTAAATAACAGAAGAAACATCTATTATATCTTTATTTTTTTCTATTTAACCTGTTGATTTAACCATGTAGTGAAGTTGCCATGTTGGGTTATAGTCAGCAGTTACATTACCAGTTACCATATGTAACTTCCAAAATCACATGCTGCATGATGCTGGCATCAACAGTATGGAGCTCAGCAGTCAGATGCTTGTTAATTGTTTTTCTTCTCGAAAAGGAGAAGGGAAGGGGTGGAGTGGCAAGGGGAGGCTGGAGAGGAAGAGGGAGACAGATGTCAGAAATCAGAAGGAACCCTGCTGCCATGTCTGGATGCAGCATTGGCTGCGCAGTAAGAGGAGAAAAGGAAAGAGAGAGGAGACAGTGTCTTTCTGACTGTGTTGTGCTGTGTAGTCGGGTCTAGGTGCCCTACTGACAGCCCAAGATTGATGGATAGAGCTGTGTATCGCACATAACATCAATTCTGTCCTGCTTTCTCTTTCATTCTGAATCTCACTCCCTCATCACTCCTCCCTTCGTTTCCCCTCTCCTGCTCTACCTCTCTCTCTCTCCCTCCCTCCCTCCCTCCCTCCTCCTGCCGCTGCTCCAGGTCCCTTGCCTGTCCCTCTCTTCCGTATTAGTTTCCAAAAGGCATCTTTAATGCTGCCAGAGAGCGCGCTGTGAGGCAGCAAGAAAGCGAGGCGAACGGATTGCTATCTTTGTGACAGCTTCTCTGCTTGGCAGGCTGTGTGTGAGCCGGGGAACTGGACTGGACTGTGGTGTTTCGAGGAGGTGGGAGAGGAGGTGGAGGAGCAGGAGGGAGAAGTGAGGGGCAAGCTGGACAGATGGAGGACGGCACCCAACACCTGGGACACTGCATGGTTGACATGAAGGAGCTGAGCGCCAACCCTGAAGGACTGACCGCTGCCGGTGAGCTGACTGCACTGTGTTGTCTGTCTGTCCTTTAATCTGTCTCCTCTGGCTCTGTCCTTCTTTACATAGTTAAACTCTGTGACACCTAAGCTGCTGTTAGAATGGATTCTGTCTCAGTATCCTACTGTCTCAATAAATGCCTGTTCCATTGACATCTAGTTATTGCATATTTTCCTTCTATTTGTGTTTGCAGTGGTGCTCTCTCTCTCTCAAGCACAGAAAGAGAGAAAGAGAGAGAGAAAGATTGTGTGTGTGTGTGTGTTAGAGAGATGGAGAGAGTGTGTGTGTGTTAGAGAGAGCGAGTGAGAGAGAGAAAGAAAGAGAAGGGTGGAGGTACCTGTGACAGAGGGAAAGAATTTTAAATGCACGATGATCAATAACCAAGTGACTGAATTAAATGCAGTTTTATTGTGTTATCTGGATAACTCACACCTCAGGGTCATATTGTTACAATAATTACAAGGGAATTTTAATTATACATGCCATTAACATCAAGTGTTGCCACGTGATTTTTAAAAGCAAAATGAGCACTTTGTTATCCCGGTGTTTCACTGATTTTTTTTGGACAATTTTTTGGAGCAACGCCATGTTGATACCGTAAATTGTCTTGACAAATTCTTCCAGTGGATTGATCTTAAAACTTAGTGGCTGCCTTTCTGCAGGTTTCCAATTAAGTGTGCAGTTCTTGCAGTTTGGTTGAATTAAAATCCCAAATTGTCTCAGAATGTGGTCAAGTCTGCCTCAACGAGCTCTGGGCAGCACTGAATTGGATTCAGTGACAGAAAAAAGTTTGAAGAACACAGTTTTGTTGACATGTCTGATTGTGCATTCAAGTGTGTGTTTGACTCTGTTTCTATGTGCATGTATGTGTGTGTGTGTGAGTGTCCATGCCTTTTCACTGCAGTCATATTCCATGTTGCCTGAATGTGTTGTCACTAATGAGCACTGGCAGAGGCAAACTAGATGTCTCAGTGCCCATCACAACAGGAGAATGCTAAAGAGATTATCCATATCAGCGATACCACAAAGCCTGCTCTCCAAGTTTAATACCTTTGCTCACGAAAAGGACAGACACTGCATGCAGCACCACTAAGCATTTACATTGGCATGCAAGCTCAACACCATCATCTTCCCCATGGGGATAAGTAAATGGAGCTGTACAAAGAGGAATGAAAGCGCAATTCATGACGCCTTGTCTCCTTTGCCTCGAACCACGTTGAACCAGTTTACATGCACAAGTACACACATTCAGACATACACACACACAAGCAAATAACAAAACGAGTGCACAACACCTAAGCATGCATTCACACTCACACTCAGCCACACACTCATGCTCATGCTCAAACAGTTATGACCTGATCACGAACCCTAGATATTCTCTTCGATAAAATCACACAGTCACAGTTTGGAGATGACATCTGACAGGTGTGGGAGTATAACAGTAATGACAAACACCTCACTGTACCTCTGTTTTCTTTCCCCTGAGCATCCTGGGAGACAAAAGGGAAGAGCAAAGCACATAATTACCATGTTTGGCACGAAAGACAGGTTGACAGCCCTGCATTATCAGTCGCAAGGTGAAATGGTTTATCTCCTCCTTCTTGACACGAGAGAAAAGTGGGACCCAACAAGGTGCTGCACAGTACTTATTAAGATGGGACTGAATTGGCATTTTACTCCATTTAACTCCCCAACACAAGGGGAAACATTGTTTTAACTGTTCATACCAGAATTTGCCTATGGGCATGGTTTTAATGGAAGCAGCAACATAATTGATGTCGTTTTGATTGCACAATGCTTGACATGACGAAACTATTGTGGAGCAAAAAGTCTCACTCCATGCCCTTGATAACCCTCCACACTCCATCTCCCATCGACGCTACAGTCAAGACCTCCTCAGCACACCCAACTGATTCACAACACTTCATTAAACGCTGGCAACAAAACCATCTGTCCCCTCTCAATCTCCCAGAGCAGTAATGTGACGATAACTCACTCTCCCATTCAGCACCACTTGTCCTAATAGGAAGCCTGTTTGTGCAAACATCAATCGAGTTAGAGGTACGTTAGCCCGGCTGATGACTGAATCATCAGAAAGGATGTGCAGGTGTTGTTTCTACATTTGAAACTACAGAATAGAGAAGAACGGAGGAGGGCAGGATAGGACAAAGGGAGTTGGAAGAAAAAAGGTTGCAATTAGTGTGTGTGTGTGTGTGTGTGTGTGTGTGTGTGTGTGTGTGTGTGTGCACACGCGCATATGTAGAGACGTTGAATAGAGTTGGTATTTGTGGATTGGGTAGAAATGGTTTATTGAGAGACGGCCAGTCAAATCCGATGGTCAGCCAGCCACATCAGTAAATTTTCATCTCAAAATCCAAACTAGATAATATTCAAAATATACACAGCATTTGTTCCTAGGCACAGGTTCTTACATGTAATATCTATTCATGAAGAGGATAAGAAGGAGTGATTAAGAAAGTGTACCTTACCCACTGCGAGGGGTTTATCAGAGCTCTCTTTGGAAATTGCCTGATTTTCTTAGTTGAGCCGGTAGTATATGATGGGGACCGGAGCAGCGACAGGCAGTATTTTGGAGCTTTTCCACAATTATTTTTTGTGGAGTCAGGAATAAGCAGCAATCCCATGTGAAATCTGTGTGTGCACTCCCCAACATTTCCTTCTTCCATTCCTCCTTTCAGAGTCTCTGCTAGAAGCTAGTCAGTGGTTATCACACCATGCAGTGGGTGAGGAAGCAGGGCAATGAGAAGGGAAGAGGGTTAAATGATCATCTGCAAGACGGACAATTTAAGTCCCTGTACATTAATTAACTCTGTCATTCCAGAGAAATCACCTAGTCCGCTCGCATCCTAATAAATTACTCTCTCCTCTCCCTTCAGCGTGCCTTTTCCCCCACTGATACCACCCGCAGACAGGAGGGGGTGATAGATTGGAGGTACAGTGGGGCTGTGCTGTTATTTCTAGAGCCAGATGAAACTGCAGTATAGCGGGCGGGCACACCTCATTTGCTGCAGGCCCCTCTGGGAGTTACATCTGCATGTACCGCCTGCCTGCCTGCTTGCCGCCTGCTGCCTTGCTGCCTTGCTGAGCTTATTACCATATTCATAATGCCAGCGGATATCGATTTTAAATACCACACCTGTTCCACTTTTCTCCACATCCTTATCCACACAATGGAGCTGCATCACCTGTGATCTTCATATGCTAAAGGAGATGTGATTGAGGTGGACAGTACAGGTGGTTGACCTCTGCCCGTGTAATGGGTAATTATTGTAATTAGGTACTGTTTATTTGTTTTGGTCAGCCTGATTCTCACCGGGGGGTTAATGACATGCAGCGTGTTCAGTGCTCCAAGACAAGAATGATGTCACAGTCTACATAACAGGTGTTCTGTCCTCAGGTTGCTACACATAATTTGTCCGTGATTTTGATAACTGTGGAGTCACTGTGACCACGTGGACTAGAGCTACTAAGTTAAATGTAACATAGTCAGTATCCGTTCTCAAAGTTGCAGCATAACCTGTGTTGCCTGTCTTACAATCAAAGCATCAGGCATGATCCTTCTATAAATACTTGACACACTGTCAAGCTGTGCTCTAAAATTCAGACATCTTTTAACTCCAGCTCTCCTCCTGCTTCACTATCAAGCATATCAAGTTGCTTTGCCATGTGTGCCTGTCTCATGATCAGTATCCCCAACCCATATCAGACCTAGACTTAAGCTTTAAGTCTTATCTGCATTCAATTATTTCTGCAATGACAGACATTTTTCACTGCTTTCTACCACTCTAGATAAGTCGTGTCTAGCACAGATGGAGTCCTCCAAAGTAACTGGGCTGTTCAACTGACAGTCCCCTATGATGGCACCAGAGACAGGACCCGGCAGCTGGCACTGTCTCAGCTCACCTAGCTAAAGGGCTTCCTGTTGCCACCACACAACATGTCAGGGAGGCTTATTAAAGTTTCATCAGTGCTCACAAGGAGGCCGTAGTGCTGACAACACAAGGAGACATGACCCCTGAGGAATGGGATGATGATGAGAATAATGTGAAAACCAGATAGCGACATAGAACATTTATTTACATACATTATTGGCCTATTTGTGTAACCGTGTGTGTGTGTGTGTGTGTGTGTGTGCTTCAGCTATGTGTGCACTTGATTAATTAGACATTTACTGTACTTGTATGCATGACAGATATTGCACCAAGTTTGCATAAGCCTGTTTATTTAAATGTCCTGACAAGTACTGCAGCTGACACAGCCAAATTCTCTGAAACTTGAGAAAACACTGGCAAACTGAGACTTTATTCACAATTTTGTTAAATTATTCACTGAATCTGGATATGCTCTGCAAGTCGCTGCTTGGGTTTCCAACAACTTGCCGTGTATTGGGCTTTCCTTGCCTCAGTAGACATGTGACTCTCAGGAGGGCTCTGGGAAATGCTAATGATTTCTGTAATTTCGTATGCTTGTTAATCATTAGCAATCCCTGTAACATTGTTTGTTTTGCACAAATTTAAATGAATGTTCCAAAGAGAATTGAAACTTCTGAAGACTTGGTTTGACCACGACTGAATGCATTTATACTGAACTCATTTTTTAAATCATTTCAAATGTACAAAGCAAACTTATGAGAGTGTGTGAGAAATAAAATGTGTTGTAATTCAAATAGAAAATAAATTAACCGGGACACCACATACAGTATGTTTAACTAAAAAGTCTAAGATCTCTGAAGTCAAGCTTCATTATGCACTTTTTATTATGTATAATGTCTATGTATTATTAATTTATACTTCCATTACATACTTTTTAGAAGTATGTAGGAGCATATATGTATATAAAAGAGATACAAATCTAACCTTCTTTACTTCAATAAAGAGCCTTAAGAATTTTAAAATGGATAATAATATATTATATTCCAACCCAAACATATTTCAGAACATTTCTGTGATCTCAGGCAGTCCACATTTAGTTTCCAAAAGATGGAAACTACAGCTCCAAGACATACAGTTAATCTTTAATGTTGTAAAGAAACACATTTGGACATAAACTGATAGTTACAGTAAGGGAAGCTAGATAACTGTTAATTATACAAATATTTGGACTGTTTTATTTGCCCCACCCCCAGGTTTCCTCAGTATTTTCTCTGATAATATTTTCTTGTCAAGTCTTCTCTTTACAGAGACTCAGTTGTTAGTGTTGTGTGTTTAGGATAGACAGGATAGATTTTATGTCTTCCCAACATGCAGACTTGTTTGCACTGTTTGTTACCTTACTATTGCATCATGTTGTTGAATGATTGCTGTTTAGTCAGATCTAAGCAGGCTTGTTCTCTGTAAAGACCTTCAAGACATGCTTTGTGATGAAAGGCTTTACAAATAAATGTAGTTGACTCGACATAAAAGCCAAATAAAAAGAGCAGTGGCTGAAATAATTATAAATCATAAGTAAATCATTTTAAGTCTTTGTGAAGGATCCTCATTATATAAAATGACTATTACCTAAAGTCACGCGGCTCCCATACATCAGTAAGCATCGAGTATCCATGGCCCATTAGTGGGGTTGATGAGCCTTAGAGGGGCCAATTGTGTCCAAGCACCCCAGGAAGAGAAAAACGCCATTTAGTGGTTTGGAGCCCCTTTATGTGTTGCACCATTATGCAGGTGTTTCGTCTTTTTGGTGTCTGAATGGTTGTGTGTCGGCCTGGGAAAGTGATAAATGAGAGACAGCGTTGGTGACAGATGATACAAGCCGTCAGTCCGCTACTCATCATTATGGCATAAGCCCTCAAGGACAATGGATTTCCAGAAACTTGTTCTGACGCTCACAACAAATGCAGTGTGTTTGCATAATCTAAACAAACAGTGGCATCTATCACTATGGCATTTTGGGAGTCTGTCACGCTCCTACCTATAATGCTGTCTCTGAAGACTTTTTTTTTTGATTAAAATAGTTTCTGTCACTACATTCTTGCCACATTGGTAAAAATGGATTCAGCCCCTCAGTCTACTTTTATTATGTCTATCCGCTGTGTGGTTTAGAGCCTGACCGATATATGGTTGGCCTATATTAACGGCCAATATTGGCATATCATATATTTCAGTATCGGCATATATGTTCTACGATAGGCACCGGTATGAAAACTTTTTTCTTACAGATGAAGAAAAGGATGCTTGGTGTAAATAGTATTTTTCTAAAAATCCAGAAAAGTTTACTATTTCAGTGCATTGATGACATTTCAGACAATAACGTTTGTTAAGCTGTAATATCCTGCCTCCATTACATGTTATTTGATAACCACATTTGAGGGATCATTGTAAAAAATGTTTGTATATCGGCTGATGCTTTTTTAGTTTTTTTCCCCCTTATATATATTATATAGTTTCTTGTGCAAATAAAAGGTCTTTAAAGTTAAAAAGCCCAAAGTCTGTGCCAATGAAAGCTCCTATCTCCCACAGAAAACACTGCACCTTGTCAGTAGTCCTACCTTTAATTCTGTCACTTCTTGACACTAAGTCACCATGTCAAACATTTACATAATTTATGCCTATATTCACAGTCAAGCTGAAGCTAACTAGAGGCTGAAAAGACGACAGAGCCGAAATTATGAACCCAAAAATGAGCACAATATGTCTCCTTTAATATTGAGATGAGCATCGGCCCCAAAAATCATTGTGGTTATCCCTTTTCAAACTTTTAGTTTAAAAAATAATCATCCATAATTTTGATAAAAAACCAATCGAGAACAGAAAGCTGGTTATTTATGGTTAGCTACTTTCTTTCTTTTAAATCACTGAAAATACAGTGTCTTTGGGTGGTGAACATTTATTTCTTTGTTTCCTCCTGTTCGAACGTTTTCCTCACTATGCTTTTATTTCAGCTCCACTTCATCTTTCTTTCTCTCTCTTTCTCACAGGTGTTATTCTAACACCCAAGCTGCCTCAGGTGGAGTTCAGCCTTGGTAAGTCGTGTTTACTCTGTGATTCAAGGGTCATTTTACTTTAGTACTGAGTACTATCCCACACTCTCCTGACATTCTTGTAAGCACATTAGATAAAGGACATACAGACTCGCTTGCATGCCTGCACGCTTTTATTAATGTCAAATCTCTTTCCTCTGGCCCAGAAACACAGCCAAGGTTTATGGCCTAAAATAAATCCAAATGTAACAGTTGTAAACACACACCAACACACAGTCACTTGCTGACAGTTACACTAATGCAGAAGTCAGTCAGAATTAGTAGCATATCTGCAGACATCCTTAATCTTTTCTCAATTCTGACACATTCACACACCCCAAGTGTGGTTGGAAGGGACAACACAAAAAAGGGCAGAGAGAAAACATTAGACAGAAAGGAGACAGGGTGCTTTTGAACTTTTCGTCGAGATGGCCTCATTCATTTTTTATTCAGCTGAGATGTTGGATTTCTATTTCTAGACAATTCATTGTGGCTCAGGTCAAGTTTCCTAAAGCGAAAATCCAAAACAGAAATATTTATTCCTGTGGTCTTTGACAGATGAGATTGATAGCGTCAAAGACTAGCGTCTTGGCTCCCCTGTTTCTGTCTTTTGAGGCAACTGCAACAAAGGCTTCCCACTGCTAACAATAAACTGAAGAATGACTGAATACAAAATTTGCCAGGCTACAATGTCTCAGTACTATCAGGAAAGATGATTATTCTAAGAATGTATCCTCCTCAGTGTCACTTAATGACTTTCATGACCTAGGCAGTGCTCAGTGTAAAGTCCTCTTTCCGTTTTTTTTGAAGGTGTGTGCTGGTACCTCATGATTCTGAACACTCCTAGTAGTCTGATTGCCATTACTGTACATAGAGGGCAAAATTGCAGTAAACCATAGGGACATGTAATCAGAGATCATTGTGTGAAGCTCAATAGTAGAGTCATCATACTGAAAACATGCACACACTCACACAACTGGATGTGTGTGTGCACCTATAGTAGATACGGGCACAGCATTATATTCTGCAAAAAATCAAGTAAGGCCTTTTGTAGTGCCTGCTTTGGTTCCTAAATGTCCATTCTGTTTGAATCTTGACTCAAGTGCTAGTATAGCTTTAGGGTTTGCACTTGAGTAGAAAGACTATTTGAATGTAAATTTTCTGTCATGGCATAAAATAGAACTGACAGCTGGCACAGGGAAATGCCGTGTCCCTCTTCAAATTGCCCTGGTTGGATGTGTGCTCATGTATGCTAAATGTACAGTGCATCTGTGGAAGCACTCTCAGTTCTATTTTAACAAGATGTGTGCATAGTTTCTATTCAACATTTGTTGATCTTGATAAGAGAAATACAGAAGAAGTTGAATTACTTTAACGCATTTGACGGCTACATGTTTAAATTCATGTTCAAATATTCTATACAATGGATTATTCTCAACAAAAATTAAACAATATTTTTCTCATAAGATCTCAAAAGAATAAGAATATTAACCGAGCATCCTGCATTTTTTACGGTTAGATCTTTTTCTCTCTTTATTAGGATCCCCATTAGCACCAGCATTAGCATTGGCTATTCTTCATGGGATCCACTACACATACAGTCATACACACTTGTACACACTACAGCCACATATACACAACAAACTAACCAGCTCATCTCATCAAATTAACATTGAAGCAAAACAGAGGAGAAACAACATCTTAATCCTGTCAGTAAACACAAAATAATAAATCAATCACAATTCCACCAAAAATCTAAGCAGACTTAATTTCTGCATTCAGACAAATAAATATAATAATTATTTAAAATGTAACTCTTTCTGTGATCAATCATCTTAAATTATATAGTTATCCATCAAACGCCTTCACATATTTGATTCCAAGAAAATACAGTATTGAAGTACATTTCACTGTCAAGGGTAGATGCCACTAATAAGGTCTGTGGTTAGCACAACCTTAAGAGATGTTCATATTTTGATCAGTAAATACCCCACGTTTACCTGTCTTTAAAACGGTGGTTGCTAACAAGTGGGTAAATGAGACTACAGAGTTTGTCAGAGACATTAAACATCACACCGAACACAGAGACTATCAACTCTGTAGTTCGTCTTTACAGGCTTACTTTAGTTGCAAAGTCTTCTAGCTTTAGTTTTCCATGTTGTAGATTGATCAATTTATAATAAAGTGTGTGTGTGTAGTATATCGTAGTAGGAAGCTTAGTGGTGATGCATCTGCAATGTAGCTTGTTTAAGTTAGCTTTTTTTCTTCTTGTGATTGCATTTAGGCTTCAAAAATCATAAAAGTGGTCTATATTTGTGACGATGCACAAAATGTGTAAGTATAGTACATTTCATAGGCTTTTTGTTGAGGGAACCGGGGGGATGCTTACTTCTGGGTTAGCCTAAAAGAATACATCATCCCTGTCACTCTCAATGCCATGCCCTTAACCTTTCTCAGGGCTCAGCAGCTGCTAGCTAGTCAGCGACTCACCGATAGATCTGGAGAAAGGCAAGCCAAACTTAAAATCATGCAGCAATTTTCATGTACAGTGGGAAGCTCAGTGTGGTTTAAATGAAAATTATTGAGGACAGAGAAGAGAAAGACCCATTGACAAGCTGCTCTGTCACAACAAGCAGACAGGAAGAAATGTGAGCCTCAGTCTGACAGCCCACACAAACTATTCAGTGGCAAAGATATAATAATAATCATTGAAAGCAAAAAGCAAATAATAGAAGGTTTTGAGGCTGCTTTTGAGAGAAGTGACAGTCAGAGCAAATCTCAAGTACTCAGGAAGCTTCTTCCAGCAACTAGGAGACAAACAACAAAGGCAGCCTAACCAGACTTTGAGCTGACCCCCAGTATAGACGAGCTGGAGAGAGAAGTCTGGGCGGTTTGTAGCTTTTTGGCATGTTTAAGACACATTGCGGAGAACTGCAGTTTGGTGCCTCATAGATAAGCAAGAAAACCTTAAAGTAAACTATTCAGTGTACTGGGAACCATGCATTGATTTGAGGAGAGGTGCTTCCTTTATTTAATCCCTGTTAAAACTCTGGCTCCAGTTTTCTGAATGAGCTGCCGCTGAGGTGAAATAATTATACTGAGCATAAAGAGTATTTGTTGATTGTTAATTGTGTTTGTGTGTGGTTGTGTATAGGAGTGGTGCCCAAATTATGCAATTACCTTTGCAGCTAATTGACATTTAATTATATCACTGTAGACAAACGTGGTATTTAGAGGCATAAGCCTACACTTAGATGGTAATGATTAAAGGGTCACTCCACTGACTTTACTTGTCACGGGGAGTACCACTCAGCCTGTAAAAACAACCGTTTAATGTTGTCTATGTCTCTAGAGCAAGCTTTTTAAAGTTTTGAAAAAATGACCCTGAAGATGTTGTCAGGGTTATCTCGACTTGGTGTTGATTTTACTGTGTATATATAGTAGTTTAGTAGGCAGGGTCTTAGAGTCTTTCATGTGCAGCAGGATTGTGGCAGATCTATTAGCAGAAGGGGAATATCATTTTCATAATAATGTTTTCATTAGTATAATCACCTGAAACTAATAATCTTGGTGTTTTCGTTGCCGTAGAATTAACCTTTTATGCGTACAGAGTGAGATTCTACAGCAGGTGAAGATGGTGTTCAGTTGTTTGTGATCGGCAACCACACTGCTAGATGCAACTAAATCTTACACACATGATCTTGATGCTGCGTTCTAGACATCTTGGAAAGAAAAAAAAACCCACACTACTCGAAGTCAGAATTCCTACTTGTAAACTCGGGGCACTTCCATCTACCCTGACTTCGCAATGGAGCAGTTGTCTGATGTCACACAACAATGGCAGAGCCTATGGGGACGGCACTAATGAATAAGGCTCGTGAATTAAATATTTAGCATAAAAGGGCCGGATAGAATGTATAATGGCATTTGTTACCTTGTGTAGTTTTCCCTCCTACATTTCCTTAATACGTGCGAGAAGAGTGCAGCGCCGTGGGTTCAATTGTGTGTACAGCTGCCAAACAAACATTATTTGTTCCGGTCAAGGTCTTTGTAGGCTTCTGCCAGTGTGCACCTGGATCGGCTGGAGGTCGGAAGTTTGAAATTTCAGCTAAGAAATTCCAACCTCCGACTTTGATTGGAACGCAGCATAAGTAATGTCGATATCCAGTTGCATTCGGGGGATTAATGGATCCAGTATTTTTAGAACTTCACCCTGCAAACAAGTCAGAAAATCTCAGCGTCTGCTGCTCTGATTTTGATTATTGTGAGTTCAGTCCGTCTCTTGTGAGTCCCCAAACTATATGTAAGTGTAATAGTAAATTATTGAACTACATCTTTAAACAAAAATCCTGCGATCAATACCATAAACTAGTCAGGTGAATTTCAAGACCATCAATTAAAGCAAAATAATACGAACAGGGATTAATAGCAAATTGAAGACTCTCAGCTTACAAAAACAGACTGAGAAAAAATTTCCTCCTTACTTCTGCATGGACACAGTCAAATAAAGTTGTCAACTGTTTATCAGGCTCATCACTTACTGGATTTCTACCAATGCAGCTTTGGACTTATTTTTCAAACCAAAAATAATGAGGATATTTGTGTATCGGTGTTTGCCTCTGTTTTGACACTGTGTCAGAAAAGCTGATGTGAAAAAATGTCTTTGCCCATAATGCCAGATACAAACAAACAAGCCTGCTGGAGAAATTTAAATGTTGTGCACGTTTCTGTCGCTTGAAATAAGATCTCATTTAAATTGCTGACTTCTGTGACAGTTACCAGAAGATCTGTTCCATTTATATTTTTTAAACCTTTGGATGAGGAGAAATGTTGCTAAATTGAGTGGTTAATTATTTATCTTGTCACCCCGGACAACCAGTTCACTTCAGAAACTTACACTTACAGGGGAATGCAGGTCTCTTTTATTGGAGGCAAGTCCCTGGCTCCCTTACAATTTAAACACAATTTGAACAAAACCCAGTCACACCCACCAACAGAAGGAACAAGCGGCATTCCCAGGTCAACTGACCATTAATAACTGGTGTTTAATGGCTCCATCTCCAATCGCCTGTTTTGCCTTTTCATTAAGGACACTGCTGTGTTAATATGTTTCCATCCGTGTCTGCTAAAGCGGCACTTAAACGTCACTTAGTAGTGGTTAGTTTTGAAAGCGAGACTGAAGTAACCAATGTAACATTGTCAGGGGCCTCCATGCCTCTACAGAGAGTCTTATTCTTTGATTAAGACTATTAAAACAAATATTAACATCTTCTGGATATAGCTTGATGAGGTATATGATCTGCTGCTTTCTATTGTTACCTGTGTCCAGGTATGTTCTTAACGTTGAATGTGACACACCAAGTAAAAAACACAAAGACAAAGTCATCCACTGACAGTGGAAAAAAAGGCAATCGCATATCTTTAGTGGGTTTACCCACATTTGAAAAAATCTCCATATACACGCTACACGATTTGGTGTAGAAATGAAATTAGATGGAGTGCATAAAGAGTTTTACATATTCAAACACTAATGCCTGCATGGACAAGAATTTAACAGCATCATATTGTTATTTTATTATATTTCAAACACCCCTTTGAGCTTCTTATCCTTTTATCAGAGTGTCGGTGTAAATGGTGGCCCTGACATGTCGAAATATCAGGTCAATTCTGTGCAGTTATCAACCAGGGTAAAAGCAAAAGCTGACGTTTTCTTTCTATGAAGACTCTTGCAGAAGTCTTTTGTTCTTTATCAAGTAATGTTCTTGCTTCTCTATTGTCGTGAGAAGCAAGAACAGTGGATTTTGACAAGGTTTTTTTCTAAAGTGAATTTTTATTACTGTTCAATACTGTGTTTGAGCTGCAGTGTTACAAGACAGACGGTTTAAAAATACATAGTCAATATTCAAATCCACATTCACTTCCCTGTATTTTTTGCATGAAAAGCGACAATTGCAAATTTGGTGTGAATGGCAGCTTTATAAATGCACTTTTAATTAAACATTTCAAACTTGAGGCTCTCTTCACATACAATATGGCAAATTACAGGCTTTATGTTAAAGTCTTTGTACGGATTTAACATCATATGCTTGACAATCTGTTCAGCAGGTGAAGGACGTATTTATCACAACACGACAGCCCTAATTTTCCCTCTGTTTTCCCCAGACCCACAGGCAAACAGGTGTGCAAAATGGCGGCACATGCAAATAATGTTGTCAAATTAATTGAAGCATTGAAATAATTATCATGATGAATGAAGCGTCTTGCGGAGATGAGCATATATTCCTGTCTCCTGTGGCAACTCCCAGGGCTCCCCTCCCGATTAAATGGAATTTAGAATCATTGTGGGGTCTCACAGGCCCACTGCATTAAAACTCATTTCCAGCAAATTCATCTTGAAAGAGCTCAGCATATTCCAATCACACAAAATAAATACAGCATAGTAATTGAAGCCTCCAAGGATGGGCAAACATTATTACTCCAATTGCTCAATTGTTATGGTAATTTAGAAATCAGTCTCAGTATACTTTGGTAGCCGAGTCGTTTTACTAAAATTGCAAGTCACGTCACTGTTGAATTAATTTCCACCTAAGCTAAGGCAGGTAATTCGCTAATAAATGACCACAAAATCTCCAGACATAATGTTCTTTAAGGCACTTTAAATTTGGACACTCTCTCTTCCTGCTCCCCCTTTTAATACTCTTTCCTCCTTCCATGTCACTCCCTCATTATCTCCCCTCTCACTCAGGCTTCCTCTCTAAAACTCTAAATGCCTCTCTTAGGGACTTCCATGTCCTTTCTCTATGTCGCCCTCTTTATTTCCTTTTCCTGCCACCCCCACCAAGCATCATAATAGCTCTGACCTTAGAGGGTCAGTCGAACTGTCATATCCCTGTAAGAGAGCCAGTGTAGTGATGCATGGTTGGGCACCCAGTCCCTTTTCAATCACCAGTGTGGCTGTGGTTAACTGTGCAGCAGCGAAGGGAAGATCCCCCAGGCCAGTCAAATATACGTCTCCTGAGGGGACTGATGTGGACGGTCAGCAGCTTATCTACAGTATCCCATCCTAGGTCTTGTGTGTATTTGAGTGCCGGGGACCAAAAATGTTTTCAAAAAATGTTAGAATCCAGTCAAGACAGAACCGCCAGGGTTATTCAGATAAATGAAAAGCAACACATGGCAGAGGTGATGATATGATGAAAGAGAGTGAAAGAAATTAGATCAACCTCTTTGGAAACCTTTGTGGCCTCTGGTGATTAGTGTATGAGCATGTGTGTCATTGTATGTGGACGTGCATAAACAGTTAAACACCTTTTGCACCTACAGTATTTACACCAGAGATGATACATGCATGAGCTCTGCGGTACTCCACGATGTTCTACAACTCAGTCTTGTAGTCTTTTCCTGAAAACACCTGCTGAAAAAATCTAAGAATGTTACTGAATTACCAACTGTAAACACGTTTGCTGTCTTCCCCAAGTCGGTCATTCAAGCTTGACAGACACTCTGTGAATAAAGCCTGAATTTAACCTCAATCCATTCACCCGGTTTATTTTAGAATCGGGCTAAATTTGAGGGTCAAGATGCCTGACAATGTCTGACTCTTGGACAATGGGTCGGCTAGCAGTTTAAGCTGTTTTTTATTATGTGTTCATTATTATCTTATTGCGTGTTTTATTATTTGAGCAGTTTCTTTCATGATGTGGTTAGCTATAACAGTGCTCTGTGCTGTGAAGGAAATAAAATCAAACATTGCAACAAAACAGACCGTATTGTCCATATTCCTAGCCACCCATTGGCTTCTTCTCTATTTCTTCTTTCTTTTTGTTCAAAGTAGAAAGTTCAAAGTAAGCCTTTCTTCTTTTGTTGGATGCTGCTACCCTGCATGAATAAAACTTTATTGGAGTTGTTAGTGGTCAAAAAACGACCCGGGGTTCTGTGTTTATGTTGTGAGCATAGAAGTAGTTTTGGCTGTGCAGAAAGGGTGATTAAAAGGTGTAGTGTGCGTGAGAAAAATGGTACTGTCTTGCTCAGCTTTATGCACAAATGCAATGAAGCACTTGTCTCCTTCTCAGTCATACGTATATCCCTTAAAAATGTGTATATGCACCACCAGGATATGCACATCCTTCGTTAATCTAAATAAATCCACCAGTTATGAGGTGGTTTTATTACAGCTAATATCGCCTAGTAGTTAAACATGCAATAAAATGTATGAACGCATGCAGCCAAGCCCATACACTAATTAAGACCCCACATCACGTCAACCTTAGCCATGTTTCATTTATTCTCTTCCGTTACCTCCTGCGGTTTTCTTGGAAAACATGGCAGATGTAGATCAATGCTTCTTAATCCCAGTTCAATTGAGTCTGAGTGGTTTTAAATCATACAAGGTGCAGTGCTACATTATTGCCTGGGGAGCCAAGGTAAATTCATACATATTAGATGGTCGCTATTAAAATTTTCCAAGGGTTTTAAGTCTTGTTACAGAAAGCCCTGATCTACCAAAGATGATAATGCAATGGATCATAATCAGAATGAAGAGCTGCCCAAGTAATTTTATTTTTGCTGTAAAAATTCCTTACGCAGACAATAAATCCATTAAATATATAGAGCCTACAATATCTAAACTCTAGTCTGGTAAGGAAATAATTTTCTTCCACCAGCATGCCCCTCTTTTTATATCACTAGCAGAACAGCATCAGTAATACATGCTTCAAGGTTCGCCTTGTAATGGCTGCATGCACTGAAGTCCATTTAGACCAAGTTATTCCCTTCATGATTCACTCTGTGCTCCCCTGCTGTGCCCTGACTTCCAGACTGTTTAAGCAATTCTCAGACAAACAGTGACTAAGTGTGCTAGCTCAAGAATTAAAAGACAGAGTTGTTAGCTTCAATTAAGCACTTTTCAATTGAATTTTACAAAATAAGATGTTGTATTTTGAATAATATTAAGTGGGTCTCATGATGAGACATACCCTGGAGACTTGGATGAATTAGCAGATGTAATTTAGCAAAATGCAATCAAAGGTCTGGTTTTAATGTAGGAGATGGGTATTGTTATCATCATCACCATCATCATGTCGTCCTTTTAGACTATCTCTAGATAAGATCCTTATAAATGTACTTTTAAAAAGAAATCAAGTGAAAATACTGTAGTTATTCACATCAGGGTCAGTTTATCCACTGATGACCTCTTGTCTTTTTAGTTCATGTATATTTGATGTTTGTTGCGGTCATTATTTTTCAGAACAGGTTAGATTTTCTGCTTTTTTTCCCACATCCTTGCCTGATTTGATGAGTGTGCAGTGTGCGTTTGTGTCCCTGCCATTGACATACTGCTAGCCACTGTTCAGGACCAACTGGTTCATGGTGGTTGGTGGTCTTCTTTTTCATGCATGGTCCCAGTAGAACTACCAGCATAATAAAGTGAACCACTATCATCCTGAGCAAACTCTCCTTGCTCTTATCTTGTTTTCAGGATTGGATGGACCAGTTATTTCTTTCCCTTTGTTCAAGAAGTGAGAGGACCACAAAATCATCACTCATATTGTGAATTTTCACAACAAATAAAGTAATTCAGACATCAGTCTCAGAGTGCAAGGTTTCTGTACTTAGTGTATTTTTTATCGGATGACGTATTAAAAGAATGCATACAAAAAAACACTTTGTGTACAAAGGCCTTTACTACTGCTCACTATACTGGACGAGCTACTCTTTGCTTTAGCTATCTTTGGCTTTTGCAACTAGCAGCAGTTAGCAAGTAACTCAGTTTGTCGTGGAGCTAAGTAGCCCTATCAGCTGACAGGAGTCTGCCTGAAACGCAGACTCAGATGGCAGTTTGAGTCACTGCAGGCAACTGGGCTCAGTCAACTGGCCTCCCAGTGAATGATGGGACACCAGACTGGGGCTGAACAGAGATCAGAGACCCACAGATGCCAGTTTGAAAATAGGGGGTACAGTACAGAGGTGATTCACAGCCGCTCTGACCTGCACTAAGATTCTGGGGACGAGAGCGTGTACAGCCAGAATATTTTCACATTTTACAGTGCAGATTTATTTTGACCAAACCAGAGGTCATTTGGAAAGACAACCAAAGACCATTTTGATAAATGTATTTTGTTTATCTCGAGTTTGAATGAAGTGTGTTTTACGATGATTTAACAAGACAATTAAGCCTGTCTTGGTAAAAGAGAAAAACTTGAATTCAGACAGTGTGCAATTTGTATTTTGTGTGAAATGAAAATGTCTCCTTTCTTGACATTTTGTGAGTTTATTTTGTTTACTTATTAGAGTAAGTAGCGAACTCGATGCTTTTACATCTCCCAGCTGAAACTACGGTGGCTATCGGACTATAGCCCTCTTGGGTACAAAGTGGTATTATGGGACAGGATGAGCCAGGGCTAGTTTCAGAAATCCCTACTGTACTCTCTGCAACACAATACGTAGGCGTCTTTGACATAATGTCAACACTGTTGTTTCTTCACGATCTATTTATAATGTATTGATAATATAGTTAATGTTAGTTCATTTTTGAATTTCTTCAAATTCTGGCCATATCTTCTACATTGCCTCTCTTAACTGTTGTTATAATGTAAAGCACAAGTATTGTTTCTAGTGTTGTGTAAATTGTGTAAAATGCTGTCTCGTAGACCAGATAATAACAACATAGGAATAAAGATTAAGTTTAATGTCTTTTAATATTGTCTTAAGCCCTGAATATTTTACACTGCGTCAGTAAACCTTCAACCAAATATTTCTCTGCTGTATTTGATGCAGCGCTTCCAGTTTCACATAAAGAAGGTTGAAAAGGAATAGTAAAGTCACAGATTACGAAAAAAGGCTTTGAATGTTTTATGCTGAAAGTTCTCTTTTATTCATCTGCTCTCTTGCAGACGAGAGTGCGATAAATGCTCATTAAATCCCTGCTTAGTTTGTGTTCTTTCACAAAAAAAAAAAAGCCAAGGACAGTCACCTTGACTGCATTATCAGCTTTCCAGTACAGCGGGGAAATATCTGGTTCCATCTTGGTTTTACAGCAGGGGAAGAGGTGTGGGTTTGTGGATGTGCATGTACACCGTATGCTGGACACTGTAACTGTCTTCATACATCATAGAAAAAAGGAACAATTTGAAATGATTCACAGATGCATACGGGAAAAACATAACTGTGTAGTTTTCCTCAATTATTTACCTAAAACATTAGGTAGAGTAGCGTAAAAAACCTCTAAACCCGAGAAAAGAAAGGTCGTCATAAGTCTGGGTGTTTGATGCCCTGCTACTGAACCCTTCATTTCTTTTACCAACTTTATTCTGGCCTTTTCAATCCTTATAAAAATACCTCCCACAAAGAACCTCTTTCATCTTCAGTTGCTGCTCAGTTGCTTAATATTTAAAAATCAAGCCCATGAAGTTGGAGCTAAACACAAAGAAGCAATCATCTGCCCTTGCTGTTCTTTTTAATGGAAATTCACCCACTGAGTGATATTATCCAGACGTTTTTTTGCAGAGTAATGTGTGAAACTGACCAGGCATTGCGAGTGGATCAATTGCTGTTTACATGCCAGAATTGTGCTGTGTAGATAAAATGCAGCTCTTGGACAGGATCCAAGGAGGTTGCTGAACACAAATTTGTCATCTCTGTAGTGGAGTGTATACAAATGTTCATTAATATAATAAATTCAGAGCCATATGGTGTAATTTACTGGGTATCAGGCCGGATGAGTCGCATCCAAAACATGTTTTGAAAAGCTTTTTTCCTGCACAAGGTTGCATTTGAAAGTCTCAGAAAAATAAATCATGTTGCTGATGTTGTTGCTGTTTGATTTGGTCAAAAGTGCAGCTACACAAATAACTGTATATGTGACTTGACCAAAGAGATAACGAGGAAAGATGCTTCAGTTAAGCTCTAATGGGGTCACTGAGTGTTATCTTTTTGTATCCAGGAAGCTTCGGTTTCCTATAATGGAATTGCGGGATGCAAAGTCTTCCTGTCCTTGGAAGAGGACTGAGTGACAAGCTGCTTTGTTGTCGGAAATGAAAGCTCTAATAAAACTGATATCTCACTGCCAAAAGGAATTCTGACCCTTTCTGCCATTTTAATCAACCGCTGAGGCAACATTTTTTATCTGAATGTATATATGTATTGTATTTATTCGCTCAAACAGAGAGTGAGGACAGTTGATTTAGCTCCTTTGTGATGATGCAGCTCTTTAATGTTTGGTGACATCTAATCTGACAGGAGATATTTATAAATCCTCTACCTTTAGCTGTTTTCTTCTCCTGTCTTCTCATATGTCTATTTACCATGTTTCTCTCATTTATTGTCACATTCTCTATTTGTGACCCAGTGTCGTGTGATTTGTGTCCATCATGACGGATTATATCCCCTTCTCATCTTTGATTTTCATTCTCCCCTTCTCCTCCCTGCTCTCCCTCTCCATCGTCTCTTCCTCCCTCTCCCCCTCTCTGCCTCTCTTCCTCTCTGTAGCCTGTAATGATCTTGTGGCCTCAGGCAGAGACAGGAAGCCCAATGCTTTGGTCCAGGTGGCTGTCATAGATCCCCACAAGCAGCACCTCGTCTCTCATGCCTGCACAGAGATAGTGGAGGTAAGGCCGCACACACACACGCGCACACACGTGCACCATCCTCTCTCTCTGGCTCTCTCCGACCTTTGATGTTTGTTGTTCTGCTGTGTCTCTGGGTCACTGGATCCTGGTTGGTGTTCTCTCCATCTATGTCGCTCCATCTCTGTCTGCCCTCCTTTTTCTCAACCTTTTTCCCCACATTGGACTCATTGAACTGGAACAGACAATGAGCGTTAACCTTCTATTTCCTGTGACAGTCCAGACATCTCAAAGTCTTGGTGTGTGACTCTAAATCAGTTCCACCTCTCAGTCTGTACTGTACAGATTTGTGGGTTTAAGTGTGCTGGTGGTCCATATAGTGAGAGTGTTTTTGTGCTCTTTGACTTCTTTAAATGCTCCCAAGGCAACAGGCACACAAGTGTTTTTTTCTTTTTTGGGGGCAACAGCTGCCCCCTGTCCCACTATGGAACGCCCACTTACACACATGTATGCACTCACACACACACACATACACACACACACACACACATACACACAGACACACAGACAGACGCACATTTTTTTCCCCTTCCCTCATATGAGGGAAAAGTTTCCTGACGCACATTATTTTTCCAGCTAATCCAGTAAAGCTAAATTACCATAACCGTCACTTTCAAAGACTTCATTTCAACTGCTTTTCCCCTCAATCCTGTCAAGGGAACGGCAGTGTGTGTGCGTGTTTGAGCATGTGTGTGTAGAAACACAGGATGTGGTAGGATACTGTATGCTGGCTCAGCCAGCTCTGCAGACACTCAGAGTGCCGCTGGAGTTTTGATTTCATGGCTGTAATGTTGAGGATTTGGAGCTGAGGATATGGACTGCTTTCGACTCCACAAAAACAGGGTACGTGCACAATCTGTGTGTTTTTACAAGTCTGTTTTAAGAGAGAGGTTTGCAGTCTTATAAGAGGTGTTTAAGATAGTCTGAGGAGTTTTCTCTGCCATATATTAATTTTATTAGTCTGCATGGTATAATAAAGGTGATGATCCCTTATTTAACATCTCACACAGAAATGAGATCAGTAATATTAGTGTTATTGATCCTCAGAGGTTGAAATTAAATTTTTTTACATGACTTTGAAACTCTCTGAATGAAGTGCTGGTGTGTTTTTTAGAGGATCAGAGGTGACTTGTCAGAACAGTGGGACAGCGGTAACCAGTGGGGTCTCCCACTCATAAACTGCCATCCATCATGCACAGCAGCAGATGTTCATTTATGTCTGTGGCTGGGAGGATCAGAGTGTGTTTGTGGACTTTTTTGTTACCTGTCAGCTACATTTGTCCAGTATAAACACTGACCTTGCCTCACAGGGACCAAATACTGGTTCTAATGAGGCAAAAGGTCAATGTTAGGGTTACGGTTAGGCAATAATTGGTTATGGTTGAGGCTAACATTGGGGTTTGGGTAACCTTGTCCACAATGAATAGAAGTCAATTCAATGTCAACAAGCATAACTGCGAAAACCTGTGTGCGTGCGTGCGTGTGTGCGTGCGTGCTGGGGAGCCCCATTGTGTGTGTACCATGAATCTGAAGACAGCCCAACTGCCACTCTCCTATTTGTCGCATTCCCGGGATGCCAGCTCTCAACAGCTGCCGCCGACTTTGCTGGACACTGATTGGCGTAGTGGCTGCATGAAGGCTTCAGCATGAGTCCTACCCATGTGATAGGCGTATTATCAGGAATCCACAGTATATGATATAAGTGTTTAATTTCGAAGATAAATGATGGATCATGCCAGCTGCTAGGTAGCCCTCTCTAGTCCCACCCATGAATCATTAGACAGGGGTCAGATAAAAGGAACAGGATAGCATTTAATCATGTTGGATCTGGACTTTACTGCTTCACAGTTTAAATAAATTACCTCTCCAAGTGTTAATTATTTAAAAAGTCAAAGTTTTACTGAATACAGAATATTCCAAATGAAGGTAACAAGAGTGTTTAGAGCAGATCTGTCTGTCAAGTACAGACTGCTTCTGAATATATGTTAAATTACTAACTGCTACAGTACCAAAGAATAAATCAATGTTTTTCCATTATTATATTGTTTCCCACAATGCATACAACAGAAATGAGTTAGCTACTTAATGCTGAAATCTAGGGTGAAGAATGAGAATTGTAGATAGTGCTGCTACAGCCCCGGGTGAACAAGGAAAACAAAACATTATGTAATTGACCACTGGAAAAAACATTTAATTGGTGTTGAAGTTTTAGAAATGTGAAACTGGAAGATTGTTTACTTGCATGTAACAAAAAAATAGAAAAGAAGGTTAAAAAAAATCCAGTCTGTTGGTTTCAGTGTTGCCTAATTGGGTGGGTAAAAATTGTCTTGGGCAGCCTGTGATAATTTGCACTATTTCAGTAGTTTCCCCTTTTGACTTAGATTATATTCTAATGAATCATCCCCGCTTCTCCTGTCAAGGCACTGGATTTAGTAGGTTCAACATACCATGATTGATAACTGATGATATACAAAACCAAATGTCATTTCAGCTCCCTAGAACTTAGTTGAAACGTTCCTTTTTTTTTCTATTTCAGAATATTGTTCAATCAGCTCTGTCAAAGCTTACCTGTTCTCATAAAGTAAGTAGAAATTTTATTTTAAGTGTTTATGGATGGACATGAGTCCTAATTTGGTTAGCTTTTTGATAACTGGGAGGTTTTGAGGCTCTGATCAGGCTAATAGACATCTATCAAATGCGGCAACACTGACTGATAGTAGACTGGCATTGCTAGACCAATTTGCAAATGCAAATTAGTTGAGAACTTCTCAGTCCATCTTTGATTGCCAGGGGGCGTTATCAACGGGCAAGAACCAGAAAGCCTGTAGACAGATAAATTGATCGATAAGTTGGATAAATTAATCTCATTGGAGCAATGAAACGTGACGTAGCACTGAGCTCGTTAAAGTGACAGCAAAGCATGCACAGCTCAAAGCAAAGATCAAATTTAAGCTTGCTAGCTCCCACTGACTGGTAGTTTAGGGAAGCTAGCTAGCTAGCTCCTAACTTTAATACAAAGATCACTGTGAATCAAGGTGTGCTGATTTGTTTGAACCCGTGTTGTTAAAATATTATCAAATCAACCCTTCAACTACTAGCAAGCTTGCTTCTGTCCATGATAACCACAGATGCATTCAGCCAAAAGTCACCAGTTAACATAGCCACCTGTTAAACAGAAACACCACCAGTGCAGTAGTACCCCTGCTTTACGTAAGTCGGAACAATCTTTTAAATTGCTGATGTAAGTGAATGAAGATTCAGCAACTGGGTTGCTTATTTCTTGCCTCAAATTTTGTTCCGAAACAGATTAAGGTGGAATAAATGGAAGTTTACTTATTGCTAGCGTGACGTCGTATCAAACCATAGACTGTATATTAAGTCAATGTGTCAAACCCCCCATAATATTATATAAACAGGTGTGATTGAGCCGTCACAAACCAGGACAGAGTTATATGGAGGGTGGCCTGACACACCTGCCAGAGCAAATCAAACATGAGCTTGATCATCTGGTTCCCAGGTTGGATGGTACGACACAAAACAGTTTAGTACATACATTTTTTATACTAAATAGTAGTCATTAACATTTGAGCGCTGTTTAATCTCTGTGTTATTTATACACTGCATGGTATAGAATGGGACACAGTGCCATATTTCCACAAAAGACAGACCCTTTTCATCTCCACAGAGTGAGTGTATGTCTCAATGCTGGTACTGTATCTTAATCTACTGTTGGTAAAACAGAAAGAACCAGTGACAACTTAAGTAGAAAATCTAAAGCCCTCTAAATCTCTTTAAAGTGCAATAGAAAGCATCTTTGACAAATTGTATTTGAAGCAGGCTTTACAAAAATGCTATCTAATATCTGGTAGGAAAATCCTGTTCCTGAAACACGGGCAGCGGGTCCACAAGTGGTGGTACTCGAGGGGATTTGACGTCACGCAAAGCCAAGGGATAAAAATGCCTTTGATGTCATGCTAGTCAAGCGAAGAACCCCTTTGCCTGGAACAAGTCCAAAAGTCTAGTCTGTGTGTGTGTTTCTGTGGGGGTAATTATGAGTGGTCAAGGGAGGGGAGAAAAAACTCCAGCCAGAATTCTTGTACTTCCCCTCCAACCCAATCACACACAAACACGCGCACACCCTCTAATGGCCCAAATTGGCCATTCCACTGAGGTTTGCCACCCAAACGGACAAAAAGACAAGAGAGGGGCAGCTGTCGCCCATAGCATATGTTGACCACTTGTATGACAGGCTGGCTTACTTCTCTGTGTTAATGGAGACAGGCTTACCACTTTAGCTCATCTCAGCCCATCAGTAGCACTAAGAAGATTCAGCCGCAGTTGAGGCTGCCAAGCATGCTGGTAAGTCTGAATGAGGCCTATTCAGTGTGCCAGTGAGGGAGGTGTAAAGGGGCTGTGTGTGTGTGTGTGTGTGTGTGTGTGTGTGTACCTGCACATTCTTGGGTATAATGGCTCTGTCTGTGTTTTTGTCAGTGTACAGTACTGATACATATCCAGATTTGCACTGAGCTCAAAGCAGCGCACTGGTTCCTCTGTGTCTGTACCAGCTGTGCTGAATCGAGCTGTGTGTTCAGGATGTTGGTGTACACAAACCACAAAGCTTCATGGCTGGGCGGCAAAATGGTACCGGGCATCAAGACTGGTATTACCATGTCTAGAGAGGCTGAAACAAGAAAGGATAGACTTGTTTTATTTCCCCTCCGTCAGCGCATGGAAGATTTTTGAAGGCTCAGTGGGGTTAGTGGTGCGGTGAGGAGGTGGGTCTGTGTGTTCCCTCTGTGTGTGTGTGTGTGTGTGTGTGTGTGTGTGTGTGTGTGTTAATACACAGCTGTTTTTAGGGCACTTCATGCGCTGGCTCCCAATCCTCTGACTTGTTGGTGTGTCAGTCTTACCTGAGCTGCAGTTATGCTGATTTAGCATTCATTTAGCATTTGTTTTGCCTATGAATAACAAACTAATGCGTGTAGGCTTTCTGAGGCAGTAATCGGCCATTATGCAGGCATCCATGAAAAGACTATTGCCTGCACACAGACTCTAAACCACAAATTCATTCAGATAGAGAAATAGAGGGTGTGGTATCCATTTCTAAACATCTTTCACTGAACTAAGATCTGACTGCGATCAAAAGTGTCTTTTTTAATACATTTGTGGTTTGGAGGCAGTGTGTTGGCATTAGTTTTCATCAATGCTGATATATACTGTACATGTGATGTGAGTCAATACGCTGCTTCTAATGTTGATGGTCTGTGTCATCGTTTATGGACTTGAAATCACATTCTGATGATAAATTATTTTACAAAACCTTGTAATTAGTTTGTAGTCCAAATTGGATTAAAATGTTGTTTTAGATGTGTTAAGAGAATTATCTAACAAAATTCAGTGAAACAGACCAGTTAGGATATTTAACTTGTGATTTTTCCATATACGGTATATCGATATTACGGAGGCCCTATACACGGCCATGGGTCAAACATATTATTTCCTCAGTTTTCCCATGATAAAAAGTTCAATTGTATTAGTTTTCCTGAAATCACAAGTTAATATGATTAACAAACTTTTTTTTCCCCCCAAGATCACAAGTTAATAATGTCATTATCAAGAGATGTTATCAAGAACTGTTGTTTTTCTTGAGATAACGAGATTCAGTCCAAGTTTGAATTACCAAGAAAAGTTTCAGATGTGTCTTGCCTTGTCCTGCATAATTTTTTGTCTTGAGCCCCTCTTTTCTTCAAGGCAGCAAGGAGCGATATGTCCAGTACAGCACTGCTAAATAAATCAGTGTTGACAAAATATGAAGTGAGCTCGACTGACAACATTACATTGATTCAGTTTGTTATTCACTCAAAGCTAATTTAGAATAAAGCTTAAAAGCATCAAACAAATGCAGAAAAAGGCTTACTCGCAAGCATGAGTGTTCAAGTCATCCATCAGTTGCTTTCTTGTGATCTTTAATGAATTACAACATTATCTCAGGAAAACGATGTTCATTATCTGAAAATCTTGACAAAAATGATCTTGTTATCTCGTCATAATGACATAAATAACTGGTGATATCGGGAAAACAAAGTTCATTATCTGTAGATCTCGACAGAATTATCTCTTTATCTCGGGGAAACAACAGTTGTTATCTTGTGATAATAGCATGAATAACTCCTGATCTCGAGAAAACAAGTAAAACTTAACTCCATGATTTACCATGATAATCATTATTTATTTCCACCATACTAACCAGCCTTACAGTAGTTCCTTTGCTGATGTTTTTTTAACTCAAGGGTGTGACCAACTCTTATACGTGTCTGCCAGTCGGTCTGTGTCCGTCTCATTACCGCTCCCCAGCCTGTCCCCACACGGTCCCGAAGGGCTGCGTTCCACAGACGCCCATCAGCGCGGAGGAAGAGGAAGTCCCCAGTGTAAACACGAAATGCTTTGAATTGGTTCAAGCAGACAACACCAAATGGCTAAACAATCTCCCCAGAAAAGCCCCTCAGCTTCTGGTGCAATAAAATTCACATATGTTAGGATTTATTGCAGATTCTACACAAGAGTTTATTTTGGGGCGGCATTTAGTCTAGCACGTACGGTATCAGATTAAATTTAGAGAAAAGAATGACTAAGAGAGATGACCTGAAATGGTTCCTGGGCTAGAATTGACTCAGGGCCAAGACTGGACTGAGTTGTGCACCTGAGCTTTCTTAATCTCTCAGGATAACACAATATAACTGAACTTAAAATCACTACAAATCTTTTCAAACCTCCAGGTGATATGATTTCAATTGGCTCTTTCGTAAATAAAATTCTTTAAACGATTTCAAGTTTCTTACAACAAGAATCGCCTGTCTCAAGAACACTGTTGTAATCAAGTATATTACCTTGATACTGTCAGAAAATGCCCCTTTTTTCAGAGTGTTCTTGAAACTAGTGACATGTTTTAGATGCTGGCAGAGAGACCTGTCTTATTTCATGAAGCTCGGTGTTTGAAGGAAATTCAAGTGAAAAACAGATCCTCACTCTACTGGCACTGCAGAAGTCTTAGAGAGGGTTTTAAATCTAGAGTACTGTAAGTGCCAGCAACACCCTTGTTAAGGTGGACATTTTTTACAGTGTAATGAAAGCGAGGTCTCTGAGGTCCATGGCAAAACAAGCCCTGTAGTTCAACTGCTTTGGGAGTTAAAAATGATGACTGTATGTTGTGATTTCAGGAAAGTTGTGAGTGAATATTAGCGAATGCTATGCAGCCCTCTGGTATGTTTGAAGACCCAACACTGGCTGCTGTGAGCACTGGTCTAATCCCATTGCCACCCTGTCACTGTGCCAGTTTACCTGTCAACAATTGTTGCTCCTGGCCTGCAGTTTCAGTTGGGAGACTGTAGTTATTCCTGAGCTCAAGGTAGACCCACTAGGGAGAGCTCTATCTACTCCTTCTTTGTGCCCAGGAGAGGCAGCAGGGGAGCGGGGAGAAATGCCGTGAGGAGGAAGAGGAGGAGGAAGGAGGACAGACTGAGCCCAGCTGTTGGCTCATTTACCAACCCAAGTCTCTCTCCCTCCCTCCCTCTCTCCCTTTGGCTTCCTGCTTTTTTATTTCGAACATGTGTGTTGTGGTAAAAATGTGCATGAGGGTACAGACTGTCACACATGCACACACACTAACACTCACACATTATCTCACCCTGTTTCTGTGGTGTCCCTCTCTCTGACAGGCGAACAAAGACCCGCTGTTTCTGACGGGGGTGACCTTCCCTTCAGAGTATCCTGCTAGCCCGGAGACACTAGTCAAGCTGAGTGTGTATGATGCAAAGGACAAGAGCCAGGAATCAGTGAGTAAACAGTTGTTGTGTTTCTGAGTGTTTGTTGCATGTTTGTATGTTGAGAATCCAGTTTGTGTGTGTGTGTGTGTGTGTGTGTGTGTGTGTGTGTGTGTGTGTGTGTGTGTGTGTGTGTGTGTGTGTGTGTGTGTGTGTGTGTGTGTGTGTGTGTGTGTGTGTGTGTGTGTGTGTGTGTGTGAGAGAGAGAGAGATAATGATGAGAATGTGTTCAAAGCCAGTTGTGGAGCAATCATCTTTCAAATGTTGGTTGTGCGGCACTGAGCTTTAAACTTTACAGGGGATGAACATGAAACACTGTGAGAAATCTGCTGCAGAATCTCATTATGTTTAAATTTATCCTACAGATTCGGAGGTGCAAAGAGTTGTGTGCTGATTTATAGCAGGCTGTGGATTATGGCTCTATCTCAGTAATCATTCGATTGAGTCAGTCTGAGACCAAGACCTTTTGCCTTGAGTTTTGAAGGAAAAGGGTGTGCAGCCTTCGATGAGCATCTGAGCATGGCAGCTCGTTCTCTGGTGTTGATCCCCTGAGAAAACCAGCCAACACATCAGTGGGAATGGGAAAGGGAGCCCAACATAGAATTCTGAATGGTCGGGGCTCTCTGATTCAGACATTTTAAACAGACTTTATAACAGACTCTTCAGTGTGGGTGTATGCATGATCTTAATCAAGCACCCCACTTAACCCTGAGTGCTTAAATCATAAGTTGGCATTACTTACTATGAAACACTCATGAGCTTTATAATGAGTAAGTCTTCATTATAGCAGGGGTTAGTATTTGCAAATGTATCACATTGAGGCCTCTGGTTTTGTGCCACAAAGCCAGCAGTGGCAGATCAATAGTTGAAACATGGTTTCAGTGCCATTTTGTTTGGCAGAAGTCAGATTTTGTGCACTAGTAGTATGACTGTTAACAGTTTTGTAGCTTCAAACAAATCTATTTACACAAAGGTTTTTCCACCTGCTGTCACAGTTTCTTATCGCAAACCTAAGTACCAATATCCATGTCATACTCTTCAAAAACTCCTAAACCGTTTAATGTATATTGAGTTTTGTGTTTGTACCTGTCTTTCATTTTATATGCATTTAAGTGCACACTGAAGTGCTAATTTAATGTGATTATGATAATGAATAAAAGGAATTACTGGAGTAGTGTGGTAGCTGTAGGAGTGCACAGGTCAAACAGTGATGGTTATCTTCAGTGATTGCTTTAATGTTCAGACATCACACCAGGCTTTACTAAAATATGAAAAACAGGCTTTTGTGTTCACCAGACTGGTTCACCACTCTGCAAATATTCCTTGTTTATAGAGTGAAATCGTTCAGGAAGCATCCTCAGGATGCGTCCCAAGCTCCATCAGACATCTGGGGACATTTTTCCTTGAAGCAACTCCAAACACAGCTTCCTCTGGATAATTGAAGTAATATTTTAATTTGTGTCAATGGGATTATTATGGGAAGCTGTCAGTTGATGCAGTCGCGTAAACAGCCCGACTATTCCTTTTCCTTCAGAATAAAGAAATAGACCATCATAAATGCAAATGAAACACATTTTATTGTCTTATAGGTTATTTAGTTATAGCCATTCCATTGGAATTATGCAAAGGGATTTCTGTCTCCTGACACAATTCAACTGAAGCAAGGACATCATCTGGTCTTGCATTCATATTTGGTGTGCCAGATCTCAGTATTTGGGAGAATGTGTGTTTGAGCCATGGGACTCTGCATCCTGGAGACAATAATCTCCCTCGAGATGTGGGCCTAGGCTCCCGTCTCGTGGTAACAGAGGGACAGAGGGTAGCTGATTTGAGGCTGATTTGTGGCAAACTCCACCTGCTGATAATGTATTCATCCTGCTCCAGCTCCTTCTCTAGATTGTGCTGCACTGTGCCAGAATACCTTTGGCTGCCAAATTTGCAAAAACTAGATTCTGAGCATGTTCTCATAGTTTGCTCTTGTACTTGCACCCGATTTAAACAAATTAAAGAATCAAGTGATCATTGACAAATTCTTTGAAATTGAAACTCGGATGTGTTTTTATTTAAAGGAACATACTGCACTATCTGTTGTCCTGTCATTTAAAACAGCATAAAATGGAAAGCGAAGTTAAAACTTCTATTCTTACTTGTCCAGTACTTTGCAAAGAAATAGATGCTGAAACATAAAATATGTTGATCAATTTACTTTAATTTGACTTTTATTTCGCAGCACACACACTTGTTTTTCCTGGAATGGCTCTAACAGGGGTCTCTCGCTGTATCATCATTTACCTGTTTGAATTCAGCTGTGGAACATACAGTAATCCCAGATGAAAATTACTTGAAATGGGAACACAATGGTTTATTCTAAGGTGTGTGTTGAATATTCATGTTGAACAACACCCATGTGAGCTCAGCACTGTATAAACTCTCTGTTCATTGTCCGCCTCCTTCCTGGGAGTATTTCTTGTGCTGTGCAATGTGCTGCCACCAGAGGTTTTACCAAATTAAACAAGTGGCCAGGCAAGCTCATGCCTGGATACAACGGTGTTTTACTGTGCCTGATGAAATATTTACTACCTAAATTCAGGTTTTAAAAAACTACTTTCCTAGGTAGCTGCTTTCTTACAGTGTGTAATATACAGGCACAGGATATGTTAATGTATTAACCGCTTTAGAGTTTGGCATCTTGAACGTCTCTCATGCTGTCCCTCACTCTTTCTCTGTGTGAGTGATAGTTCTCAGTAGCTCCTGTCAGTCTGTCAAGAATTTAACTGATACACAACACAGCATTTCACTCAAGCTTGAAGCACTTAAAGGTCCAGTGCATAGGATTTAGGGCCAGAAATGGAAGATAACAATCATTATGTTTACAATTATGTTTACAGTCGTTTATACTAAGAATCATTTTGTTTTTGGTACCTTAGACAGAGCCTTTCATAACTACAGAGGGAGCAGGTCCTCTGCATTAATCTACTATTTAGACATGGAGATGCTCAACCTTGCTTACAGTTTTGCCCAGTGGCCACTGGGAGGATTGCAGCGAAAAGATCCCCTGCAGCCCGGAAAGTGTTTTCCCGTTCCCAGCGTGAGAAACTCTACTGTGCATATTCAGTGGGCCGCATAACCAGGGAGTAAAGCTGGAAGCTAGAAAACTTTTTTGGCATATGTGCCAAGCGAGCAATTCTGATTGGAATAGGCGCCATCTTTGCATTAGGGGCCTACTTCTTCTTTGCAAATCTATGGTCCTCTTCCACCGAGTCCATCATGTGTCACATGTATTTCTACAGTAGCCAAGAACTTACATGCCAAACACTGACTCTAGGACCATTTGCGTTTTTTGCGTTTTAGCAGCCACTGTAGGGAAGGGTGAGGCGAGGGGTGTTCAGTTGGTTGCAATCTGCAACCTCACCAAACAACGCCAGTAATTCCTCCACACTGGGCCTTTAAAACTGATCCACTAGCCTTACAGGACACCTCTTGCTAAACTTTATACACTCATCTTCACACCCCCCACTGCCTTTAAATCAAAGGGAAAAAGTTTTGAATGATAAACTGCATTCACAACTTTCTGTGACCATTTAAAAAAATTAGTTAAAAAATGAGTCTCAAGTGTTTTTGTAGCCATTTCAGAAATCCCATCTCCCTTTCTCTTAGTGGACCTCATGTGGTGGCCTTACAATACTTGAAGATCTTTATTTCCTCTTTTTTTTACCCAAGCACCAGTGCCCTCATGCTGCGGTTGGCTTTTAGATTTTTTGGCTCCGCTCGGCTAGGCACAGCGTGCTTGTCTGGGTCTCATTAGAGAGTCTTTAAGTGACACAGGCATGACCCTGAACACGAGCTGGCACAATGCGTCAGCCCCCAGCCGCTTAAGTGGCAGATCGGGAATCACTCAGCCAAGGCTCACTCATTTAATGTTGGGTTTTTTCAGAGAGAGCGAGCATGGGGGCAATTTGCTGTGTTTGCTTGTGTGCGTATGTGTTTTACAAATCAGCTGTCAAAAGTTTTACATATCACTTTCAGCTCCCGTAGCAGATGTTGTGCCACGAGCTGATTCACTGCGATGGAAAGCAGATAGCACACGTGGTAACCACTCAATATGTATTAAAGAAACTTAGCAAATTTGTTTTCTGAGATGCCACGTCGTCTGTTCACCAGAAGAGTTTTGGAGTGGAAATGAGAAGGGAAGAAAGTGTAACAGTGAGGGGGAGGGAACTGATGGAGCGAGGTTTATACATGACTGCTTTAACATTCGTAGGGGACCGGAGAATTTCATAGTAGGATGATTTCCCTCTGCCTTGGGCTTCCCATTTAGATATTCTAAGATGACACTGGCTGCATGGTCATGAATATTTGAGAACACGCACTGGGCTGAGAGGACGATAAGTGAGGGAGTGGAGGTGTGAGAAGGAGCGCGACGGGGTTAGATATCTCTCAGGTGTAAGTGATCCCCCCCCCAAGCCCTGGTTGTCAAAGGATGACAGGCTAGCCTTACTTTGTCACTGATGTCTTACCTGCAACTGCACTCTGAATGCCTCCCAGGGGCAATAAATTCCCTTTTCAGCTCGCATTCTGATCTCCGAATCAAGAAATATTCACTCTGGCTGAAAAGAAGTTACTTCACAGAGATCACTTCATTTAAAGCAATTTTATCAAAGGCTCAGCCAAATCTTTGAGTGTAATGCCTTAAACAAAGATGATTCAAAGTATAACTAATTTGCTGCAGCTTGACTCGAACATTGTTAAAATGAGAAACAAGAGAAAGCCATATCAGGCAGTCATGGTAGAGAGCACAAAATGATTGTAATTACATTTCAAATACAGGCTAGAGGTGCAAGTATAAAACAGCTTTTACCTGCATTGGGGGTTGGAGTGGAAGATGGGGTCAGACAAGCCATTTAGGGCTCTTGGATTAAATCTCAGTGGCCAATCATTATCTTTAAAGTTCATCAGAAATCAGAGTGAGGCTCATCCCAGAGAGGTGTGATAAACAGAGGCCTGGAGTTAAAAGCATATGAAAGAGGCAAATAAGATTCGTTGTGTGTGTTGCGCGCATTATGTTTGTGCTCACTTACCTCTGTGAAGAGGTTTGAAGACACCCTGCTAATGACAGACCTGTGGTTTGTTGTCAGTGCAAACCTATTACTGAGTGTTCTTGTGGTATAAAGGGATAGGACAGCTGCCTCTGGAAGAGCTCTTCTCTCTAATCACAGCCTCATTTGTCCTGCCTTTGCTCTCTGCAATCTGGAATGAATGTGTAATGCAGTTTTCAGTTTGCATTCCTATTACCGGCCATGGTGAGGAATTTTGATTGGTTCCTGCGATGTGCACCGTAGTGTGACAAACAAAAGACCTCATCTGAGTAAAACAGGAAAATGGCGCATGTCCGGTCATTCCCATAAAGCCGCCATAAAATGTATTCAATCAAATAAAACACAAGCACAGGGGTTTTTACTGTGTTGCTATAATGGCCATTTCCTTCTCTGGCCGCCACAAGCACCCTGATGAACACACACATACACACTCACACATCTGTGCTAAAAGGATAAAGCAAGATATCTTTGATTCAGGGGGCAACGGAGAAAGAGCTGATCAAAGTTCCATCTCAAACTGCTGGCCTGCTTGACACACACATATGCTACACACACACACACACACACACATATATACGTTGAGAAAATTGGATAGAGGTTTTATGAGAGGTGTCCTAAAGCTTGGTAGGATGAGGAATTGTTGGATTTTTTTCAGTGGGTCCCTTGTTTGAACTTTTTACATCAGTTCAGATATGATTTTGAAAAAGACAGTCCATTTGTTCTCTCTCCTTATGTAGTAACAGTCGAGACTTTAGGTCCAAAATCAGGAACAGGATGAACTCACTCCAGTTGTTTGTACCCTGGAAGCATTTTATTATCAGTAAACAAATGATGTGCAGCAAGATACCAAAGGGAAGTCATATGTGCCCCGTGCTTATTTGAATAACTGTCGCATTCCCAATCACCTAGTGTATCCTAAGGAAGAAACACAGTAACATTGATACAAGCCAATGGGTTGGGCTAGGCTTGGGCCACCATCGACCACTGAGCCCTGTACCATTGCATCATCACAATTTTAAAGGTCCCTACCAGAGAGCGCTAAAAAGCAGTGTGTCCCCTCAGAGATGCTGTTTGGAACATGTGGTAGAGAAAATTAAAAGTTTGTTATTTATTATTATTATTTTCTTATTAAATCTGCTCAGTTAGGGAATCCAAGGATGCTTGGTTACATTAGTGGCATCAGTGTTTTCTTTTCTGCGAGCTGCCGTCAATGTGTTTCTCTCAAACGTTCCCTCGTTATTTGTGTTTTCTTAGCTAAGCTTTCTCAATATAGATGGCAAACTTTGTTTCAAGCTTCTGAGGCTGAACACAGCTAAGTTACAGACATGCGGTGCAGAGACGAAGATCCTTTTAAATGCTGCACAGGGATGTATGTAGGTGGTGACAGGCGACAGTTTTCTTGCCTGGTTGAGATCGGTGGGTCAGAGCGACAGCAGCAACAGCTGTGACTACAGTGATGTGCTAATGAGCAACTCCTGCCTTAAGGCAACTATGAGGAGGTACACTACCTCCAATTCAAAATCACATATTCATCCATCGCAATTGTTTCAATGTGGACATCGTCATGTGCCAGACATCGCACAACCCTAGGTGTTACTCAGATATTCACAAGCAAAAATACTTTTCTCGCTTGTTAAAAAATGATTGCAAGTCACGACAATACCATTTACCGTATTGTATTGACTGTTGTAAATTCCCTTATTCTGCTTATTCTACCTAATTTGAGAACTGTTTGGCAGATATTAGCCACATCTCAGGAGGCAGTTTGAGCAGCCACTGTTCCATGGTGAATTGTCGCTCCAATTATGAACTGCTGAAGTATGGAGAATCCCAGCCCCAGTTAATCCTGCCCTGTCAATAATCATGATGTGTAAAAGGCGGTGTCTTGACATATTTTTGGCGCAGCCACTTGCTTTTAGCTGGATGAGTGTCAATGTGGTGGGAATTTTCTGTAAGTGCACAAGTTTACTGCCAGAAAGGGAGAGGGGGGAGAGAAAATGGAAGCAGACAGTGAGAGAGGGCTATAGGACACACACACACACACACACACACACACACACATGCATGCATGCATGACCGACGCACGCACACTCACTCACACACACATGCACACACAAACACACTGAAACGGAGAAACACACTTTTACAAGAACCAATCTCAGAGATATCCAAGAAAGGTCTTGGTAGTGATTGGGTGGACAGCTGAGCAGTGATAACCTACGAGAGTAACAGTCCTCAGATAAGGACTGTCTCCTGTCTGATGGCCACTTTGCTTCCCTCACCATCATTGTGGCAATGTCAGCCAATGTCACAAGTGCTGAAAAGTACTGCTGTTCAAGTCGGCAATACTAAAATTAGTCAAACTAGTGACCTCTTGCTTTTTCTCGCTCCCTGGGAATCTTGCCAAGCAGAAAATGCGAAATGATTTAATGGTACTGTTGGTATTAGATCTGCCGCTGTAATGGATGCATACTTTTCATGCCCAATTAAAGTTATATCAACACAGAAAAACACAGAGACTATCAATATATAACAGTGTTTCATTCTTTATTAAACTAGGTCTGCTTGGGGTTTTTTTTCTGCAAAATGCAGCTATATTCAGAGCCTCCTTTATGACAATTGCCCTTGTATTCTCAAAGCAATGTTTTTATTATTGCTTGCAACATTTATCAGAATCAGCTTTATTGACCAAGTGAGTATACACTACATTTACAGAATCTGACTATTCTACTTTTAGTTTGATCTCAGTATGCTTACACAGGAATAGACATAACAGATAAGAACAAAGACAACAAAGCTGAACAAATAAAGGCAAAGAATATGCAGAAATGTTATGTACACAAGTATGTGTAAATATATCTAAAAAAATATATAAAAAGCACCAATATTTGATTTTTCACTCCTTACTTGTGTTCAGTTTTTGTTTTAAGGTAACCTTTAACATGTGTTGTACTTTTATTTGTATCATTGTTTGTTCAGGGTGTGAACATAGTGCTTTCTTTGAGTGAGATACTTCCACACCTGTTCTCAGCTTCCCAGCACAACCATAGTGAATGGTACGTGTACTGCACTTAAACTGAGCTTCACTACTTCTCGAATGACCAAAGTGCTTTTCGATTTGCCTTTCATTCTCAGACAATCATCAGGACTGTCTTGCTTAAAGGGAATCAAATCACCAAACCTGCGATTAATGGCCGACTCTTTGGCCACAGAAGCCTTTATAAGTCTGATAGCCTGTGCTGTCGGCCACTGAGAAGCTCCACTGGTACAGCTGGGGTTAAGGGTCTTTCCCAGGAGCACCACAGTGGTAAAATGAGGGTGGATAAGCGCTGCTCTTTAACCTTTCCAGCAGATTTAGTCTGCTGGGTTTCAGGATTAAACCAGCTGCTTTTTCTTAGGTCCTGTTCACACGTACTTATTAAAAGGTTTTTCTGTTTTGGCCTTTCATACACACTGAAAATTGAGCTTTTGGAGAACCTCTGCCAGGGTGAAGATATTCAGAAACTGCAATTTCAGTGTTTACACCTGGACGGGAAACAATGGACGGGAAATTTTTGGAAACACTGATGCAGGCACACACGTTTATCTGTGTATGTAGCATCTTTAAAAAAGTGTGAACTCAGAGTATGTGTTATGGTATTGTTGTATGGTATTAAGTGTTTGAGTTTGTACGTTGACAGATTGGACTTTATATTAAGAAACAGACATTGATAATTCAAGAATGGAAAGAGAGACAGAAAAGATGCTTACAACATTTTCCCGACAAAATAGCAATACCCAGGAAGACTCTGTGACGAGCACTCATGTTTCCCTGCCTCTTTCAGAGTATGTGAGTGACCGACCAGAGTATAGACTGAGCTTCCTGTTTACAACAGCATGAGCGTGCCCAGTGTACGTGAATGGCCATGGATATGCGTCTTCAGGTGTGTTGATTGGACGGAGATGATTTCTGTAATCTGTTCTTTTTTTTGTAACTCTATTTCCAAAAATGCCTGCGTAAGCAAGGACAAGGCCTTAGACTGTATAGGGAAACAAAATATGGCATGCCAGGCTGAGACATGAAAGGGCTATTCAATAATCCTCAAAATGGGTGAATCAGAGATCCACGTTAAAGATATTAATGTGTGCAAATTAACAAATTCTACCTTGACTTACATCAGCAGGTGGGTTGAATTGTCTGACCTTTCAGTCAATCAAACGCTTACGAATTCATTTTTGAAAATTTAGCAGAGGTGTGACTTCTGCCAATCACAGCAGAGAGCTCTGTGGATGGTGACAGGTTTGACATTTGTCAATCACGACAATGGCAAGCGAGCCACATGGATGGGAGCAAGTCATAACGGTGGGAACTTGAGGGGCGGCTAAGGGCATCGCTTGTGGGCGTTTGTGTGTGAGAGAGAGAGAAAGAAAGAAATTCTTGGCTTTCAGCATGCAGCTATGATGCGTAGTAAAACTTTCACCAGGGAGAATAGATGCAGTCTCAGTGATTATGATATGATATACTGTACATAGAAGTTTCATTTTTGCCACTCTCACATTCTACACATTCCAACTGGCCATAAATTATCCTCATTTATGAGCATTTAATTTTCCTATTCTACCCAGGCAGGCAACAAAGAGGGCATTTGATTGATTGCACAATTATACTTGTGTGAACTTGTGTGAACCTCTAGTTGCCTCTCCAAATCTGGGAATTGCCTCTCTTTTATTTGCCCTGCAGCCATCGGGCATTACAGAGTGTCTTTAGAAATCCTCTTTTAAAAATTCTCCTTGATTTCAGCTCATTTTACTAAGTTAAATTTTTTGTGCTTTGACAGCCTTGCTAATTATTCTCTTCATTACTGAGCCTCTGATTTTGTTTTTAACACTGCGCCAATGAGTGTTGCCAATGGCCTCAGCATTTCAGCCCCATTATAAGCAAAAGTGAGACGATAAAACATCAGGCGAGAAAGGAGAGAAGAACCTGTTTTGCCTTGTGTGATAATTGGTGTAGCAGAAATAAAACACCTCTGGAAGAGACTTTTGCTCTAAGTGCTTGAGCTACATTAAAGCAGCTGGAGAGTACTGATGTAGAGGCCGGCTGCAAGGAAAATGTATGGATAAGTGGCAGATATTAGAGGGGTAATGCCTGTCTTGTTTGTGAACACAGCCTGCAAATCAAGCTCATCATTAAGACACCGTGGCAGCTTTTAATATTATGGATTCAGAATATATGCTTTATGGCAAGCCTCCAAAACCTGAATGGGATTTGCCTTTCATAAGACCGTTTGACATAGTAATGAATTAAAGTGCTTCTTCACTGTGAAGTTCCATACAGATGTGGTGAGATTGCCCTCAAAGCCCTGAAAGAACGGCTCTGCCTGCTTTTTCTTATTAAAAAGAAAATCCTGTTAACTTTAGCACACTTGTAAAAGTGTTGGAGCCAGACGGATGACAATTGAGGGGGAATAAATGGTCCCCGACCCTGGAGAATAGAAGGTTTAAACACTCTAAAGCATTTTTATTGACAACTGAGCACTCGCTCTGCCATGTCAGGTTAACACTACATATGTCTCTCATGGCATCTGAAAAGCCCTATGGACAGGCTATTAGGAGCGTAACATGTCACGCTGAAGTGATGTGTTCGAAAATATCTCAGACTCGCTCCTCTGAAGTGCTTTCTCACTGTAATGATATCATTTTCACTGGCTGACAATACTTCACGCTCCTGTTTACTGTATTTAGGATGGCACCAGATAATTACTTTGTTTTCCCACATTGTTTCCCCCCACTGTGTTGTCATGCACTTCAATAAAGTGACTCATTGTGCCAATGAATATTTACAATAGTTGGAAATTAAGTGCACTCTAGGTTTTTTTTTTGTGAGGGTGCGTGCAGTCATTTGTGAAAATAGTTGTTGGAATAGTGCACACTCATTAAAAGCAACCAACTAAATCTAAGCAGAGAAGCTAATTACTTATAAAACTGCTGAGCAGATGTCTGGTGCTGGTGCCATGAGGAGACGCCCTTTCTTTCCAGGGTAAAGCCACAAGTTAACCCAAGTGAAGTACACCAGTAAACAGTCTATTAAAATACAAGTACAAGTACAAGTTACCAAGATGCCTTACTGGAGATGTGAGTTAAGTGCCAATGAATTGAGTGTGTTTTTATTAGTATTTATTTAATTGGTACATTTTGTAACTCTGTAGAAAAGACACTGCATTTACAGGTGATTTAGTAACGTTTCGAAAAAACTGTGTAACTGCACCCAAACACACAACAAAAGCAACTTGCATAAGTGTACAGAAAATAAAGGGAAGGACAAAACTAATCAATGTAAATGTAAAGTTGTGCACATGAATGCACTATAAAACAAAAGTGCTGTCAATATTCATATGTACAGACGAGTAAATATAGAAGCATGCAGAAAAATGGAGGGACAAAACAAATAAGAAAAGAATTAAAGGACTACCTCTACATTTTGGGAAATACACTTAGTCACTGGGTTGCCAAGAGTTTTGATGAGAAGATCAATACCACTCTCACATTTGTCTTTTCAATATGAAGCTGGAAACAGCCACTGCTTTGCTCAGCCTGGCATAAATACTGGAAACTGGGGAAAACCACCAGCCTGGCTCCATCCAAGGTAGCAAAATCTGCTTGAAGCTCATTAATTAACTCATTATAACTTGTTTGTTTAACCAGAACAAAAATAAAAGTGTAAAAACAACAACACAGTAACATGGCGGCCAACTTCTAACAGCAGCACATTAGAGATAGACTCGTTATGTTTTTACCTTAACAGTAAGATACCAGTATACATGGTGTAAATGTACCATTTCAGTAACAGGTCACTGAATAAAATAGCTTCCAACATCTTTGATAAAGTGGTATATACTGCAATTCATTTTCAGTTGGATGAAAAGAGCACTTTATTTTAAGATTTGTTGAAAGATATGTTGTGTAGTCACATTATCCCATATGTTCCCAAC